>NW_027041749.1:0-595910 GCF_035928015.1 Saxophila tyrrhenica | reverse complement strand
CCCTAACCCTAACCCTAACCCTAGTACGACTTATACACGATAATGCGATAGTCTAGGGAATAATGAAACGGCTCTATATGTGACGGCGACGGCGATATCTCTCGCCATATCGTCTCGATTTGATGCTACTTCTTTTAATGGTCGATTTCAACATATCTATTCTCGCTCCCCAAATTTTCTTAGAGCTTTCGGAGCTATTCTCGACAAACGACCATACACAAACGACCATGCTCTCGATTCTGCCAAGGCGCTATATGTTTGTATGGGAAAGCAAACGACCTTGCACACGGTCGTTCGTTGGAACATGGATAGTGTTTACTGTCGGTCTCTTCTGGTGAGCGTCTCACACCATGAAGTACCTCACAGGAGCTAACGCTCGCAACAGGTTTGCATGGACCAGTTTCACCGACAAAATCCACTGGATGATACCGACAGCATCTGGCGTGTTCATTGGATTTGGGATCCTCTGCATATTCCTCCCCTGCTTCAATTATCTCGTTGATGCTTTCTTGCCACTATAAGCAGAAACATTACCTTCATTGCCCGTGTTAAGACTGACAATGCATAGAGCGGCGTCCACAGTTGCAGCCAACATCATGCTCCGCTCTGCTGTCGCCGCCGGCTTCCCTCTGTTTGCTAGACAGATGTTTCAGAATCTGGGCGTGCAGTGGGCGGGGACGCTTCTGGCCTGTCTGGCAACGATCATGATCCCGATCCCACTGGTCTTCAGAGCATACGGTCCGCATCTGCGAGGCAAGAGCAGGATGCTGCAGAGGGCATAATGAAATGGTATTACAGCAAAGCACAGATCAACCCATCGCACACTCGCCGCAACACTTACTTTTCATCAGACGGAACAGGCAGGCGTATCCGCGTCCCAACAGAATCCCCGCAGTTTTTGAAGCCTTGCGAGAACATTCTCCACATCACATCCATAATGCCACCGGCCCAAATCGTACACCTCGGCAAGGAGTTTGTCCACTTGCCGTGTACTCTGTCCGGCTTGATGGTACGGGAAGGCTTTGAGAAGCGTGTGATGTTCGATCGGCGGTGAAGAGGCCGTGGTGAGGGAGATGGCGAGATGGTACATTGCATCTGGTGCGAAAGCCGGAGACGACCGCGTGCGTGCAAGGCGGTCATGATCCCAGGGGTGGGGCGCTTTCCAATATCTTGTAACAAGAGGATCGGCCAAGCGCGGTGGGTCTGGCGTAACACGTAGCAGAGATTATAGCTTCAGGTCTTGCACGCCGTTCTTTCTGCGCCGCTACTCGCTTGGTGCAGGCGCAAGCACACTGCTGGGCGTCTTCGACAAATCGCTAGGAGCGACGTGCTTTTGATGGTAGCTCGGGAGTGCTCCACATCTTCAAGGGGCCGGAGACCTGCTTATCGTCGACCAACCCACATCCAAGTCAAGGAAGGCAGGACAGAGACACTGTGCGAGTCCAGAGTTAGCAAGTCAGAAAATGGACATACATACATTGACCATTATATGGCTAGAAGGTCGCGACAGCGGACATTTGTTACAGAGCTTTATCTCGGGCGGTTTCAGCCACTAGATGGCGACGACTTCTACTACGTATTACCAACGCTACGAGTGTCGCATGAGCTTGAGACTTTCACACATGACTGAGGAAACTATACGCTTTTTATTTGGCGTGCTGTTTGCAAAATTTGAGCGACTTTTAAAATCCTAACCCCGGGCCAATACCCTACCCGTGAGTGTTTATCCTTCAATTTCAACGCGTAACTAACTGTAGCGACAGATCGGAAAGATCATTTCCCCTAGAAAAACAAGTCGGGTCTTTCGAGGGACGTTAATATTCTGGCAATGCTTCATTGCAGCGATCAGCCGTTTGTCCTCGTGCAGCCGCTTTTCTGGGTCAGCTGGCTTGGGCAAGCAACCTTTCGCCAGTTAACGTTGGGATTGTCGGCGCCTTGGAAGAAGCTGCCGAAGCGGAAGTTGCAGCCCGCTTGAAGTTGCTGCGGCAGCTTGTTGCAGTCGCTAGCAGACGAAACGCCTCCGTATCTGGCTCCCCATCCGTCTGCAGGAGCACCCCATTGATCGTCGCATCCATTGAAAAGTCCTACTCCACCGCCAGGAATGGCGAGGTCGAACTGGCCTTGCGAGACTACAACGTAACGGTCAAGCCTGTTAGCAGATGTTCCTCACACAAAAGCGGCAAGCAAATGGAATCCACCGCTATTCGTCAGGCTTCGAGACAAGAAACAAATCGATGCACTCACGGTCACCGCCAATGTTCGTGGCTTGCACGATCATCTTCTTCCCAGCGATGGCGGTCGATGTGAAGGTGAGCCTGACATAAACAGTTACTTTCGCGTCGTAATCTTTCCCCAAATGAGATGCGGATAGGGCTTACTCATAGCAAGAGCAGCAAGTGTCAGCTTCCGTGCCGCCGGGAATATGAGCAGCGGCAAAGCCGTACGCCAGACTGTTACTGACGGCCCATGGAGTCTGCGAAGAGCACATGAAGGCGCTGCCGCCACTGTCACATCCCGACCTGGTGTTCTGGTCGGACAGACGCTGATCGCTCTTCCCGCAGATGCCGACGGGCTGGTTGACAGCAGCCTTTCCTGGCCAACCGCAGGAGGGCTTACAACAATCCCAGTAGCGGGTGGTTTTGCCAGCGCCTGAGGTCGATTGGCCAGCGGCTGGAGCAGCAAAAGCGGCTGCAAGGGCGAAAAGCACAATAGTGTTAAGGCTAGGCATCTTGAAATTTGGTTGCAAGACAAGGTTGGATGATTTCAGGATGGGGCAAAGAATTGGTAGACATCCGCATTTTATAGTAGTCTCCAGAGTACGGCGTCATCAGTCCAGACCAAGCCATGAGCCTCTTCAACGCCGAAGAAGTTGAATTGTGTACGGAAAGGTTGCGTGAGCTTTGTGCCGCTGTGGAGAAGATGTCAGTCATCTGTATGAGGAGCATCTCCTGGCGACAAGAACTTAATGCAGTCCAGGGGAAGACCACTATGGGATTGGTGAACAGCGCAAAACTAGTGGTCTTCTAGATCTTCCTTTCATGAACTGTATTCCGCAAGGGAGAAAGCGAGTCCTAGAGGTCTTGGGTGTGTCGCGAAGGTTCGACCATCGTTGGTGGAGAAGTCGGGGAACCGTTGGTACCGTCAGGGTAGTTTTAAACTCTGTCCGTTGGAGGGTGTCGTCAAGATCATTGCGTTTTAGACAGGCAGATCTGGATAAACGGATCTTCGGTCCGTCTCCCCCGGCTATTAACGTAAGAAAGTGCCTACATGAAGTCCTTGTAAGATTGTACTTCAACACTCTCGTGACGCTAGCGCCTGGTTGTGGATTGGGGCCAGGGGTCCAAACCATGAGAGCTGCGAACATTCGTTGGAGGTCATACTTGGCGCCGCGATCTGTATTACCTTGGTTCGTCTTGACGTCCATGGTAAAGCATAGTGTTCGGCACAGGTCAGGGAACTGCGTCCACAGGTAATAAGAAGACATAGGCCTTAGTCAAAGCAAAGACAATCTTCAATCACCCCCACACCCACAGCTCTTTCCATATCCATCGTCCCAGGCGTTGACAAGAGCGCTGGTTCCGCCAGGTAGGCCGCAAGCTCGCGGGAGAGTACGATCGGGCTTAGTTGTGAACCGATCGTCACGGACGGCCACATCTACGCCTTGATCGAGGGAATGCAGCGCGGCCGCCTCCGTAGCGGTCGGTCCAGCGTGCCCAAGCATCATAGCCGTCCCGAGGGCAGGATGTATCCAGAAAGTTGGCGACAGATCCCTGACGACCTCGTCATATGATCTTTCCGAAGATTGTGTGCCCTTGCTCTTCTGCGTCCCTCCTCGTATCAGGTCGGCATGTAGTCCGCTCAAGAGGAGGGGGTGATCATCGTGGACTCGCCATCCATGCGTTCGATATTCTGTGGGGCGAAAGTATCGCAAATGGAATAACTGGACGCACTGGATTGAGGAGCATCTATAACATTCGGTTCCGTAGCGGTCGATGAAGGACCCGAGATGGTCGTAGCAGCAACGTACAGTCGGAGGCTCTCTCTAAGTAGACAAGCGGTTCACCGTGGTACGATGGTGGCGGAAATGAGTTCTAGCTCGAGCCCTCGAGGGGGGGGAGTCCAGCGCAGGCGGTCTGATGTCTTTGCATTGCATGTAGAGCAAGATGGCAGCCTGGAAACGTTTTGGTGGTGATCGCCCAGTGCTACGATCTCCGCGAGCTATGGGTAGATCTCGTCGACAGAAGCAGCGTTCGAAGCGCCAGAACGGGCAGTATACGGTGACATTGTTTGCGTTGCGATCGCATGTGTATGACAAAAGTTCGATGCGCCCAAAGTGCTCGCGGCGCATGGCACAATCAGGAAGGAGGGCACGTGACTGGCTTGGCACCCCTACCTTCCATGACCCTATCAACCTCACCCTTACGATCTTCGGGCCTCGGGTTTGCACGTCCAAGACGTCCAGCGACGTATGGTCTAACCATCAGGTGCTTTTGAATGATGTCGTTTCATAAGCTTCAGAAGCGACTGCCGCAACCGTGAAGCGCTCATCGAACCTACAGCATGGCCTCGATCGAAGGGCCTTCTTCTCCGGGTTGGCATCCATCTACAGAGCGATGGGCGTTCTTCTGATTGCAAGTGACCCTTCGCTGCCTTCGAGAAAGGTAGCCTCAACCTGCCGCCGCCCACGTGCTGTCATCTCGTCTTGCTTGTCTCCAAAAACAGGCCATGCCTTACTTCCAGCTTCAATACCACAGGTGTGTTAGACTTAGAGCCTCTAACCGCTCAGCAAGCCAGTTCGGCTGCTTATTCGTCTCCATGCCGTCAAGGCATGAACGACAACGACTTTTGGAATGACACTGAACGTTCAGAGTCGCTGGCAATACTGGCCCGAGGAGCACAAGACGAGCAAGAGACCAGCAGAAGACGTGAAATAGTTTAAAGACGTTTCGCTACCGGTCGACAAGGTACTTGCACTGCGGTAGAAATATTGCCTCATGCCGTGGGACCAGAGCTTCCAGGCCACGGGCAGCCTATATACAACGAACCGGCACACATCTTCTCCGAGATGCGAGAGTTCCGGCCTGCCGCCCGATGCTACTCTTCAGGACTTCCACAACAATCACCACTTCCCGGGGGCGAGCTGAACCTTCCAGTCTCTATCCTGAAATGGCCAGCCGACGAGCCCAATGCTGAGCTGCGGACCCGCCTCGAGCTCCTCCGCCCTCCGCCTCAGCTCTTCAATGTCCCAATTGGCCCAAAGATACTTGTTCTTCAAGAACCGGGCCTCGGGACTTGCCAGCCACAGGCTGAAACTCGCCGGCAGAGAAACTATGCCAATGTCAGCTGCGAGCCTTCAATGACACGGTCACAACTCACCATGATCCTCGAAACCGATCGCTTCTACGCCCCCAGCTTCCTTATTCATGTCAGTGTTCACGATCCCAGGCTGCACATGGAAAACGCTCAAGCCTGGATTCGCAAATGCAAGTGAATCCCAAAGTCGGAACACCGCCAGTTTTGCGACGCTGTATGCACTTCGGGAAAATCAGCAGTAGGACATGGGGAGCGAGAAGTCAGAGGAACACACCTGAACTTGGGAGCAAAGTTGACATGAGCCGCTGACGAATTGATTTCGACGACGACCGCATCCTCCGTTGCGTGGCGAAGGAATGCCTGGGCCACATTCACGGCTCCGCTGATATTCTGCTGGATGGCATCAACAAACTTGCCAGCGTCCGCCTCGCCGACCGACTCCTGGGGCCCAATCATCGCGGCATTGCTGACTAGGACATTCAGCTTCCCCGCGCCCACGAAGTCTGCGAACGCCTTATCAACATCGTCTTTCTTTGTGATGTCCGTCGATGCCACGAAGACGTCGAGGTTCGGGAACTCTTTCTGGAGCGAAGCCTTGGTGTCCAGCATTGGTTGCTTCCTGCGGCCGAGAAGAGCGATTCTGGGTGCACCAGCCTGAGCAAAGTAGCGAGCTGTCTCTGCTCCAATTCCAGTTCCCCCACCAGTGATCAGGACGTTCTTGCCTTTGGCGGACACTTCAGGTCGAGAGGGCGAGCCTGAAGGCTGTTCTTTGGTGTGCCAGGTGCCAGTCGGCGATGGGAATGGAGCAGCCATTGTTATGTGGATTGAAGGACAAAACTCAAATGATTTTGGAGATGGGAAGTGTGCCTCTGGGGGAGATGCTGCTACTGCTTTATATTGGCGGTAGGATCCGATTTGGTTGTTCTTTTGCGGCAGATTTGAAGGTGGACATCTTGTTCCGAGCCGAAATGCCAGACTTGAACTGGGAGAACCTCACGTTGAATGACATTTTGTACAATTTGCTCCGGTCGAAGGAATGTTGAGATGACATGATATAGGAGAACTGGGACATTTACAATTTGTTCCGCCCATCGGAGGACTTTCGACAAGAGATCTGCAAGCTGACGTACAGCAGCTGACAAACCTTCCTTCAATTCGACTTCAGTGACAACCTGGAACCGTTGCAGTTTCTCCTCGATGGCTACAACTAATTCAAAAATGTTGCGAACCACAGATGTTGTCCTTCGGTGCAGTCATTGCAACAAACCGTTCGACAAGCGTAAGCGACGTTACTGCTCCGCCCGCATGGTCCGCCAGCGCTGACTGATTCCAGCCTCCATTTTGAAGAGGCATGGATACTACTGTCGCTCTCGGAAGACTGGCAAAACCTCTCGATCCCGGTCATGCTCCGCTTGTGCCAAAGCAAAAGCAAAGTGCGATACCAGTAGACCAATTTGCACGAGATGTTTCGCCAGAAGCATCGAGTGTTGCTACCCGCAGGCCTCATCAGGCACCTACGGCAATCCAGCGACGCCGAAGGGTGATGGCATTGTCGACCCTGATCTCACAAGTACTTCGTCGCTCGGAGCTGAATGGGACATTGCAACAGTAGATTTCTCCGAGGCCTTGGAATTCATGACAGATGATGAGCTGGTGAAAACCTCCTTCCCAACTCCGTCATCTCGAGAGACACCAACAACATCACCACACGATACCTTCGACAACTTGCAGCGGATGGCTTTTCTTGATCATCAAATGGAGATACCAAGATCACCTTCCTCAACACCTCGCTCTCTCACCCGGCGATCAAAGAATACACCAGGAACCCAACGGGTGGCCACCCTATTATACCACAACCTGAAGTCGTACCAAAGAATGTTGTCCCAACCAGACAACCTACCGCCTTTCATACACTCGCACATATTCGATCTGCACGCAGACGCCGAGCAAATCGAGCCTCTTTCTAACTGTATGAACCTGATTCACATGGTGAATGGTGGGCTTCATGGCTCACGTCGACTTTTTTGGCACACTGTGCGAACTGAATGCGAGCGATGGCGTGCTGAGGTACGAAGGAGCCAACAACCCAAAGACTGCCTCCGAGCTGATGGTTGCTTAGACCGATAAGCTGTCCAGGTGGCGAGTTCTTGCTGCGATGCAAGCCCTCCTTGTCTACATTCTCGTGAGGATGGACGAGGGGGAGACAGCCGAAAACGATCTCGACTCACTCTTGATTTTGACGGTGACTGTAAATACTTCAGCTCACATCTCGAGAACCATCGTGCTGAAATCAAGCTACAGATACTATGTAAACAGCTGAACTCTCCGAGACTGGCACACAGTCTAGAGGCCTCGCAGACCTCTCATACACAAGCAAGGTGGAAAGACTGGATTTTCGTGGAATCACTTCAGAGGTCAACAATCAACCTTTTCCTCCTTAGCATGCGGCTTCTCCAGACTGACTATCCGCAAGACTGTGCGTAATGTATCAGATGATCAATCTTCTGGTCTCGTTCGAGCCTGCCGCGCTATGCGATCTGCACGGTTCCGACCTCATCCTTGCACCACTGCCAGCACAAAAGATGCTGTGGGAGGCACCCGACCATACCACCTGGGGCAAGAGGAACACAACACTTCAGCCGACCTACGGTTTGACCACCAATGGTAACCTGGTGAAAGCCGATCAATCCTCAGATATCATGCTCTCCGACCCATACGACAACAGGTTGCGGAGTGGTGTCAATTGGGAAGAGTGGTGCTCTGGCATGGATGCGATGGGAGGGCTTATCATGTTGGCAGCGGCACTGGTAGGGTAGCGACTCATTCAATCTCCGACAGGTCGAGAAACGTCTGCCCTGGAGATGAGGAAGACAGCGTTGAGCTAGTCTCTTGAGCGCCAAGAGGTGAAATTGCCATGATCAGGACCATGCCATTGCGGTCAACGATGTTTGCGCACTCACAACATATGCTCAAGGAGCGAGTACCTATCGTCTTAGATAACCCAAGCTTCATGTTATGACAACAGTCTGTCCCTGAAGACTCCCTGCAACAACTTCAAAATTCCTCATGCACGTCTTGTGCCTCTTCATCCCAGGACACCGCCCTGCTTCCTCTCCATCTCCATGAGCTTCTCCCGTTGGTCCTCGACCACCCATCCCTTCAGTTGCGGTCGGACGGTGTGCTGTGGTATCTCGAACTCGAATAGCGGAGGCGGCAGTGCACACGCGCTGGTCTGTTCCATAATACCTGTACCACTCACCTGCTCAACGGTCAGAATGCGCATCAAGACACCTGAAGTTCAAGCCAGACATACCGTAGAGCCGTCAAGCAAGCTTCGCACAAGTGCCTCATCGTGCGCAAGATGCACTGAACCCGGCAGGTACTGCCGCATCCGCCCAAACGCTGCTACGAGCGACCTCAACTTCTCTGTCTCTTGATCTTTACTCAGTAAGAGCAGCAATTGCACATGCCTATACACTGTCAGCAATTCCGCACGACATGAAGATCACGACCATCACCTACAATGCCGGAGTAACCAGGAACCACGTCGCCCTTTCTGCATCCCCGTAGCCAAGAATCTTGTTTCTGTCGTCGAACTGACTGATGAAGTAAGAAATGTGATGCGCGATGTCATCGGCACCCTGTACACCTGTCATGTCCGACGCTCTGAGCCTCTCAAAGCCGTATGCAGCGGCTGCGTTCATCAAGACACGAAACAGCAGCACGACTGGCGTCGCACAGTCGGAGAAGAAGAGAACCTCAGACGGAGTAAAGAGGAAGCTGTCGCGACACGGTGCGATGATGTCCAAATAGCGCTGGGCTGCTTGCGCATGCTGGCCAGCGGCAGCGAAGGTGTTTGCAGTCTTCATGAGGGCTTGCGCAATGTCGAGCAGATCCCACGCCAATGCTGTGATGAAGACATAGGGAGCGCCGGCAGTGGATCGCAAATGCGTGGTGGTCTCGGACAGGTTGATTGCTCCACGAACAACCACTTTCTGGCCAGGCATGCGCACATCTTCAACGGCACGAACCAAGGATGCCTCAAGCGTGGGAGACAATGGCTTCCGAGTTGTTGAGCGGAAGTCGACGTTCGTGCAGAAGACGTTCCTGCTAGTCTGCGCGTAGAAGACATTCAGTTCTTCCACGGGAGACTCTGGATCTTTGACATTGAGGACCATCCTGCCTGCCGCAGACTTGTCCAGAGAGGCCCAACGGATGGTACGGCAGAAGAGTGGCATGTCGCGGAGCAGCAGTAGGAAGGAACGGGTCTGGCAGCTTGTATCTTTTGGTGAGATGTCACGGTGCCGGAGATGGATGCGCATGGAGTGGTGCTGGAATCTCGCAACGGCGGAGTTGTCTTGCGTCACAATTGGCACGTCGCAGGTGTGAATGAGATCCTCCAGGCCTGGCCACTTGTAGGAGACCACCACGAAGCAGTTCGAGCGGCGGAGCTCCTCGCTCGCTTCTCGAGAGATCGTCTTGTTGAGCTGGAGCACGCTGGGCTGGAAGGAGTATGTGTGAGCGGCACTTCTGTTGCGCGAGATCGACCCTTGATTGCGAGTGTGGTACGGCTCATCTTGCACCTTCTCACCGCTGAGGAGGAGGCCGTAGATAAAGTCTCGGATCTCGCGAGGTAGCGGAAAGTCGACGGTTTTCGGGCGGATCGCCAGTCGTTCGGTCGCCGACTCCAGGCTGGTCTCCTCCATGACTGGAGTATGAGTCTGGTATTCCCACGGCTTGGTGTAGTTTTGCGAAGCTGATAAATGAAAGGAAGAGCAGCAGCGAATACTAGCAGACGTGAGAAGCTCAAACGTTCAGATTCAGCAGTGGAAGTGCATTGCTATTCCGGTCGGTGACGACGGTGTGCAGGTGCAAAAGAGTGTGAAGACGATCAAATATGAGGTGTCAGATTTAACGAATGAGTGAGGCAAACGAGGGAACGCACATGTTACACAGCAGCTGAGACCGCGCTTATGCATGTGACCGCACGTGCGCATCAGGAGAGACTGTTGAGAATCTGACATCCAGATAACCGGGAGAAGGTGGAAAAAGTCCTGTGGAAATTGGAACATACTCGTATGCGCATCAACCCATGCCTGCCCCAACCAGACGCCGTCGCTAATCAGCAGGTATATCACAAATCTCCATCAATATCCACCTCGTTTTCATTCTTCACCGCCGGAGCACCGTTCGTCTCGCCCTCCTGCGCTTTCGGCCTATTGCCACCATCCGGACCACTGCTTGCAGCCACAAAACCCATCGGAGCCCTCGCTTGCCTCTCCAAAGCCGCCATTGCATCCGCCTTGCGCCCGCTCATCTCCTCCTCCTCACCACCTTCACCGGCGTCGCCATTCTGCTGTTCCTGCTCCTGCTGCTGCTGTCTCGCAACGGCCTGGCTAGCAATGAAGTTGACGTCCGTATTGAACTGAGCCTGCACCGACCGCTTGATGCGCAGCATCTCCTTGAACGTCTCTTCATTACCGTGCTGCACTTCAAATTGCTCCCATTTCCGCCAGAATCCAGGCTCCACTCGTGGGTCGCAGAATTGGCTCGCGTGTCCCCAGATTGCACGCGCCCGATCAATCTCACCAAGCCGCCGCTCCATCTCAGCAAACTTGACGCACATGGCTGCAGCCTCTTTGTCCGGTAAAGCAGCGATGGCTCGCTCGTAGATGGATCTGGTCGACGTGAGGCCAAAGTTGGATGCAGACTTGGTGATGTAGAATTCGAACATCTCGGTGCGATCTTCGTCGGCGACAGCTCGTGTTGCTCGGTCGTAAATGCGCATGGCATGCCGTGCCAATCCTCGTTCCTCTTCCAGAGCACCATACATGAGGTAGAGCGTCTTGGCGAACTTCGGCGGGCATTCATCCACCGCTTGCTCAAATAGGTCTCGCAGTCGTTCAATGCTGATGTTCCGGTCCACGGCTTTCGTAAGGTAGAGATTCCAGAGTTCGAAGGCCACGGGGTAGGAGAACAGATCAAGCCCGCGCTCGTAGACCTTGAAGCTCTCTTCATAATAACCTTGCTCTTCGAGCAGATTGGCATAGTTGACGATGGTCTGCGGTGTCGCAATCCGAAGCTCGAAGATGCGCTCATACACCTTCTTCGTCTCGTCCAGGCTGGACACTGATTCCACGAGATCAACGTAGAACGACCACAGCTTCCAGCTCTTGTGCACGCGCTGCTGTGGGCTGAGCGTCTCGTCAAAGTAGTCGACATTGCTTCGCTTCGGAGCCTTCGTTGCCGTGGCCATGATGTTGACGGCCTGATCGAAATTCTCGTTTCGCAGCTCCATCTCCGCCCACTCCGTCCACATCTCTGCCAGCTCCGACACTGACTTGTACGGAACTTTTATTGCCTTCTCCATGATGATCCGTGCATTTCGAAGGTCGCCACCGGCTTCGTAGAACTTTGCGTAATTTGTCCACAGCTCGTGAAAGCGCCCGACGGCCTTCTTTGGACCCACAGCGGCAATCGCATCAGTGTATGTCTGCACCACCATGGCGCTATTGTCGCCCCATAATGCAACTCTCTTCTGCCACTCAGGCACGTTGTGCGGGTTCTGCCGCAGCAGCACATCGTTGACCAAGAACGGGCGGCGATCCATGAGTTGCTCGAATCGCAGCATCCGAATGTCCAAGTCGGTGTCAGCATCTGCATCCACCTTGCCTTTCTGTTGGCGGGCGGCAGACTCCTCCAGCTTGATGCTTATCAGCGCTTCTTCGGCTTCCGCATATGTGTCGAAAACCACACTGAAGTCTCGCACAGTCATGACCGTGGTGATGCCCTCTTCGAAAATGTCACGCGCCCGTTCATAAGCACCGAGATTGATGTAGTACCTCGCCAGACCAACCCACAAGATGCCTCGCTGGTCGGGGAATCGCTGCAGGCCGGATCGGATGATCGTCTCGACAGACATGGTACTGCCATTCTCGAGCGGTATCGGGCTGGGTACTTGCCGCGCATGATCTATCAACAGCTCCAACATCTCGGTCCAGTGCTGGAATGGTCCCTTGGCCTCCTTCGACTTGAATCTTGGGTTGTTCAGGATCTCCATGTATCGTTGCACTGCCTCAGAATAGTGCTGCTCTTGTAGTAACACCTCAATGAACTCTTCGACATGCTCCGGGTGGATCTGAGCATACCTTCGCCATATCATGACCGCCGTGTCGCCGCCGGCTGAATTGGCGAAGGGGCGGTAGAGCTTCCATATCCGGTGGTGTTGAGTCAGCGGCAATGCTCTCAGCGCGCGGTCAAATGTCCGCCGGGTGAAGGTGACGAGCGGCTGCTGGCAGAGGAAAGTGAGGTACATCTCCCAGATGCGCGGCATCTTGTTCAGCAGCACCAGCGCCCGCTCGAACAGCGCATTGACCTTTTGAAACTCGGTCACATGTCGTGCAGGACTCTTTCCATTCAGATGTGTGGTGCGCAAGTGCAGGTACATCTTCCATAGCTTGTAGCTTCGCGGCAGAGCGGCGACTGCGCGCTCCAGGACGAAGCTCTGCTCGAGCAACGTGCCATATTGCCGCTTGAACTGCGCATAATCGAGCCAGGGCTTGATGCTGCCGGGACTGCGCAGAATGTCGTTCTCGTAGATTTCGTCGCTGGTGCCGATCAGATAGAGTGAGGAGGCCTGCGGGCGGGCGGGGGTGGTCGTGGTCATGGTGAGCGGAGAGGGTCTGCGCATGCCGAGGACCAGGGAGAAGGGCGGCGTGAAGTTGCGCAGGAGCTCGGGCATCAGCCCATCGGTGGGAAGAGGGAGGGAGATGTAGGGGGTAGACAGCGGAGGTGGTGTCGCTGGTGCTGGGCGCCCAAGGTAGAGAAAGTTGAAGATTCAAGTCAAGCTCGATTTCTGCCGCAGTATCGCCGCTCGGCTAAAGGCTGAAACCATCCCATCTCTCACATGAGGTATCAGCTCAGATTGAAAGACTACAACTATAACACGCTGACGCAACACTTCCACGGCCTGTTCAATATGGAATAAACAACCCATATCGGATTGTACTAATTACTAATCCAAGTCATCGCTGGCTCTCGTGGTAGGCATCGACGACAGCTCGACGTTGCGCGAGGGACAGCCCTTGCACACGCCACTTTCCTTCCTCCCGTCTCGCCTCCATCACCCTCTTTGCGGTGGAGCGGTGGCTCAATGTATACAGGCTCTTCGTCAAACCGCTCGCAGGTAGTGCGAATAGCGAAAGACTTGCACCGACACTATTGCTTACGAGGCTGCCCGTCCCCGTCGCAAGTCCTTGTGCAACCCCCAAGACACCAGCGCTCTGGCCACCCCTCACGGGGTGCATCACCACGTCCCGGAATCCGGTGGCCATCCCGCCTACGAACGTCTTGCCTGCCACCACGGCGCCGCTGCGCAGGTCTTTGACTTGACCATACTCCTTCACTTCCTGGCCCCAGAGCCTTGGTAGGCAGCGGAACCCCTCGGCTGTCGCCAGTGGAAGATCCACGAGCGTGCCCCGAGTGTAGGAAGTGAAGAACTTGCCGAGTGACTTCCCCGATGCAGCGGCCATGGATCCAGCGACGGCATAGCCCGATCGACGAGCGCTCCCGTCTTCCGTCGCATCCTGCGAGCTCGTGACGTGAGTAATGCTGTTACGCCGGGCTACAGCGTGAAGAGTACTAGCAGCTGAGTCGTCGTCGTCGTCGTCTTCATGCACACTGTCGGCTGGTCGCTCCTCGCTGACGCTCACTATTCGCTGGCCCGCGACTGAGGCTTCCGAGCTGGAAGCTCTACCCGCAGTGCCCTCTGGTGTGCATCTCCTCGCTCGCCGAAACTCTTCGGCCGGCTTGAAGATCAAGCCCGTGGCTCCATCGGCCATACCTACCCCGGTTGCAATCACTGAAGACGCAGTGCCGGTCACCGGGTCCCATCGTCGATTACTGATGTATATTGGATTTGCATGGTAGCTATACCGCCCCATCAGCCGAGCGATTCTTCTTGGTTTCCGTCAGCGGTGTGAGATGGTTGGCTTACACATTGAGGTTTCTCGGATCCAGCCCCACGTCTGCAACGAGGCTTTCGGCAGCGGACCTTGAGATCGGAACCTTCTTCCTCCCAATCTTCAACGTCCAAGAGGCCGGCTGATCTGGTAGCATTCGGCACCGCATGCGCTCGAGCGGCAAGTTGGCGTGGAATGATGTGACGGCTGCTTGCACGCCGTTCTCGTGCTTGATCTGCTCCGAGAGCGCAGCGGCAGCACTGTGGGCGGTAGGTCCCTGACAGTATCGGATAGCCTCTGTGAGACTTGCGACGCTCACTTCCCTTTGCGGGATAGGCGCTGGCCCTGCACCACTCATTGCTACCATCTCCCCCCAGAATGGCTGGTCGCCAAAAAAGGGAACGATGATAGTTGGCCTGGCTTCTCGCAGCCCAATTGCCGTTGTGCCGGCGCCGCCGTGATGCACCACCGCCGATACCCGCTTGAATAGCCACTCGTGAGGGCACTCCTCAACACAAAAGAAGTCATGCCGACCCGCTGGAACTTGAAGACGGCTCCATCCCGGGGAGACAATGGCTCGCTCGCCACATATGCTAATTGCCTCCACAAGCGCTGCGGACAACTTTGTGGTGTCTTCGAGTACGATCGATCCGAAGCCAACATACACTGGCGGTGGTCCGGCGTCGAGGAAAGCTTGCAGCTCCTTGCTTGGTGTGTATGCGGGCGTCTCGCGGAAGAGGAAGCCTGAGATGTCTATGTAACGAGGCCAGTCCTTTGGTTTTGGCACCAGCGCCGGCGACCAGCAATACGTGTGTGGGACCTTTAGGGTCTCTACAAGCAGTGGACCTTCTGTTGCCGGGACAGCCTCGAGGCCCAGCTTCTCGCGCCAGGCGTTGACGATGTCGCCAATCCCAGACCATGTCAGCGATCCGACCACGAGGTAGGACACATGATTCGTCACCCCTCGGTTGTTATGGCCGCCTTTGATGTTTGCGAGTGGGTGTGCAAAGGCTGTCGTGGCAGTCCACGGCATAGTGAACACCATGTGCATCGGTATGCCTAGAGCTTCGGCGCAATGGATATGAGCGAAGCTGGGCGGATTCGCGATGATGGCGTCGGCGACGAAGGGGACGCCCGTTGCTTCATCGGGCTGTATGCAGCTGTCCCAGCAGCCTCGAAGCATGTCGGCGATCATCGCCCTCTTCCGAGCAATGTCGCCGCCTCGCAACGAAGCCACGCTTGGTATGAGCCCAGGGTTCTTCACCATGTATGCCATGAGATCCTCTGGACTCCCCCCGATGGAGTAGAACTCTAAGCCGGCGTCCAATACATTGGATCGAAATCTGGCATGCGTGGCCACCCGTATTCGGTGACCATGTCGTTGCAACCCTACCCCGAGTGCAATGAACGGCTGAACATCGCCGCGACTGCCGACGACTTGGATTGTTACGTTGATACGGATGGGAAAGAGATCGTCGGATCCTACTGCTTGCTTTTCGATGGATTTGTCGTCTACCCCATCAGTCGGCGGCAACCTGGCGACCCGGCAAAGAGTTCTACTAAGCCGCGAGTTGAGGTCGACATCGATCCGGCCATCTTCTGTGAGGTTTTCGTTAGTCGCGTATATAGCTGCTGCTCGACCGCTTGCCGCCTTACCTCGCACACCTGTATTTACGAGAGAGCCATCGCCTATTGCTTCCTCGTAGGTCGGCGGCAGCTCTGATTGACGGCGCTTGTCGTCTGTCATAACAGTCGTGGCTCCCGATCGAGTGAATAGAGTTGCAGCAACGCCGCCATGCAAGAGACACGATAACCACGATGTGCAGGGTCTAAAGTACATGTATTGAGGAGATGTCTTCCTTGTCCGTTCCAGTCCGAGAAGTGACAGTCGCACAAGACCTGGAACCCGAGCTTGCTCGGGAGTCTATCTAATCTGACCAGACTTGTGGAACGCCTCGAACGCACAATATTGGCAGCATCTTCCGGCAGTATGTGCGTGACAGGTATTGCGTAACTCGGTTCTCGGGAACCTGAAGGCTTCTCGCAAAAAATGCGAAGGCGACGCAACAGCAAAGCCTACGCCCAAGCCGAGAAGACATATAATGCTGACCTCCATGTGTGTGCCTGATGCCTATGCACGACCACCAACCTACGCCGAAGCTTCTACCAAAACACACGCCGCTAACCAACGAGCCTGCCACCTGCCACCGAGGACCCACCGCCCTGGAGACACACCATGAAGCTCGCACTCCTTCTGACTGCGGGCTGCACTGCCGCCACGTGCCATCTTCAGGCCCGCAAGCAGGGCTCGCAAACGGAGTGGCATCCGGCAGGACCAGGAGATCTTAGAGGCCCTTGTCCGATGATGAACACTCTCGCGAACCATGGCTTCCTACCACATGATGGAAAAAATCTCACCAAGCCCGTGGTCATGAAGGGCCTGCAGGACGGCCTGAACTTCAACGAGGCCCTCATCGAGACCATGTTTGAGCAAGCTCTCATCGCCAATCCGGAACCGAACGCAACGTGGTTCGATCTGTACGTATCGTCGAGGAGACTGCGGAATTTGATAGCTGATCTGCCATTTGCAGCGGTCTATTGAACCGCCACAACGTTCTTGAGCACGATGCAAGCCTGAGGTACGTCCGCCAGCACCCGCTCTGTACAAGTATCCCAATACCATCGTGCTTACATGCTGTCTTAGTCGTACCGATGCCTTCTTCGGCAACAACCACATCTTCAACCAGAGCGTCTTCGACGAGACGACGAAGTACTGGCATGACCCGATCCTAAACGCTTCTATGCTGGGCAACAGCAAGGTATTATCCATCCTCGCAGCTCAAACAGCATCCCACTGACTAGATCTTAGATCGCCCGTCAATTACAATCAAAGTCAACGAATCCGGAATACACTTTCACCAACACAACAGAAGCATTCAGCATCGGTGAAGTGCTAGCACCCATCATCGCCTTCGGTGACATCGAGACCGCGACTGTGAACAGATCACTAGTGATCTACTTCTTTGGTAAGTGAGAGAACAGGAGCGAGGATGAGAGGTGTTGTAGCACTAACAATCGTTAAAGAGAACGAAAGGCTCCCGACGGAGATGGGCTGGTGTAAGCGTACGGAGCCTGTAGCATTGAAAGACATCCTTAAACTCCACAAGATCATAGGCAAGGCGAGCAGGCTCATCACCGGGACAGAGGGCAGCAGCGAGGGTGATCTACATTCTCCTCCACCGAAAGGGGAGGTTTGAGAGGGTCATGGCAAGGGGAGGCAGGGCCTCTTCAGAAAGCTGTCCTGGAGAAAGAGTTGCTCGGTTCGGAGCAGATTGTGTACCTAGCTGAGGCTCATGAAGAAATCCAGCTGCCATGTCGAAGGTCTTTGTTGCATTCCGGGCAAAAACCCTTGAGAGCATCTTGAGCGTGAATTAGTATAGAATAGAGTAAGATAAGCATACTCGTTCCGGCTTAGAAGGCCACTAGGCTCCTAGGCTCCTTAGACCTTGTTGCATTACCGCCTACGGCTTCTTGTGGGATACTACCGGAAGTGCATGTATTAAGTCGTTGGTAACGAAAGCTAGTGGAGGGCGGTTGATCGCGCCATCTGTCACCTTTTCGCTCATCGTACTGTGCACTTTCAAAGAGCGTCCGTGGTCAGGCGGCCACGCTGCTTGCCCGACTCACCTCAACACATTTCGCGATGCCTCTTGCGTAAGGTACATGTACGCAGGTGTAGGAAGCTCGGGTTGTGCTCGGATCTGCAGCGCCAAGCTCGGATGAGCTCGCATACGACTCAACACGACGAGACGGATAGCGGGAGAGATGTGATAGCATCGCGGCCTGACCTCGACCTGTCTAGCCACGGCTACTGCTTGTTCCTCCAGGCACGTGAGTTTCGGATGCAATGCGAAGTGCCAAGGCCTGAGGACGACGTCTTGCGCCTCAACGTCGTAGGGATAACGGTCCTCATGGCGGACTCGTCAATTACAGACTGGGAGATATATAAGGATGTATCCTCGCGATGCTCTACATACAGACTCCACAGTAACGATGTTCCAAGCGAACAGCAGATTCTAAACACGAAACAAGAACGACATGAACCTCCGCAATGTACTCGACGAGTCCCGTCAGACGAAAGTCCACATCGCCCAGATGGTCCTCACGGTCTTTGTGATATGTTTGGCAATCGGGCGAATGTGCATCTCCAATCCCCGACCGTCGCGAATCAACGTGGTTCCCATTACATTCGTGAGTACCCTGGCAGAGAAAGGGCAATGGTGTCTCCAGCTATTCTCGTAGCACCTAGCTGACAATGCTTTCTCTTCAGGGTTTCAAAACGCTCACCATCCTCACCTATCAGCTCTTAACCACACACCGACCGCGGTTCGCCCGCTACAAGAGTCTTAAGGTAGGTTTCTTAGCCTTCGTGATGGAAGTCGTCGGCATCTGACAAGTCACAGGCTTTTGAAATCCTGAACTGCTTCGAGGTGATCTTCTGGTTTGCGGTCGTCGTCCTCTCCGCCATGTCGCTGCAAGGTAGCTTCGGCTCGGCTGCCGCAGTCACCGTCTTCGTAGTCCTTCTCTCCATCGTGCTACTGTGGGTTCTCTGGCAGCAACGGATACATCAAGGCTCTGCTAACGGCATGGCCGCAGCTTCCTCGCAGTTTGGTCGGCGATAGTCTCGGTCAGGGAGCGGCGGCAGGAGAAGCGTGGGGCGCGACAGCAGGCTCACGGTATGCAAGACCCGTCGAAGGCGCATGGTGGATGGGCTTAAAGGAGCCTTCTTCAATATTCTCTAAGAGACGATCGAGTCGATCCAAGTACTTCTGCTGGTCTTCGGTGGTCTGTCCTTCCATTTGCTGAAGGCGTTGTCGTGTTATGCACTCAGCATCAACATGGGATGGACGACGGCCAAAGACATTTCGGAGTCCGGCTTCCGCGTGGGCCTGGACAGGATTGTCAGGGACTTCAGGTGGATGCATGTGGTCGTGATGCCGCTGATCGGAAGCATGATATATCTTGCTGTGGCGGCTCCATACGGCTGAGGGATCTCTGATTTCACTGCGATTGTGCCTTTGGCGAACCAGTTGGGCTGTCACGCTTTGCTGCCTTTTGCGCTGGGACTGTTTTAGCTGGGCTTCATCCATAATCTACACAGCACGTCCGCAAAGTCACAATTCCAGCTCAATTTCCTCGACTTGCCGCTTCATCGACCGTTCGTCTATGGAAGGCTGCTCATGAAGCAGTAGTAACATCAACATACCAAGGCCGCTCGCACTTCAACGTGGTACGGATCTGTCTTGTAGCAGGAGTTCTAAGGAGCTCGATATCGATGAGCGCGTCGATGAGGTGGGAAAGGAGTGTGGAAGAGTAGAGTAGAGTACTGCAAGACGGGAACATAAAGCCCTAGGTGGCGCTTCTAGCGTTGGATGCGGGGGGGATCGTTGCCTCGCCGCCCCCAAGATCATGATGAAGCTGATTTTCCACAGTTGCAGCATCGACTCGGGTCCGTTTATTTGTTCCTGCCTCCCGTCACCTGTGCTCGTACGAAGCAGACATGCTGAAGCTGATCAGAAAGGCGTTCAACACCATCATCCAACGCCCCTTCCTTCCAGCTCGCGGCTTTGCAAGCGCACACACAGCCTGTCTTTCACGCTGCGAACTTGACGTCTGCAGCTGAAAAATAGTGTCAATGGCCGGAGCCGCTAGCAGGGGGATGTCCACGGTGGCCCCCAACCAGTCCGTTTCGATGGGCTGAACGAGAACGAGGATATGTCATCAACAGTGTGCTTGAGCGTGACAGGACCTGGAATGTCTCTTTCTCCCATCTTCTCGTCTTCTCATAGCATCAGAGATGCCGGTCAAGATGGCCTCGATGCTATCACCAGCCCTTCTCCTGGGCCTTGCCTTGGTGGTGTCTTGCTCGGGTCAGAACTTCAACAGCAGCCTGTCACTGTTCCACCATCGGGCCTTCCACAATTGTAAAACATCGCGTCCATCGGAAGCAGCGTGTACTGACAGTTCTCACAAGCCATCCTCGTCGGGAATCACATATACGTCGATGGAGGGGAGATCACCAAGTGGAATGGGAAAGGAAATGGTTACCAAGACGTGAATGATGATTTGGGGGTGTTCCTCACTCTTCCCGGTACGCGCTGCCACTCTTCGACTGCTGCCGTCTATACGCATTCTTTCTGACCGTGGCAGACAACTACACATACAGCCTCGACATGAGCACACCATGGACCATCGACACAGTCACTCTCAAGCAGATCTCAAAGGGTTCTGCGCCCGTCCTCAACGACGAAGGCCTGTGGCTGGACTCATCAGGGGAGACTTTCTTTGCCTACGGTGGTGGGACCTCCTACGCCTAGGCACCGATAGCCTTTACGATGTCAACCTCGTGACCATCAGTGTGCCAGGCATGGTAATGTTTGACACATTCTCGCAGAATTGGTACAATCTTTCGACGGACGCCATCAGCTACTTCGGAACTGCAGTCAATGGCGCGACTCATTTCGTGCCTTCGTTCGGTCCGAAAGGCCTGCTTTTCATGCTCGGCGGAGTCTCTCCTTCTGGGTGCGTAGAAAAGAGCGAGATCATATCATGTGAGACACTGGCTGACACCCCCGACTCTCTGCAAACAGGCGTATCGTCTCCTGGCCAGATACATTTGATCATCCTGGATTCCCTTTCGACAGTCTTTGGATGTTTGACCCCTGGTCACAACAATGGCTATCTCAATCGACTTCGGGTCAAGCACCAGCAAGCGTGCAATATCCATGTGCTGTTGGATTAGAAGGTGACGACGATACATACGAAGTGCGTTCATCACCAGCTGGAAGAAATGTTTCGTCTGCTGACACAAGATCTTCAAGATTTTCGTATACGGCGGAATCTCAGACGACGTTGCCGGCAGCTTAAGCTTGGGCTCTGGCGCCGTCTACGTGCTTTCCTTGCCCTCATTTCACTGGACACGACAGGATGATACCCCACAAAACACTCGCAGGCTTCATACGTGCAATCTTGCGGGCAACCGGCAGATGATTGTCGTGGGCGGCGAGATCATCACCGCCAACTCCAATGTTACCAAAGATCCGTGGCCCGTTGGCGTTGGTGTATTCGATTTGTCGGACATGAAATGGCGCGATTCGTACGATCCATCCGCTTCGGAGTACGTCACGCCGCAAGCGGTCAGGACTCACCTGAAGAGCAGCGGGCGCTACCCTTCCAGTTGGTCGGACGACACAGTGAAATCTTGGTTCATAGGGGAGCGTGAGTGCATGAATGTTGCTGACTTCATGCTCGACAAGTGACTGACGGTGTTTGGATCAGCGAATTCTTCCTCCGCCTCGACATCGTCTTCAAATAGCTCCGACGACTCGACGAACGTTGGCGCGATCGCCGGAGGGGTGGTTGGGGGGGTTGTCGGCCTTGCAGCCATCGTGGCGTTGATCTGGTTAGTGTTGCGGAAGCGCAAGAGCACCAGTGCAAGCCAGAGCGCGAGCCCGGAGTACATGGACTTGAGTGAAAGAGGCTCACACTCCACGGGGGAGGCCAAGGTCGAGCTGGACTCCGAGCAAGGTGCTTATGAGATGGAGCAGCCGCACAAGCCGGTGGACATGGATAACGGAGTAGTATCGGAGTTGGAGGGCAGCTGGAAAGGTCATGGGTATCAAGATACGATGGGTCCGGGTGATCGGACTTCTGGCGCCCGTTGAATAGTTGCGTGTGATGGGTAGAACCATGCGCCTCATCGTGTTGCACGCCTAATATCCATCTTCGCAGTATATGGAAGACTCAGGCTGTCAAATACATACTCGCAGTCTGTTCTGAGGCATGTAATAGGTACCTCAACATGCGACAGTGGAAGTGGTCCGATCCTGGAGAGAGGTCGTTTTCTTGACATACGCTAGCGCGATCGCCCATTAGCCAATGAGAGCGTACATGGCAAAGCAGCATCCTCGAACTTTTCAAAACGTCAACCTCTGTTTTGTCTCGCTCTTGACCACCACGGGCATGCCGCGACAATGTCCAAGCGAGGGCGTACTGACGACGACTCGCGACCACCGAAGAGACCCAAGCCGGACCATGTCCTACAGGCCGTCGTCGAGGAGATACACTTCGCTCGACAGCTCCAGGAGCTCTTGACTTTCCGCCAGGACGGCATCCAGCAGCTACGCGGCGGCATCGCTTCGTTCAAAGCCTTTCTGGAGAGCGTATGCTATCACAGAGATGAAGACCGTCGCAGCCGACAGCTTGCCATCCTCCATGAATTCCTGGATAGCGAGAAACCGGCCGATGCCAACGACACTGAACGCCCGTTCTTAGCACAGCTATGGCAGGCCTGGTCGTTTGCAAGCCAGAACAACAACGACCACCTCTGCTCCCAGATCAGTGCTCTGTTCGCCCTCCTCGTCAAGACCTTGTCAAGCATCCTGGACTTCCGCGATCATGGGGTCCTCTTATGTCGGACAATCTTGCAGCACCAGCATCTGCGGATGATTAGACGGAGTCTGGATGCACCCAAGCACAAGGATTTCTTGATCTCTCCATGTCTGAGGCTACTGACAGAAGTCACGAGCTTCGACGGAGGACTGCTGGCCAAGGAGGTTTATAAGCGGCGTGAGCAGACCTTCGAGCCGATGGCGTTGAGGAGGAATCTGGGCGCTTTCAAGACTGAGTATTTACCCTACACTTTTTCACGCCGCATTGCAATGGCATTGTTAGAGGAACTAAGCTGACAGTTCTAACAGCCAGTCCGAGGAAGAAGCGAGAAGACGACCGGCTATCCGAACCTTGACGATTCGCTACATACTAACTCATCTGAAATACCTCCATCAAGGAGGCAAAGCCGATTTGTTGAAGAATAGGCCACTGTGCACTTCTTTGTTTCACTTTTTACAAGATGACCCAGCTGATGTTATTGCTGAGCTACTCTCCGCTACTGAACAGCACGTACTCAAGGATGCAGACCTCCCGCGTTCGGCAAAGGCGGCACTGCTGGTCGAGCACAATCTCGAACGTGTGACGGACATAGCCACCCGCTCATCAGCCGATCATGCCGCGTTCCAAACCGCTTTTGCGTGGCTGAAGGCTGTCTGCTCGGAGCCTTCTTGCGGCGTTCTGCGAATCAGCGGCTGGTACCCTCCTGGCACTGACAGATTCTCCGAAGACACTCTCCGTGCAGACGCCATTGACCTCGGCTTGGATAGCGTTGATTTCTACGACCGTGACCAGAAACCCAACGTCCGCAATACTGTGCTTCTCACGTGGATACAGACATTGCGGCCTCACTCGAACTTGCGGGAGCGCGAGCTCTTACTCACCTGCTTTCGATCTGCCCCAGAGCTGGTGGCTGCCTACTTTGCCGAGAAAAATATGCAGCTGGAGCCAAAGCTCTCCAACACCTGGATCGGTTATGCGTCACTGTTGTTCGAAGTGGTCCAGCTCGATCTGCCTGCATTCCTGGGCTACGAAGACGGCTGGGCGCAACTTCCACCCCAAACCTACATCATGCTCGATAGCATACTGCCACGCTCGTTGACACAGAAAGTACTGACCCGCTGTCTCAACCAAAGCAACGATCTTATTCGCTTCTTTGCCGTTCGTATACTGGTTATGGCGCTCCAAAAGCTCTCGGAGGTCCAGCTGCAACTTGCAAAGGGCAGCGACTCCGCGGTGAGCAAGACAGAGCTTTGGAAAGAAGCATCAGAGCGGCTGCACGAGGCGTTTGTTGAGCGTTTTCCGGCCATGAAAGATGTTGTTGGCGCATTTCGCAAGATCCCGAACGACGACGAACATCTATTGCAACAAGAGGCAGTCACACATCTGCTTCGATTATGCTACGAAGTGCTGCCTCTGCAGGCGGCGGCTGAGCCCTTCGATATCTCCGCGCCGCTTACCGCCGCTTTGGTCAAAACAGACCCGATTGCTACGGCGGAGGAGGCCTTGCAGTCTATACGTCTCGAGCACCTCCTGCAAATTGCCCGTCGCAGCCCGGGTATGCGCTGGCTTACCAAGCAAGGCGCGCTGGAGCACTCTCCGCTCATGACGCTGCTGAAGATTCACGCCGAGAATGTCAACGACAGGCAAGTTCGAGACCTCATTTGCGGGGTGCTGGCGGAGCATAGCATTTTGAGCACCGCGTCAGGCCTAGATGCTCTGGTTGCCGTGCTTCACCACCTCGCGCCGGTCTCAGAAGCAGTGGCCTCCTTCTTGGACGACTGCTTCAGCCGAGCCAACAAGCAGCCGGTCAAGTATCTGGACGATATGGAGGCGATGGTGGCAAAACATGCGGATGACCATGAAGGACCAAGGACTCTCCCGAGCATCCTGCCCGCAGTGCTAGGTGAGCAGGCTGCTTACGTCGGTAACAGGCCGAGAAAGGAGCAGAGTGAGATTGCTACCTTCATTATCGGCTACTTCGATCTGCTACGATGGACGGCAGAAGCAAAAGATGGTCTTGAGCTCATCCGCGAGAGTTTTGAGAGCCTCGACCGTTTTCAGGTTCTCGAGGAGCTGCATGATCCAAAGTCCACCCTTCTCAACGTGGAGATATCGAGAGCTCCCATTGCTACAGAGGAGAACGTGAAAGCAACCGGACCGGTGCATGTCTTGCCGTTCTCAGCACCATCTGCGGAGTCAGAGAACCACCCAGAACTATTGAAGTGGTCACAAAAAGATCTTGGGCTTGCGATCGAGGATGGTGATATTGCTGCTCTCATGCTCTGTCTAAGCTCACAGTATCCTGAAATCCGATCGCAGGCACTCGTGCAGCTACACAGAGTCCTAGAGAAGGTCCTGGAGTCGACACTGGAGGACAAGATGCAGATCTACTTTTTGCTCGGCGAGCTGATTGAGACGTACGAACACCCGATTGAGACCAGCAGCGACGCGACGCCCTATCTCGTCACCTGCTTCGCCACGCACGCGTTGGAGATTGAGATACAGCCGGTCCATTACCTGTACCCGAAGATCAACAGATTCCTCAACAAGGGCCCGGCGTGGCGCCCCTCCAAGCTGCCCACTCACCTCCTGAAGAGAACGGTATTGAGCGAGCCGGAGGAAGACGATTCATACTGGAAGGAGGTACAGTGGGTCTTGGACTGGCTAGTCGATGGTACGCGCACCGTCGACGACCTCGAGATCTTGCGGAAGGGAAAAGTGTTCGAGCAAATCATGAGCCTGTGTTCTTCGCCGGGGTCTGGGGCTCGGGTCAAGGAGAGGGTGCTTGAGTTGCTGTGGCGAGTGACGTTCATTGAAGGAGGGAGCACGACGTTGATCAAGCGGACGGGGTCGCTGAGCTGGTTGAACATGGTGCCTGGCGAGGAGCGGATCGCTGGTTTGATGCAGGGGTTGCGCAAGAGGATTGTCGAGACTTGCGATCAAGAGGAGATTGAGGAGTGGGGAGGCGTGTCCATTGATATCATGTAGCATGTCGAGGCATTGCAGGATAGTGTGTGTATCTTTGCATGATCGACCAGTTTGAATGATGATCACGTGCGTGCCCGAAGCCAGCAACGTCGAAGCTTGGCTCTCGAAGTGGAAGGACGGGAACACAGGAAAGCTTCCTCCAACTACACACCTCGAACATCTTTCTTCTCTGCAACACGGTTGTCTCCTGAACCATAATTCTCGTCGTTCGCACAGTCGCACATGATACATGATACATGCGCTCTCCAGGATCCATACATCTGAACAGGCACTTGCGACACAGCGTCAGCCTCTGGACATTCATCCAACCAAGCTATTGCTCGCCCGCACATCTCTACCACGACACTTGCAGCTCCCATGAGCGCTCCCACTTGGCCACCATCACTCGCCACTCGCTCATAACAGGAAAGCGACCAACAGCCGCACCATCGTCTGGCGGGCCACCTCCCATCCCACTCACACCACCCCGCCTAAGAGGCTGCGGCAGCCTTGAGAATGCCCGTCCGCCGCTACACGCGAGAGCAGCTCCTCTTCCTCCGCTCGTCCCCGCTGGCCCAGAAGCCCGAGAACCTGCCGGCCATCGAGCAATGGCTAGAGTACGTCTACGCCGATCAAGACTCGCGGGAGAAGCTAAGGATCCCCCACAGTGACCCCAATCAGACCGGCGGCAGCAACTCAACCAACCCTCGTTCGCGCAACCCGCAGTCAAAGGTGGGAGGAGCAGGAGCCGGAGATGCATCACCCATGGGCAACTTCGGCGCCGGCTTGAGGCCCAGCTTGATGTCGGCGAGGACAGGCAGGACCAGCGGTGAGTGAGATGCAACTTCCATAAGGGGAGAATCCCAGACTAACGGGCATTGTAGAGGATGTCTCGCTC
Organism: Saxophila tyrrhenica; assembly: GCF_035928015.1. Taxonomy (NCBI): domain Eukaryota; kingdom Fungi; phylum Ascomycota; class Dothideomycetes; order Mycosphaerellales; family Extremaceae; genus Saxophila; species Saxophila tyrrhenica. The sequence goes on along the minus strand of NW_027041749.1, from coordinate 569,321 downwards.
GGGCCCCCCAGGACCATGTTCCCATCGAGCAGGAACGTAGCGAAGCTGTCGGACTTTGGCGAGAAAGGTGGCGAGAGCAATGGCGGGGACGAACAGGAGCTGCCGAGGACACGCACATTTGGTGACAAGGGCAATCGCAAGTCCGCAAACGAGAAGGAGTACGGGGACAGATGGACTACCATACGCGAGAGAAGGAATGGCGGTGAAGATGGGCAAAGGCAGGAGGGCAAGTACGGCAGACGTGACCGTGACAAAGACGACGAGCGGCGCAATGGAGACAGCCGGTGGGGTGGCAGAGACGAGAGGCGGCAGAATGGCGACAGGACAAGCTGGCGGGACCGTGAGCGCGACAAGCAGGACAGAGACTGGGACCGGGGTGGTCGCGCGGAAAAGAAGCCAGAGTGGATGGACGACCCGCCACCAGCCGCTGTGGAAGACGACTTGCAGACAATGGGCATCCCTCGCGACGCCGAGTCATTTCAGCGGTGGAAGGATGCACAGCACGGCAAGACTGTACCTCCACGAGAGACTGAGCCTCCAGAGCCACCCCCGGCGCCGACAATCGCGAACAAGCCGGCCGCCACCCTCAACATTGAAGGTCTGACACCGTTTGGCGGCGCTTTGGGAGAGCCTGCGGCATCGGCGAGCACGGTGGAAAGCTCGACGAGCGTCGCAAAACCGCCATCGAAGGGCAAGTCAAGCAGGTTCGCAACCTTGTGGAACAAAGATCCTACGCCTCAGGAAGAGCCTGTTGTGGATACGAAAGCTGGACCTGGTGGAAGCCACGGGTCTTCCGAAGACCAGGCCGGCTTCCAACGCATCATGCAAATGCTTGGAGGGACTAACATCTCTAAGGGTACCACCCCAAACCACGATACGCCTTCGTCTCCGCCACCTAAGACTATGGCTGGAAGCGCGAGGCAGAAGAGTCGATTCACGCCCTTCTTCGACCAAACACCGAAGAGCCCTGAGACGGTACAATCGCCCCCAGCTGTCGGCTTCAGACCCCAGCAGGCGGAAAATCTTCAAGCCAATCGCGGCGTTTTCGACGAGCATAAACCGATCTTCGGCGCAGGAGCTCCTGTGAGTCGCATGGTCGACCAGCCTGCCAGGAAGACCGTAGCGGCAAGCGAGTCTTTGCCCCCAGCCACTGATGCGGCCGGCTCGCGTGATCAGCCATCTCAGCCGAAGCATCAACGTGCCAACGACGTCTATCAAGAGCTGCCTCCATCGCGTGGTGCCGCTACACCTGACAATAGCATCGAGGACCTGCTTGCCGCTCAGCGGCCGAACAAGGAGAAGGCGTTCCTCCTCAGCCTGTTGCAGACCAAAGGCTCCCGGCCGCCATCTCAGCAAGCTCGCCAAGATGACAACTTCTCGCCCTGGCTGGATCAACCTCCAAATGTGCAGCAGGAACCACACGCGCCGAAACCACGCACGATGCCGCCCCCTGGCTTGTTTGAGGACCAACTTCTGCGCAATACGGCACAAGACCCATCGAGACAGGAGATGCCGCAGCAGGTCCCCGGATCTGGTATGCCTCAGCGGCACACCTCACAGCGCGCGCCTCCAGGCTTCTACGACGAGCCAAATATCCAGCGCATGGAGGCACAACAAGCCCAAGCGGCTGCTCAGCGGCGCATCTACAACGACCCCGTACCGCAGATGCCTCCTGGTGGCCGCCGCATGAGCGGGCATCCAAACTTGCCACCGATGCACATGCCCAACCACCAACAGCAGTACCAACCTGGTCCACCGCCTGAGTTCTTGCAATCTCCCAATGTACAGCAAGGCCCGCCTCCTGGCTTCCCTCCTCAAATGGCACGTCACCCGCCGGGCATTCACAACATGCCGAACATGTTCTCGGCGCCACAGCAGCAAGCTCCTCAGGGTCGGGATCTATCTAACTTCGGTGGCATGGCTCAGTCCGGAGGCATGCAGTCCCCACCAAACGTCCCACCCGGTTTCTACGCGCAAGGCCCTCCGCCAGGCTTCATGCAGATGCGCAGTCCGCCCGACGGCATGGCTGCGGGTGCTGGGCCGAACATGCGCAGCGGCCGGCCCTTCGAAGGAGGCTTCGACAACGGTGGTCGGATTGGCGGACCTGGGCCTGGGCGCTAGGAGCTTGGAGCGGAGAAGCCTACGAAAGAGTCTTTGGGATGGGCGGTCCCATGGTCGTCACCCCTTCGCTCTCTAGATCAGCAGTCTCCCCGATGGTCGGCTCAGCGGGTCCGTGGAAGTTTGACGTTTCAGACTCCACCGTATGGATGTATCTGCAGTGGATGCCTCTCCGACAGTTCGACCACGGCGGGGCGCCGCCCGTTCCGGATCACGAGCTCATGTTCTTATGAACTTCGGCACACCACGGATTCCTCTCAGCACAATCGAACACAACACTGTCAATAACACTGCTCGACCACGCGCAGGTCGCGATGTTGACCGAGCTCAAACTGCTGTGCTGACTGTGCTCGCGTGGCTATCAGGACGCTCGGGACGATCAGTGGCATAGAAATGGACCTTTTTGCTACGATGTATGTTTCTGTCGTGCGGCCAATTCAGCGTGGCGCTGGGCGGGCACTTTTATCATCGTGAAAGGGAGCGTGTGAGCTCCTGGGAACGCAACGCTCGTTGATGACTACGGCTAGATACGACTCAGAGGCGAGGACTTTCTATGGTTGTGATACAACGTAGGCCAGAAAGATGCATCAGAAGAATCTCCCACATACGCACGCCTTTCCTTTTCGTCAGAGCGGCTTCCATTGATAAGGTACGGTAAGGTGAGGTCCGTTTCTAAATCATTCCACGCAAAAACCGCGTCTCACTCATCCTTTTCCTCATCATGTGCACGACTTCGTCTGAAAACATACGTTGTACCTGTTATCTCAGCGGAGCGGCTTAACGTCCCTCCCCCGAACAAGCCAATACAAGCTTCGCAAGTATGCTTGGACAGCTTCTATCCGTTGATTCTAAGATCGAGCATGATCGATTTGTAGTGACTCAGGCGAACCACGCCTTGCACGACAATGAAAGCAGTCTTCACCTCTATTCCTCCATCTCATCTGATCGCTGATGCGGTGCAGGCTCCGAATAGGAGCAGTAGAGACGGTGTGGGATTGGTGGAATCAATACTCACGCTCGCGTGGGGATATAGCCGGACTATGAGTTACGCCCCAGATCGATCAACGCCATCCCCGCCTCATGCGTCACCTTCAAGATGCGGAGTGGTCGACGCCGGGGTTCTCTTCTTCACGTCAATCAGTTCCTCCCCCATTCACCAGTTTGATGAGACGGTTGAAAGAATGCTAAAGTACAACATTTTCGGTCGCGGCTTCAAGCTGCAGGTTGCCATAACCATCACTTGCCAGATCGCATTCATCTTCTTTGGGTAAAGCACATATTTACCATTTGTAACCACGCGGACTGATTGTATGCTATTAGCTATGACCAAGGAGTGTTTTCGGGCATCGTCACGAACGAGAACTGGAAGCAGACCTTTGGCAACCCAGGCTCGGGCTTGGAGGGCATCATCGTTTCTATCTACAACCTTGGAGCATTTTCTGGATGCATTCTGACCTTCCTGCTCGGTGAGAAGTTGGGACGGCGGTTGTGTATGTGGGTTGCTATGGGATGGATTGTAAGTCGTCTATGCGAGAGCTGACGGATATGGCTGAGGTCTGACTACATCAGATTGTCGGAGCGGTGCTGCAATGCACATCATGGTCTGTCCCACAGATACTGATTGCTAGATACGGTGAGTCGTCCAAATCTACATCCATCATTCGAAGCTCGCTGACAATGGTGCAGTGACCGGCATTGGCACAGGTATCGAGACCAGCACTGTGCCCATGTACCAGTCCGAGCTGTGCGATGCAGACAAACGCGGCCGCCTGGTCTCGTCCGAACCTCTTTTCGTTGGGGTTGGAATTGTGATCGCATACTTCTTCGATTATGGAATGTCCTTTGTCGGCGGACCAGAAGCATGGCGAGTCCCGATTGCCTGCCAATGCGTGTTTGCCTTTATGGTCATCTTCATGGTGTTTGGTGTACCGGAGAGCCCACGATGGCTGTACTACCACGACCGGCAGGAGGAAGCGCTCCAAGTTCTCTGCGATGTCTGGGACGCTCCGCCGGACAATGAAAAGGTGCACAAGATGCATACGGAGATCCTGGAGACGCTTCGACTGGAGCGCAAGAACGGCGAGTACAAGTGGCGCCAGCTGTTCAAGCATGATGAGGTACAAACAGGTCGTCGAGTTGCGCTCGCATACGGCATGCAATTCATGAACCAGATGGGCGGTATCAGTACGTCTCCGTCAACCTCTCGGTGCTTCTTGCATGTGGCTGATTGTTCGTCCCAGACCTGGTCGTCTACTACGTACCAACTGCCCTGGAGGAGAACGTCGGCCTCAAACCAAACCTATCCCTCGTCATCGGCGGATGTGTGCAGACGATGTTCTTTTTCGGCTCTCTTATACCGACCTTCTTTCTCGACAAGATGGGAAGACGTCGTCCCATGATGTGGGGCAGTCTTGGGCTGGCGATCTCCATGATGCTGATTGCTGTCCTGCTTTCCTTCCACGCCATGCCAGACAAGTACTCCAAGTCCTTGGGCACGGCGACCTCGTCAGCTGCGGTTGCTTTCTTCTTCACCTACATGTTCATATTTGGCGCCTCTGCCAATTGCATCCCCTGGGTTTATGTGAGTCGAGCATTGCAAGGCTGGTGGCATCTTTCGACTGATTCCCACAACAGGTCCCAGAGATCCTTCCCCTTCACGCCCGTGCAAAAGGAACAGCTGTCGGTATCAGTGCCAACTGGCTCTGGAACTTTGTGGTCGTGATGATTACCCCGTCCATGATCAGCAATGTGAGAGGGCCCCGACCCCCCCTCTTACCTCATTGAAGTCCTGACACCTTTGTGTAGCTGAACTGGCAGACGTATCTTGTCTTCATGTGTAAGCCAACAGCTCTCAACCGTGCTGCAGGACTCTCTGACCCTAGGAACAGGCACTAATCTCGCATTCATCCCTCTTGTCTTCTTCTGGTGAGTCATCTTCTCCCCAGCATGGGGTATCCTTTACTGACAACGGTCCTCTCAGTTACCCAGAGACCTCAAACCTGACGCTCGAGGAGATCGACTACCTGTTCATCAAAGATGGCAAGAAGGGCGTCGGCCAGCTCAAGGCCCGTTCTCAGCCGGTACAGGAAAGCCTGCGGCCAGCGGAAGAGATCGCGGAGGACGTCGAGAAGCATGCCGTGCGAGAGTCCGATGAGGCGGATCATGTCGAAGCGAAGGATGAGAAGGCCGTTAATGGGTGATGGCTGATGGTAACATCCAGACCAGCCGTTGCGAGAAGAGTCGGCATGTATGTGTAGCTCACTGTTGCTCAACATCTATACCTCCGGAGGTATGGACACGATAGAGTAATCCAACCAGTCTTTTTAATCGTATAGCCAGTCAACGAGTGCAGACCATCCACCTGTACATGGCAGCGGACTATTAGACGTGCCACTTCTTGCGCTCACGTGCGAGAAGTCGGCCTCCATTCCATTCAAACGCACACCCTCTCCATCTTGAGCAAGCGCGATATTCGTCAGTGATCCCACGTTGTTGAGGTCGATCCCGGTGTTGCCTGCGGAGAACCAAGATCGTGGAGGCGGGAAGAAACCTGGAAGAAAGAATGGTGGAAGGATTTGGCCACCATTCCGTTTCGGTCTCGCAATGCGAAGTTCTCGCCCGAGAAACCACGCCAAGCGGACAACCAATGCGCCGATGCAATGATGTAGTTTGACTTCTTCAGGCCGTAATTGAACGAGGATATATACTGGGCTCGATTCCTCGAAGTTTGGGATATCATCGAACAGCAACACCATCTTCAGCGTTCAGCAAGAACGCAACTCGATCAATCCATCCGTCAACCAATCGATCAATCACTCAACCAACGATCAATCCGTTCGATCAACCCACCAACCAAACAACCACCCAAAATGTGCTGCTCCAACCGCCGCTACAACCAATACAACTCCAGCTGCTCCCAGCCCCGCCGCCAACCTCTCCTCCTCACCCTCGGCAAAATGGCCTACGACAAGTACCAACAAAAGCAAGCCGCTCGAGCCCCTGAAGCCTCCCACTCCTCCAACAACACCACCGCTCTATTCACAGAGAAGAACGCCAACGCCGAGGTTCTTTCCAAAGCCGGAATCCCACCACCGAGCTACGACGATGTGGTTGTCAACCGCGCGGAGCTGCCTGAGTACTCTCACAACTACGCAGTGGGTGATGAGAAGAAGGGCGCGCTTGAGCTGGAGGACTCGAGCGATGAGGAGGTCGTTGATGGACGCCAGCGCTACGTCGATCAGCCAAGAAGCAGCAGCAGCAGCAGCAACGCAGCTCCCGGGATGAGCAAGTGCCAGACGAGGTGCGCGGAGAAGAGGGCTGCGCGGATGCAGAGGAAGGCTGAGAAGGCGGCGGAGAAGGCTGAGCAAGCAAGGGCTAGACTGGGTGGTCAGCGCATGTGAGGATGAGACCTCCTCTGCTTCGGTCGGAGTTTGTGTAGAGGGTGATAGTATAGTTTGGAATGGTTTCAGAATTAGCTCGTGTACATCATGACCATCATCCGTTGTATACCCGTTCCATCTTCTTAACATTACAGCAAGAACGTCCAGCCCCCTCACTGAAACCATCTGACTACCGAGGGAGGAAAGCTGGTGAAGCGATCAGACGTGGGATTGTCAAAAGTAAGCGATCGGCATACTGCTCGTCTTCTCCTCGGCCACATCATCTGACATCTTCCAGAAAGCGGTCGGACCTGCTGGTCCATGCCTGTCGTAGTCCCTATTCAAGGTCAGCAGTGCAACGCATGAAAGCTGGTGGATGCTGAACATACTTATCAAACCAGCTTCCCAGTATGCCTCGTGACGACCGGATACCACCGACCTGGATCCCTTCAGAACGCCACCGCTCTTCGCCGTGAAAGATGGAGAATGTCGTCCATCGAATCTCGCCTTCGGGCGTCTGTCTCACAGTGCCTGGATTCATGTTTAGCAATGTCCTCCTCCGATCGAGGTTATACCGCGAGAGACTCACCTCTTATCCGACTATTAGCATTCGGATCCCAACTCGCATGCAAACTCCTCGAGCTGCCCCTGAAATGCACAATTGGCAATCTCTCGCCCTCAAAGTTACTCCAGTCCATCCCATCCTCCTCTTCATCCCCACTATCATCCCCGTCACTCGGCGGCTCAACCTTCGTGACTTGCAGCTGGATCCGAATCAGTCGAATCGCTAACACATTGTAAAATCAGCATTGGTAAACGTACGGTCTCTTCAAGGTAAATGATACCTTCTTCCGTGTCAATGGGCTCTCTCGGCTCGTCGTCCGGGATGCGCGAGCTGAAATTGAAGGCGTAGAGGTCGTTGTAGTCGAGGAAGCAGACCACGCGCATCCACGTCCCGCTCACGCCGTATGGGTCAAGGTCATCGATCGATGGCTCAAGCTCGCGGGCAAGTGAGATTTCTTGATCGAACTCTTTAGTCGGGCCGGTGATGGCTGGAGGTGGGATGTACGAGTGTGGTATCGCGCCGACGAACGGATCATCCCACACTCGCTCAAAGCGTCCGCCAGAGCGATCGGTGAACTTGTTGAGGTTGAAGCCTAGGACTAGCATGATGGCTTCGACCTTCTCCCAGTCAACGGTCTGCGTGCCATCGTCCGTGAAAGGACCCCAAAGCGTATGATCCGTGTACTGCCGGAGATCATAGACCTTACTCCGCGCCACAGTATGCGCCGGGAAAGCTCGAGTCTGACCACGAGTGTTCGCAGAAGGAGAGGTGTTGTTGTCGATGTTCCGGATGGCGAAGAAGGGCGAGATGGAGTAGTGGGCCGAACACCGCTTGCTCGGGACTGGATCCACGGGCTTGCCATACAGACAGTGAAGCTTCGCAGAGGCCTGCCGTAGCTCTACAGTCAGCGCCGCCCGTTGGTCCTCTGTTCCGGCAATCTGAAAGAGCGAGCTCGAGCACAGGAAGGTGTCGATGTTGGCGGTGTCGGAGAAGTACTCCCTCAGCAGCTCGACGTTGAGCGACTTGTCACAGTCCGGGTTGGCCTTCATCAACATGGCATCGATCTGCTCTGCCACGAAGCCGAGCTGCTCGGCCTTTGTCTCCTTGTCCTCGCTCTCCAGTATCTTCTCGAGTAGTACGGCCTTGTGCATCTCGGCCTCCCAGTCGGGCTCGCCCGCTTTGCCATCCAGTTCATCGTATCGCCTGATATAGAGCTCTTTGTGCAGCAGCCGGTTGCCATTGATGTACGCATTCAAGTCCCGGCACGTCCGACTGACGCTCGCGATGTCTGCAGGCTCGATCTCGGTGAAGATGCAGTGGAGGAGCTCATGGCTGAGCTCGAGCAGGCACGCCATGGCTGGTCGGTGGGTGGATGGGTTGGTCGTTCCTTCAACGGGCCAGCATCATGGAGTGTCGAGTGGTTTGACGGAAGACAGCATTGAAGCTGCTGTCGTCGCAAGACTGCCGGGGAGATGGGAGATGTGCTGATCTCATCGTCTTCCGTGTGATGCTGGAGTTAAGGTCTCCGAGAGCCGGCTTCTGCGGGGCACTCGACATGAGTGCGAGTGAGATCTTACCTTATCAGATCAACCCATGAATCTGTTCCCGGCAGCAAGAGAGCAGCGTCAGGAACAACACGATTTGTGACGGTATATAGGGTATCGTGACATTATGTATTTCCACGGTCTATACAGGACTTGGATCCGAACGCCCGCCGCAATGCTATACAACCAGTCCATAACCAACTCGTCCCAGTTATGCATCTTCCAGCATCATTCCTTTCCCTTCAGAGCTACAGGCAGTGGCGGCCCCGTCCCACTCCTCGCCCTCCGCTCCCTCTCACCTACTCCGTGCTCGGGAACCTTGATCCTCAGCCCCGTGCCCCTTCCGCTCTCGAACTTGCCAGAGGTAGCCCGCACCCATTCGTCCTCTGATTCATCTTTACCCAGCCAGTACCGTTTCGTTGGGAACTTGAGCATGAATCGTCCAAGCTTGCCTCTCCACCCAGCGCCCTCTTCGCGTTCGATGCGGAACGGGTTCTCGGCAAGTGCCGGGTCCTCTGCATGACTGTATTCTGTCGAAGTTGACGCCACGTACTTGCGTAGCATGCTCCGGGCGTAGCTCATCACCAGAATGCAGAAGTATGTTCGCACGATCCAGAGCAGACCTAGCACAGTCAAAGAAGCCATACTTCCGGACTGGAAGACCGCGGAGCCAAGAGAACCGTACTGCGATCCGTATGCGATCGCCTTCTGTCCACTAAGCATACCAGGCGCTGGCTCTGCCGAAATCTCCACCTTCGTAACGTTGTGTTGTGGGTTTGTGAAGCCAGCCGTGTCGTCAATCGTTCCGGATCCAGGCACACTGCCCACGTCGCCTTCAAACGATACCGGCTGATTCAGCTCCCGCGCCAGCACTAAGAACCACCCGGCGCCGAAAAGCGCAGTGTACGCGCTGTTGATGACGGTGTCCAGCACGTATATCCACGCCAGCGCGACATTCTTGAGCGGCTCCTCGGGCTTTCGTATGCTAGGGTACAGCCATGTGACCGCACCGAGGACGAAGAGGGAGTAGATGTAGTGGGAGAGTTGTAGCGGGTTCAGCTCGTAGCCGGTGAAGAGGGCGAGGATGCCGTAGAGGCCGGAGACCTTGTTGAAGAGGAGGATGAGGGTGACGAGCTCGGTGATGGTGCGGAGGGAGACTATGTGGAGGAAGGACTGCGGCGCTTTGTAAGTATGTCCTGTCGCATGGCGGGTGTTGCTGGGTGTCTTACTTGCGGTTTGGGGAAGCGTAGGATGGGCGACATCGTGGTCGCAAGGGGGTGCGCGTATGTGTGTGTGGGATTGTTCTATTGTGGCTATTGGCGCATGATCGTGGAAGTGGTGGTGGTGGTATAGGAAGAGAGAAGTCTTGTGAAGGTGTTGCCTGCCTCTTCTTCCTCTTTCCAGCCGGAGCATCCGCGCCAAGATCCCGTCATCTCGCTTCGCCTCACCCTTCCGCCGGGTCTCACGCTCAGCCTTACACCGAGTCGTTGGATCGACATTACCAGCAGCACGACAACGTACTTTTCGGTGACAATGATGTACCATTCGAATTTAGCAGTTAGAACACTCCAATGAGGCCCAGACAGACGAAGAGCTGACCGAGCCCATTAGGCCAGACGCCCTGAGGTTGAGTTGAGAACAATTGCCACATCTCACAACCCCAAGTCGGAACAGGTAATGTACGTTGTTAACAGACGAATGTTGACGTGAATCGACCATTCAAAGGGCGTTGCGATCGATCCGATCATGCTTTTGCAATCATATATACAATCAATAGAACAACAGCAAATGTTCAACATCAAGCCTTCTCGACGTCGGCCACCACCTCCTTGTTGCTGCCGATTCCCTTGCCCTGGAGCTTCTTCGCCACATTGTTGTGCAGATACTTGTCCATGTCCGGCACGAAGCACGCACAAACAACCAGCAGGACTGAGAAGGGAATCGTTGCCAGGAAGACGATCCGGAACGCACTCGCATACGCCTGCTGGCTGGCCGCGCCGACCGCTGCGATGATGCTGTTGTCGATGCCAGGCACGGCAGAGAAGTCGCCGGTTGTCAGCCCGGCGAATAGTGCAGCCAACGAGCTCGCGGGCAAGCCGGCATCCGTTGCGGCTTCGGTGACATACTCAGCCGTGTATGTGCCGGCCTTGTTCGTGAGAATGGTCACGTAGAGCGACTGTGCAATGGCGCCTCCCATGCCGCGAATAGAACCCAGCACGCCAGTCGCCAGGCCGATGTCTTGAGCTTCCCACAGCAGCGTCACGCCAGGAAACGTGATGTTGTCGATGATGCCAATGGCAGTCAGGCCGATGAATCCTTGCACGATCGCAGCTGTATGGCCACCAGGGGAGATGGACGCCAGGCTGGAGATGAAGGCCCCTCCGATGGCACAAGAAGCGATCGATTGCCATTTGACCTTTGGCACGTAGCTGAGGGACAGACCACCGATGATCTGGCCGAGGAGGATGCAGCCGCCGACAAGACAGCTCTGCCAGCCAATCTCCATTACGTCGGTGGTGTAGAGTGTCCCGACTGCAGTGGGCCAGATGATCGTCATTGCGTAGTAGACCATGGCGCCTATGCACGCGCAACCGACGATGGCGACATATCCGACATTGCGGAAGAGCCGCGGCGGCATCAGTGGGACGCCTTTGAATATGTATGCCTCTATAAGATGGTTAGCAACATTCAATGATCAAAGGTGTACACCTCATGACTTACCATATATTACAAAAGTAACAACAAGCAGACCACCAACCACCATGGTCGCGATGACCTCAGCACTCTTCCATGGATAGGCCTGGCCACCCCACGACAAGCCGATAAGGAGAACCACGAAGCCGGATACGAAGAGGAAGATGCCGCCAAAGTCCAGCTCCTTGAACGCTTGCCACTTGGTCTTGCCTTCGTGGAGCTGGTTGAAGTGTGGCGGGTGGTAGAGAAACTGGTACAGAACTAGGGTGATGACCTGCAGGATGATGCCCAAATAGTACGACCAGCGCCATCCGGATGAGGTGTTGAGGATGAACGAGCGTGCGATGACGGGCCCGAACACCGCAAACGGCATGGAGGAGAAAAAGGTAAGCGTGACGATGGGTCCACGCTGCTTATTCGGCACCAGCTCACCCAGGATGATACCGAACGACAGTTGGCCGGCAGCAGCGAGACCGTTGCATCCGTTGGCGCCGATGAGTTGGTTGATGCTCGTGGCGGTGGCGCCCACGATGCAGCCCACAAGTCCCAGCACGTTGACGCCCATGACCATGGTCTTGCGACCGAAGATGTCCGATAGACGGCCGAAGAGCAGGAAGCCGATGGAGCTGCCGAGTGTCCATATCGTGGCCACCCAGTTCAGGTTCACGCTGGGTCCGATGTCTTCGTTGATGAGGAGGAGGGTGTTTGCCGGGAGCACCCAGCCGAGGTAGGCGCAGATGCTGGCTGTGCATGTCGCCGTCACGGTCCCGATGAATTGCCAGCTGAGGAAGTAGCCCTTGGGCAGCTCGTCAACGTCGCCTCCGACAATCTCGCGGGCGAGGTAATCGACGGTGCCTAAACCAAAGGTTAGAAGACGTTTTGGTGGGTTGAAGGGATAAACTTACCATCAGCGTGTGTCACCGCTATGCGGTCCTTGTCGTGGTGGTCACTCATCCCCTCTCTGTGCTCGGATGACATTGCTGTTGCAGCCTTATGGTCCGCTGACATCCTCGAACGGCGTTCGAGTGCACAGCGTCTGTGCTACGGGACGTGTGTCGCCGCAGTGTCCACTCCGCTTGCGTGACAACGGAATGGGAACAGGGGTGAAGAAGGGTGCAGGAGAGCAGAAGCGGAAGGCGAGACAAAGACAACTTCTCCTACCATGTGGGTGTCGGACGATGTTATAAGAGTACCACGATTCATTGACGGATCCGGGGGCTGTCTGTACCCCGTCCAAGACCGTCCCATCTAGACTTTCTCGTCCAGACCTGGTCTGGGGGATCTCGTTTTCCGGCCACTTCCCCAGAATCCCAAGCTTCCTTGCCGACTTCTCGCCTGCTCTTCCGAGCGAGCATCCCATTTCATTGGTCCTCCTGGTCACCCAAAGTCATGCGAAGCTTATCCCCACCTCATCTTGAGTCGTGAGCGTTTGGAGATGCGGAGCTGGCAAGGATCTAGAAGGATGGCCACGCGACTTGGATCTTGAGTGCATTAAGATTCAGTGGAAAAAGCACCGAATCCTCCACAGATTGATCACGCCACATACGAACGCATGTCTCCCGCGAAACAATCTTGCAGCTTGCACAGGCGACGACCGGAGCATGAGCCCGGGCCAGAGTGCTGGAAGCTGCTGTCTTGAAATATGGGGCCGTGGAACGACTACGGATACACAGCAAGCGGTTGAGGAGCTGACGCAGTCGACATAGAGTTCCAAGCACGATTCGAGCGCGGCTCTCCCTATCTCAGATCTCGACCCTGCAATGCGGAGATGGCAGGAACGTGGCAGCCACCGGGCGACTGGCAGCGACTCGGGCAAATTGGGCGCTTTCTTACGACTCAACGGCGGCAGAGGCCTTCTCTCGACGATCATCTACCTGGAATAGCTCACCAGATCAGTCTTAGAAAAGACTAATCGTGACTCCGGATGTGTGCTGCAGTCTTACCAGATGCCTCGCCTGCCTGTCCTTTTCCAACGCCTCTGCTGATGGTTGCTTTTTGCGTCTGCCATGCGGAAGGCTGAGTAGACGAGCATCTCATGCCTTTCCATGCGACTGGGCCGACGGAATATGAAGATCGGCCTGCCGTGGACTTTCATGCTGCAAGAGTCATCAACTTGGTCCCCTTCCGTTGCTTCTGATGCTCCCCCTTACCCGATGAGCCCCCAGAAACTCTGGTGCCTGCTTCATGTCACCGGAATGTCCTTTGTTGCTCACGACGGCGAACAATGATTGTGCGTAGCTCCTGCGACGGCCTCTTCTTTCGACAAGCGAAGAAGCATTGGTATGGTGCCTATCGTTGTTCTCATACAAGACAACTCCGGGAAGAGATGTACATCACGATGCTAAGGCAAGCTGCTGCTGGCTGGGGCCCTGCTTAAAAGGAGCTTGCCTCTGATACCTCAGCTGTTTCCTGGTAGAAATTCGACTCTCTACCACACCAGCCTTCACGTCACACTCCATGGACGACTCACCACTGAGCCGCCTCCCACGCGAGCTGCGTGACATGGTGTACAGGCTCGTACTGCACCAACCTGAAGGCATCGTGTACGAACACTTCATGTTGTATTACTATCCGACTGGGCAGGCGGGGTGGGAGCTGCACGACGACTATCACACCCGCCAAAACCCCAATGGCGTTTTCGTTGAAAGATACAATGGTGCGCAGCTTGAGTTCACTGGTCCTGCGGTACTGCCTGGCCGCGGACGTATCTCCCGCTTCCAGGCCGATCGCAAGGGTGACGCAGTCGACCACTTCGGCCTTTTGAAGACATGTCGACAGGTCCGTCAGGAATCAAAGCCTTTGCTCTTCGCTGTGAACGATGTGGTGATACCAACGTGGTCCAGGCACCTGCGCCATCCCAATACTCCGCGTTACGGACCCAGCGGGTATTGGACCAAGCTCGTTGAATTGGACCCTCTGGAAGACCTCATTCGCACATGGCGCGGTCAGCCACCGCTGTCCATAGTGCTAGAGATTCAGGAACCAGTGACTTCTTCTCGACTGCCGTATAGTCTGGCATGGGGTATGAAACGGCTCTTGGGACAGCCAGGATATTCAGCTTTCAATCTCCGTCTCAGTGTACCTTTTCCGGATCGCTTCGACCAGCACAACGCAACTGCCTTCACCCTCGCGGTTTGCAACTTGCGCCACCAATGGAGCCCAAAATGGCGTGCTGATGTTGTCGTCAGGGACGGCAGGAAGACGTCGCAGCGCGCACTCGACTATTTCCGCAAAGAGCGAGCCTCACTTGGAGAAGAGCAAGCTGCCGAGACAAAACTCTTGGATCGTAACGACATGGAGCTCGGGACTCTGGTGACATTGTTCCCAGTCAATGGCAATGGTGGCCAGGGATACTCAATCGAGAAGAGATAGAAGGTCTATACTGTGTAGGCTACATGGTTGGTGACGCTACCGTCATCAAGGACACAACGCCAGCAGTCGCCAGTGCTTAGAACCTGCAGCAGGGTTGTGAAAGAGAGCTGCTCAAACCTGCTTGATATAGGGAGTAACAATTGGCACATTACTCCCTTGACTAGATCGTATGCTTACGCGGGCAGAAGCGCTTCATTGCGCGATCGTTGATGCACTCCATAGCTCCTACAACCAGCCCATCACTTTAGTTGCCAATCCTTGTAGCTCCACTTCTCACTCCTCGTCTTCTTCGCCTGCTTGTGCTGCCACTTCCTCTTCCTCGCCTCCACCTTGCCACTGACCAACATATTCCTATACCGCTCCTGCATCAGATTGCCCTCCGGCTTCAGCCTCCTAAGAGAATCCTCCAGCTCGTCGGGCAAGACGACTTCGAGTGGCGCATCTGGCACAGCGACCTTGCCATATCGAAGACGCTGTAGTTGCACATCTTTGCCCTCGTCTTCGGAGTCTGACGGGCCATTGTCGGCAGGCTGAAGGGCCATGGTATGCGCGCGGCGAGCTTTGTCCTTCGCTGACACCTCTTTTGCGATCTGCGAGATCCGCTTCTCCTGCATTTCTCTCGCCTTCGCCTTGCGCTCATGCACCTCCTTCGCCTCCCGCTCCTTCCTTGCTTTGACCTTGTTTCTTTCCGTCGGCGTCTTGCGTGGCCGTTGCTTTTGTAGATGAGCCTCCTCTGCCTCGGACTGAAATCCATCCCACTCACTCTCCCAAGCAGAGTCGTAGTCTGTAGCGTACTCCAGCTTTTCTGCTGCATCGACCTTTGCCGCCTCATCCAATGCCCGTGCCTCCTTTGCCTCAGCCTGAGCCTCTGTTGCCAGGCGCTCTTTCTCAGCTTCAACCGCTGCTGCACCCTCTCGTTCAAACAGCGCACTCCAGTCGTCGACCAGTGGATTGTAGGACTTGCCGGCATCTGGCTTGCGGATGTTGGGTATACGCTTGCCATTGGCCGTAAGCGCTTTTGGTGCATGCTTAAGAGTCTTCGGCTCGTGTGCGGGCTTGACGTCCTCCAAAAAGCTCAGTTGAGGGTCGGTCTTCACCACGGGCTGCGCCCACGGGTCGTGCTCGGCTTGGTCTTCCACTGTTAGGCCACCATTTGCCCCGTCTGCCACGGCTCTCAATCGTTCCAGCTCCCTGCGTGAGACAAACTCGCCATTCTTTTGTTTCTTGTTGGGCACGACTGCTGGCTCAGCGGCCTTCCTCTTCTTCCCGTCCAGACCAGGTACTGCGGAGCGCTGTGCCAGAATCTCATCGGCCTTCAGCAGCTTTTTCCCGTGCTGCAGCTTCGAGATCTCCGCATCGCCGGATACGTCAGTAGCGAACAGCTGGTCCGCCGGCTTCTCCGCAATCACGCCTCCGGTTTTGATGATCTCGTCTCGCGTAGTGTCCAGACCCTGGTGCACTTCGGTGAGGTCGACGTTCTTCCGCCATGCCTTCTTGCCTTTTCGGGAAGGCTGGCGATGCGTTGCCGGGGACAGTGCGGTGGTCTCGGCCATGATGGTGTTCTGTGGAGTATAAAGCGACTGCGTGAAGTCGAGGGAGAAGATTTAGAAATTCCAGCAATAGATCTGGCTTGTCTTATCGTCGGGCAGATCCGGCGCTAACAGTCCGCTTGGGACGGCAGCAGCAGGGTCCCGTGGCAGCGGCAACCCTGTCGACCTCGTGCGAGTGGATCGACATTTCATTTCATCCTCCTATATCAACGCGATCGTGACATCCCACAAAAACACATAGTTCTTCTCGGTCAATCCGGTGGCCTCCTTCTCCTTACAGGAAACCCACGCAACGAGCGCCATCCCGGGTATCAGCAGGAGGAGCATCATAAGCAAAAGCATTGAACCACCGACGATCGAGGGTAGCCCGAGGGCAGCACAACAGCCAGCATGGCGCAAAGCGTGGGATCGTACACCAACCCATTGAAGAAGTTCAAGCTGGTCTTCTTGGGCGAGCAGTCAGGTCAGCACATCCCCAGAAGCCTGCCTTGACCGCCAACGTCAGACTAACCCTCGACATACGACATACAGTCGGCAAAACCTCTCTAATAACCCGCTTCATGTACGACTCCTTCGACAGCACCTACCAGGCCACCATCGGCATCGACTTCCTCTCCAAAACAATGTACCTCGAAGACCGCACCGTGCGCCTGCAACTCTGGGACACGGCGGGCCAAGAACGATTCCGCTCTCTCATCCCCTCATACATCCGCGACTCCAGCGTAGCGGTTGTAGTCTACGACATCACATCTCAAAAGTCCTTCCAACAAACACGGAAATGGGTAGACGATGTGCGAGGGGAGCGAGGGAACGATGTCATCATTGTGCTCGTGGGCAATAAGACAGATCTGAACGACAAGCGGGAGGTGACGGCACAGCAGGGCGAGGATGAGGCGAAAAAGCATGGATTGATGTTTGTGGAGACGAGTGCAAAGGTGGGACATAATGTCAAGGCATTGTTCAAGAGGATTGCGCAGGCGCTGCCAGGGATGGAGGGAGAGGGGCAGCAGGGGCAGCCTAATAGTGAGTGCAAATCGTTGGGATGTTCGCGGATAAGATGTATACTGACACGCATGACCCAGCAATCGATGTCAATGTGAACCCGCAGAAACCGGAGAGCGAGGGCGGATGTAATTGCTGATAATGCCAACACCATTGGAATCGTCGAACTCAATGGGCGAGCGCGTGCAGCACGTGTTGTCCAGCGTACCGGTGCGGCGTCAATTGTGATAGCGTGGCGTTGGCGGAGCATGTGTCTCTTAGGGTGCCGTGCTTGTCCGCCTTTGTGGTATGTATATATTTTCGTTCCACTTCTCATCACCTGTACAGTGCTGCTGAATTTGAAGCCTCTCTCTACCATCGATCATTGAGTGGAAACACCTGGTGCTGTGAGGTGAGGTCACAATTGTGTTCATGTGATGACGCACTAGGCTCGATGCGCGCTAGCAACTTGGCTGTGGCTTCTTCTACTGCGACAACCTGAACATTATTCTGCACACTCGGATTGTCGCCGGCGTCACAGGAAAGAATTCGACCACGGGTCGCATGGTAAGCTCTAGACCAGCATGGCTCACCGATCGTTACAACGCACCCCGCTGACTCCGTTCAATAGGTTTTGTCTGCCAATTCCTCCGACCGCACGATCGCCGCATTGACGGCTCTCCGTGGTAAGCACTACAGCGCCTTGACAGGGCTCCAGCTGCTGATACCCTCGTCGCTGCAGCGATCATGGAGAGCTCTCCACTCAACAGGCTGCCGGCCGAAATACGCAACCAGATCTCCGAGCTCGCTCTTACTCTGCCATTCCCTCTACGTCTCAAGCCACAGCCTCCAGACGTAGGGCGCGGGCCCCTGCTGTTCTACGATCACGACCACGAATACGAGTACTCCGCTCTCTGCGCTCTGTCACAGACATGCAAGCAGCTGCGCGACGAAACCAAGGACCACTTCTTCTCGCTCAACTCGTTCGAAGTCATTCTCGATCACCATCTAGGCGGGCCCCGCGAGAAAAAATGCTGCAACACACACAAGGACGAGGTTGTCCTTGGGCCGCTGGAGAACCTTCTACAATCCTTCGCGCAACTGGATATTCAACACGTCGCCTCGCTAGATGTCATTTTCCAATTCAACCCGCGTTGCTCCGTCGCAGTCTTCCCGGAAGAATCTATGGGCCAAACATAGCTGCTCCACTTGATGCGGTTAGCGGTAGCAAAAGCACAAGTCGTGGTGTCCGGGAGGTCGTCATGCGGTCTTGATGTGCAGGGAGTGTTGGACCGCGACCACTTCGCGACTGTCTCTCTCAGTGCGGGCAGGGCCGCTGAAGATTGTCAAGTAGGTGTCGGAGTCTTAGAGGCGATGATCGCGGAGCTTCCCGAAAGACCCCTTTGGCAACATCATTATATTGGGAAGGTGGCTGGAATGCTGGAGTACTGGGCGTCGACGCTGAGGTCCGAGACTGCTGCAGAGTGACGGAGCTGGTGGAACTGATGGCCAAAGTATTGCCGAGGGGAGTTATGGTGGAATGGAACACATCAGGCAAGGAGGAGATGATGGAAGGTCTAGTAGGGCGAGCGAGGGTTGCAACAACCGTCGGCGATGGGGTGGAAGATCTTCAAGGCGCAAAGTCGGGAGTTGAGCGAGCATGTTGTTTTACTGTCCTGATGTAAACGTAAGTCTCGGTTGTGTCTTCACTTCACTCATCTCAATGTGTCTTCACTTCACCTCATCACACGCGTAGTGCACGCCCCTTGGAGAACACCTGTCACGTCTTCACGGCTTAAACTCTTAACCCTCAAAAGTGCTGATGAACTTCCACACAGCTTAGCAGGTCTTCCCAAAACCACTCAGGTGAGTCATAACTTCGGAGATCTGCAACCCTCCAGTGAAGTTTGAACGGGCTCGCTGACCACAATCTTCTATACAGCAGGGACTGGGGCACAAGCACACTCAACCGGTACCAGTCTCCACGTCAGCCTCCGCTCACCGGCATCATCACCACAATGGAGCACTCACCACTCAGGAAGCTGCCCGCGGAGCTGCGGAACCGGATCAGTGAGCTGGTACTGGCGCTCCCGGAGCCTCTCCAAGCGAAAGTCACAATTTCTCCGATCGGCGAGCCTCTCGATAGCACCACATGGCGTAATCGCTCGAGTCTTGTCAAGAGAACGAGAAGTCGATGACGGAGTTGGACACGGTCTTGCAATATCGGTTTGTCCTGGGACCTCCGACTCTGATGGCTGAGTGGTTCGTCATGTGGTTGGAGTGGTTGGCCGAGTAGGGGCGTACCCACGAGCTCGGAACATCAAAGTAGATGAGAGCCAGGGGGGGTGTTTGACAGCTTATCTGAGTGAGGGTGATCCTTTTCCTCTTGTGTGCGGAATTGTGGCTGGCAGTGGACAAAGACAAGGGAGAGAGAATGAAACAAGAATAGCAGTTTGGTCTTCCCGTTTCTCCTGTGCATATGATCGGGAGCAGATGGCGAAGCTCTTGCTTTGAACAATTCGAAAGAGGAAGGGGCCACCCAGCTGCATCGCTCCTGCCGTCTTTGTCCAGCCTCGTGAACCTGCAGCCTGAAACAGAATTTGACCTCATATGCTCACACACACCTTCGCACAACGCAACACCAAGCCTCACTAATCCTCCTGCCCTGAGACCGGCATGTGGACACAACCTGGTATGCTTCTTCCGATCGTGACTTCTGACAACGTCTCTCTGCACGGAAGGGTACTGACTGCTTCCGCAGCTTCGTAGAGGCTCTCTGTAAGAGCCGCTGCAAGACTGAGCGAGTACCTATAGCCTGGCGCACCCATCACCGAAATCTGCAAGACTTCAGTACATTGTCCCCCTTTCTAAGACTCCCGACACCATCCGCTGACGGCACGAGCAGCCTCACTTTGCTACAATCATGGACAACTCACCACTTCGCCTCCTATCGGCTGAGCTGTTGAACATGATTGGTGAGATGGTCTTCGCGCAGCCGTACGACATTTACATCGAATTTCGACCCACGGTGCGGAAGAGCAAGCGTTCTCCGGTGGCAATTGGGGGCCAAGGCAAGCACACGTTTGCGTTGACTTCTGTCTGCCATGAACTCCGAGACGAGATGAGGTCCCTGTTCTACTCCTGCAACTCATTCGTCATCGAGCTGGGCAGGATGTCAAACGACGATGCACTGCTAGGAGCTTCAGACTTGCACCTCGAACCGCTTCATGCGTTCTTGAATCTGGTGCCTGGCCGCAGTGTCAAGTCGCTCACGCTCACCTGCGGGCCGATTGACGCCTTCGGCCACAAGTTCCCACAGCGCAAGAATTTGTTCGAGATCCTGGAGTCAGGCATTCGAGCGGCGGAAAAGAAGGTGTACGGCAACTCACAGGTCGAGCTGTCAGTGAAGTACGGCCTTCCGCGACGTCGGATGTACCACCGGATGCCTTACCTTGGGGATGCTCTGGTTCGGATTGATGGTTCCGCGCCGCAACGATCCTTGCACGAAAACGAGAGAGCCTTACTTGAAAAGCAGAGAGTAATGCTCGATCTACAGCCGGACGGGCCTCTTCGCAGATATGTCAGTACGGGGCTCAGTGCGTTGGCGATCATGCTCGGTATGTGGAGGATATGGCTGGACGAGTGAGAAACGCTGTTTGATGATACGGTTGAGTGAAGAGGCCTCAGCACAAGTCCTGCACGCCGATTCGAAGCTCAGGCGCTGCAATGGTGCGGGTACATGAGAACCAAAAAGGACAGTGATGGGACAGGACCCGGATCGCTGCACAGGGCCATCAAGACACCAGACGTTTTTCGCTTTCTCGCTTTCTTGGCTGGGATTAGTGAGGGTGAGCGAGTTGTGGTGTTTTTGCTGTGGAAATTCATCGCTCATGGGGTATCTCATCGCTGCTGTCCATGCAAGGCATCATCAACACGCCACTCGAACAGCATCAGAACATCCTCGTAATGCTCGGTCTCACCCACTCCACCTCTTCACAAGGCCGCTCGTCCACCCATTTCTTGATCTTCTCGTGATTCCAGCCTGCCACAAATCTCAAGTCTTCGTCAGTCCATGTCCCATCATCCTCTGTCAGCTTGGTTTTCCCTCCCACCTTCTTCAGACTCGGCTCGGCATGCAAACCAGCCCGCAGTCGTGTGCCAAGGTGGCATTGTCGAAGGTGATATGTCCACGTGAAGCACTTCTCCGCGGCTGTGCAAGCGGAGCTGCATGCTTCGATCGACTCGTGCGGGTCGTGGGTGTAGTGATCGCTCGGGTACTCCGCGACAGGGGCGTCATGCTGCGCAGTGTTCCAGTCGGTGCGGATCGTAAGGTTCGTGAGGTTGAAGTAGGACGTTGCGAGGTCGCGGTAGAGGAGTGGTCGCTGGATAAACGTCAGCACATGTCAGCCTCACTGACATTTAAACTCACATCTGCTCGTCGCTGCTCCCACTGCCACCGCCACAACCCCAGCAGGTCATCCTCCAACGGCTTATGCATCGAGATCACCGGCTGACACCAAAGATTCTTCTTCCCCGAAAACGGTATCTTGTGCGGCGGATGCGGCGTGAACATCGGCCACAGCCCCTCCAGCAAAACGCCCACGTGGACCAGCGCTCATCCCAAGATGCTGTCACCACAGCAGTCGTGCTGAATGTTGTACCAATGATGTTCACTCAGCTTCGAGCTCAGGTACTGCCCCTTATCATCATAGTCCTCGCGCATAAGCCGCCGCATCGCCTCTCTGCTGATGACGTATCCTGACCCGCCGTACGCAAACCACGTCCCGCGGCGTCCCTTCGACGGCGCACCGAAGTAATGCGGCTCATCCGGGTCGAAGTTCTCGAGCAGGCGGAAGATGTTGTCCCAGACAATGTAGGTGTCCGCCTCGTAGAAGACATACCATTTCCGCACCGGCCGCATCTTCCAGGCGCGACAGACACCGGCAAGGAACTTGAACTTGTCGGTCTTCCAGGCTTGCTTCCGCGTTGCAGTACCATCCGCAAGCGAGCCGTTGCGCCAGGCTTCAAGCCGTCTCTCACCGTCGCGAACATGTGAAGGGATGTCTTGAATGAAGTCGATGATGTTATGACCTTCGTAGTGCTCTTCCGTATCGGAGAAGATCAGGAGGTTGACGAGGCAGGCCGAGACATCCTGAAGTTACGGTCGAACGCGGGCGTCGAGTACGCCGTGGCCGGTCTTCAGGACAGGCTGGATGTCGGACAGCAGATTCGCCGGCCATGATGCGCATAGCTCTGAAATGGACTTGTTGGTGACGTCTTCGAAGCGGACTGGGTTGAAGGAAGATGTCGTTTGCCAGCCGAAAGTGCCTGAGACCTCTAGGAGAGGCGTTGGAAGGACAATGTCGTACTCTTGACTCTTAGCCTCGAGGTGCTCTTTCTCTTTTGAGTGGAGCCAGTTGTGCACGCGCCCCAGGGGAGATGCCGGGGTGAAGAGCAGGAATGAAACAGCGAAGAACGTCAAGAAAGACGTTGCGATGACCGACGGTCGCTGGAGGAGAGGCAAGGCTGAGCGCGGCATGGCAAAGGACCGGTCATTCGGCTAGGCCCATGTTCGTGGCTCCATGAAGTAGGTTGTGTGAAGTCAGTGAAGTTAGCGGCAGGGGTCCTCACGAATGGTAAAGAGTGACATTGAAGTGAAAGAATGCTGTTGCCTGTGATCATGTTCACCGCAGACTGCAGTACCTACGTGTACATGTACCCTCGCTACCTTCCTAAGGTGTCTTGTTGCACCACTGAGAGCCTTGCAGTCTGCCCAATCACGAGTCAGCATGGTCGAGATCACTTGGTCGCACCCTTCATTAACGACAGCGAGCTTCTTGTGTTCCACGTCGGGAGTAACGTTGTGCAAGAAACGAGGATATAAACAGGAGTGTGCATGGCATGATCCGAAAGGGTCAAGATTGGTGGTCATCTTTGACCGGGGTACCAGAACTCTCCACAGGCATTCGTTCTCGGCTGAAGGCCACCCGCGGGGCAAGCTTGGTGCAGCTGCTGGACGCCGTGTTTTGGCGATAAGGTCGGCTATCCTTCTGATTCTGATTCCTCCCCAGTCCGCCCCGATCACATCAACATCTTCGTCTTGCCGTCCTGCCACGTGGTGCCGGAAAACGCCAGTAATGCAGCCGTCTATTTGGTATCTCATGCGACTCCTCCCTTGAAACGCCGCCCTCCATACTGTACATCTAGAGGAAGTAATCCCTCACCGGATCATTTCCAGCATGCTGCTGTTGCTGCTGTTGCTGCTGCTCGATCCTATGCGTCTCGTTCTCGGGTGCAGCATCGAAGACATTCCACTTCCGCTCCCCTCCAGGCCCAACCTCGAGCACACTCGCCAAATTGCCACATCGGTAGCAGTAGTTCGGTGCGCTCCAGACAGTCGACAGCCGGTCATCGAACATGACCATGTATCCTTCGTTGCAAAGTTGATGCGCCCGCAAAATGTGATTCATGCTGTTGACCTCCAGAAACTTCTTGACCACCTGCGCGCCGAATGTGTAGCCGGCTCCTCGAGGGCTCAGACTAAACTCATCCCGTTCGCCGTCCGGATCGCTCCATACCAGGTCAGCCATGGGTCCTTCGTGAGGAATTTCTCGGAATCGGTCGATGATCTTGATCTGGTCGATGCTGTGTATACTCGGACTCAGGCCGCCATGCACGCAAAAGATCTTGTCGTCGATAACACACGACAAGCTCAGATAGTCGAACATGTCCGTGAAGTAGTGCCAGACTGCCGGATTGCCGTACTTGCGACTGCACTCGGTGTAGAAGCCGTAGGATTGGGTGACACCGCGAGACTCGTGGTTGCCACGGATCAAGTGGACACGGTCCGGATACCGTAGCTTCAAGCAGACCAGCAGCGAAATGGTCTCGATACTAAACAGACCTCGATCCACATAGTCTCCTACATTCTGTATCAGCGAACCCACGCCCTCAAAGCCTGCTGCACGCCGCAGCATATGTGGTCGCGTGACCTACCGAGAAACAGGTAGTTTGTGTCCGGGCAATACCCTCCAATCTTGAAAATCTCTATCATGTCAAAGAACTGGCCGTGGATGTCGCCGACGACCGTGACGGGCGCTTGGATGTGGACGACATTGCTCTCCTTCATCAACAGCTCTTTCGTCTTGGCGCATATTGCTTCGATGACCGAGTCCGCCAGTAGCTCCTTTTTGTATAGTCGCGCAATGCATTCGTCGAGGTCAACGCTGGCTACGAATGTTTGTCAGTATTCTTTCAAGCACGAAGGACGTGTGATGCTCACCTGGAAGTCCGGGCATCGCTTCTCCAGTCGAAGAGGGGCTATGATACAGGTCGCGGAAGCGGGTGAAGGGGTTTCCAGCCAAGATCCACCGTCATCGTGGATTCCAGGTTCAGATAAAGGGTGGAAGAACAGACATGACGCCGTGTGTCGTATTGTCGTCGACATCGGGGATCTCGCGGTTGGTTTGCTCGTGATGTGCCAAGGCCACGCGAGTCAGGATCGACGTCCAACGTCCGCCGCCCGCTCTCCATCTTGCGTCTGCATCCCTTTGTCTACACGTCGCTTCATGCCACAAATATCGTGACACCACCTCCGCCCGTCGCCGCCGCCTGCAGCTGTACTTGTCTTGCACTCTGCTCATACTAACTTCATCCTACATCTGATGACCTTCGTCGGTTTCTGATACTGTCTGCGCTCCGGAGGCCATCACCCCTGGTTCCATCGCGCACAGCACGTTCGCAGCCGCTCGCAGCAGCAGCGCCGCGAGAACTTCTCGACAAGGGTGGAGAGCGTCATTTGTCTCTTACAAACTCCGAAAGAAACATCCTGAAGGCTCGCTTTTCTTCTCTTGTCGGCTTTCTCGCATGTTGGCAAAATTCTAGCGCCCAAGGGCGTTCCTCTTCCACCATTTCTCTCGCCCTCTGAGCTGCTCAGCTCTCCCAACTTCTTCCGCAATGTACAACCCTCATTCGGGGTTCCAGCAGGGTCAATGGCACCACCAGCAGCAACAGCAGCCCCACCAGGCTTTGGGCCATGGCTCACATCGCTCCGGGTAAGTGGTGGCAAGCTCCCCTCGATCTCATCTCTAACGTTGCTTCGCAGGCCTCCGCCTGCCAAGAGAGCTAAGAATAACCCGATCATCACTCGCTATCCGCCTCCACCAGGGTATACCGGACCTGGTGCTCAACCTGCCCAGTACCAGCAGCAGCAGCAGCAGCAGCAGCAGCAGTGGCAGCAACCTACACAGTCATATCCCGGTCCCCACGGCCAGAAAACGTATTCCGGTCCCCACGGTCAGACAACATATCCTGGCTACGCTCAACCCGGGTTTAAAGGCTACGTTCAACCTCAGCAGACCTACCCGCATCCCCAACAAGCCTACGCGCAACCTCATCAATCCTATGCACAACCTCATCAGCCCTACCCACAGCCGCAGTATCCGGGATACCCTACTACAAGCTTCCCACAGCAGCCTCAACACTCCCAGCCTGCGTGGTCCGCTCCCACTAGCACAACACACAGTCCTTCATCGGCACCATGGCAGCCTTCTCACAAGAGCCGCCACAGCTCCGCCACGTCCGCTTCCATCAGGAGATCCGCCGACCCGTTCAGCGAAAACCAGGACTATGTCCCAGGTCAAGCCAATGTCGACCGGTACGAGGTCGATGACCTCAACACTGCTTTTCTAGAGGAGGATTACCTCGACGAGGGCTACTCCGCCACCCATCCCGACGAGATCGACCCAAGTCTGAGTCTCGGTACCATAACATGGCTTCCTCCGTTGCCGACCAAACGACCACTGCCCCCAACGCACAAAGAAGCCGAGCTAGAAGCCATTGCTCCTCGCAAGGCCCTTCCAAGCGACGATGAATCTATCAGCGATTACTTCATCTACGAGAGGAGACACGAGGCATTTCTCAGCATCCGTCAAACAGAGAGGTGGAATGAGCTCAAGGATGACATCATCTTCAGGGAGTTTGCTCAAGGTCCCACAAATGTCCTGGCCCTGTCAGAGCTTGTCGACAAGTATAGGCGCCGTCATGATGCCGAGTGGGAGGACCGGGCATCAACACCGACACCAGAGCCCGAGGACAACTTTAGCAACATGCAGGTCGACGCCAATGGCTATGAGCACGCTGACGACGACGAGCCGACGGATATGCTGGGCAATCTCGAGCAAGCGCTCAACGACGACGCTCCTACCAGACAATCCGCCCATCACGCTCGCACGATGTCCAACAGCTCAGCCACCACACGCAGCCTAAGCAGGCCACGAGCACTACTCCCGGTTCGCGATCCAGCACAAGAAGACCTTCTCGCCGCTCTCGGAGTCACTGGTTCGCCCAAGATCGTGTATGAGACTCCTGGGCCAGCCATCGGACCTTCGCAACCGCAGCGGGAGCGCAGCCTGTCACGTCCCAGCCGCGATAACTCTGCTTCTGGCATGTCTGACAGGCGCCAAGCTGCGCACCAGCCCCCACCACCCCCTCCGCCGCCTTCACATCCGCCCCCAGGCTCTATGCGCCGCTCCGGCTCGTACGACCCATGGGCAGCGGACAACCACACCTTCAGCAACGGACGCCGGGGCTCAAACTCGAGCCAACACACAGCAGCTGGGTCTGACTTCAGCGAGGACGATGGCGAGAAGACTCCACGTGCTGAGATGAATGGTTCACAACGCCGCAAGCGTGGCTACGAGGAATCGAACAGTGGCTCGCTACATGGGATCCCGGAACAAGATGAAGAGGCTACGCCACGACCACGCCGGAAGCAGCAGCGTGTGGACGATGTGTACAAGTAAGTAATTATTCAAACACTGGCCACATCACGCTGACCTGACATCCCTAGTCGCCGCTGGTGATGCACTCTCACTGTTCTACTTCGCCCTCGACAATACCGCTCTTCGGTGTCCCGGCAGCCGATCAACCGCGTCCCTTGGCTTCCGACTACCGCACTTGATGGCACACGAGTCTCGGCTTCTGGTGGACTCTCTAGCGAACTGTGCACCTCGCAGGCACGATAAGCTTGACGAGCAAGGACGCTCACATGACATGAGTAGGCTGCTTGCCCAGTCTGCAAGGATTCGTTTCTAGTTCTCTAATGTTTTACTATCGGACCAGACCAGCTTTCTCATCCTCTTCGCTCTCCGTCTCATACTCCGATTCATCCTCTTCCTCCTCACTCTCCGTCTCTTCGCTGTCGCTCTCACTCTCTTCCTCCTCGTCCAACCAAGCATCCAACGTCTTCTCCTTCCTTGCTCCTTCCACCACTCCCTTTCCACCCGCATCCGCTGCCAATGCCTCGTCCAACCTCTGCCCTGCCGAAGCCGCCACGCCCTTATTGGAGCCGTATTCCTCTTTCACCCCATCATCTCTCAACCGCACATCGGGTTCCTCGCCTTCTCTGACCCACTCCGGTATCTCCTCCTCGCCTCGCATCGCCTCGCCTACCGCCAAGCTCGCAGACCCAAGCGTAAAGCCTTTCCGTGCCTGACTCGGTGACGGTGCTTGTGGTACTGGCTTCGGCGCTAGAAGTAAGAGGGACGCCAGCTCGGTGGAGGCAGGGTTGGCGAGCAGGGCGCGGTAGGTGCGAGCGCGGTCGCGGAGGTCGTAGGAGGGTGTGTAGCGGGCTAGGAGGAGGGTGTGGGTGTAGAGGTGCTCGATGGGTTGGGCGGGCTCTGCTTCGGGTTCGGGTGATGAGGGCTGAGGCTCGCGGAAGCCCTCGTTATCATCGGTATCAGTGTAATCGAAGACTGGCGTAGAGTCTTTGAGTTGCTCTTCAGATGGTGCATTGAGCGCATCGAGAGCTTTCTGCTTCTCGTTCTTGCGGTTGAGATGGTGCAGGTATACTCGCGCAGCCAGCAACACAATCTGGGCCTTCACTGCTTCGCTCTCACCTGCGTAGCCTTTCACCAGAATCCTGAGCACGTCCGCCGCAATGTCTGACTCCGGTTCCTGGCCTGCAAACTCGCCGACCAACCAGACCACATTTGCCCGTGCGACTGGCGAAGTCAAAGAGTCAAGGTTCTTCGCCAGCCGTACGACAGTCTTGCGATGGTCTTCGGGGTGGCGCTGGATGAGGTGCCGTACGACTTCTATGCTCTCGCCGACCAGATTCTCGTCTGGTGAGTGGATCTGCTTTAGCAGGAGCGAAAGACAACGGCGAGACGTCAGGGCTGAAGAATACTGAGCACATCGACCTATTGCGCGGACGGCTTCCCGAACAAGGTCCGCATCGTGCGCGTGAGAGAAGTGCTCGAGTTCCGCGAGGATAAAAGCTTGAGACTCTTTGTCGGTGTGCGGGAAGATGAGCGTGAGGACTTCGAGCTTCAGGGTCCGGATCGAAGGCGCCTCAGTGGTCTTCAGGAGGAAGTGGCGGAGGTAAGGGACGAAGAGCGTTGGATCATGGAGAGCGACTTGCACGATGTTGTAGAGAGCGATTTGCTGAATGTCCTGAGGCGAACGGAGGAGAGCGATCAAAGGTCCGATTGCTTGAGGGAGATACTTGGTGGGAGAGAGGTAGAGGTAGGCACGGGCGACGGCGATGAGGACGGCCGAGTTGCGAGATTGAAGGAGTGATTTGGTCGAGGTGAGGAATAGATCAAGGTCCGGGTCGACTATCTCGATGTCTTCGTACTCGTCTTCGTCGGCCTCTGCAGGCTCGAGATCTTCGTAGAAGTCTTTAGCTTTCTGCTCTTGCGTCTGCGCTGCCCGCTTGACGGTCTTGGTCCGGCGGGGGAAGCATTTGCGGGCGTAGACAGTCATCAGTCGTAGGATAGCTAGCTGACCCCATTCGTCCATGTCAACCATCATTTTGCACAGTCTCCGGTACACCGGATGAATCATGTCCAGCCGATCAGGGCAGATCTCCATGAATGCTTGGACAGCGGCTCCAGCAACGTAATACTGCTTGTCGGCAAGTAACGCAGCCAAGTACTCCTCCACCTGTGGTCTCGCAGATGGATCAAGTCGGACGCACTTCACGCAAGCCAGCGCAGCCGCTTTCCGTACCAGTGGCGAGAGGTCGCTCACGCCTTTCTTGATGGCCAGGCTGACGATTTGAGAGATGACAGGGACGCGGATGCCGGACATAGTCTTCAACGCCATCGCGCGGACCCGTGGATTAGAGTCTGACAGCGACTTCTGGATGGTGTTGATGGCCAGCAGCGCCGTATCCGGGTCCGCCTCCGCATGGTGGATGAGATAGTTGTACACCAACGGCCTGGTCGATGGGTAGGGATTGGACAATGTTTTCAAGACGGATGGGAAGAAGGTCAAGGTGGGTTGAGCGGGTTTGGCATATTGCATGGCAATAACTCGCCGTAAGCCATCGAGGACCTCTCGTTCGTTGCGGCTGTCCAGTAGTTTCTTGATCTGTTGCGCTGGTAATGGTTTGGTTGCTCTGCGTGGGCCGGCCTGTTGTGCTGCTTCTAGAGTAAGATCACGGGCTGTCTCCAGTAGCGAGGAGATGCGGGAGATACTCTCCATCTTCCTGGTTGACTGAAGTCTCCAGACGGTGGCGTCAGGTTGAAAGAAGTGAGGTCGGCCTCTCGGTGGGGCCATCTCGACATCTCGAAGCCAGCCAAGATTTCGAGATCGACATCTTTTCACGTGCAAATCTTCTCTTCTTCACCAAACATAACGATGTCTCGATGACACGAACTACAACATGGCGATAGCACAGAACACCGGTCGCATACGGCCGACGAAGCCGAAGAAGAATGCGCAGAAGCAGAAGCGCAAACGAGACGATGTCGACGCCAACAAACTTCAGGAAGCCGTCGACCAGATCGATGTCAAGAGCACATTCACCTCCTTCTCCGAACTACCTCTCTCGGCACCGACAGAAGAGGGACTCAAGTCAGCGCACTTCTCCGCCCTGACCGATATCCAGGCCAAGGCTATCCCCCGAGCGCTCCAAGGCTCAGACATTCTCGGAGCGGCGAAGACGGGCAGTGGGAAGACTTTGGCTTTTTTGCTTCCAGTGCTGGAGAACTTGTACAGGGCACAATGTATCGGAGCAGATGCGGGGCTGGGGGCTATGATTATATCGCCGACACGCGAGTTGGCCATACAGATCTTCGAGGTTTTGCGAAAGGTCGGAGGGAAGGGACATCTGTTTGCGGCAGGACTTGTGATCGGTGGGAAGGGATTGCGGGAAGAAAGAGATGCGCTGTCGAGGATGAACATCGTGGTGTGCACGCCAGGACGGATATTGCAGCACTTGTCGCAAACCTCAACCTTCAACGTGGACAACCTGCGCATGCTGGTGCTGGATGAGGCGGACAGGATCATGGATATGGGGTTCAAGAAGGACGTCGATGCGATCATTGAATACTTGCCATCGGACCGGCAGACGATGCTATTCAGCGCCACGCAGACGAAGCGAGTGTCAGACCTCTCACGTCTTGCGCTGAAGGAGCCTGAATACATCTCTGTACATGAGGCGGCGAGCACTTCAACACCGAAGTCACTGCAGCAGAACTACACCGTCACGCCACTACCAGAGAAGCTGGATACACTCTGGTCTTTCCTGCAAGCCAGCAAGAAGTCCAAGATCCTAGTGTTCCTCTCTTCAGGCAAGCAAGTTCGCTTTGTCTACGAAGCCTTCCGCCACATGCAACCTGGTATCCCGCTTCTCCACCTTACCGGCCGCCAGAAGCAGACTGCACGTCTGGAGATCACCCAGAAGTTCTCGAATGCAAAACACAGCTGCCTCTTCGCTACAGACGTCGTCGCCAGAGGTCTGGACTTTCCAGCCGTCGACTGGGTGATTCAGGTCGATTGTCCAGAAGATGGAGATACTTACATCCACCGCGTGGGTCGGACAGCACGGTATGAGAAAGCTGGACGAGCCGTACTGTTTCTTGACCCTAGCGAGGAAGAAGGCATGCTTTCGAGGCTGGAGCAGAGGCGGGTGCCCATCGAGAGGATCAACGTCCGAAACAAGAAGCAGATGTCCATCAAGAATCAGCTGCAGAGTATGTGCTTCAAGGACCCAAGTCTGAAGTATCTGGGTCAGAAGGCATTCAGTTCGTACGTGAGGAGCCTGCATATTCAGAAGGACAAGGAGGTGTTCAAGCTGGAGAAGTATCCACTGGAAGAATTTGCGGCAAGTTTAGGGCTTCCTGGAGCACCGAGGATCAAGTTCTTGAAAGCAGACCCGGCTGAAGTGAAGAAGTTGAAGAACAGGTCAAGGATGGAGACGGCTGTGTCGGAGTCCGAGGACGAGGGTAGCGATGCTGAAGAAGGAGGCGAAGACAAGAGCACCAAGAAGAATGGCGTGCGGACGAAATACGATCGTATGTTCGAGCGGCAGAACCAAGACGTCTTGGCCGATCATTATGCGAAGATGGTCCGGAATGACGACAAGGATGATGTTGACTTCGGAAGGCTGGACGGTGAACAAGCAGGCGACGACGCACTGTTTGACGTCAAGCGGCGTATTCCTGCGGATTCTGCATCAGGCTCAGACGAAAGAGATGTCCCGGCAGCCAACGGTTACGCCGAGGAGACAGGTGGGGAGATAGGTGGCTCAGGGCCCAAAGCCATCAACCTTCCCGGTGCCTCTGCTCCTCTCGTACTCGACTCTAAGCGTCGCGAGAAGCTCTTGAAATCCAAGAAGAAGCTGCTCAACTTCAAAGACAAAGGCAGCAAGGTCGTATTCGACGACGAAGGACAGGCTCATCCGATCTACGAGCTCGAGGATGAAGACGCCTTCAAGGCACGCGGAGCGCCGGATGAGCAGAGAGAGCGCTTCTTGCGGAGTGAGCAAGAGCGGGTCGATGAGGCAGATAGGGCTGACAAGCAGCTTGCGAGGGAGAAGAGGCGGATCAAGAAGGAGAGGAGAAAGGAGAGGGAGAGGGCGGAGGATGAAGGCGAGGCTGAGGACGGTGCGGTTGGTGATAGCAATGAGGATCTGCTTGCTAACTTTGCTGCTGATGCTGATGGGATGGATGAGGAGGATGAGGAAGAGGAACAGCCCAAGGCGAAACGGCAGAAGAAGTGGTTCGAGCAAGACCCGAAAGTCAGTAGGGACGAGGAGGAGCGAGAGATTGGGACGCTGGATGAGCTGGAGGCGGAAGCTGCTAGACTGCTCGGCTGAAAGAATCAATCACTGTTCAGGAGCCATTCATGTTCACCTGATCTGCTCCGTATTCGATCACTTGCCTATCCATGCCAAGTATAGCATAGTTTAAGCTCGCACGGTTCCTGCCGAATCGGGCGTCATGCATGAAATTCGATCCGCGTCTAGACTTTCACGTGCGCGTAAACGACATTTACTCCGGTAAAGCCTAGAGAGACGGCCGTACTTGACCACGCATCTTCCAAACATATCACGAACGGTACAGCAGCGTTGGCATCCTACGTATCGGCGCCAGAAACGACTTAGAGCGAAGCCCCGCCACCTCCGTTCGCGAAACCGTATCGAGCCATTCAACCTTATTCCACCGACCTTCGTTACAGCAAGGAGTCGTCGCAACATCTTAAAGATCAATAGAACAGAAGGTAGAGGGAGGAGCGGGACACAAGACCTTCAACCGCCGCGCTGTAGCGCGCACGCGCAAAGATGAGCGATCTCGATAAGTAAGAGGCAGCACGCTTACCTCCAACCTCTCCACAAACCACCTCTGACCTTGTCGCATTGCAGAGCCATCGCCCAACTCCGAGCCTGCCGTCCCATACCCGAGAGCCAGGTGCGCGAGCTCTGCTACAAGGCGCGGGAGCTGCTGATCGAGGAGGGCAATGTAGTGTGCGTGGATGCGCCGGTGACGGTACGTCGAGCTCCAGCCAGTCTGCGAAAGAGTTGTACATACAGTGGACACAAGGGCTATTGGAGGAAGGCTGGACGCAAGATGGGACAAGGCTAACATACGGCTGGACAGATATGCGGCGACATACATGGCCAGTTCCACGATCTGATGGAGCTGTTTCGCGTAGGCGGGGATGTGCCGGAGACGTGCTATCTGTTCATGGGTATGGAATGCTGCGAACAAAGAAGCGTAGAGATGGCAAGACTGACGCATAGCAGGCGACTTCGTGGACAGGGGCTTCTACTCCCTCGAATCCTTCCTCCTTCTGCTATGCCTAAAAGTCCGGTATCCCGACCGGATCACGCTGATACGAGGGAATCACGAATCACGACAGATCACAACAGTTTATGGGTTCTATGACGAATGTTTGCGGAAATATGGAAGTGCGAATGTCTGGCGGTTGGTCTCAAAATCTGCGCTGCCCTTGCAAGAGCGTCGATGCTAATGTTGTGCTTCAGATACTGCTGCGAAGTCTTCGACTATTTAGCCCTCGGCGCGCTCATAATTGGCGCATCCACTGATATGCAGCCCACCGACGCACCCTTAGTCGACCCGAACTCTCAAGCCCACGTTCCATCCGACGCCACCGACCTTGAGATTGAAATCCTCAACTCGTCCGGCCAAATCATCAACCGCTTCCAGCGTCAGCCTCGACAGAGCGGCAACTCGCAAGACCTTTCGCAACTCTCCAACCCACCCTCCTCCCCATCTCAAACGCAGCCAGACCAAACACCCACTCGCAGCGGCGCCCCAGGCACTTCCGCGACCTCCAACAGCGGCGGCAGCGCCTCGAACTCCTCGGGCGCCGTACTCTGCGTCCACGGCGGCCTGTCACCACTCATCGACAGCATCGACAAGATCCGCCTCCTCGATCGCAAACAAGAAGTACCCCACGAAGGCGCCATGTGCGACCTCCTCTGGTCCGATCCTGACGAAATTGAAGGCTGGGGTCTGTCACCCCGCGGCGCCGGCTTCCTCTTCGGCGCAGACATTGTCAAGTGCTTCAACCAAAAGAACGACCTTTCCTTGATATGCCGCGCGCATCAGCTGGTGATGGAAGGTTTCAAGGAAATGTTCGACAACACCATCGTGACGGTGTGGTCGGCGCCGAACTACTGCTATCGCTGCGGAAATGTGGCAGCAATTCTGGAGTTGGGTGAGGATGGAAGTAATGCTGGCTACGCGCCCAGGACGAACGGGGATGTCGGGAGGGTTGGCGGGCCCCTGGCGGAAAGGGGGCAGGATTTGCGGATGGGACCTGGAAGGAGGTATCGGGTGTTTGAGGCGGCGCCGCAGGACTCTAGAGGGATGCCTGCCAAGAAGCCGGTGGCGGATTACTTCTTGTAATGGATCGTTTAATGATGGCTGATGGAGGTGTGAATAGCGATACCCAGATTTTGTCGATGTGTCATTCTATGCGTCGGGACCACGAGCCTCAGTGTATTCTTGCTCTCTGGCTTTAGCAGGCACGCCAGATGCTCTGAAGCAAAATGAACCAGCAAAGGCGAGAGTGAAATCATCCTTGCTCCCTCTCAAGAAAGCTCGGATCCAGCTCGACTTTCTTCTCAAACTTCGTCCACCAGTCCTGGAAAGCTTTAAGAGGCACCGTCTCGCTCCCAAAGCTTGCCAGGAAATTAAACGCATTCCCAATGATCCTTTGTGCAAGCACTTTCGTAGTTACTTGGCCCGGTGGTCCAGCATTGGTCCGAACCATGGCCGTTGAGGGATCAGTAGTGGATGCTTGAGAGGATTTAAGAGTGGCCAGCTGTTGCTCGACCTGCGCAGCGGGCTCAATGGAGATACCAACCGCTATATCCCCACCGACAGCCTGCGAAGATCCCGCGGGAGCAGAAGAAGGGTCGTCGACCATCGCATCTTCATCACCAGCGTTTCCAGCTCCAGGCCCAGCTTTGACGCCACTGACTTTGAAGATGGCACTCTCCTTACCCGGACCGATGCCGCCGAGCAGCTTGAACTCTGTAGATGGCGGGATTTGCACGTAGACGGTTGCGGCCGTGCCCGGGGGCAGCTGGGTACCGGGAAGCAAGAAGACGACAATGTGATGGAATGGAGGCTCCGGAGGGATGCGGAAGGCATATTGCGTCTCGGTGATGGCCTGGGGAGAGGCGTCTGGCGGACGGCCGGAAATTATGAGGCCGAACATCTTTCTTTACTCTTGTCCTGTTGTCGTACGGTGAGAGAGTTGAAGTTGCTGCAGAGGAAGAAGGCAAAGCAAGAGTGACGTCGAACACAGCCAATCAGCATCCAGCATTCCAGACGAGACCCTGCATTGCTGACCTGACGTTGGAGGCAGCTGCGGCTGTCCGTTGAAGACAACATTGCAGCATTGAATCTTACACCATCCTTTCTCTCGACCACTTCTTCTCCGCGCCCCGCTCTGCCTTCCCCCTCCCACTCGCCGCCATGTCGAACTTCAACCTCACCAAACTCCGCGACTACATCCCCTCCAACCTCCCACGCATGCCGACCTGGAACACCGCCAACTCCGAACGCGAAGTCTCCGGCGCTGATGAAGACGACGACGATCCCGCCGCTTCCGCTGCACAAGAAGACGACGATTCACCCATAACAATGGCAGACCCACAGCCCATTGCACCCGGGCCCAAATCAAATCTGGACCTCATAAACGAATGCGACAACTTCCCTTACTATCATACGAACCCGAAGCTCTACCTCGCACATGTCAATACTTACTATGGGCTGTTCGTTGCTGCATACCCAGAGACGGAACTAGGCTACATCCTGCCTTCGGTTGCTGAGGTGTTCCGGGGTCTGGCGGGGTGGAAGCTAGACGATGAGGCGCGGAGTCTGACGTTGACTGCGGGCAGCAATGAAGCTGAGCGGAGTCAGGCGATTGAGGCGACTACTAAAGCTATGCGTGAGACGGATCACTTTGCTGTGTTGAAGGGGTGGCGAGATGAGCTATATCCGGTGTATGGCCCGAATGGAGAGCTGCTATTCAGCATTGAGAGGGCGGCGAGCGCGCTGTTTGGGATCGTGACTTACGGGGTGCACATGAGCGCGTACACGTATGGGAAGCGGGAAGGCGCGGAAGGAGAGAAGAAGGAAATGCGGATATGGGTACCCCGACGAGCCGCGACCAAGCAGACATATGGTGGAATGCTGGACAACACTGTTGCTGGTGGAATCGCGACGGGAGAGTCGGCATTTGAGTCGTTGGTACGGGAGGCGCAAGAGGAGGCCAGTTTGCCAGAAGACGTCGTACGAAGGGACGCCAAAGCCGTGGGGACAGTGACATACTTCCACATTCGCGATCAGCGGGCTGGCGGTGAGACGAGGCTGCTGCAACCGGAGTGCCAGTATGTGTACGATCTGGAGTTGGCGGAGGATGTGGTACCCAAGCCGAGTGATGACGAAGTTGCTGGCTTCGAACTGAAGAACGTGGAGGAGGTCAAGCAGGCGCTGAAGGATGGAGAGTTCAAGCCTAACTGCGCGATGGTGCTGCTCGACTTCTTTGTGCGGCACGGAATCCTGACGCCAGACGAGCCGGGCTACATTGAGATGGTCTCGCGGCTCCACCGGCGGCTTGAATTCCCTACGCTGTAGCCGGAGAGCGTTCTGGAGTAGGTTTGCAAGCTCTGCCGTCTTTTGCTTGCATGTTGCATCTAGATAGAGGATACCCATTGAATCGTTGAGCGCCTCGCATATGCTTTCGTCAGCATTTGAGAGCCCATTGTCTTCACCAACGCCTCGCTAATATCATCGCGCAAACTCGTTCCATGTAGATCCCACCTGACCGGCATCACTTCTTCAGCAGCATGTAGACATAGTCCTGCCGCAGCGGCGAGAGCTTTTTGTACGGTCCGTCCAGCAGCAGCAGCAGCCCGCCGAACGAGATGTAGACCTTGCTGCAACACGCCGTCAGAACACCACCCACAAACTTCCCAATATCTGGAAAATGTAACTCACATATTCCCCCCCTCCCCCGGATCAAAATGCTTATAAACCTTCCCATAGCACACATAATCAAACGCACTCGCCAGCGTCTCCTCCCCCCTCCTCTCCCTCCACTGGCCCGTCGTATCCTTGGTCCCGTCCAGATTCAGCGTCGTCGCGATCAGCATCTGGATCGTCTCGCCCGTCTGGATGGGGTAGAGCTCGGAGTTGATATCGAGGGTTAATGAAGTGTCGCCGGAGGTGTTGGAGGAGGAGCGCGAGGTGCCGATGACGCGCGCCACGCGGTCGTAGGTGCTGTCGAGGAGTGTGGTGATTTCGAAGTGGTCTTCGTAGAGGGTTGCGTCGTTGGACATGGTGGCGGTACTCTTGTGTGCGGCGTGGAGAGACTGTTTAGTCGATGCGCCGTGGAGCACTCGATGCGTGTTGTGGCACTGTCAAGGGGTCTCGTCGCGGACGCAGGTGCTTTGAATATGTCTGCGAGAATTGTTTGAAGTCGAGATAAATTCGTCAGCACGACGTGCAGTTCTCAGCACGACTCCAAAGACACATTCACTTCGAGGAAGTCTCTGGCATGTGAAAGCATCTGATTCACTTTTAGGCGCAAGGAAATACATGTGACATGGTACCGAAGGAGTTTCACTGTACATCATTCGTTCCTCGAGCATGTCAAGCTACAGCCACAAATCGCTCGCGAGACATCACGGCATCTCTCATCTCAGCATCAACATCTCTCAAACACTCGATACAGTCCCTTCAGATTGGCCACCTGCACGGTGCCCTTCAGCAACCCCCTCGTAGCGACGAGCCGTCCCTTGAACGCAGGAAACAGCACATTCTCAATCGTCCTATGCAGCTCATCCCTCCGGTTCGCAAGCTCTTCATCCTCGTCCGCATCCTTCGAAGCGGGTGGCGGTGGTAGAGCGTCCGGTACGTAGAAACTCGCCAGCTCCTTCAAGAAGCTAGCAAAGCAGCCTTTCTCGTCATTCCAGTCGACGTGTGGTCCCAGTCGTAGAAGAAAGGTCGGTAGCTTGGCCAGGGATGGTGAGTAGCCTTTCATCAGAAGTGGGAGGGAAAGCAGATCGCCTTCTTCGGAGATTTCGAGAGAGAAGTATTCGGTCAGCATGTCTCGTCGGGATATCAATTGCTCTGATACCGCTGAAACGACCTCGTCCCAGTCAAGCTCTACTGTATCCGGCTCCTGAGCTCTCATTTGCTCTGCACCCATCTCTAGCAGCTCGCGCAAGCTCAGCGGAGGACCCAGACGAATAGTGCCAAAGTTGCCGAAGTCGGTCAAGCCCAGCTGGTAGAAATACTCTGCCGAAAGCATGCCGTAGTCGACCAGAAACAGCTTGACACCGCCTTGTATGGCAGCAATGCGCTTGCAGTCATCGACAATACCAACGAATGTGTGATTGGTGTAGACGTCTGTCAGCTCGTTGTGCATGTTTTCTCGTACATCGGCACGGAGCTCTTTGACGGTCGACAGGCGGCAAATTGTGGCTTCCTTGTCGTTGTACTCGTATTGCAGGTCGTCGGAAGTAGGCTCGCGAGAGAGCGTGCTCTGTGCTTGCAGCATGGATGTGATCTTGCGGGATTTTGCATCTGTCCGAATCAGGTTGTTCTCGTAAGGTCGCTGTGAGGCTGCTCTCGCGGTCGAAGGGCGCTTAATTGTGGGCGTGACTTCCATACTATCGTCCTCCGGCAGAGTGGCAGCCTTGGATATGCTGGGTGTCTTGCCGCCGCTGAGCAAGCTCTGGGTCATGAAAGTGCGGCTTGTGTCTACTTTGCCGAGTCGAGTTCGGATCTCGTCGCAGATCATCTCAACGATCTCCTCCTCATTGAGAAAGTTGACCTCTCGCTTCGTCGGATGGACATTGACGTCCACTCTTGCTGGGTCGATCTCCAAGCTCAAGTAGAAGAACGGCTTGCCACCCTTCGGCAAGAAAGTAGAATACGTCTGCTCGACGGCCTTCTTGATGACGCTGGAATCTACGGCTCGATGGTTGATGAAGAGCAGACACGTCGTCTTCTTCGAACTGTGGTTGGCGTTGCTGACCAGTCCATCCGTTTTGAAGCCGTATTGATCGTTTTGAAGCTCGATCTCGATGAGCTCGTTCGCCGTAGCACTGTTGTAGACCATTCGTATGCGGTCCTTCACGCTTGCATTGGCAGGCACAGCCAGACCAGCGCCCGCCTCGCCATGCTTCTTGCACGAAAACGCAACGCCTTTGCAATGGACAGCGTATTTGCCAACCATGTCAGCAATCTTAGCGTACTCCTCGCTAGCAGACCTGAATGCACGGCGGCGGGTGGGCACGTTGTAAAAAAGGTCTTCAACGGCAATCTGAGTTCCTTGCCTGCCAGCACAAGCCTTAGGATCGGAGGTCTGGCCCGCTTTGGCAGGTGCGAGGTGGCCACCAGCATAGTGGGCTCTCCAGGCGCAGCTTGAGTCCGCAGTCTTTGTGGTAATCGCCAAATGAGCGATGTGACTGATGCTGGCCAGCGCCTCGCCGCGGAAGCCGTACGTTCCAATACTCGTCAGGTCTTCAAACGCCTTCAGCTTGCTCGTCGTGAAGCGTTCACACAGGATGGGCAGGTCGTCCTTGTTAATGCCGCAGCCATTGTCGGTCATCTGCAGGAGTTTGAGTCCGCCATCCTTGACCAGAATCTCCAGGCTTGTCGAGCCAGCATCGACAGCGTTTTCAATGAGTTCCTTCAGTGCATGAAATGGTGAGACTATGATTTCGCCTGCTGCGATCTTGTTGACGACGTCTTGGTGCAGCGCTCGAATGCGCCGTGGACCAGTCATCTCGTCTGCTTTGCGCTTGGTACCGCGCGGTGGCGGGGATGATGGCGGCGCATCTTGCTCCATCGCGTCGGACATCCTATCGTTTGGAGATTCGAGAACTACACAATGTTTGCGCCAGTCGCGCAAAGCCTAAATGTCATGACTTGTGTTGAAATTGAAAGAACGTAGGTGTTGTTCAAAGAGGTGAGGTCTGGCGCCATGTGATCGACACGTGCAGGCACGAGAAAAGGCAGGAGCGACGCGACGCGACGTCAACTTTTTCCTCTTCTTTCCACCACTGTCAACCTCCTTTCGCCATACACGTACTTCTGATTGATAATCATGCTCACTTAATGAACGGCGCCACATTCTGGCGAATGCGCAAAGGCTCCCCAACCGCTTTACAGTGACTACGGCACTAGCTACGCTGCAAGGCCACGGTCTGGACATCCGTAAAACGGAGAGGCTCGCGATGCACATGCCCCTGGTCATCGCTGGTCTGCAGCAAAGACGGATAGACGACAGTCTGCCCTGCACTTGCAGCCTCCCAATCAAAGGTCCACTCCGTCGGCTGCGAGAACAGCGTCCAGCCAAACCGAGCTCCACGCTTGATGAGCTCTTCCAACTGCTGCCGCCTCTGGCCGCCATCTGTACTAGATGCATAAGGAGCTAGGAGCTCGTCCAGTCTGCTTGCCAGCTTTTCGACATTGTGTATTCGAGGATCGCTGAGAGGGAAAGCGTTGCTTGCACTGGTCTTGTCTTGCAGCAGCTTGGCAGTAAGCTGCCGCCATTTCGATACTACCGCACGGTTTGCTGTTCACGTGAATTTAGCAGTGTTTCATCCATGCACACGGTAGCATGTCGTTACCTGAGCTACTGGGGTTCAACCTTCCACCTGGCTCTCGTGCCTCTGGAACCATGCTGCTCAGATATTTCGCAAGCCCGAGAGGTAACAGATTGGTCTCTGTGGGATCGAACAGCTGAATGCTCTGCAAGATTGTCCAGCCAACGATGTAGCGGATCACTGCGACTGTAGCGCTCGGCGGTGCTCCGGCTCTGACACTTGAAGACCTTGGATACAGGCGTTTACTCGATGGTGCGTCCGTCCCAACTACCAGAAATAACTGCTCTGCAGAGATCGAGAGATCTTGCGACAGCGGGGCGCCGGAGTAATAGCTCTGCACATGGTTTTTTATGCTGGTACCAAGCCGACTCATCTCGCCTTTTATGTCGCTATCTTGCATGGGTTGAGGCAGAGCGGCATCGAGCGTGCCGATTGCGCTTTTAGCTGGTGTTGCAGCGACGCACGGACCTTTCATACCTCCGCCGTACTGCGACTTCTCTACCGTGTGGCCACCATAAGCTCGCCTTGCTCGCAAACGATGGATCCAGAGCAAATACAGCAGACCGGAAGCAATTATTGCGCCAGCGACTGCGCTGCCAACACCAATGCCAGCGGCTGCTCCAGGAGACACACCATCAGTGTATGTCTTGCCGGTGATGGTTTCTGAGGGACCTGTGGTTGTCGCAGAAGATGTCGAAGAGGTAATGGTGGTGGCCATCTTGGGTCAATGGCACGGTGTCAGGACGAAAGCACTTAAATATCTTGAACCGCGCGCATTGTTGTGCAAGTGTCTCACGAGACGAGGACGAGAGGGCAACAGCTCAATGTGCGACCTGCCGAGCTTATCACAAGCCCTCAGTGGAGTTATTCGCAGGGGTCCAAATGGGTTCGAGGCTGAACACATGGAATCAACCTGCAGTAGCGCTCCCCGCGATGCAAGCCACTGGCAAGGATGCTTTCAGGCAACAGAATTCGAGATTTTCGGACGAGTCGTCCAATCGTCGGCACGAAGTCATTCGCTTTCGTTTAGCTGCCGCTCTGCAAACAGTGGCAAGGTCGCTTGTTCGACGTCGTCGTCACAAAGTGGGCGCAACACCAACCAAATCAGAGAAGTCACAGCGTACTTTTACTAGATCAAGCTTTTCGATTGTAGGTGTATGCGGCCTACAGCTGCCGGATGGCCGAGTCAGCGGAGCGCTACAACAGATCTCGCATCTGTAAAGGAAGGCGGAAGCTATCATCGTCGCAGCGACCCGCATGATGACCCTTGTGCCATTGGCATAGCTGCAGCTGGACTTTCTATGCTCTCTTAACCCGGACTCTCATGTCTGCTGTTGCCTGCGATTGTTCTCTTTTTGCTTTACTTCTACACACTCAGAGATGTCTCATGCTAACAAGCCTGATCTGATTGTAGGCATTGACTTAGGCCAGACGTGCACTGGTATGATCTCTTCGCGCAGCCAACAATCAGCGGTCTAACATATTGAACAGGCGTAGCATACAACACCGTAGCACACGAAACAGACAACATTCGCTGGATTCAACGATGGCCAGGCCGAAGTCAAGCGAACGAGAACAAAGTCCCGACAATCTTGCTGTATCCAAAAGGTCACGATGAGCCGTCAGCCTGGGGCTTTAAAGCAGAGTCTCAATCGCAGCATGTCCAAGATCACTCTGTAGTGCGTGAGTGGTTTAAGACTCTTCTTGACGACGATTATCTGTCTCGGGAAAGTGCGCGATTTCCGGACGACCACTACACCCATGGGAATGTTCAGCAATGGTTCCTCGACTATTTCTG
This sequence comes from Saxophila tyrrhenica, assembly GCF_035928015.1. Taxonomy (NCBI): domain Eukaryota; kingdom Fungi; phylum Ascomycota; class Dothideomycetes; order Mycosphaerellales; family Extremaceae; genus Saxophila; species Saxophila tyrrhenica. The sequence continues at coordinate 526,934 of NW_027041749.1, read as the reverse complement.
CTTTCTGTATGACCACGTCAAGATCAAGCTGGTCGGAGAAGTGCCTGGGATGGCATGGGATCTGGCGAACATTGAGTTCCTGTTCTCGGTGCCGACGACGTGGAGTCCTGCAACGGTTGAGCAATTCAAGGTCATCTTGAGACAGGCAGGTTTCGGTGGAGCAAACGTCAGGCACTCCATTACCATCAGCCTTACAGAGCCGGAGGCGTCTGCAGTCTATACTTCAACCGCTGCACCTGGGATCTTTAACGAGAACGATATCCTCGTGGTCTGTGACGCTGGGGGAGGTACCACTGACCTCTCAGCTCTGAAAGTGACTGATTCCGCAGCGAGTGCACTATCTTTAAAACAGCTCCGCGAAGTGGACGTGGTAACAGGCGACACCGTCGGCTCCGCTGCAATCGACTACGAGTTTGAGGTGCTTGCTCGAGATCGGCTGAAAGATGCTAAAGGTCTGATGGAACTGAACATCGATGCAGACAATGCTGCCTGGGTCATGTCGAAGAGCTCAGACTTCCAGAACACGAAGTGCGAGCATGGAGCGCCGGATGAGCCACCGACGTTCTCGGTTCCGGTACCTGGTCTACCTCTTGACTTTTCAGATCCTTCGCTGCGGATTGAGAATCGCGAGATGATGTTCACGAAGTAAGTACACGTCGTTGAACAGACACGGAGTGTGCAGAGGCTGATATTAGCACAGAGACGACCTCCATGACCTCTTCGATCATCAAATCGAGAAGCTGTTCCGACTCATAGACACACAGTTGTACAGTCTCGCCAGCAAACTGCCAAACCAAAACGTCGCCCACCTCATCCTGTCCGGCGGTCTCGGCCAGTCGGCATACGTCCAGCAGAGACTAAGAGAGCAATACGGCGAAGGCTCGTACATCCCCAACGCTCACGGTATGCAAGTCAGAGTGGCTCCGGATCCTCAATTGTCCGTTTGTAAGGGTCTTGTGGCAGACCGGCTTCGCAAGTTGAGAAGCGGCCAAAGCGTGCTGGGGTGGAGATGTTGCCGAGCGTCTTACGGTCTCATCTGCAAGGAGCTGTACAACAAATCTAACCCCCGACACCTCGGAAGACGCACGGAGAAGGACCCGCGGGACGGTAAGCTGTACGTCCCAGAATGTGTCTTCTGGTTCATCGAGAAGGTATGTCTTTCCGGCCAACATATATTGACGACTCCAGCTGACGGAATCTAGGGTATGCCTGTGTCTCTCGATCGACCGGTGGTGCATAGCTTTCGACGCAAAGTCGACCCTGCCGCTTCTTCGAGGGTGTTCACGACCAAGGTTGTGGTCTCATATCTGGATCGAGAACATCTCCCAAATAAGCTCGAATCCGGAGTAGAGAAGCTTTGCGAGGTCGAATCAGATCTATCTCAAGTGGATGAGAAGCGGTTCAAGGAGAAGAACAAGAAGTTCTGGAAGCCAGGTCGGCTTTACTACCAGGTGGCATATCAAGTACAGGTCATCATTGGGCCGGCCGATCTGATCTTCGAGCTTTGTCAGTTCCGCCACCACCTCCCGCTGAAATGTGTAGCTGACGCAGTTGTCGCAGGGTTTGACGGCCAGAAGCTGAGCAAAGACAACCCTATCAAAGTCGAATGGGCGAACACATCTGCAGCTCCGCCGTCAGAACTTCCGTCGCCAGCGTCTACTCTGATGGGCGACGACGCCACGCTTGACACGCAGAGTATATCATCGGCAACAACCGGATCGAAGTACTCGCGAATGTGGAGCAATACGTCTCATGAGCTGGAGTGAAATATTGCAAGGACTTAAGCGTAACGACTGTAATGTATCATGTTTCATCTGAATGAGTCAGCGGGCGTCTGCTTCCATAAGACCAACATGATCTCTTCATTGCCACTAGCCAGCTCACGCTCAGCCTTGCCCGTCCATGAGCCTGCACCGTCTCCCAACGAGCTACACGAGGGAGGAGAGCTCCTGCTTGGTTCGGTATAGCAGATTACGAAATCGTCGGTACCCAAAGTACCGCCCCAAGCTTACGGAATCATGTTCTCGAGCCACTGGCGTAAGCTCTCTGCGCCGTCGCCGATGTATAAGTATTTGATGAACGAAGTTCTCCCTCGACCTTCCTCAGTCATGCTCATAGCGATCAGTCTGCTTCATCATGTACTACGCAGCATTCGAAGGAACAGTCCCAGAGGAGAAGAACGCACTCTCTGGACGCTTCTACAACACCTTGCTACCAAAGCTCAAGCAAATCGACGGCTTCACGGATGAGTCCGGCTTTGTGTCTCGATCAGACAAGCACACCAGCCTGACGCTGTCAAGATGGGAGGACGTAGCAGCCTTGAAGCGGTGGCGGAACGAGGAGACGCATTTGAGGATTCAAAACAAAGCCAGCTCTGACGTTTACAGCTGGTATCGACTTCGAATTGGGCCCTCCGAAACGCACGATGGCATTGAGCATGACGAGGATGGGATGGCTAGGATCATGGTAATGGTGCATAAACCCAAGGACGCTGAGAAACAGGTTGCGCATGGCATTGAAGCGTTGATCGACCGCGACGCTGGAGGTGATGGGTGGAACGGCTTGGTCGACTTTGACGAGTACGAAGGCGAGACCGGCCTGCTGTGGTTGACGGGCTGGCGAACGCCGTTCGATGCAGCACGGTTCATGAATGCTATTCGAGCTGATAGCGGTTCGGTGACTTGCGTTCGGGTGGAAAGAGACTACACCAAGGTAGAGCGGCGTCAAGCACCAAGCGAGACCCCAGGGGTCAGGCAAGAAGACTGAGACAGATACAGTGCTGAAGACGTATCTGAACCACCCGGGGAAGTGGATCGGAGGTCTTGACCGTGATGTTCTCTTGGAGGAATCGTTATGAGACGAGGCCGTGCCTGATGCATCTGAAGTAGTCTTCGACAATGGAATGGCTTGATGTTCGTCCAAATCAAGTTCTCGCCTCCATCGCGACGGAGGACCACATCGTTTCTGACGCATTTACAAAGACAGCCTCTCCAATGGCTGCACCGAATCTAAGGATCGGTCAGTAAGACAGCCACAGTGCTTCAACCTTCCAACAGCATACCCGTAGCACCTCACTTCCGGAACCAATTGCTGACACAAAGCTTCCAGAGCGCCGGGCCGGAGCTCGTTATAATTCGGGTGAGCGAGAATCCTTTGCCAGGCCTGCACCGGCGTGATCTCATCAGACAACTCCAGCCTTCGCGACAGAGACAGCAACGTCTCGAGCTCAACGGCTGGTACACCCCACTGTGTCGTTGCCGGACGACCAAATGTCATCGGGCTGAAGGCAGCTGGAGGAGCGTAGCGGATCACGGGACGCTGAAGCATGCTCGCGTGTCCCGTGGCGCCTTCGTCTCCTTCCTCCTCGAGTTCAGGAGAGATGAAGTCATGGTGGTGTAGACAGACATGCTCCAGGGCGAGTACGAAATCAACGCCAAGTTGCGTAGTGGTGGGTAAGCGTGGCTGGACAGCCGTCTGTCCCCCTAGCGACGTATCTAACTCTGGACGTAGATCGCTGGGTCCTGCCGTGACCGAGATGCTGGTTTCCGCGACCGTAGCAGCATCGGAAGAAGCTTGTGATAGAGTGGCACTGGAGCCAGACGAGCTTGTGGGAGCAGTCGCTGGAAGCCTCACCCGAAGCCGTTGCGTGGCCTCCGTGTCGCCGTGTAGTTCAGCGTCGGCCATGCGGACTCGAACATCAACACGGCTCTGCAGCTCTGGTGGTATGGCTATGCCGTTGGCAGTGAGCAGTTGGTGCAGTTGACGGATCAGCGAACTGACAGCGACAGTCTCGGCCTCGTGGACAGCATTCTGAGCTCGAAGTTCTGCTACCTCGTGCTCCAGACCCTTGACATAAGTTGCCCTGCGCTCGCGATGTGTCCTGGAAGTCAATTGTGTCAATCATTACGTTCCGCAAACTGCACTTGAGGGGCTTTACGAACCGTTGCGCTCTACGCACTTGCTCTCGCCGGCGTTCGTACGGTTGATCTCGTGAGTTGCTCGCACTCGCCATGCCTCGAATCAAGTCTGCTCAACAGTCGTGTTCCAGCAGAATTATAAGCCCAGGCGTGTGAATTGGATCATGGCCCTGTACAGCATGTCCTCGTAAACAGACCTCATCCGAATGAGAATGGCCTTGACATGGTCGCTTGCACGTTCTCGAACCGTTCAAGATAGCACGAGTTGAGGTAGACAAGAGGCAGGGGTATAGCTGCAGCTGAGCCTAAAGGGAGGTACATTCGCAACGATACCCCTCCCCATTCTTCCGGGCAGCGAGTTGGTCTTGATTATGCGCGGACGTGAATACCGCTGGAGAATGGAAGTGATACTGAAAGCTCTACCATGATCTTGAGATGAGATGAGAATCACATACAACATCTTGCCAATAAACCTCGGAGATATGGCGCACTGATGCACTGACCACTTGATCACATGATCTTTCGAGCAAAAGGAGAAGCCCCGCCTGGTCAGTTGCTGTTCCACCGAACATATCGTGCTCCAGCTTGCTCAAGGGTACAGAAACGGCCCAGTCAAGTTCAGCTGGGTACCAATAACACTCTCATCGCTCACATCGGTGGCCTTGACAATCAGACCCTCCTCATTGAACTCCAAGAACAACATGCCTCTCATGCGAACCGACTTCGACTGATCGGCAGCTATGCCCATGTAGGCACTCTCTTGTGCTGCCTGCCAGACGTAGTCGATCGCACCAAGATGGCCATCGGCAAGAGTGTAGCCATCGTGGAAGACTTTGTTCAGGAAAGCACCCTGGCCAGCATTATGCGAGGAGACCAATTGAACGAAGGCATCTCTTCCCTTTTCCGAAACCCTTCCGGTGCTGACAACCTCGACACCTTCGTCAGCCATCTCCGCATTGCGACTAGCCTGCCCCGAGTTGACGTTCTCATGAAGTGCGACCATGCGGCGTCTAAGCATATCGCGGTATGCAGATGACGTTTGTGAGTTCGCTGGGCGAGTGAAAGTGCTGTCGTATGGCGGCGCTTCAGATGCGCCAGTGAGCTGCGACTGGAGCAGAGCCAATGGATCGATCGTATTGATCTGCTCAACCAATGCCTCCTCGTTGTACACCATCAGCTCAGCGCTGCGAACGTTAAGCGGAGCTCCGGGTACAACATCCAGTCCAGCGAACGGGCCGGTCTGCGGCACACTAGGAGTACCACGCAGTTCGAATAGAACGGCACCCACTCCGCCGTCCACGATGAGGTATAAATCGCTTGCCTCTGCATCGTCGAAGATGCCATTGACAACGGCTTGCAGGGTTGTGATAGCGGACTGCCTGGAGATGAGAAGTGACCCGTCAAAGTTCCATTGTACATCTTTCGTGAACAGAGGTCCATTGTCTTGCAGTCGGCCTTTGCTTAAGTTCTCGTGGAAGGTTGCCAGTGACCGGCGGACTGCTGCCGTATAGCTCTACAGAATGGAAGAGTAAAAGAGTCAGCAGTGATCTCAGCACTGTGAACAGGAGTAAAAAAGGCTCGAAGTGCCAATGAATCTTCACCGTTTCGGAGAATCCCTCTTGCCCATCAATGCTTACCTCGTCGAATCTGTTGTACGATGAACTCATTGTGGTGTCTTGAGGTAGTGCTAAGGTTGTCTTGGTGACCGTGAACCCGAAGAGGATGATGGGCCAGACAGAGTACATTCCTGTCGTGTATAGGGGAGCCAAACCTTGATCGAGCAGTGAATGAAATGAAAAGTTCTGAGCAGTCACTGGCAACCGCCCTTTATGACTCCTGCTTGCTAGCAACATCGCTACGGTGCCGAGCTGGCTTGTGTGTTATTAATCGCTGTGCATACCAGTCCTTTCCATTGGTAATGGTACTACGGGTGCCCGTACCTTGCGCGTAGCCCGAGAGTAGTCTGCCATTGGCCGGTGGTTGATGTGCCGTCCAGTATGGCGTCAATGTAGTAACGCTCCCCAGAAGTGTGAGACCAGGTTTCTTGGAAGGGGACCGAAAGTCGATTCCATAATCAATGTTTCCGTAATCATTTCACGTGATTTGACGTACAGTCGCGATCGGAAACCATTGAGTGCTGAGTCACCACAGCCAACTTGTCGCAACAGACCACTGGGAGCGTAGATTGATGATGACACGGCAACGATCAGCGGCCGATCCGTCCTGGAAGGTAGTATGGCAATGGTCGTGCCGCTGTCAGTGCAGTGACAGCTCGTAAAATGAACAATCGAGATGCGCTTAGGAAGCGAAGCATACCGTTGCGCTCTTCCGTGCTTCCTGTGGCTCCAGCGCTGAGCTGCCTTCTCCTCACTGTGCCTATTTATGTGGGTGCTTCCCACTCGATCTGCTCGCCTCGTGTTGACACTATCCCAACTGCAATCAATCAGTACACTCCCAACACCTCACCAGCAGTCATGGGTATCTTCACGACACTTCTTCTCTTCTCCTGCCAGCTCTATCAACACTTCGTCATGGCGCAGTCGGACAACCAGGAAGTCTTCATTTGCTTCGAGGGCAAATACCATGCCGAATCAGTCCCGAAGGCACTAGGGTACTATGAGACGCTCTCTGAGCTGGTCACGCACCAGCCCGGGTTCGTCTCGCAGACACCTTTTGTCTCCGTCGACCAGGACAACGCTCAAGTCTTGTACGTCAAGTTCGACAACGCAGAGCACTTGCATGCCTGGAAGAATCTTCCTATTCACCTAGGTATCCAGTGGGACGGTAGACATGAGATGTTCGTCGACTACCGGCTGAGGATTGGCAATGAGGCTCTGGGCTCGGGTCCAGAGGAGGGCGACTCAGACCAGATCACTTTGAGTACCGGACAGTATCTCCTGTTGTGGCAGTACCCGCGGCACCCCAATGAGACGGACGACATGTGCGGTCATATGGCCACCATGGTACCGAGCGCTCCGCCTGCCGTGTGGCAAGGCTTGGTGGATGCAGCCACGTACAAAAGCGATACTGAAATGCTCCGGATCTCTTCGTGGGCGACCAGACGTATCGGTCTTATGGTCAAAGACTCCATTCCGCGTGTCGATGGGGACGGGTTGAACTTGATCAGGGTAGAGAGGGATTATGGAAAGTACCAGAGGCAGGGGGCTCCAAGCGACGCCACCCGCTGCCAGAATGCTGCACACGAGCACGACAAGGAGGGTCTGAAGCGGTGCTGAGAGAGCGACAGGAAGGTCGCTGACTTGATGGTGGCGTGGAAGTGTAACGGATGTTGGATCCAGGTCGGGCAGACAGTCCTCCCAGGTGATCAAGAGTCGAGGTACGCATGGAGTCCGTCGATGGACGGTAGAAAGGCCGAGGATCCTTTACGTTCGCACCCTTTACGGTCGTAGTCGAAAGACCAATTGATGTTCGGTTGATAGGGTTTTACAAAGCGCATGTGTTTCATCGAGAACAACAGCACGCCTTCCTTTCTCAGCTAGCGTAAGCACAGACGGTATAGCAGCAACATCCCCTTCCATCTCTTCCAATCCTCCTCAAACACAGCCCATCTTACCTTCTCCACAATGTCCTCCTCAAAATCACAATGGCTCCTCTACGCCATCCTCTCCGGCGGCTGCGCAGCCCTCAACGGCGTCTTCGCCAAACTCACCACAACGCATCTCACGACCTCTTGGGCAAGCAGCGTGTCCCGATTGTTAGGACAAGATGAATCAAGCTATGTAGTAGAATCTGTAGTTCGCATTGTAAGCAAACCAACGTCTCAACGACTGCAAGCATTCGTTTGCTAATGAGGCTCGCAGGGTTTCTTCCTCCTAAACCTAACCTTCAACGGGATCATGTGGACGCTCTTCACCCGCGCCCTTACACTGGCGAATAGTACTGTGCGAGTAAGCGTGCTCAACACGAGTGCGAACTTTGTCTTGACCGCATTGCTGGGGGCTGCGGTGTTTGGGGAGACTCTGCCTGGTGAGTCTTCCGCCTTTGCAATATTGGGGAGAGTGGTGTGCTGACTTTAGGTAGGGCTGTGGTGGGTAGGTGCTGCATTGCTGGTGGCGGGGTCTGTGATCATTGGAAGGCGGGATGAAGGTGCTGCAGAGGGGGAGAAGCAGAGGGAGACCGGAAAAGAGGAATTGAAAGCGAGAGAGGATGCAAGCAGCACTGGCGTCGGTGGAGCAGATAGTGCGAGCTCTAGAAGACGAAAGCCGAAAACGTAGTTTCGACCCGAACGATGTACAAGTAATGATTCCACGTACACCACGCTAACCCTGCAAAGTCAATACAGTATCATACAACATTCCTCCGATCCTCCAACTCAACCTCTCCATCCAAGCCTGGACTGCGCTCTCCTCTGTTAATACCTCCCGCCGGCGACGCTGCCGTAGGGCTTCCTTCGCCTAGCCTCAATCGCCCTCCACTTAACCCCCTTACCCTTCCGCCAACCCACCCACCCGCTCGCTTCATGACGTCCCAGACCCTTTCCTCCTGCCTCTCTTTCCGCCCTAGAGCCTCCCGGCTCCCTTCGTGCGCATGCTCGACTTGGAATTGGTATTTCAGACAATCCTTCACTGTGACCAGCCCCATAAGCCGGCCCCTGTGCTCGATTAGAATGACGCGAGGGCCGAGTTTCTTGAAGACCTCCATCACAGTCTCAAGTGGGAGTCGAGGATGCACGGAAAGCGGTGTCGGGTCAACGAAGCGGGAGAGGTCGACAGTAGTGTCTTCTGAGGACTCAACGTCAATGGGTGGTAAGGTGGCGGAGGTGATAGAGGCACGTGGAGCACCGCTGGGAGGAGGGGTGAAGTTGCATATGGCGTGAGGAGACGCGAGTTGGTCGCGCTTAGCTCTGTCGAGGGCGTAGCGGAGTTCTGTGCGGCCGATGTAGCCAATCAGAACTGTGCTCTCGGGAGTTTCGATGATAGGGAAGCCTTGGTATTTGGAGTCGGTGAGCACTTTCTCGACGTCTTGAATGGTGAGGCCAGTGGCTGGCAGAGCGGTGGGATGCGCGGTCATGGTCTGTGAGACAGGGACGCCGAAGGTATGCTCCTCCTTGTTGTCCAGGAATGGGAAACCGTTGAACCAAATCATTCGGTCAGCAATGCCGCCCTTTCCGAAGCGTTCAGAGACGGCTTTGGTGATGCCGACGACGATCATAGTGGGCAGGATGTAGGTCAGAGCACCTGTGAGCTCGAACATAATCACGACCACCGATACCGTGAGATGCATGATTCCAGACAATGCCGCGCCCGCGCCCAGGAAGGCATACGTTCCAGGAGTGATGCATGGAACGTCCGGCTCGCAGGCTGCGAAGAAAGCAGCGTCGGGGAACCGCTCGTGCAGCGCTTGCACCAAGATGCCGACCATTCGTCCGAAAGAAGCTCCGATAGCCATTGAAGGCACGAAGATGCCAGCCGGTACTTTGCAGCCATAAGAGATGATGACCAGCGCTATGCGGATGACTGTCGCCAAAAGTAACGTAACGATCATCTGTACCCGATTCTGCCTGTCGCAGAGCTCGTCGTAATCGTGCCCGCCCTCGCATTCGAGGAACAGAATCTCCATGCTCTCCGTCATGTCAATTCGCAGGAACATATTCGGGAAGCAGATGATCGCAGTAGCCAAAGCAAGGAAGCTAGCCTCGACAATCGGATACTTGGAGAGGTACTTTTTCCGGAACGCTTGCACCCGAAGATTCCACTTCATGACAAAAGCGCCATACAGACCGCCAAAAATGCCGATGAGGATGTAGAAGATGACTTCAAAGTAGTGCCAGTCCCGGTCGTAGCGGACAGTGAACATCACCAGCTGTCCGGTCCGGAAGGGATTCATGCCAGCCAGCACTGCGGTGGCCACCAAGCAACAGTAGTAGCTCCTCCACATCGTCTTGAGCGGGAAGTAGTTGCTCATCTCTTCCAAGCTGAACAACACACCTCCGATGGGGCTGCCAAAGGCCACAGCGACACCAGCAGCGGCGGTTGCTGACAGAATCTCGCGCGTTTTGGCAGCATTGCGGCGGTATTTGCCAAATAGCCGGCTGATGACATTGCCGGTACACACCGCGTAATGAACGCTTGGTCCTTCTTTGCCAACACTCAGCCCAGATGCAATGGCCAGTGGTAGTCCAATTGACTTGATGAGCAGTGTCCAGAATCCAAGGAAGCCCTTCATCACGAAACCAGCAATGATGCACTTGATCTCGCTGATGCCCGAGCCTGCCGCATACGGCGCGAACGACTTGACCAACCTCGCGCTCGTAAACGCAAAAGCCGTGCTGAAGGCGATGTACAGCAGATAGTTGATCACCCACCATCCACTCCATTCATGCCACTCATCGCACCCGCTCTCCGCGCCCCAGCAGCAGAACGACTCATTGAGGTAGAAAGCCGTCGTGCAGTATCCCAGCTTGATATCCGACAGCCACTCGGTGATTATGTTCAAGAAAGCTGCGTTCAATCCAATAGCGATCCCAATCAGGGTAACCACGATCCATCCTTGTCCAGCATCGTAGGCCTCCCACACCGTCCTCCTCCACGCCAACTTCCCCTTCTGATCAAAGAATCCCGCGCGCTCTTGGCGTCTGGCTTTCCGTCTCAAGTTCTCTCGCGCCGCATCTTGCACCCAGTCGATGGTCGTAAAGTCCTCATATCGCTTGATCTCCGCGATCTCTTCTGCTACCGCATGCTCTACTGGATCGAGGGGCACTTCGGCTTCTTCGAGATCATTGGTACTGAGGCCGGAGATGCGACGGGTGAGGTTGCGCGAGTTCCGGGAGATGGAGGTAGCGTAGCTGTTGGAGCGGCGCGGGACGGGGGTGGGTTCGGAGAAGGAGATGCTGCGGCGGTTCATCGTGAGTGCATTGTTCGGAAATTTCGCTAGGTGGGGTTGTCATTCGTCATATTGTCGCTACAGATTTAAGGCTGGATCGTATGGTCTTGGTGTGCTGTATGTAGAGGAATGAGGTCTAGGAGTGAGTGAGATCCAGGGTCTTGCATGTGAAAGGCCCAAGCTCTGCTTTAGCCTCTTGCCTACTTGAGCGGGACCTCACACGAACATCCCACCACGCGACGTTGCCATCAATCACACGCGATCGACGTGTCAAAGCCGCTTCATCGTGTCGCGTAATGTAGAGTTGTGTCTAATACCAATTGCTACAGAACAAGGCCACCCACCAACCGCAACGATGCCCTACAATAACACCCCCATCCAGCCCTCCAAAGAAGTCACAGGCACCGTCGCGCTCCCTCGTATGCCTCTCCCCCATGAGAACTTGACCACAAGCTAACCAGCTTCTCGCAGTCGCTCGCGTAAAAAAGATCATAGCGACCGACGACGACATCTCCAACTGCTCCAACAATGCCGCCTTCATGATCACGGTTGCCGCCGAAATGTTCCTACAGCACCTCGTCGAGCAGTCCCACAACGTCGTCAAGAGCGAGAAGAAGCCGAGGAGGAACATCCAATACCGGGACATAGGTATGCCTATACCTTTACTTGGAACACGACGGGAAGTGCTAATAGAGACTGGTACAGCGAACGCAGTAGCCCGCGTCGAGAACCTCGAATTCCTCACCGACGTCGTACCAAAGACTACCACCTTCCGCCAGCACAAAGCGAACGAAAGACGCGCCCAGCAACAAGCCGAAGCTAGGCCGCAAGGCGAGGCAGCAGAGGGACAAGCACCCGGGGAGCAACGTCCAGGCGATCAGATGCGGATAGACGAGATGCCCAGCCGCGCTCCTGCGCCCGAGGGACCTCCCACTACGTCTGCGTACCCGCAGGTCGTCATACCGACGAGTGAGCTCGAAGTGGAAGCGCAGGCGACGAACGGGGCGAGTAAGGGGGAGGGTGGGGATCGCATGGATGTTGATGACGAGGTGGTAGTGCATCATTCCGGACCTGGGGCGGATGGGCATACGGGAAGATGAGATGCTACCATCGTGCCTGGCCTTTTGCTATGGAACTACTGGGGGTGGACGAAGTTCCTCCTTACCTTGTTCTGTCCAGTACTATGAACATGACGCTTAGCCCACACGGCGAAGATATGATGCTGGCTGCCGGGATGCACGAGGGTATGACTTCAACGGTCTCATTGAATTCTGTCGCGCAGCGTGGAATGCGTATGGCTTGACGGATGGGAATATTGCTGCCTGCCCGATTGCGGCGCAACCCCTGTGAGGAGCATGCACAACGATTGACGGTATTAGAAAAATCAGGAATGAAGCAGACCATACGAGAATGCACGCATATCCTCCTGTCATGGATTCCTGGGTATCAGTTCCTGACTCTAGCTTGGCATCTCGACGCTATGAAATGAATGTGCCTCCTTAGCGATACCCCCGTCTGCAGCACCCTCGAAGCTATCTCTCTTTTTTGATCTCAATCCAATACGAGTCCGAGAGCGAGTGCTTGGTGACGCCACTCTCATCTTTCACGTCCTTTTCCCTTTTCAGGCCGGGAGGGGCGCCTGTGCCTTGATGATTGCCACTGCCCGTATCCAGCTTGAAGACGGGCACGTTTTCGTACTGCGATTCCAGTTTGACCTCCTTCTCATACTTCAATGGTTGATGTGCCAACGCCTGCTCATTGCTTTCACGATCAATTTGAGATCTCAGTACCTGCTCATGCCATTCCTGTCCGTAGTCCCGTTCGCATTGCTGTTTGCGTGCGCGTTTCGGTTCCGGGTACCACCACTCGAGGCCACGTTGACTTTCACGTTCCAGTCTAGCGGTCTCCGCTTGCTGTCGAGCGTCCTCTGCCCGTTGTCCAGCTTCCACCGCCTGCACCCACTCAGAAGAAGCGCTCTACACTTTCTCCTTCGCCATGCATGCAACGATCTTGATCTTCTCGGCATCAAAGGTGTTCGAGTTCTCCATCTTGAAGTGGATGTTCTTGATGACGAAGGTCCAGACTTCGTCGCAGAAGCGGTAGGTATCGAGGTGGCCCTATAGATTGTTAGTTATCCACTTTCCAGATTTTCCAGCAGCCACAGCGAGGCGCACCTTAAACGACATTCGCGCCTTCAACTTCTCATTCAGCACTTTCGCGATGGCTTCGTCGAAGGTGCCCATGATCTTCATCGCGAGCTGGGGCTCGATGCGGCGGGAGCTGATCAGGTCATCGAGTGTGTCAGCCAGCGCGATCCCAACGCTGCAGAGGCACGGTGTTAGTAGGTTCTATGACTGCTTGTGAAGGCAGTGAGCGTACGATGTACTGCGGTACAGCTCGTAGTGCTGGCCCTGTGCCGTCATCTTCTCTGCGTTCTTCCTGCTGTCCTCCCGCTGCTGGAGAGTATGATACTGTGACGGCGGTTGTGTTGCTGAGCAGGGGGGTGGTGTGAAGGAGGAGAGGTCGTAGTCACTGAAGCGCAAGTGATATGGTGGACTGCGGGCAGATCGGCGGCTCGGCGCGGGAGAGTCCGCTTCCGATGCGCTAGTACATCTCGAAGAGCAGTTCGTCTTGAGATGCGACGAAGAGGGAGGCAGCGACATTCACTTTGCTCTCTTCACTTCTATCTCGACATCTGAAGCCATGAGCGGCTACTCATACGGTGGCTATGGAGTCACCTCCGCTCTTGTCGTTGTTGGGCTGTGTACGTGGCATGCAGCACCGCGCACATGGTCGACCAGCTAACAGGTATCTAGATATGCTCTTCAATGGCGAGGGAGAGGCATTCAACGTACGAGGATATCATGTGCAGCACATACGATGAAGCAACACCCTGACAAGAGCACGATAGGTCGGCGCATTCCTCGAATCGATATCCCCCTACGCATGGGCAGACATGGGCATCGGACTCTGCATAGGCCTGTCAGTAGTAGGAGCAGCATGGTCAGTCCAGAAACCACCAACATCTCCTCTACGGTCGCCTACTGACCATCCCTAGGGGCATCTTCATCACCGGTACCTCCATCCTCGGCGGCGGCGTCAAAGCCCCCCGCATCCGCACCAAGAACCTCATCTCCATCATCTTCTGCGAAGTCGTTGCCATCTACGGCGTCATCATGTCCATCGTCTTCTCCTCCAAGATATCACAGGTCGGCACCGAAGCGGTACACAGCGGAGACAACTACTTCGTGGGCTACGCGCTGTTTTGGTCAGGACTGCTGGTGGGCATGTGCAATTTGATCTGTGGTGTGAGCGTGGGCATCAATGGGAGTAGTGCGGCATTGGCGGACGCTGCGGATCCGAGTCTGTAAGTTCGCACCGAAAGAGCGATGGGACGGACAAGTCATGGTGCGGACAGTGCTGACATGCCGTAGATTCGTGAAGATCCTGGTCATTGAGATCTTTTCGTCGGTACTTGGACTCTTCGGACTCATCATCGGACTGCTGTTGAGCGGAGCTGCAGGGGAGTTCTCAAGCTCATGATGAGGAGAAGACGGATGAAGAGATCGAGGTGTGGTCTGGACGGGGAGGTCGCCACACGGAGGCGTTTGGTGGAGTGTGCGGAGCATTAGAAGCACGTAGCGGGCTCTTGAGATGTGTATATGTACTGTATGTAGGATTTGAAGCATCAAACGTTGGACAAATGTGTGGTTGTATTCACTTCTTCCATGTTCATGCCTTCTCAATCTGGTAGTCGCCAAGGCCTGGACGTCGACTTCATCTTTCGAAGTCTTCAAAAGGCTTCTACTTGTCTGACCGGTTGTAAGCACAAAGCCATGTCTGAACCTCCTAAACTAAGAGCCTCGATCATTGTCATCTCCGAGACTGCCAGTAACGACCCTTCTACAGACAAGTGTATACCGGGTCTCCGCGAGACCTTTGAATCTGAAGCCAGTGGCCGCTTTGACACCAGCGACACTGTCATAGTGCCCGACGACGTCTTAGAGATCCAACGAGCAATTACCGAGCGAACCGATGGCGAGCAGTATGCCAACCTTGTTATCACCAGCGGCGGCACTGGGTTCGCGAGGAAGGATGTTACGCCTGAGGTACGTATATCTTATTTGAATCTTAGTAGCGACCACGGTCACTGATGAAAGGTAGGCAGTAACGCCGCTGATACAGAAGCATGCTCCTGGATTGGTGTGAGTACGAGTCTCTCCCTTCCTTCTTCATTACTTCGTGCTCATGAGAACAAGGCACGGTATGCTCGCAGCATCTTTAGCAGTCACATCGTGTAAGAATCACTGTATTCACCTAAATGGGGTTACGCTCATACTCTTCAGTCGCCATCATGTCTCGTCCTGTAGCCGGAGTCCGCAAGAATACCTTGATCGTTACCCTACCTGGCTCACCAAAAGGCGCAAAGGAGAATCTGGCCTCTATCATCAAGCAGTTACCACATGCTTGTCAGCAGGCTGCCGGCGCGGACTCCAGATCGCTCCACGCTGGTGGTGTGCAGAAGCTAGAGCGAGAGGCCGGCGTCCCAGGTAACAAACCAAAGTCAGCCGGCCACCAGCATAGTCATAATCATTCTCCCAGCCACGGACATGGACATAGCCACGGACACGGGCACCACGGACCAAAAGCTCACACCGCGCCTAGCGATCGGCCAGCAGTCTCCAACGACCCCAATGCCGGGCCATCGAGGCGATATCGAGAGTCGCCATACCCAATGCTCTCGGTCGACGATGCCCTGAAGCAGATCGCAGACAACGTTCCTGTCCCGCAGATAGTCAAGCACAAGGTCAACGAGGATCTCGTTGGCTCTGTATTGGCAGAAGACGTTGTCGCCCGAGAAGCAGTGCCAGCCTTCAGAGCAAGCATAGTCGACGGCTACGCGGTCATTGCTTCGAGTCACGTCCTAGTACCGAGAACAAAAGGCATATTCCCGGTCACAAGCATTTCGCACGCACAGCCAGGCGAGGTACCGGAGCTGAAATCAGGAGAGATCGCTCGCATCACTACAGGCGCACCTCTACCGCCCAGAGCTACGTCAGTCGTTATGGTCGAAGACACCGTCCTCCGCTCCAAGACCGACGATGGCCAAGAGGAGAAAGAGGTCGAGATCCTGACCGACGACATTAAACCTGGCGAGAACGTTCGAGAAGTCGGCAGCGATGTCAAATCAGGCACCACGATCATGAAGCAAGGTGAGGGCATCACAGCGATAGGCGGCGAGTTCGGCTTGTTGGCTTCAGTAGGAACGCAGGAGGTTACCGTCTACAAGAAACCTGTCGTGGGCGTCTTGAGCACGGGCGACGAGATCGTACCTCATGATCGAGACGGCGACCTGCGCTTAGGTGAAGTGAGAGATACTAATCGTCCGACCCTGCTCACTGCGATTCGTGGCTCTGGCTTCGAGGCTATCAATCTCGGAATTGCTTCAGACAAGTAAGTTTATCCCCATTCCGCCCTTTGGTCACCCTGCTTACACCTACCCCAGACCAGGCGCTCTAGAATCCACCCTCCGCACCGCTCTCCGCACCTGCGACGTCCTCATAACAACCGGCGGCGTCTCGATGGGCGAACTCGACCTCCTCAAGCCCACCCTCGAACGCTCGCTGGGCGGCACGATCCACTTCGGCCGTGTATCGATGAAACCTGGCAAGCCTACCACTTTCGCCACTGTACCCTTCAAGCCCTCCTCAACCGGTGAGCGAGAGAAGCGAGTAGTCTTCTCCTTGCCTGGAAATCCGGCGAGCGCGGTGGTGACGTACCATCTCTTTGTTCTGCCGGCGCTGCATCGAATGAGCGGGATCAGTCCCGTGGGCTTGCCGAATGCCAAGGTGGTGTTGGAGGAGGATGTGCGGTGTGATGGGAAGAGGGCGGAGTATCATCGTGTAATGGTCAAGGCAAAAGCGGACGGGCAGCTTTGGGCGGCAAGCACGGGTTTTCAGCGCAGCTCGGCGATCGGGAGTTTCAAGGGTGCGAATGCGCTGTTGTGCTTGCCGATGAAGGATGGGGTGGTGGGGAAGGGGGAGAAGTGCGATGCGCTTTTGATGGGCAAGATGGTGAGCGAGATGTAGATACTAAGTACTATCCCGTCAATCACAGTATCTTCATCCCTCCACCATCGGCAGAGACGACGCTTCCCGTAATCCATCTGGCTTCGTGGCTACACAGCAAGCCCACAATGTCCGCCACATCTTCCGGCTCCGCCATCTTCGGCATCGACCATAAGGGCTCCCATTCTTTCAAGACCCAATCAAGCAGATGTTGAGGTAGTTCCTTGACCGGCTCTGTGCGAGTCAAGCCAACCAACACTGTGTTGGCTGTTGTTCCGGCCATGAACTCGAACTCCGGGTTCTTGCCGCCAAAGGCATCGGCCCAGCATCGGACGAGTGCTTCTGTGGCGGCTTTAGTTGCGCAGTACATCGGACTGCTCTATTGTTAGCTTAAGCCATGGGATGTCGCACCTTTTGGAGATTGGAACTTACGTCCTGAAATCAACCTTCTTCGACCTCACGGAAGAAATATGCAGAATCCTGGAGTTCCTCTTGAACATCTTGCGCTTCACCAGCTCATCAACAATCAGCGCAGGCGTCTGGATGATACCAGTGTTGAAGGTCTGTATGTGCTCGGCGTTCAGCGCACCAACTCTGGCCATCGATCTTGGCGCAGCGTTGCTAATGAAGATGTCGACTCCGCTGCTAAAGTGCTTCTCAAGGGCGTCCGCAATATGCTCAGCGCAGGTGGGAGAGTAGACGTCTCCAACTATGCCTACCACCTTGGGCGGGGGTGTGGTGGACGAAGAGCTTTGGTGCGAGGCAGCAATTTCGTCCGCCAAAGTGTCCAGATGGTGGAGAGTTTCTCTGCTGGAGCAGGTGCCCAAGATAGAGCACCCACGACTCGCCAGTTTGAAGGCGATGGTGCGTCCCAAGCCTCTGGACGCTCCAGTGATGATAGCGACACGGGAGGTCAGGTCTTGTCCGCAGATGGCCGGGTTGGGTGGTGTATGTGCTTCTGTTGCCATGCTTCTGAATGTTCAGGCTTGGCTCGAATAGTATCGTGAGTCTTCGATCGGAGAGGCCCTCAACGGCGACGATGGTGTTCTTAAAGCCGTCGTCCCGCCCGCCCAGAGTGAGACTGAGGCCTGGAATCACCCAGGCAACAGGAGAATCCTTCGCTTGGCGTTCATGTCAGATACTTGGCACCAGTGTTTCACGAAGTCATTGCCTCATCCGCTGTCGTCCTCATCGCTGCCTTCATCTGCATCCTCAATGCCGTCGGCAAATCGGTCGTCGTCAAGACCCATAGAATCCAGCATCTCTCCAGGCGTGGCAGGGGCCCCAGAAGCAGAGTTCAAAGGCTTCGAGCTATCGCTTCGTTGGGCTCTGCGAATACTAGCCTGAGCTCTGCGAATAGCTTCTTCCTCGGCTTTCTTGATAGTCCCAGACACTCTCACGACCTGGATGGAGCAGGGTTGGTTGACAGGCTTGGGCAGTTGCGTCGTAAACGTTAGTGCTGCCCAGACCAGACGGTAATGGTCCCTTGCCACTCGGATGATGGCGGTACTTGTTGCGGGCGAGAAGTACTTGACTATGTGAGGCTCAATCAGTATGTGGTACGTGAGTCGGTGTATTAATCGGGGGTACCTTGAAGACTGGCAGCAGTCATGCCTGATCCGTAGTCTCCAAAGAGGTCCGCAACACCATTTCGGATCATCTGCATGAACATTCTAGTATCGACTCGGTCTGACGTTGGTTTGTGGAACTGAACGGCGTACGGTACATCTTTCTGGCCCTTTGATGTCGTTGCGCCTGAGGATGTATTGTCGTCTGGGTATAGAATGTTGACGAGCAGGTAACGATGCTTTACGCGGACCATTGTGAGCCAGATTAGAGACTCAAGACTCTCTTCGGAAGTTCGCCATGTCGCATGGTTACTTGATCCAAGTGGCCGCAGAGGTAGATTGACTGCAGTGAATGGTTGTCCTCGTGAAATAAGTAGCGGAACGGAGCCGCGGGCGGTGAAAAACTTTGCGGGGCAAAAAGCACTTCCGAGCCATAATTCCCAAAGAAGAAGCTGCAGAACTTCACATGCTCACAAATTTGCGATCTGGCAACATGGCTGACTCACGCTTCGACGCTCTGTCGACTGACCCACGATATCGATTACCGAATCGCAAAGAAGGTCGTACAGCAGTCGATCCACGCTTCAAGCGCATATTCAAGGACCGAGACTTCCGCCAGAAGGCCACTGTCGATCGATATGGACGCAAGGTTGACCCGAAAAGCGGGAAGCAGAAACTGGAAAGGCTGTACAGGGTAGAGAAGGACGACGGAAAGTCCAAGTCAAAGCAGAGGTTTGGAAGGGAAGTGGTTGGTAGCTCAGAAGAAGACAGCGAAGACGACGAGGACTCGGAAGCCGAGGCGGCGGTGAAGAAGCGGGATCCGGCCAGAGAGGGTGGCTTCTCTGAGTCAGAGTCAGAGTCTGAAGAAGAGAGCGCATCGGACGAGGAGAGCGAAGATGAAGCAGAGCTTGCGGAGGAGACTGCCGGCCAGGAGCAGACGGAGAGCATCCCAATGGGCGAGGTGTCGAGAAGAATCGCAGCTGTCAATCTGGACTGGGACAATCTCAGAGCCTCAGATATTATGGCAGTTGCCTCCAGCTTTGTGCCAGTTGACGGACGGATCGAGAGTGTGAGAGTATACCCAAGCGAGTTCGGACAAGAGCGCATGCAGCGCGAGGAGCTAGAGGGACCACCGAGAGAGATCTTCGCCAGCTCTAAGCGACATGCGGAGGATGATGAATCAGGCAGCGACGAGGAAGACGACGAAGAGGGAGATACGAAGATCGAACGACAGCTACAACAAGACCAGGTCAACGAAGGTGATGAATTCGACACTGCGAAGCTTCGGCAATATCAGCTTGAACGGTTGCGGTATCACTATGCCGTCTTGACTTGCTCGAACAAGACAACCGCCAAGGCTATCTACGACTCCATGGATGGTCGCGAGTACCTTACCAGTGCAAACTTCTTTGACCTCCGCTTCATTCCTGACGAGACCTCGTTTGATGACGATAAGCCTCGAGATGAGTGCACGAAGCTGCCAGACGGCTACAGGCCCAACGACTTCCGCACAGAGGCACTGACGCATTCCAACGTACGATTAACCTGGGACGACGATGATCCGACAAGGAAGGAAGTGCAGAAGCGGGCCTTCTCGCGAGCTGAGATGGATGAAAATGATCTTCAGGCATACATTGGTAGTGACTCCAGTGATGCTGAGAGCACGGCTTCCCGAAAGTCCACAGCTGAAGATCGAAAAGCAAAGAAGCGGGAGGCTGAGAGAGCAAAGATGAGAGCTGCGCTCGGACTGGCAGCGGAATCGCACAAGGCCGACGGAGCAACGAAGAAGAAGGGCGACGAGGTAGTCGGAGACATGCAGATCACTTTCACTTCGGGTCTTGGCGGAAGCGGTGCAGGTGAGAAGAGCGTGTTCGAGAACGAGCCGCAGGATGAGGAAAGCACGAGAGATCGGTACATTCGCAAAGAGCGTGAGAGGAAGCAAAAGCGGAAGGAGAAGATGAAGGCTTCGAGACCTGCTGAGGCAGCAGAGGAGGATGATCAAGAGGAAGATGCTGCGATTGATGACCAAGGTTTCGATGACCCATTCTTTACTGACCCCACAGCTGCCGCTGCTGCGGAGAAGAAAGCGAAGAAGGATGCTCGCAAGCAGAAACTTGCAGCTCAAGCCGCGCAGGACGAAGAAGCAGCTTCACGGCGTGCAGAGCTCGAGCTGCTCATGGTGGAAGACCAAGGCGACAGCACGAAGCACTTTGACATGCGCGAGATCGAGAAGGCAGAGAAGGAGGCTCGGAGGAAAGGTAAGAAGAAGGATAAGAAAAGCAAAAAGAGGATTGTTGAGCAGAACGAGGATGGCTTCACGATGGAGACGGAAGACCCACGATTCAAGGCATTGTTTGAGAGTCACGAGTATGCTATTGATCCGACGAATCCGAAGTTCAAGAAGACGGAAGGGATGTCGAAGCTACTGGAGGAGGGCAGGAAGAAGAGGAAGTTGCGGGAGGTTGATGAAGATGATGAGGTTGGCGAGCCTCGTGACAAGAAGAAGACGGCTAAGGGTGCTGGTGGGAAGGGAGAGCTAGAGGGGCTTGTGAAGAGGTTGAAGGGAGGCTCAAAGTCGAAGAAGTAGCCCGGTCGGAGGCTGTATCCTTCGCTTCGCCCTTGACGCATTCCAATCGCTCTAAGAAGATGCCTTACAGCCATCTCATCTCATCTCCCAGAAGCCACATCAAATTCGCCGCCGAACTTGTGCTTGTGCTTCCTGATCCATTGGTCAGTATCCGCCACAGCGGGGTTTATGCATGAAGAGCAAGGCTACAAGGCTGTGGTATGATCACGAGCGCAGCTGAAGTCCGAGAGCTCAGCCTTCTCGTGCCGCACTGAAATGCCTCAAGACGCTGTTTCTTGCACTGCCATTGTCGAACCACCAAAAACCACTTCAATCCTACTATGACCCGTATATCTCGATAGCGACAGTTCCCAGCACGAGATCTCAGTCGTGCTGCTGCGATACCAGATCTATACACCATGCGCCTCCTCAACGTGCGAACGCTTCAGTTCGCGACGTTCACGACCGAAGACACCCCGCCCTACATCATCGTGTCACATCGATGGGGTGACAACGAGGCAACGTTTGAAAACTTCAAAAGCCACAAGATATGGACGAGCGAAGGCTATATGAAAGTGAAAGGATTCTGCGACTTCATCCGCAAGGTTCGGCCTGACACCGAATGGCTGTGGTTAGATAGCTGTTGCATCGACAAGAGAGACACAGCCGAGGTGGCCAAAGCTATCAACTCCATGTTCCGGTGGTATCGCAATGCAGTTGAATGCTTTGCCTACTTGAGAGATGTCGAATCTCTCTCTACAGAGGTCGACTCAGAGTTTGCTAGAAGCGTGTGGTTCAAACGTGGGTGGACTCTGCAAGAGCTTGTTGCTCCCAAGAGTGTAGTCTTTCTGAACCGAAGTTGTCTGTCATCGGCCACAAGAGTGGGACGTTGTCCCTCGATCCTGCCGAAGCGGATACATACCGAAAATCACCGTTGAATCAGGCAGTCTCAAGCATCACACACGTACCTCTGGATGTTTTACACGACATTTCAGCGATCAAAAGACATCCCGTTCGCGAAGTGATGTCTTGGGCTAGGTATCGAAAGACCAAGGAGCCTGAAGACGAGACCTACAGCATGCTCGGTCTCTTCGGGGTTTTCATGCCCTTGATCTTAGGGGAAAGCCGCGAGAGTGCTCGCGCCCGACTGGCGGAAGCGATCAGCAGAAAATATGCCAATGATGTCACGCGTGAACTGATCAATATCTCCCCGCCGGAAGAGCTGGTTCTAAGTGATGCAACCACCAGCGATCAACCACCTCAAGACAGCCGGCACCGTAGCCGGGACCATTCCACCATGTCTGACCAACAAGTCCCCGGCTCCTCCAGCGGACAACCGGACCGGCACAATGCCAGAAATGCCAGTTCTACGGAGGGCAGTGATTATATCGAAAAGATGGATACAGCCCTTGAGCGATGGTACCGAGACGCAAAATCTGGCGAACTGTTCCAATATCGCGCCATGGACGGGGAACTGTATCAGGTGTACCAGTCTGGAAGAACAGCTTCACGAGGCTCGGCAACTCGAGAGGCTTTGGAGAAGCTCATGAGTCACGAGACAAGGATCGTTGCGTCAGAAAATACTGGCAATGGTAAGGGCCGACAAGCTGATAGTGGCGAAGATGATGAAGAGGAGGCCAGTGATGAGGATGTCTCCAAAGAGAATCGCAGGTATAACCCGCCAAACCGAAATCCTGCTGGAGGAAGACAGACCGCCGCAGACGTGAATCACGCAGCAGATCTATCTTCTGCGCGGGGTGCACACCAAGGCCGATCGCGCCAGCCTTCAACACGGCATGATCAACGTGCGCTGTCATCAAGGGGACAGCAGCCTCGTCCTGCCATTACAGCGCCGAGAGAGCAAGCCAGGAGCCAGCAGAGGACGGGGAACTACAGGGTCAACCAGGACAATGAGGAAGGCGAGGAAGAAAGTGAGGAGGACTAAGCTGCCGTTCCGCCCTGCCCAGCTTTACGATCTGATCAAAAGCAGCAGCGGACTGTCTGAGCGACACCTGTGATGGCTCAACCGCCTTCTCACAAAGCGAGTTGGGCGACCTCTGGCAGCCTCTCGCAAATCTTCCTACAGAAGGTATCGTTCTGCCAGTCCGGGCGACCAGGCGAGGTAAAGACCTAGGTGGGGACAAAATCTGATTACCGTGAGGCTTCGATCAACGCTGGGATGGCTGACCATAGCGACTAGATCGGAAAGCCTTCCAAGCCGCGAAGGAGTGTGCGTCTGCGAAAGGATGGAGAGCCTACTTGGCGTTGGGTAAATTACTCTACTACGAACACATGGCGAAATGATCAGAAGTGCCATCCGGCCTGCTCCATTCCACGCTTCCCTCACCAGCAATACGTGTGTCCATTTCCAGAACGGTCAGGCGCCGAATGCAATTACTGAAGGCTCATGTCCGCCGCCTATAAGCCTACATGTAGCCATTACTTCCAACGCCTCGCTCCTGGGAACGTTCTTGATCGGTTTTTCCAGATGAAGCTTAAAAGCTAGCCAAACTTCAGATAACCACGATCTGTGTTAAAATCAACATTGCCAACTGTACCCCTTGATGTGATAGACTGTGGTTTTTGGCGGACTGAGGTGTGGTTCGCAATGGCGGGGTGAAGCCAGCGCGACTGCCTGCTGGATCTTCGACTTTGCATCAACTTCACTAACGGGCACCTTTACACCCATTAGTCTTCCATCGTGATGCGCTCAGCGATACACTCGTCTACCTGATTCCATGATCCATTGAGTCTGTACACGATGGTGGTATGCTTCACGTTCATTGACCGCATAATCACAACGACTGACTCCACCGCCAGTCAACGCGCACAAAGACCAATTCGCTCCCTGCGAGGAGGACGACACTTGCAGATGACCAAGCAGCCGCATCTACACAGACTGTCACGCCCCAAAGCAGTCCTGCTAAGGCAGCACCCCCAGTCAAAGCACCCTCCAAGGCGGGCGTCAAGCGGAAGGCTGGAGCTGTCAACAAACAAATCCCGAAGAAACGCAAGCCTGCCAAAGCCACTGCGAAGGCAACTACAGACTTGGAAGCAGTGTCAATTCCTCCAGACGATGAAGCACCTCTTGCTGGACACGACGCCCTGCAGGCAGAAGGCCCCACGACATTCTTGAGCTTGCCACCAGAACTCAGAAACGAAATCTACAGCTACAATCTCCTTACGGACCACCCCATTCTTCTCCAGGTCTACAAACCACACCCCGGTGAGCTCTCACTCCTCCGCGTCAGCCGGCAAGTCCGAGATGAGGCTCT
Organism: Saxophila tyrrhenica; assembly: GCF_035928015.1. Taxonomy (NCBI): domain Eukaryota; kingdom Fungi; phylum Ascomycota; class Dothideomycetes; order Mycosphaerellales; family Extremaceae; genus Saxophila; species Saxophila tyrrhenica. The sequence continues at coordinate 502,697 of NW_027041749.1, read as the reverse complement.
CCCGGTCTTCTACGGTGCGAATGTCTTCGAGGCCAACAGCGTAGTCATGCTGCGAAGGTATCTAAAGACTTTGAATCGGCAGAAAATGCGCGCTTTGCGAATGGTGCACATTAATCCCGTGCACGAGCACACCCGCCAGCACGCCATCAAGAGCCTTCGTTCGCTGGAGGGGGATTTCAGCAGCCTTGGTTTGCGCAGAGATGCTATCCAGTACAGCGATGGGTACAGGCTGAGGAAATGGGTGAACCTGGATCAGTTGCTGGAGCTTGAGGGGGAGGCATAAAGCTGGTTTGCGTCGCAGCTGTCATGATTTTGGAAGGAGACGCGAGAAGATACGGCCGTCTTGCTTTGCTGCTGAGGACAGCGAAGTTGCGGGCGATGGTACGTGCCACCAGGCCACGCCATCGTTGTAGCAGCCACTAACCTGGTGCTCAGGATCCAAACCTGCTAGAATGACTGCAAGCGTCTTGCTCTGCCTGTTCGAACGCTTCACATAGCTTCGCAATAACCGAGACCACGCAATGCCACGATGCACTGTTCTAGACCAGCTCGAAGCAAGGTTATTGGGCATGTCGCTTTGATGTATCGGGCCAGGTTGACACCTTCTAATGATGGGAGTGAAATGAGGAAAGTACCATCGACTCGCTCAGAGGCATTCATTTTCTATGCAGCCTTTCAGCCTTCGTCCGCACCCTGTTTCTGTAAATTAGCTTCGACAGGCTTCGATTGATACTGTCCTCCGAAATGAGTCCAACAACTGGGACTCGTTACCAGCCACTTCTTGTACAGATGAACTATTTTGCTCTTCATGTTTCGGCTTGTAGTATTAATTTATTAAGTAATCATCGTAAGTTGAACATGAGGAAGAGGAATTAAGTTTTGGAGAGGAGTGCCCGCAGATTCAGTGACGTCTACAGTGCAGGAACGACCACGCCCGCAATCAAAGGCGTCAAATCTAAGTTTTGGTGACTTGCGAAATATTCACATCACATCTCCACCTCTTTCAAACAAGTGGCTTCAGGAGCAGCAACTGTATATCCGCAGGCCCTGTCAAGGCTGCGAAGATGGGCGAGTTGACGGTATGGCAGAAGTGCTTCAACACTCTCCAGATCACAAACTACTACACCCAGCCGCCACTTGGTTTGAAATGGCGAAGTAATACCATCTTCGTAAGTCCACAAACACAGAACATCATCCAAGTCTAGATAAATACTAACACGTTTGAACAGATCCTCCTCACCATCGGCATAGCCCTCTTCACCGACCTCTTCCTCTACGGCCTTCTGGTTCCCATCCTGCCCTTTCTGCTTGAGTCGAGGGTCGGCGTCCCACCGGATCAGGTCCAAAGCTACACTTCCGGTCTCCTCGCCGCCTACGCCGGAGCGTCCGTTTGCTCGTCTCCGGTAGCTGGAGTTCTGGCTGATAAGGTCTCGACGCGGCAGTCGCCTTTCCTGCTTGGTTTGGCTGTACTGCTGGGCGCTACTATCCTGCTTTTCCTTGGGGAGACGGTACCGGTACTCGTGATCGCGAGGGTGCTGCAGGGTGTCAGTTCTGGAGTCGTATGGACTATTGGACTGGCGCTTTGCATTGAAACTGTCGGCCCTGCGAATTTGGGCAAGACGGTCGGTACGCTCTTCAGTTTCCTCTCAGCCGGAGCGATATGGGCCCCGATGATTGGAGGTCTGCTATGGGAAAAGGCAGGCTATCTCGGCGTATTAGGAGTCAGCCTCGCGGTGCTGATGGTGGACTTCTTGTTGAGAAGTCTGGTCATCGAGAAGAAAGTGGCGTACAGGTACGAGACGCAGGACCCAACGAGCGAGTGGACGCCTGGGACTACGCCGGACGATGATGATGATGATACAGAACAGCAGAATGGGACTGAGGAGGATGGAGAGCAGCAGCCACTACTGCAGAAGAACAAGGCGGAAGAAGCTGAGTTGTACCGACTACCTGCGGAAAAATCCAGGATCGCCCGCGTCGCCCCGATCATACCATGTCTCGCCAACCCAGCTCTCCTCACGTCTCTCTGGCTCGCATTGATCCAAGCCATGCTGCTTGGGAGCTGCGACGCGACTGTCACGACCCATTCGCGAGAGCTTTTCGGCTTTGATTCTTTGAAAGCGGGATTGATGTTCCTGCCACTCGGCCTGGTGGATTTGATTGGCAGTCCTCTCGCCGGCTGGATCGTGGACCGCAGTGGGACCAAATGGGTCAGCGTCATCACCTTCATCTACCTCGTTCCGGTACTCGTCCTGCTCCGCCTACCGCACGAGGGTGGACTCCATCAAATCCTGCTTTACGGCGGCCTGCTCGGTCTGCTCGGCATCGGACTCTCGGGGACCGGCGCGCCAGGCATTGTGGAGGCAGGTTCCGTCGTCGAGAAGTTCCACGAGCACAACAAGGACTTTTTCGGTCAGAGCGGGCCTTACGCGCAGCTGTACGGCCTGAACAGCATGATGTTTAACCTCGGCCTGACGATCGGTCCTGAGCTGGCCGGGGAGCTTAAGGAGCGGATCGGGTACGGCAACATGAACATCGTCCTTGCGGTGATATGCGGGATCACTGCGGTGCTGTGTTTCCTGTTCATCGGTGGGAAGCCGAGAATGCCGTGGAGGAAGGACAGATAATGCGGTTTGGCGATGCGTCGCGGCTACTCAGATAACAGATCGAGAGCAGCATAAAAGCTTCATCCACCAACGAGATACTTGTCTTTTCCAGCTCCGAAGAGAAGGTGCGGCTTTCTCTCGGCGAGGTCGATGATTGTCTGGGCAAAGACAGAATTGGCCCACGCAAACCAACTGCGCGTGTAGTCTTTCAGCCTCTCCACGTTCACACTTTCATGAACGAGGCCGAGCGGCGAAGCCTCTTTGACGTATGCTAGAAGTGACTTAATCTCCTCGTCATCGTCGCTCGTCATTGCTTGGACAAGCAAAGACATCGGCCAAGCATGCTGCAAGCCGACGTGCGGTCCTCCAATACCTTGGAAGACGCGGCCGGTCAAGAAGTATGGGTTGCCTTCTTTGCTCAAGATCATTTTGCGCGTGTTCTGGTACGTCTCGTCGTTCTTGTCCACAAAACCGAGGAGAGGCAATGCGAGGAGCGAAGGCAGATTAGCGTCGTCCATCAGGATAGTGGAGCCATAGCCATCAACTTCGAAAGCGAACACCGTTCCCCACTTCTTGTGGTCGACGACAGCATGCTCCCAGATGCCCTTCTCGATAGTCTCGCCACGGGCCTTCAAGTCCTTGCCAATACCGGAAGAGCCTGCTGAAGACACAATCTCACCTGCCCGCTTGAGCTCAACAGCAATCATGGCGTTGGCTGGGATGAAGAAGCCAAGAATCGTCGCATCGTCGCTCGGTCTGAAAGCAGACCTGACAAGACCAGTGCCGTAGTTCAGCGGGTTGCCAATACCCGCCAAGTTGAGCGTCTCGGTGCCAGTAACAGTGGTCCGCTGAAATCGATATTCATTTCGCTGAAGCCAACCGCCCTTGTGATGGAACGTGGAGCTGCTCTGTTCATCAAGAACCTTCAGAAGACTGTCCAAAGCTTTGTACCAGCGCGGTGTCAGAAAGGCCGTTGATCCAGTATGAGCGTGGAACTGGTTTCCCAGCGAGAGGAAGTGAGCCAGACTATCAAGTTCGTATTTGCATTCAAAGACGGAGTTCGGCTCGTATGCCGGATGCACGTAGTCGCCCTGCCCGTTGTCGCTGGGCCGGAGCTTGCTCGGCGGTGGTGGCTGGAAAGCATTGCAGTAAGGAGAATCGATAACATACTCCGCCTGCGTCCCAATCGCTCCTAGGATCAGATTGAAGATGCTCTTGTCGTGCTTGGCCAGCCGCTGATACTGCGCGAGTTGATTGGTACTATCCCGCAACCATTCTGCGTTGATATCGCCTGTCACTATGAAGCTCTGCGCCCCCTGCCAGGCGTCTTCGTCGTCCGTGCTGAAGATGTGGGCTTTCTTTTGCTTTTCTTTGCCGTCGACATGCCACCGTACCGTCGTATCCAGTGTGTTCGGGAAAGCGTTCTCAAAGATCCTTGCAAGGTCACGGTCCAGCATGCTTGCGTTCAGGTCCCGGATCGTCTTCTCTACCAGGTCCGACTCGAATGTCCTGCAATGCTCCGATGGTCGCTGGAAGGGCAGCTTTCCCGGGCCATTGCTGTATGGCGGGCTAGAACACTGTCAGTACGAATCGTCGACTAGAACTTCGAAAAGAGTGACCTACTGTGCAGTGCGAGCATAGTGCTCATAAGCCGGGCATGCTGCCTTGTATTTGTCCTTGGACTTTTGCTCCTTCAATGGGTCCTGTTGCGCCAAACAGAAGGTCGTGTCGTAGCATATGCTCGCGAGCACGAGCAGTGCCGCAGTCGAAGGTCCGCGCATTGTCGAATTGGTTCAATCGTAGCTGTTCGTCAAGCAGTCGAGGTCAAGGTCCGGTCTTCGAACACCGCTGATCAGCAGATTCAAGCTTTCTTTCAAGGCAGCTCCCGCCGCCAGCGGAGCCTTAGTCTCATCTGAGTTTCTAAGGATAGATCTTTGCGACTTCACCACCTTTGGTCTTCCACAAGCTTGAAGTACATAGCACACCACGATATTAAGCAGACACACATCAAGACATCATCTTGAGGCGGCAAGATGTCGTCCTCCGACGGCGACGAGCCGCCAAACGCAACGTTCGTACATTGCACTCCGTACGAACAAGCGTAAGGCCGCCATGTGAATGCTAACTATGGACACAGCATCTACGTACGCTGATGAGTGCCACAACCAACTGACGTGAGCGCCATACTGATAGCATAGATATAGATCAAAGGCATCGACGAGAAGATCAAGATCCCCGCCCTCATCGATGGAATCAAAGAGGTCTTCGAAGCAGTCGGGGATGTCGTGGATGTCATCGCGAAGAAGAACATCAAGGCGCGCGGTCAGGCCTTTGTGGTGATGGCATCGCGTGAACAAGCGGAGACTGCGATCGACGAGCTGCAGGGTTTCGACTTGTTCGGCGAGCCCATGACGTTGGCTTTCGCCAAGACCAGGTCGGATGCAACAGTGTTGAGAGAGGATGGAGAGACGGGGCTGGAAGAGCACAAGAAGAAGCGATTGGCGGAGAAGGGTGTGTTCTACCTACAAAAGGGCGCCAGACTCATATACTGACGCCTCAAACAGAGCGCAAACAAGCCCTCGAAGAAGCAGACAAGAAGCAAAACGCCGCCAAACGCTCCGCCCCCGAGAACCTCGCCGAACGTCCCGCCAAGTCAGCCAAAGCCGCCCCTGGCCAGTTGCCCGACGACTACCTACCGCCGAACAAGATCCTGTTCTTGCAGAATCTGCCTGAAGACTTTGGGAAGGATAGTATCGCCCAGCACTTCAGCCAGTTCCCTGGGTTCAAGGAGGCGCGTATGGTGCCGTTTCGGCCGACGATTGCGTTCGTGGAGTATGAGGATGAAGGGGCTGCTGTTGCGGCGAAGGAGAAGTCTGCGGGTCTGGAGTTGCAGGGCAAGGCTGTCAAGGTCACGTACCAGAGGCAGTAGAGGGATATGATGCTGTTAGTCCTTGGCGGATGGCGGAGGTACACATCATTCTCAGCACGCACGGAACCGAGGCGTGAGAATTCAACGCCTCAAACCTGCTGAAAATGAGGTGGACGCGCGGATACTAATGCTGCTACAGTCGAGCGGTGGGAAGAGGTTTCTTGCATGCTGCTACATAAGAAGCTACGTACCCCATTACCACTTTGCACGCATTGGCCCAATTTTCAAATACTCTAAAAACCGCATGCACCGTTCTGGTCCTAATACGGCTGAATCATGGTCGCCCGAATCACCTTGCCTTCGTCTTCATCTCTCTTGCCCTCCACCACATCTTTTATGAACTGGCCCCCTTCAGACGGGTCCCTTGCTCCCATCTGCACACGCGTCAGCTTTCAAGTCGTTGCAATTCATGTTCGAAGCCTCACTTTCTTGAGCTGCTCCTGCCCAACTCCTCCCAATCCCGTTGCCAGAAATCCAGGACTGATAGCCCAGACCTTAACCCCATCCTCCTTCAAAATCTTCGTCCACTCACGCATCAGCATATTCAAGCCCGTCTTGGTGCTGCGGTAGCAGGTGATCGGATTCATCTGTTCCTGCTTCGGCCAGCCGGCAGCAGGGCTAGCATTAATTCTCGCCAGCGGCGGATAATCCATTCTCCCCGACTCGCTCAACGCAGACGTGCCACTGGTGACGAACATGAGCTGTGGGCTGCTAGACTTGAGGAGGAGAGGGATGAAAGTGGTGGTCAGGACTTGGGTGCCGGCTACATTCACGTTCCAGGATTTCTGCCAGGCGTCGCGGATGGATAGCTCGCCGGTCTGGATGGAGCGGTCGAAGCCGGCGCCTGCGTTGTTGATCAAGGTGTCGACGCGGCCGTGGTCTTTGGAGATGGTGGAGAAGGCTGCTTCGATAGAGGAGTCGGATTCGACGTCGATCTGGATTGGGGTGATGGTGCTTTGGCTGGAGGAGTTCTGTTGCTTGAGGGTGGCGATTGCTGCCTCGCCCTTTGAGAGGCCTCGGGTGCCGAGGAGGATGGTGTAGGTGTTTGAAGAAGTGTAGAGCGCTTTGACGGCTTCATAACCAAGGCCAGTATTGGCTCCCGTGATGAAGACGATGCGGTTGTTGACGGCCATGGTGTTGTCTCTGATGTAAGGTATAGGGTTGTGGGAAGAAAGACTTGATTGATGGGTTGAACGTTCTTGCTTTCGATAGAGTACGAAATGAAGTCTTGAGGCTGGAGAGAAGAGGGAAGTGCTTGTTATATGTACCGCATCGTAATGGACTTAGGAACGGTGTTGTCGGGGCATACTACCTCCCGGCCGATACGGGACCGCACAATCGCGATCAGTCTGTCGAGTGCTGGCGGTCCACAAGCCGGAGAGCAATTCACCTTGCAGGTGCCGTTTGATCATTCAGAGGACCCACCCTGCAAGACCAATGTTCAGCTGCTGTCGCTCCCAGATTACGAGTCCGAATCGAATGTCAGCAGAAGAAGTCCGCGGACTCGTCCGAGAGAATTTATCGGCGCCGGAGAAACAGTTCGGCAATGTACACTGTTGGACAGCATGTGAAGAATGACTCGACCTCGAGTTGACCACGGAACAATGTAACAACCCTCCCAATCGCCAAACACAATGGCAAGATCCTCAGGAACACCCAGCGACTTCAACATCGTCCAAACCTACCGCCGCCTCCTCGCCGAAGATGAAGAACTCACCATGCCCGTAGCTGCCATTGAGGCATTGATCGAAGGACTCGCCAACACACCCGCTAGTACCGTCTCCGAGACCCTCGATCTGGTACAGAAGCTCACAGCGCAACTGAAACAAAGGATACCGAACTCCATCTCCCTCTCGGCCGGCACGGACCTGTTTCAGCAGTACCTCATATCGAACCTCCAACGACCCAGCGACAGAGGAGACTTCGACCAGATACGGACGCACCTTGTACAGAATGGGAAGCTGTTTGTCGAGCGAGCGAAGGCGGCCAGGGAGACTATTGCGGGCTTCGGTCGGCACTTCATTCGTGACGGAGACGTGGTGCTCACGAATGGAGGGTCAAGAGTAGTGGGGTCGTTGCTAAGAAGCGCTGCGGAATCGAGTAACAATCGCGGAAGCATACGGTTCAAAGTCATCTACGTGATCTCACCGAACAAAACGGCGGAGGAGGACGAGAGCACGGCGAACATTGCTGCTTTGCGGGAGCGGGACATCCCTGTGGCTACTATCCCATCGACAGCTGTGGCATACTGTATCGACCAGGTCACGCAGTGCTTCGTGGGCGCAGAGGGTGTGGTGGAGAACGGCGGCATCGTCAGCAGAATGGGGACGTACCAGATCGGCATGCTGGCGAAAGCGGCTGGGAGGCCTTTCTACGTGGTCAGCGAGAGCCACAAGTTTGTCCGGCTGTATCCGATCAACCAACATGACCTAGGGATTGAGCAAGATGTAGTGGACTTCAAGACGTCGAAGGGTTCGGTCAAGGACGACGGTGCTGCTGATGTGCGTGGAGGGGACGACGAGGGCGTCGCGGACGTGGAAGGGACGGAGAGAAGTGGGACGAAGGGTGCTATCAGCGCGCCGCACGAGGCTGTCGATTACACGCCTCCGCATCTGATATCGGGCATTATCACGGAGTCTGGGGTATTGCTCCCTTCTGCGGTGAGTGAGGAGCTCATCAAGATATGGTTCTGAGGTATGATTGTCTCAAACGGCATCTGCCAATACGGGCTCCAAAACCGCTTCCATACCAGCCTCATTCGGCAGACTCCATCGCCTCCTGCTTGTCCCAGTCCTTTGGCAGCTTGGGCGACACCACCATGCCTGCGGCTTACCTTGCAAATGAATTTGCAGCGTCAGTCCGTCCAACAAGACGTATACCATCGTGAGGTGCATGTGGTGCAAGCAAGTCTACCAGCGCCTACCTCGTCGTCTCTGCGATCTTCCCGGGAAGCCCACACGGCCGCCGCCCAATTTCAGCATCACGCCTTGATGTTCGCTTTCATGTTGTGTATGAAGAAGCAGCGATACCTGTCTAACGGTCCTCGAAGTGGGCACCACAGAGCTTGTTCGCCATGTCTCAGAGCAGTCCAATGTCCCGCTTGCTTGCTTGCTTGCTTGCTTGCTTGCTGCGGCGCAAAATACTGTTTCGGGAAGAACGGAGACTGCTACGAGGTTCATGGGTTCGGTTTCGGTTCGGCACGACGTTGTTAAATTCATTAAATTCAGCCCTGAGCATGTAGAACTGAAGGGACTGATAGTGGTACTTGCGAATGGAAAGACAACGTTGTCGCTCATGGAGAAATGGCTCAACCTAGTTTATGTTCTCAACAACTGTCTCGTCGTCGTCCTTGCTCTCACATGCGCCCTGAGAAATTTTCTTCGGCCCATACCCGTTGCTCGTTATCCTCACTGTCGCAGCCCTCGTCCTCACACCCGATCTCGTGCACGCCACTCATGATGTCTTCGCCTGCTCACGCCGTCCGTAATTTCCTGCGCCTCCGCCAAGTGGGCCTTGAGTGACCTAGTTGCGTGTGTAGAGCAGCAGATATCGTGGTCGCTAACTCGAGACATTCGTCCCGATAACGCTCCAGCACCATTTGAAGCATCCAGCTGACCCCTTTCTACTCTTGCTTAGCATTCTCGACATGCGCCTTCTTTCTCCTGAAACATCGGTCCCACCCATCGTCTGTCGGCTCGTAGTGCGACATCTCTGCCAGTGACAACCACGAGATGCGAGTTGTACCTCCGCCTGACTCGGGCAGGTCCTGCACATCCACTGGAAACCTCAAGACATCCTCCGTCAGTCCGCTTGCGGCGAATGTGTTCGCTGTAGCTTGCACGCGCTCCTCGACGCCGTTGTTGGTACTGTCAAGTAAGAACGGCAATTGTGGTGGGGGCCTAGCGATCCAGGTGTGCAAATAGAAGCGGGTCAGCCTTGAGAGGAGTTTCCGTGAGGCCAGGATGTTGAAGATTGAATCGATGTCGTGATGGGTACATCTGTCTCTCGAATTAGTCAAAGATCGCTTCCAGTCGTGTGATGATGATCAGCCTACGTGAACTCGTTGAGTGCGTAGAACATAGATAGAGCTTCATTCCGAGTTTGGTGGTTGACGAGGACGAGGCCAGCACAGGTGAAGTCCGCATGTAGGTCTCGCATTGGCCTGAGCTCCTTGCATTTGATGAAGCGCAATCTCGACATATCAACATAGCGCACACCGATCCACCCTTTTTCGGCCATGACCAAGCTGAAAATTTGTGCGCGCAGCTCAGCTGGGAGATCCAGTAGGCGACTCCCTGTGGACGTGGTCTCGCTTTCAGTCGCTGGGATCACCTCCTGTGGAGTCTGCTGCAGTTCCTCGGTAGCCATGGCGGTGCAGAGACGTTCGCAAGAGCAGAGGTGAGGGTGGGTCTTGAGGAAACGTGTCAATGCACAGGTATTGGTCTAGGTCGCAGACGTGAGTGTGAGGAAGCGTTTTTGAGGCTAAGAGATGAGCAAGGCGAAGCTGTGATGTCATGGATGATTTCAGGCATATGACATTCGATATGACTCGCAACAACAGAATCCAAGCACCAACTCACAGGCATTCCGAAATCCAGTCTGCCACCGGCTTTTCGACAGTGCCTTTCAAACGCTGTCTTTCGCCTCTGCCTCCTTCACCTCAACCTTCTTCGACCTGAGGCGTACCACCCGGTCAAGAATATGATGGCCCGCGAACTCCAAATCCCTCAGCTCCGCCAGACTGACATATCTGCTAACGACATGCAACTTCTCGTTTGTCGAGTCATTGGCTTCAAAACGTATGGCCATCTTGAAAGCAGTGTCCTTCAACCCCTGGTCCGAGAATTCATCCAAGACCTTATGCGCGTTGCGCAACCACATCTTGTGATTCGCGCGATAGTCGCTGCGGAAGTCATGGTTATAGCGTTCCATGCCGTTGATGTCGAGCAGGCGTAAGCTGGTCACTCCTTTGAGATAGTCCTCTCTGTGCAGATACCGGAGGAGATCGCCGGCAGCTGGATAGGTCACGCACCTGGACGGTTAGATCAGTATAGGTCTCAATGACGCAACCGCTCTCACTCACTGAAAAGTGTTGATGCTGTAGAAGATCGGAAGACACTCTGTCCTGATTTGGTGGTTGACGAACGGCAGTTGAGAGGGCGATCCCCATTCTGATGGTAGGGGGCATCTGTAGACCGGGGGCGGCGTTGGGCGTTCCTTGCCATACTTCTGGACTTTGATGGGTTTCTCTTCGTAGAGCGCAAAGTGGTAAATGCGGTCTCTCACTTCGCGTGGTAGGCCTAGAAGGTTGGGTTGCGGAGTGTTGTTGGGGGTTTCATCAGGAGTCTCCTCGCGGTCCGTAGAACTCTTGTCCGGCTCGTTCAACGAGAGTGAGACCATGCTAGGAGCTCTAGGACTCTGAGCGTTTTGAGCAGACTTGCTCGGCATTGTCGTGGCCATGCTGGACGTTGGTTTCGACAAGAAGATCAGACCGAGTGAGAACAAACGGATTAAGGCAGGATGAGACCAAAATCACACACCATAACAATAGTCCAGATGAGATGGTAGTTTGCTCTTCCATGTTGCACAGCTGCGCCATCAGCACGACGAGCTGGACGCATCGTGCAACAGAGCTGCGATCAGCAGGTGGTCACGATGGCAGGCAGGCTGTACAACTGCCATCAGCAATGTCACTGGTGCAACAGGCGTCGTCTAGACCAGACCTTCGTGGCACTGAAGAAGCCAGGTGGACGAATTGGTAACACTCACATCCATGTCAATGGTCGTCATGGTAGTCTCGGCATTCGCTAGCAGCAGCCTTGACTGGATCCTTACTCCTCGCTAATGATACACTGCCATAATCTCGTTGCTTCATAGTCTCGTCAGTCGTTCGGTACTTGCTGCTGTCGTAGCCTTGCCACGCTTTTGCGAACCATCAACCAAGCGTCTTCATCTTCTTCTTCTTGGCCTTGCCATCGCCCTCCTTCTTCTTGCTAAAATCCCGCCAGCTGTCGATCCGCTGATCCCGCGTCTTCTCCCAGTTCACCTCAGCCTCCCGCTTCCGCTTCCTCTCATTGGCCTCTTCCTCGTCCTTCCTCTGCTGCCGACCCTCCTCCTGCATCTGAGCCTTCATCTGTCGCTTCCTACGATCCTCCATGTCCGCCAGCACCCACTTGGTCTTGTCTTTCCACTCCTTCATGAACTTCACATCTGGATCCTTGACTTCCTCCGAGTCAATGGTGAGCTTCTTCTCTCTGATCAGCAGCATCCGTGCATCGCCGATAGCTTCGTCGAGATGTGCACGCTTCTTCTCGTCCAGTAGGGTTTGGTAGGCGATAGCGAGACGATCGAATGCATCGGAAGCGTTGGGGTTGGTCGACTTGTCCGGATGGATGAGAAGGGACTTCTTGCGGTACGTCTTCTTGATGTCGTCTTCGGGTACACCGGGCGTGAGGTCCAGGACATCGTAGGCGTTGGCGCGGAAAGCCTTGACGATGCGGTCGATTTCAGAGTCCTATCGTATGTTAGTACCGTGCTATACTATCTACGAACCAGTCCTACCTTGTCGAATTCCTTCGATTCCTTGTCCAGATCGGCAAGGATGTCGGAGTCGTCTTTCTCCTGCTCTGCACGTAGCTTATCAAGGTTTTTCTCCGGTGCCGCCATGGTTGAGATATGCAAGAAGTGGTTTGGTGGATGTGCTGTTAAGAGGTTCGACGTCAAGTCTCGAGGTCGACACCCGAGTCATGTGCAATAGCGCCAAGACCATCGCGTCCACCTTGCTGATGTCTTCCAGGTTTTTGACATCTCAAGACCATACCTTAACATTTGCCGCGAACATTCATCGAGGTCAATGCAACCACTCTGAACTTCGAAGAGTTTGGCATGAAACCCGTTCACCAGCAAATCACTGCCGCGGAGCCTTGCCGCGCGATGAAGATGCTCCACCCGCAGGCATGGCATCTCGCTCACCCTTAGTCCTCGAGGGAGTCAATCTACCTGGCTTCATCCAATATGTGCTTGACAAACACACGGCACCATCAACTATTGTGACCTGCTGCACAAAAGACGCGTTCATGAAGGAACTGCAGACCTCTCTCGCCGACGAGTCCTCAGCCCAGGCAGACGGTAGAGATTTTCAAGCAGCATCACGAAAGCAACGATGGGCAAAGCCAACGCTCCGCCTACTCGCTGCTTCTCGTACAGTACGACTTGTCTTCTGTCCCGAGCTCGCGCATTTGCGAGCATACCTGGCGACCTACGCCTACCGGGGACCAGAGGACATGTCTCCGGGCAGCCAAAGATTCGATACCCCGTCACCTCCTCGCATTTTGGCAGTATTCAACCCCATTCAGCTTCACAAACCAACGTCAGCGTATTCGGCTCAAGGCATCAATCGTACTTTCGCCACGGCCGTTGACGCGGCATACTGCACGCACAGCCAGCTCATCTTGGCCGAGTGCCCTTTGGCTGACGACTCTTCTCATACCGAAGGCGTCCTTCCCTGGGAAGATATGCCGGCAGTTGCTGATCCCCAAAGTGAGATGGCTCCGTGGGATCAACCGGTGTCGATCCTCAATGTCACGACCAAGTCATTCGGCGTCGGCGAGCGAGGATGGGTCGGTCGCACGGTGACTCCAAGGAGAATTGCTGAAAGGTGGTGTCGCTTTGTCGACATGAGGGAGGCTGCGGAAGACTGATACCAACGCATCCATGCAGTCGATACTGTCAGGCCCGTGCTAAGCGGTAGGTCCAAGAGCCCCTTTCTTTCCAGCACAACCCCAATGATGAGAAACCTACTTTCACAGACCTGTTCCGAACAATACATGTGGAACGAAAAGAGTTCGATTACCTGACAGCTACACACGTACAATAATTCCTCGTTTGCACACCAAGCTCGTGGCTATACTAACCGATGTCACTTCTAGACTGCCATTGAAACTATCAAGGTCGTACCGCAAACGCCGAGTGGGTATCTCAAGAACTATGAGGCGTGAATGCGTACTCAATCGAAGAGTTGACATTCGCCAAACAGATTTCCGGCTGGGAGTCGTCTGGACAGTCCACCAATGACCACCGTCATACGGCTTTTTCCCTCCTCCCATTCCAACAGCTATTATTCATTCTTCCTCAAAGTGGTCCACATTTCTTGCTCATGACGAAACGGTCGCAATCTCGACCTGAACTTGTCTTCAAGCAGCATCGAGCGATTCATGGATGTGAGTTTGCTCTCACTGGTGCCAGCATACAGTTCCACCTCATGACGAACGCCGCATTCGTGATTGACAACCTCGAATTGCGGTTCCGGCGGCCAAGGACGCCAGAGATGTGGCCGCCACGACGGGTCACATGGCGTTTCTCCACGTCCCAAATCCAGCCACTTGGTCAGGACAAAGGCCTGTCTGGGCCCGCAAGGCGGCATCTCGATTCGGAACTCTACAAGACACAATTCGCATCGCAGCAAAAGATGACAGGTCGGATATCCTTCTTCGCATCCGTCGTGCTGCAGTTTGCACTTCAGCAGCTTCCGTGAAGTTCCGTAAAGGACAGTAGAACATGCTGTGTGTGCATACACTGACACGCCTGAATGTTCAAGCTCCGGAGGGCTTCCATCATTAAGCACGAGCCATTGTTGAACGCACAAACGGAGACCATCTGCTACAATGTTTGGACGTGCTGAAAAGTGAGTCGATACACTTTGGTCCTGAAATGCGTGGTGAAGCAGTCGATCGGCCTATCCTCCATCCTCGCCCTGCTCACCCACTGCATGCGGACGGGTGCGTCTGGATCGTCGTACCGGGGCCTTTCGAGTTTTGCTACAAGATGCAAACGTACACAGGTATGGCACAGGAAGAATCGCGGAATGTCTCGCGCGAGGAGGAGCAAGAATCTTCGGCGGGTGTCATCGGACTCCTCTCCACGAGCGACTGACGGCCATACAAGTGGACCGTAGGTGGCGCAAAGCGAGCGGTTGACGAGCGAGAAGCATGCTGCTTCAGCACTGTCGAGGTAGCCCAAGATGAGGTCGATTAGTTCGTTCGGCAGGCGGAGGAGGCCTGATCGCGTGGTCTTCGCGGCGTCGAATCGGCTCTTGACAATATCGCAGAACCGTCTGATGGCGTCCACGCCTCTGTTGCCGAGCGTGGTAATCTTGGTCGTTCTTCTCAATGTACGTTGGCTTGGGTATGAACTCATGATCATCATCGACGTGTTTGCGTTTCTTACTCGATTCCTTGGCATACAAGATCTGTCCGTTCGAGAAGATCGATCATTAGGTACGTGATGTATATTGTACTGTGTTCCATTCCAATGGTCTGACAACCCGAAGTAGAGCCTGTGAACTAGGTACGTGAATCGAGAATCTCTGGCGTAGAGAGCGGACTTCGAGGTTAAATCGATGTTTGGCAAGCTCGTGAAAGTCCGACGGATGGACAGACTTTGATCGAATACTGGGTTACCAGATTTTCGTTCGTCCTGTACCGTTAACATGAGGAGGGGCTGTATCTAAAAACACATGCCGGTGGCCGATGAAGGTTTCGATTGCCTGACAGGTTGCATTCATCTCATCATACTCTGATCTTTAGCCAAAGCTACTGTGCTGGCCAATTTGTATTCACTCCAAACGCCGTGTGGGTATCACAACAACCGCATAGCTCCCAATGTCCTTTGAAAGGGACGTATCCAAGTCCCGCTCATATGCTCTGTTCCATCTCGGTCATGTACAGCCGAATGTGACTCTCCATCTTCATGTACTCTTCGCGCGCCTCTTGCACCTCGCGCTCGATGTTGTATTTCAGATCATCCATCTGCCAGCGACGTCAGCATGACCATAACTTCTCCAGAAAAGGCAAAAGATACATACCTTCTTCACCGTCTGCTCGATCCTTATTCTCCGCCTCTCGACCTCCCGATGCCGATCCTGCCGCTCCGCAGTCAACTCCTCATGCGTCTGTCTCAACGCGGTCATCTTCGCATTCGTGTTCGCAGCCTTGCCCTCCGCATCCCGCCGTAACCGTTCAGTCTTCGCTTTTGACTGCTCCAGCTGCATTCGCAAAGACCGCTCCTCACGACCTACTTCTCGCACTTTGTACGACTTATCCGCCAGGGCTTCTCGGTTCTTCGCTGCGCTCTTCGCTTCTTCGTCCTCCTTACCCAGATCGGCATGCAGGTTGCACAGGAGGTTGTGGAGAGCGGTGATGTCGGCGATGAGAGGTGTAAAGGTATCGCAGGAAGTCTGCAAAGCGCGCGTGCGTTTGTCGAGACGCTCGATTTCCGCGCGGTCGTTGTGGAGGTTGGAATTGAGCGTCTGCAGCGACTGCTCAAGCACTGCAGGAGACTGCTCGGTATATGGTCGTAGCTTGCTGGCTTCTTGCCGTGTGGTCATCACCGCCGTGGTCTTGTCTTGCAATGCCACCTTCAGCCGATTCTGCTCCTCCTTGACGCGCTCCAGCTTCTCATGCACGACCTTCTGCGCCTTGTTCAGCTCGTACAACCGCGTCTTCAGATCCTCATTTCTCTTCTCCTTGTCGCGAATCGCCTGCTCCACGTTCTTCCGATTCTGCTGCATCTCTTCCAATTGCTCCTCCTTCTCCTGGTTCTCATGGTACAGCTGCTCGATCTGGTTCTTCGTGTTCTCGCTGCTGTTGTAGTGCTCATCAATGACCCCCGTCTGACTCTCCCTGAAGCGAATGAAATTGATGATATAGCTGAAGATCTTCACCAGCCTCCCATGTTGCGGCTTGTACAAGTCCGAGAATGTGAAATCGCGTATCCCGCATTCGAGCAGTAGCCTCCGCATCGTCACGAAGAAGCCCATCAGCTCGCGCGTGTCTGCTGTGAAGATCCGCTCTGCGTCGTCAGCGCCGCACAGATCTTCCGCGGCCGCCTTCATCGCCGGCGCAACGACTTCGCGCGTAGTGTTCGTGAGCAGTTCGGCGAACCATTCGAAGATCTTCTGGACTTGGGGGGCTTTCGGGTTGCGGAGGTCTTCGATTGTGAATGCGATGCCAATGTCTGAGATGCAGCCGGCGATTTCTCTGTCGGACTACGCCCACTGTTAGTGCGCGCCATGCGTGTTTGTAGGAATCATGCATACCAGGTTCATGAACGCATCTTCGTCTTGCTCTTTGGTGCGCTTCTGCTGGCTGGATTGTTGTGAGCCGCGAGCAATGCTTATGCGTGGATTGAAGTCCATGCTGGGCATCTTGGAGGCTTGCGATTACGCACAACAACTTGTATTAGAGATGGTGGTGGTGTAGGAGTGGTCGTCGTTGGAGCAATGTTTACCGATCAACACTCGGCGTTGCGCGAAATGTGGAGAAGACAGGGGTGGGCGGGCAGATCCGAGGCTTACTTTTGACCTCATCTGCTCGGACCTCCGTGAAGTCCTGCATCCATCCACCACCACCCTCACCGTTATCGATTATTGGCCAGGACCACCATCTCGGATTTTAAACAACGGACACGCCCATCCTAAAAGGAAGGAGTACGCCGCATCTTCCGCGACTCGAGCCTGTGTCCGGCGACGATGAGCAATGGCCGGATCCTCATTCGATGAACCACGGGTCGAACAATCAGGACCTACAGAAACAGCATGACCCCGCTCTTGTATGTCGGCCCACCTCATCGTCCCCTCTGGTTGCTACCAAAGATAAAATCTTCGATAAAGAAACTTCGGTCTCGCTCCGCACAACCAAGACTACGAATCCGTTGACACGCATCCAATTTGGTGTCGTTTGCCAGAACGAGCTACTATTCTCTTGACTACCACGCTCGCCCGAGCTGATACGCAGAACTATGTCTGAAGACCCACCCCTGGCCTTCGAGCTGTTCGTAGACCTCTGCTATGTCGCCATACCACTTGATGTGTCGCGCAATTGCTCGCTGCACGAAATGTTGGTATAGGTCAGCTATTCAAGCTATCTCGCATGTCAAAATCTGGCCATGGTCTCATGCACCCAGGGCGGATTCTTGAGAAACTAGACCTTCTTTATCGCCTTCAGAAACACGATGCTTTTCGGACACCCGCCAAGTCGGTGTCCTACTCCACTTGCTTCCAATGGGTGTTACCAAGGAAGTCCACACACTCTCCCCTCTCAACCACTTTACAGAACCGCAGGCTAGGTCCAGTAAGATAGGTGCAAACGATCGAGCCGTCAGCTTCCGGGTGCTATATTATTTCCTCCCTCTTCCGCGTTTCTCTTTCTTTCCTGACTCCTCACCGCTCGCTCTATCTTTACGCACACGCTCGTTCGCTATGAAGACCTTCACGGCGCTGGCAGTGCTTGCCGTCGTCGGAGCTGCAAACGCTGAAGACGACCCCAACTTCAGTGAGTACACAGCACTGCGCTTCTACCGTGAATGGTCGACGCTGATATGTTACAGCCCCGCGCAAGACAGTCGTGCAGACCAACTGGGACCACCATGCGACGAGCACAGCCGCCGACGGCAGCGTCTTGGAAACCAGTGGGCCTGTCATCGTGAAGAAGATCATCATGGGCCGTACGCACCCCGAGCACGACTCCGAGGTCACCCACACCGAGTACATCACGTACACGGATGATTCCTGGAGGGGTCACATCGAGCCTCCGGCGACGACCTCGACCGGACACGTGGACCACACCATCGGGTACTGGCCAATGAGTGCACAGGCGCATGTCAAGAGGCAGGCAACGAGCAACACCCAGGCCGCTGCTGGAAGCTCTTCCTCCTCTGACGCAGCTTCCTCGTCCGTGTCCGTGACCACCGTCTCTTCCGTGTCCACGTTCTTGTCCACCGTGTCCTCCCAAGCCGCGGCTGCCTCCCGGGCGGAGTCTTCTCTCGCCGCTGCTTCGTCAAGAGAAGCTGCTGCCTCTTCCAACGCAGCGGCATCGCAGGCCGCTAGTTCCGCGCCCAACAACGATGGCAGCACAACCTTATCGTCGGGAGCAGCTGCTACTTCTTCGCAGCCCGCGAACGGTGGTTCCTCCACCCAGGCGGCATCTTCCTCCACCGATGGTGCCACTTCGTCTACCGCCGCATCGTCTTCGGAGAGCGTCACCTCTTCAGCTTCGGCCACATCATCTTCTACGGGTGCCGGCTCGTCTGCGACAACATCTTCCTCCGCTGATGGTGCCAGCTCGTCTACTGCGGCGTCTTCGTCTGAGGGCGCTACCTCTTCCACAGCAAACTCATCATCTTCTCATCAGGGCGTTGGCTCGTCGACGGCAGCATCCTCGTCTGAGGTAGCTTCCTCTTCGACGCCCGCTGCCTCTTCATCTGAAGCTGTCTCTTCCTCCTCTGAGGTGTCTTCCAGCTCTTCTCAGGCGGTGCCTTCGTCTGGGGCTACATCTTCATCTCAAGGAGCCTCATCCTCTCAATCTGCTGCGTCTTCCTCTGTGGCAGCATCTTCCTCGCAGGCGGCCTCTCCCAGCTCCTCTCAGGCGGCATCTTCCTCTTCCTCGCTGGCGGCGTCTTCCTCTATGCCAGTAACGTCAGGCCCGCCTGTCTCTTCTGCCACGGCCTCGTCATCCGCATCCGGCCCATTGTCTTCTGGTCCGGTGTCATTCACATCGGTACCGGCCCAGTCATCCTCTGAGCAAGGTTCATCCTCTGCGCCAGGTCAGTCCTCGTCTGAAGTGGCGTCTTCCTCGATCATGGCATCCTCGTCGGGAGCAGAGTCATCATCCTCTAGCGCAGCTGTCTCTTCCTCGGAGGCTGCCTCATCATCGTCCGCGCTGGCCAGCAGCTCGCTCTTCCCAAGCAGCGGGTTCTACACTTCCAGCATAGTTTTGAGCACCGGCGTCACGCCATCCTCCTCCATGGTCATGAGCACTGGTGTCCCGGTTCCGGTCAACAGCTCCAGCCTTGCACCATCGAGCAGCTTTTATTTCTCCAGCGTGGGCACCGGCATGAGCGCTTCGGGCTACATGCCTTCGAGCAGCAACTACTTTTCGAGTGTCGAAACTGGCTTCGCGCCGTCCAGCAGCTTTTACTATTCTATCCCACTCGGAACAGCGCAGAGCTCATCTTCAGCTCCTTTCGCGACAGGCCCCATCTCCGCGAGCAGTTCTTCGATGCCACTTGGTACCGGCTCCATGCCTGGCCAGAGTTCATCCTCTGCACCTTTCGCCGCTGGATCTATGCCCGGCAGGAACTCCTCTTCCGCTCCTTACGCTACAGGCTCCTCTGCTGGTCCTAAGTCCTCTTCAGCTCCCTACGCCACGGGCATGTCGTCCTCTTCAATTCCATATGGAACTGGCATCGTCTCGTCCTCCTCTCTTCCGTTCGGAACTGGCTCGTTCCCGCCATACGTGTCTTCATCCTCGATGATGTACAGCAGCGATGCTGGCCCGATCTACGGATCGTCTTCCCGCCCGATTGCAACAGGCATGTCGTCTTACTCTTCGTACTCCATCCCTTACGCCACGGGCTCGATGATTGCGTCCTCCTCTCTCCCGTACGGAACTGGCTCCGCTCCGCCATACGTGTCTTCATCCTCCGTGATGTATAGCAGCGATGCCGGCCCAGTCCAAGGATCATCTTCTCTCCCATATGCAACGGGCATGTCTTCGTCGTACTGGTCATACTGGTACCCGTCAAGCTCCATCCCTTACGCCACTGGCTCGATGAGTGCGTCTTCTTCGCTTCCATATGGAACTGGCTCGGCTCCGTCATACGTCTCTTCATCATCCGTGATGTACAGCAGCGACGCCGGTCCAATCCAAGGTTCGTCTTCCATGGTGTGGAGTGCCAGTTACATGCCATCTTCGTCCATGGTGTACGGAACTGGCTCAACTGGCCCGAAGCCTTCATCTTCTGCACCATATGCCACCGGAGTGTCATCTTCAAGCCTGCCAGCCTCTTCCTCTTGGATATATGAACCATCCTCGATCTGGTCTTACTCTCAATCCTCGGCAGAGGGATACACGTCTTCTATGATCTGGCCGATCCCGTCCAGCTCATATTCGATGTCCTGGTCGTATTCGTATGGTCCGTGGTCGTCCTCGGTCTCATGGGCGATGCCGACTGGCTATTCCAGCTACTCCGAATATCCTGGATCCAGCGAATCTTACTCATATTACCCAATGCCTACCGGTGGATACTCTTCGTACTCTACACCATGTCCTGAATCCAGCGAGTCTTACTCCTACTACCCGATTCCTACCGGAGGATACTCTTCGCAGTCTGCATCTAGCTATGGACCGTATCCTGGGTCCAGCGAGTCTTATTCGCACTACCCAATGCCCACCGGCGGATACTCTTCGCAATCCGCATCCAGCTATGGACCGTCTCCTGGCTCCAGCAGCTCCTACTCGCATTACCCAATGCCCACTGGAGGCTATTCCTCGCACCCATGGAACCCTCACCCGTACCCTCATCCCACGGGAGCGTCACCGGAGCCCACGCCTTGCACTTCTCCCATCTGGAGGTCGACACCACTTGTTTGGCGCCCAACTGACTACCCTCACCCGTCGCCGCCATCTTCGTGCATGACCGAGTCTCACACTTCGACCATCACCATCACCGTGGTTCCTTGCGAGACTTATCACCCAACTTGCACGCAGACCGAGCCAACTTACAGCACTTCCACGTGGTGCGAGTCCACCACTCACACCATCACCGCAAGCAAGAGCTCTTTCTGCTCCGAGTCGTACATCACCAAGACTTATCGGGCCAAGACAGTCGTGACTGACTACGAGTGCGACGAGTGCCGTGCCACGCCATCGATCTACACCACCCCGACATCGACCTGTGATACGTACACGATGCCACCATCGTACACTTGGGAGTGGCCCGCGCCACCCATTCCCACCACTTACGAAGAGCACACGACTGCGCCATCGGTGCCTACAACCTACGGGGAGCATACGACTGAATATGCACCACCAGCGACTACCACCTACGGAGAGCATACGACTGAATATGCACCACCAGTGCCGACCACTTACGAGGAGCACACGACTGAGTGGGCGCCACCGGAGTACACCACCTCCACGTGCTATGCCTACTCGACGACTGTCTACCAGAGCACTACCAGCGCATACTCCATCCCCGTCTCGACGACTGTCTGCCCGGCCACTATCACGCGTCCTCCGGTTGTTCCGACTTACGTGCCAATGAGCCCTCTGCCGCCTTATAACAATGCCACCAAGCCGATTGCGCCGCCGCCGGGTACTTATCCTCATCAATCGCAGACCAAGCCAATTGCACCCTCACCAGGCTCCTACCCGCCGCAGTCGCAGACCACGCCAATTGCACCCCCGCCAGGTTCTTACCCTCCGCAGTCGCAGGACTATACCATGACGACGACTTACGCTTCGCCTACTTCGTATATCTACGAGTCCCACACTGTGTACTACACCGAGCCCATCCCCGAAGTGGTTCCGCCGATGAGTGGTCAGCCGCCAGCCGGAAGTGCCCCCCCGGCATACTCGAGCCCACCCAAGGAGAGCGGGGACACTGCCTACCCGAGCCAGCCTGGCAAGAGCGCACCGCCAGGTTCAGGTCAGCCACCAGTTCAAAGCGCACCTCCAGCTGTCCCAGGCCAGCCTCCAGCTCAGAGTGCTCCACCAGTCCCAGGCCAGCCGCCCGTTCAGAGCGCACCACCGGCTGTTCCAGGTCAGCCGCCCGTTCAAAGCGCACCTCCAGCTGCTCCAAGCCAGCAATACGGCCAGCCATCCTCGCCGGCGGCGCCTGCGCCCCCAGCTGGAAGTGAGTTGCCTCTCTTCACCGTAGAAACGACTCATGTGCTAACAAACGCAGGCTCTCCAGTCAATTCGCAGCCAGCATCGCCGCCGGTCCCTGGCGCCTCCCCGCCAGCAGGAACAGTTGTGCCGCCAGTCTCATCGGGCGCTGTCAGCAACGTGTCTCGCTTCTCCACTCTCGTGCTTTCCGCGCTTGTGGCATTCTTCCTCTTGTAAGAATCTCAGGAGCGTCTTTGCCGGGGCTCGTCTTCTGAGCCGCGGTTCGCCTGGATCGCGCTACAGTCCAGCATCCACGCAGTCGTGGTGGTGGGGTTGGGGCCGCGCGTTGATCCGCGGTATTAGGCTCAGACGGAGACAGCGTCGGTGTGTGGAGTGTTATGGTAGTTATTGAGAGAACGTAGCTATAGATTGAGTATAATGTAATGTTGATTGTGTAATGATTGTGCTCTTTTCCGTCTTGCTCGGCCCGTTGAGGAAACGTCAACTCAAAAGTATTTGCAATACAGCTCTATGTACATACAAGTCCTGGACATACATTTTATGCTGTGTTGATTCATCAAATTACTTCCTCAAGAGGCATACACTGTCTGCGTGTATACTACCGTGATAAAAGTAGTTCTCATCGCCGGCTCGGAGTAGACGCTCACAGGTGGAGAGAGGGTTGGCGAGCTGTCCACGCCCGCACCAGTCTCTGACGCGTCTAAAGGAGGTGATGAGCTCGTCTGTGTCTGCGAGGATCCGCTCCCATCCTGCGCCACCTTGATGATATCCGCCGCCTTCTCAGCAGTACCGTAGACGACAGCCTGGAGGTGCGCCGCCGGCAGCATCGGAATGATGCTGGAGTCTACCACTCGCAAGTTTCTTGTTCCGTACACGAGCAGCTCTGGGCTCACCACTCCGCCCAGCTCAAACGGCATCATGGCGCAAGTGCCTCCAGGATGGTACTCAGTCTGCCATCGCGAGTGGATGTACGAGGTGATCTGTCCTTCGCTGGCCTCCGGGGGTGGAAACCTTTGAGCTGGGTTCATCTGTGACATGCTTGGAGTGTACAATAAACGCTGGTTAAAATCCATGGCGGCTTGGAGGATTTCCAGGTCGATCGGATTGCTGCCGTACCTTGGATCGATGGTCGGAGGATCGAACGGCCTGGCTGAGTTGAGCGAGACTGTACCTCGCGAGAACGGCCGCATGTTTGCTACGGTGAGCACGCCGTCATTCGCATTGATGATCTCGTATGCCGCTCTTGTCACGTCGTCGAGGGCGCTGATCATCATCTGCTGCTGCAAAGCATATCCTGACACTATGGAGCCGTCGATGCCTGGAAGGAGATACTGCTCCGGTGACTGAGCTGCTGCTGCGTCCGAAATGGCGGCCGACCCGTTCACGACGTAGGGTAGTGCTGGGAAGGCCACTCCGTCGATGGCTCCTGTTGTAAGGGGACCAGTATGATTGGTCCAGTACTCCTCCCATGCCGCCGCAACGAAACTCTCGTTGTGCGTAAGCATTGTTGGGTTCATATACGAAGCGTTGTAGAATGGATACCAACACCACACTTGACCGTGGCTGTTTCGAATGGTCAGCTTGGTCGTTCATGTGAAAGAAATCGAGTCGTATGACATACTCTTGAAGATTGTTGCCAACGCCTGGTATGTCCACGTTGAGCGGGATATCGAGTTCCTGTAAGGCCGCCGCAGGACCAATTCCGGAGAGCATGAGCAAATGCGGTGAGTGCAGTGCACCCGCAGCAACGATGACCTCGCGGCTTGCCGACACAATTTGTCTTGGACCTCCGGCATTAGTAGCGTATTCCACCCCAACTGCGACCATATTCGGCGAACCAGTGCCGGGCACCTGGCGCTTGAAGCGTTTCCAAAGCTTCCTCCATATTCTTCCCGCTATGCCACACTTCTTCACTTCATCTTCTCCGTCGTCCATAGCTTGAGTGAAGTTCAGCGTTGTCGTGCCGCCAAATATGCCAGTCGGGATGCCTGGGTGGCCACCATCGCCATCAGAATCGTCGCCGACGCTCACTTCGCTGGCCATGGCGTTCATTGGTCGTCCTTCGAAAAGAATCTGCGTTACAGTCTGCCCTGTAGAGACCCATAGGTTTGGTCTGTCAATGTAAGGATTATAGTATGCTCGCCGGGCAGTAGAGCGCTGCTGGGTGATTGGATCAATGTCCATCGGCAGGAACGCTGCCCCTGCTACCTGATGTGCTCAGTCAGCCTACGTTCTCCCACTTCAACCTACTAACTCGTGGGACGGTGAGGTCACGAGGAAGAGGTTCAATGAGGAAGAGGCACTCACGAGACCAGTATTTGGATCGTACGCAGTCGGCACTCCAACCTCATTCAGTGCATCGAAGAGCACAGCACTCGAGTTCCAGAAGTTCTTCGGAAAGCTGACATTGACCGGCCCAGCGTGACCATGGACGTCGGGCCACTCTTGTATCGAGAAGCGCTCGCCAACCTCCTCAGAATACACGGGTGTGTACGTCTCACTCTTCGCAAAGTACGGTAATAGATCGTCCCAGCTCCAGCCAGGATTTCCAAGGTCGACCCAATTCTGATAGTCTCCTTGTCCGCCTCTGTTCCACAACATGCCATTCAATATTGTGCCTCCTCCCAACGCCCGACCTTGAGGGATGCTCCTTGAGACGCCATCGAGATAGATCTGTGGTACGGTCGATAGGTTCCAATCGTAGATGCCGCCGATGTCGTTGCCGATGAACGCCGGGATCTCGACCGCAGGCTCTCCTCTGTCAGCCGGTCCGGCTTCGAGGAGAAGCACGTTAACGTTAGGATCCTCGGACAGGCGGTTGGCGACCACCAAACCAGCCGGACCTCCGCCCACGACTGTGAAACTTGTCAGAAAGCCCTACGAGACTGTACGCTTAATTATTCACCAATGTAGTCGTAGCTGGGCAGAAGTGGCGTGTTTAGAGGCAACGCCACCGCAATCATGGACAATTGCACCAACAGCAGATATCGCAGCATGTTGAGGGCTTGGGGGTGTCGAGTTGGGATTTGGTCGTCCTATTCGAGATGTCTTGGATTCTTTCACTCGGTTGCACGCCACTATTCGTCGTTGCTTTCGATCGTGGCCATGCGGCTGCAGCGCGTAGATGAGAAGAAGCCACGAACGCTGTGAAGACATCACTGCAACGAGATCACGCCCAGCTGGAAGCCGCCTCTCGACAGTCGAGTCAAGGCTTGTACTCCAGGTGAAGAGCTCGTCTTCCATTCTTTCTCATTCCTGCATGTAGAGTTATTTTGCTTCTGCGAGTAAGACTCCCTTGAGCATTGTTTTGCAATGGGGTAGCCCAACATCTCCTTGGCATCTTTCAATTTTGTAACATGTCCTGAAATCAGGTCAATTCAAAGCGGCAAGTTGGAGGTGAAGGCCGTGGTCATCGCACCTGAGAAGAGGTGGCTACTGCCAATGTCGTTAACAATATATACATTGAAGGTGTTCATACCCACATCCACCAACGCCGCGCAAATGGAAGCAAAGCGTGACCATACCAACCAAACAACTCATCTCGAGCTGTTCGACATCCGGCTATTCGAAAGCTCATACCGCGCGGGCTCTCTCGAAGGTGACTCGAGCTCATGCCGCGGCGACACCGCCACCGTCTCCTTGCTCTTCATCTGCGCCTGCGAATTGTTCCTCATCGTCGCGTATCTCTCCATAAATGACTGCGGTGCGCCGACCGTCAGCGTCCCCATGGTGCCTCCGCTTCCTCTCCTGCTGGCTACTGCGCTCCCAACCGTTGCGCGAGACGTCTGCGATGATCGTACCGAGGAGAAGTCTGTCGTCGTTCGTACCGGCGGTGGGGGCGAGAAGGTGAAATCTTCCTTAGCCACCTCGTCCGGCAGTTTGTACATGAGCTTCGGCTTGCTGAATCTGCGCTTTTCGCGTTGGAGGAGCAAGAACATGATCCCAAGCGCGATCAATAGAGGCACAGCAATGCCAACGGCTACGCCGGCTAATACGCCTGCTGAGTAGCCATCCGTGTCTGCTCCTCCTGATGGTGCTGTGCTCTGAAGGCTAGACTCAACTAGTTGTGCTATTTGATTCGGCCGCAGCACGATGCCCAGATCATTGGGTAGAGAGAAGGTATTCGAATCTGTCTGGCAGTCGGTTGTGTTCAGGCCGCATGCGAATGTATTACTGCTGTCGCCGCTCGTACAAGGTGTGATTACGGCTCGGCTGGAGGTGTCCACTACCACGAGCACAACAGTCAGCTCTGCGCTCCTCCATAGCCTTGTCAAGCAGCCATACCATTCCTGCAATACCCAGCGCACGCCTCACTGCCCCACGTCTTGTCCGTACAACTCGCTCTTGTCACCAAACCACCGTTGTAACATAGCCCGCCCGCTAGACAAAACGAGTCTGCGCTGCAGCATGCTGAAGTCGCCGCGCCGCCGTCGCACGGTATATCATCCGAAACCGTCTTTCCATCTGGATAATAGCAAAACTGCTGCGCATTCGCGAGAACAATCAAAAGAGTGGCAGCCGGTAGCACCCGGCGAGTAAGGAACGACATCCCCATATCGGGGTCCATGAATTAAACGAATGTGATTATGAAAGAGCGTATGAACATGAAGCAAAACGTCGCAGATAGAAGAGACGGAGAGTGTTCAACCACCAGACATGCCTGCGGTGCTCGAGGTGGTCTCGACGAGGGCGATCCAACGGCCGCCGCGGGCCTAACTGGGAGATGAAGGCCATCCTTCTGGGCTAAAAGCGCCACCAATTTCGCTCTTCCTCTTGCCTTGTTGAGACATGTTGGTCTTTCGGGCGTCTTGATTCGATGGAGATGGCGATATCTCAAGGCTGGACTGCCGGATCGACGAGTGCACTGTCTCCGCGCGCAAGTTTGGCGTTAAAGTGGAGGCGTTCGAGGCATCGACGTAGGGCTGAGCTGAGGTTAGATAAGGTACATCACTGCACTTCCGACATGGACGACATGAATATCACTGCGATACACCTTCATAGCCCTACGAGCGGGTGATCCCACTCCTGCGATTGCCATGAGCAGGCACGCAGGAGGATAGCAATCGCATCGGCCAAAGCATTCGGCACTACCACTTATCTTCACAGGCAATTGCAGCTCTTTTACGGGAGATGCCTGGACTCAAACCTTCAAGGCCGGTTCGAGAAGTCTACCTACTAAGAGCGAGAGGGTAGGGGAGACGGACCTTGGAGCGCGGAGACTCTCCAAGACGTGAAGTGTTCTCAACTTCTCGCCTGCCTGACCTGCTGCTCTTGGACGCCCTTTGCTTTGGAGAAGCCTGAACATTGGAGATGGTAGAATCAATTCCAGACGTAGACCGCCTCATGAGACCAAGGCGGCGGGGATCGGGCGGCGGGGATCGGGCGGCGGGGAGGATCTCGAAGACATGGAGTGCCTACAGGTTGGCAGGGATCGACGAAGGCGGAGGCCACCTGCCTGAGACCCAGGGGGTTGGTTATGCGAGAATGGACGGCTTCTCAAAGAAGTGGACTGTTTTCAGACTTTTACCCGTCTGATCTGCCACTCACAGATGCCCGTCAGCTCGAAGAGGGGGGTCTGAGGTAGATAGATGAGTTGAATAAGCTAGAGCAAAGTAGCTAAGATACAGCCATGCCAGTCAGATAAATCATCTTCTTCAGCAAATAAACCACTCCAACACCAGCCACACCGAGCAAATCGCACCCTCGGCCAGCAAAGTCCAACCCTCCAGCCAGCACATCTCCCGTGCCCTTCAGTCCTTCGTGAAGAAGCACCGAATAGGCTTCATCTTCGCCATGAGCTCGGCATCTTGGGCCTTCCTACTCCTCGATGCCGCCTGGTATGCTCTATCCTTCCGCTTCGCTTGCTCATGCGCGATCTCACCTTGGGCCGAGCCATTCAAGGGCCAAACAGAGCTCCGTGATGTCTGGCTGTTGGCACTCAATGGTGCAGAGGCCGGGAGGGCGGAGTCGGCTGGGTCGATCTCAGGGGTTAAGACTCAACGTTGGTTTATGTAACGGCGGAGGGCTTCTCGAAGATATGGACGGCTCGCAAACTCCCACCTACACCATCTGCTGCTCACAAAGGCCCCCCACTCCAGAGAAGCCTGCAAGGTCGAGTGGCCAGTGGCAGTCTAAGGTAGGTGAATTACAGTTAGATGGGCTCTTGAACCGCAGACTCGTGAGCAAAATCAGCCAAGGTAAGGTCATGTAAGTCAAGGCCACGGCCGTTTTCTCCGCGGTATCAACATTTCTCAAGCCTTGACAGCGGTAACCTGCCCTTGTCCAGAGAGCGTTCGATGGGAGAAGCAGTGCCCTTAAGCTAAGTACTGCCCGTGTTCTCCGGCGCCGCGGTTGTTCTCAAGGGCTCAAGGGTCAACGTCTGGCCTTGTGAGATTGTGGTGGAATGGGAGAAGCTGTCCACCCGTCCTTGCCAGCGCCCGTGTTCTCCGCCCGGGGAGGAACTCAGAAACCCCGATAGCCGTCATCTGCCACTGTGGCCAAAGCGCTGAATCGGAGAGTCCTGTCCACTCCCCTCCCTCGCCAGGCCAGCTAAGAGGATTCACATCAGTCTCGGAAGGTATAGCCATACAGAGGTTTTTTTTTTTTTGGAACTACCTAAGTAGCCTTGAGTGATTCCATGTCCAGTATCCCAGGTGACCCGTCTCCGAGCTCAGAGTCCCCTGAAAATTGCCCCAGAACGCCTGACATGCCCTCCAAGATTGTCCGCTTTCCAGAGAAACCCACCCCTTAAGCCTCATCGCCCATCAAGTTGTCCTCATCATCGCTCCCACCGGGCACCCTGAGCCGCTCGTCACCTCCGTCATCGTCCGCAAATATGAAGGCTGCATAGGTTCATCAGCAGGAATCCTGGGTAGACCATAAAGGAACTGGGGTTCTTACGCTGCCCTGCCTCGTCCTCGCCGACCTCGTTGCCAAAAAGTCTCATGAGATCCTTGAGTGAGACATGTTCCTGAAGCTTGCTGACGCTCATCACCGATTCGATCTCAGTAAGCTTGAGTTCCTTCATGTTCTGAGGTTTTGTGAATCAGCTTCTGCTCCAGAGGGCATGCGGAAGGCAGATAGCTTACCATCATCGCTTGATCAATAGTATTCTTTACCACAAGGCGGGTCATGCTTGAGGTTTTCGTCTGGCCGATCCTGAACACCCTGCAGAACGCCTGCTGTTCTACCTGCACCAATGGTTAGCGAATGCCTAAGACATGGTATGGTTTTACTCATGAGTTGAATACCGCTGCGTTCCACCATGGGTCAATGATGATGACCCTAGAAGCGGCTGTGATGTTCAAGCCTAGGTGTAAAGGTCAGCGTACGTAGTGAAAGTGGTATAAGTTGGCAATTGATGTCTTACCCATGCCCCCGCAGCGAAGGCTGCAGAGCAGGATGGATTTGTTTGGGTTCGTTTGAAAGTCCTCTAGCGAGTTTGCACGAAGCTCATGACCCATTTTTCCATGATATTCGCTGTATCCCCAACCTTCTGCAGTGACCACCTTCCCAAGTAGCCGAATCTAAGAACACTGGTCAGTACTGTTGCTCCAAATTTGGGGCAGTCTGGCCTGACCATAGGTAGCCACTGATGTAATTGAGTTAGCCGCTTGCCTGAGAGATGGGGGTATGAGGGCAACGAACCTGGGTGTAGCAAATGATCTTGACCGCTGGATCTTCTTCGAGCCACTCAAGGATTTGAGCCTTGACCGCAACTGTCTTTGCAGAAGGTAGTACGCTGCCATTGAGCCCGAGCCAGTCAATCTGGTCCTCCTTCTTCTTCTTCTTAGTGCTGGACGACTGCGTGGCTGGCTCTTCGGAGGAAAATGTCGAGGTGGGTCTCGCTTTCGTTGCCTCAAACCCCTCCGATACGCAAGGCCGGCTGAACGTGTACGTATCACCGCACTCTTTACACTTGGCCAAGTCTCTCCCTCGTCTGGCCGCCAGATGAGTAAGGTCCTCCAAGCATGCCAGACAGTATATGTGGGAGCAGCTTGTCACATAAGGGTTGTCGGGGGGCTGTCTGCATCCACAGCAAACAGCCCTATCCTTGCATTTTTCCCAGGCATCCGTGGTCTTCCACTTGTCGAGATCTATGAAAGTTAGACATAGCAGTGAAGTGTGCCACCTAGAATGACTTACATTTCTGGAAGCGGAAGCTCAGGCCATGGCCGCCGCCAGTTTCGTCACCCTCACTATGGCCGCTGAAGTCAATCTGCCCGATGGGAAGTGCTTCCACTTCGCTTTGCAGCATCACGCTGCCACTGATGCCTCCCTCGATGACTTCAGACGATTTGCTCAAACGCAAGATGTGGCGAAGATGGAGCAGCAAGGCGACACCGTCGTCGTGGCCCTCGATTTCTGATGCGGTGATCTGGTTGAGTCTAAGCAAGGATTGAGCGCATGGGTTAGCGAATATCTCAGCACTGCGGACGGGCCAACATACTTCTCGAAGTCTTCTCTCTCGAACAAATCAAGGCAAGAATCGAAGACTAAAAGCACACTTGCTGTGATTTGACGGAGCCTCAGCACCATGGTCCAGATGCCTGGTAAATCAGTATGTTTCCTTATGTAGGAGAAGCTTGGTACGACCTACCTGCGAATTTCTTGCCCACACTCTCGTCCTTGGCCATGGTGGAGTTGATTCTGGCGATGAACCGTTTGCGGACGACGTCGTAAACCTGCCGCTCGATATCGTTGAATTCGAGCCACACCGTGCGCTGGCTGGGAGTCGGGAGGTCCAGTAGCCTACAAACCAAAGGGCGAAGCGGTTAGCGAGTGTTTCCGACATATCAACATGGACTTTCTCATGTACCTGGCTTCAAACATCTTGTCTATGTGCGTTCTCCTGATCATGAACTAACCTCTTGGTCAGCACAGCATTCTCATGGTTTAAGCAGATCACCTACCTTTCTCAAGAAGGCAGCCAGGCGCTCCTTGCCCGTTGGATCCGAAGCTGTGCAGAAGTTGTTCTGGAAGATTTTGAATGTGCCTGTGTGAGGCTCCCGCAGGAATCTGAAGTAGCTATAGAATTCCTGTTCAGAAGGGCAAAAGGGTTAGCGAGTGTCTAAGACATGGTAGGGTTTTGCCCATGGGTTTGGTACCTGCAGCGTATTCTGAACCGGAGTGCCTGAGATGGCCCAGTAATGCTTTGCCTCAAGGGCACGACAGGCCATGCTTGTGTGAGAACGATGATTTTTGATGGCGCTTGCTTCATCCAGGACCACACGTAGCCATTTTATCTTATGTAGCAGACCGCGATCGTTCTCCCATGTCTCCTTCCAGTACGCCTCCTTCTGGGCAGCCGTGACGAGGTTTGGGGGCGGCAGACACTTCGGGTAGCTCTTCATGACTTCGTAGTAGGTTGTAAGAACGATGTCTGAGTTCGCTAGCATCTCTTCGAGGTCGTTGATGTCGCTTTTGTGGCCAGCGCGATGGTGAGCCACGCGCCCTAGTCCATACTTGCTATCGGACTTCGTTGCGACATGCTGCCGAATTTCTTTATCCCACTGCGCGATCAGAGCAGGCGCGGCGACGATCAGTGTGGCCCGGTTCTTTGGCTTGTCCTTGCCAGGAAGTTGCTGAACTATTAACGTCAACATTGAGATAGTTTTTCCCAGCCTGCAAATAGAAGAGCAAAGGGGTTAGCGAATGACTCAGACATGGTAGGGTTTTGCTCATAAGTTTGGTACCCCATCTCGTCGCAGAGGAGTCCACCCTTCGGTTGGACTGAGGCTCGCTCCTAGAGGGAAGGGTAGAAGGGTCAGCAGGTGTCTTGATGGTCTCAGGGGAGGTTGACGAACCCTCTGCAACATAAAAGCCTGTGAAAAGTGTCAGCAGTGATTAAAGGACAAGCGCAAGCATGCGAGGCATGAGGACGTACCACGCCACAAACCTGATAAGGCTTGAGAGTAGCCTTCATTCCCCTCACCTCCCAGTTGCCACTTCCATCAGTAGTAGCTTTCACAGCATGACCTGCAAGAGAAGGGTAAGGGGTCAGTGAATGTCTCACACAAGGTACCGTTCTGCCCTTCATTTTCTTACCTCCACCATTGAAGGCCTCGATGGCGTCCGTCAAGAACTTTTTATCACTACGAGCAGTTCCCCTGCTTTCATCTGGAACTGACGCCTGGCAGAAGTGTCAGCGACGGCTCGAATTGTGGTGCACAGTCCCGAAGGCAAGAGGGGCCCTTTTGCCCACCATTGCTTACCATCAGTTGCTTCAGGGCCTCATTCCTGCGTCTTGTGCCAGAGAACTTGGGCTGGGACGGCAGCTCAGCCGCCGCAACAGCATCTCTGAAGACGTTCGCAGTCGTGATTGAATCGAGGTTCGTGAGTTGAGCGCCCTGCTTCTTGCGAGACTTCGGCTTTGCTTTGCTGCCAGATGCTTTGCCCTTGGCTCCCTTCGCAGCGGCTTTTGCTCGAGAGGTCAAGTTGAGCAAATCGTCCACGTCGCCGTCGTTGTAATTCGTTCCCAACACCTTCTTGGCGTTCTTCCTGGCCTTTCCCTTCTTGGTGGCTGGTTGCTCGCTGTCTGGAGCAGCAGCACCGCGCTTGCGGCCCTTCTTAGGGCGCTCAGGCTCTTCCTCCTCTTCGCTAGCTCCAAAAGCCATTGGCGGTGGCACAGCAGAGGCATCGCTCTGCTGTACGAATAAGCCGCTCTCATCGTCCGAGACCGCCTCATACTCCCTGTCTGCGGCCTGCTTCTGCACCCAGGTATTGAACTCGGCTTCCAGCCTCATAAAGCGAACCTCATCCTCGACCGAAAGCTCGTCTGCACGCTTCTTCTGCTCGTGAACGACCTTCGCCGCTTTATACCGCATCTCGATCTCGCTTCCTGCTGATTCCGGGATTGGGGAAGGGGCGGCTTGTTCTGACTCCTGCGGCGGCGGGATGGGAGCTTTGGGTGCAAGTGGACCCGATCGGAATTTGTCCGCAAGCCGCTTCTGCAGCGCAAGGATCTCTTCGGTGGTCGGAGGGGGTGGGTGCGGGTTCTCGACCGTCTCGACAACCTTCGTGGGCTGTTCCGCATTCATCTGAGCGGATCGTTGTTTCGGAGATGCTGCAGTCTTCTTCGCCGGGGGGGCTGGCCTTCTGAGAATAGCCGTCATCGTGTCTTCGTGCTCGTCGTCGCTGATGAGGTCGATGGTCTCGCCGATGTGGTTCGAAATGCAGCCTTGATCTTCTTGCTTGATGGGCGATCCGGAGTTGCTCTCCGGCCCTGCCATAGTGTGAATGCTGTGGTGAGAATGATGGTGGGAAGTTGTGGGTTGGCGGTGGGTGAGAAGTGTTCTGTGTTGCTGTGAGATATGGAATGATGAGGTGTGTGAGAAGGTTGATATGAAGTGGAAGGGTGTGAAGAGATGTGTGAGAGGGAAGAGGGATGTTGTGTCTATGAGGAGGAATTAGTTGAGAGGAATCAAGAAGATATATCAGGCCCAAGCACTGACCACCAGTCGTCCGCGTGAGCACAGCGCACGTGGGTACGTGAGCTCCCGATGAGGAAGGAGCAGTAACAGTCTGCTTTCTTGTGAGGCAGGTGCTCGCCAGCAGTGAGTCCTTGGTGAAGTGAAGATGGAAGGCTTGAAGGAAGATGTTGACTGAGGAAGGGGGGTGGTGGATGTTGAGGTAGTCGGGAGAGGTTGGGGGGCGTGGAAGACCAGGTTATATAGACCGTAGGGGTGGTCAGTGCGCCTCGGTATCAACGTCCAGTGAGCCACACGTGATGCACTAGACCCGGTGAGGCAGGCGCGATGCCTTGTGACAGGGCCAGTAAAAGGGCAGTGAGCCGGTAGTGAATGGCTGTGGCGCCCCTTCTCCTAGACGCGGAGGGCTCACATGGTGATATCAGTTCGTACGGCGGGGGCAGAGAGGCAGCGGTGTTCGAGAAGGGCGTTCCTGCTTTTCGACTGGGCTACCTCTTCAGCATAGTGAGAACTCCTCGTAGTGCTACCAAACCATAAAAGCTGCGCGGGAGCCCCGAGTTTCTTGGAGCCGGTGCTTCAAGCCTCTGCGCTCTTCTGAGTCTTCTCCGCGAAGTGAACGTGCCCCGATACAACTGTCCGGTCGTACGCATGCGCGAGCGCGAACGGCCTCCTCGAGAGTAGCCGCCGAGGGGACAGGTCGCTGTTCTCCCAGACAGAAATGGCGCTCATGGTCATGTCACCTCAATTGCGTTCACGAGGTCTGGCTCCGACCTTGAGAACGGGTGGTTCGATCTCAGAGACCAGATAACAATTTGATAAGCTTGTCGATCCGGATGGTCTTACGAAAGCTGTTTCTGCCGCCGAAAGGATGAAGTCCTGTCCAGGAAGCTGCGCCGCACTGCTCTCAAGGTTGATAACCTCACGTTTCGTAGCAACAGTAGTAGTTCCCATTCCTTTGGTTTCGAACACGGAGAAGTATCGCAGGCACCTGAAGAGAAACAGTCTTAGTAAGGTAAAGCACTATTCAGTACGGACCACACGGCCCGCGCCGTCGGGTATCATTTGCTCAGGTCCCATCCCTTCGAGCACACCACATCATCCCAAGGCTCGCGCGACAGTACAGTAGAGCCTCGCTCGTATATTAGTCGCCAGCCGACGTATGCAAGTCAGCTCCCAGACGCCATGTTCACCGAACCCCTCCGCTGCCAGTCTGAGATCCGAGGACTTCAACAAAAGAAAGCACATGCAGCCCATGCTTCGCCGCGCTTATCCAGCAACTTCGCCATCGGCCTTGTAGAACCATGCGGCGAGGGCGATGATCATGTAAGTTATCTGGCCGAAATGGGTCAGCGGTCTCAGTTATGGTAGGGTGTTGCCCGTTAGACTCTTACCATCAGCAGCACCCCTTCGAGCCAGTGACTCTTGCCGTCCTACATTCATGTCAGTGTCCGCACCCGCCAAGAGTCTTCAGGACGAGCTTACCTGTATCAGATAGTTCACAATCACCACACTGATGAACAGCACGGAAACCTGGAAGCCATCGAAAGCCAGAGTCATGACACTCGCCTCGGCGCTGATCCATTGAGGGTCGCCCGGCGAAAGAGCACCGACACCGAACCAATTGAGGAGGACCATGAATGGGAGAACGAGCAAGGCGATCTGAAGGCTGGAGCCGCAGGCAACTCCGATGGAGAGGTCCATCTTGTCTTTGATGGCAACGGTGACGGCAGTGGCGTGCTCGGCGGCGTTGCCGACGATGGGCAGAAGGATGAGGCCGATGAACTCTTCCGGGACGTCTTCGGCGACGGCATCGATAGCAGAAACCTAGGATTGATGTCAGCAGCCGCCGAACCAAGTCTTGCACGGCTCTGCAACTTACCATGAACTCCGCGCACAGAGCAACGAGCACAGTGCTGCCAGCTAGCGTGACCAAAGCGCCAAGACGGGTAAGCTGGGGCACCTCGCCTTCTTCCTCATCGTCTGCAAACATATCCCCACGCGTGGCATCACTTGCGCCAACCGCAGCACCTGTACCGGCGCCGATGGCGGCAATACCTTTCGAAGCATCGCCTTTGGACTTCTTTCCAGATGACAGCTTCGGCGCCTTCTGGCTGGGCTCGTTGTACATGTCGGTATGAGTGCGCAGCTGGAACAGGAGATAACAGCCGTAGGTGACGAGAAGTAGAACGGAAGTCCCGCGCGAGGTTGGCGCAATACCGGTGTCGACGCTCGCAAAGATCCTGGACGCGGTGGGAATGATCAGACTTCCGATCGCGAGCGCGAGCAGGGATGCTGCGGTTTGGGCGACTGTGACGTTGAAAAACTGCTCCTTGCGGTTGATGCCGCCTAGGAAGAAGCACATTCCGAGAACCAGCAGCAAGTTGGACAGCATGCTGCCGATCAGAGATGTCTGGACGATGAGGATCTTGTGTTGGATGAGGGCAATGATGCTGACAATAAGCTCCACCGCGTTGCCGAAGGTGGCGTTGAGAAGCCCACCGAGGACTTCACCGACGTATAGAGCGAGCTCTTCGGTGGCGAAGGACAGCATGGCTGCCAGTGGAATGATGGCGATGAAGTTGACGACGAAGACCTGGGAGAGATATTAGTGCCATGCAGTGCGTCCGTCATCTTGTATCAAAAGGGCTCACCGCAATCTTATTGACACCAGCATAGTTGAGCGCAATGCCAACAGGCACAGCAATGAGCAGGATGTTAATCCAGGACAAGAAGACCGCGCGAACTTGACCCATGATAGTCGGCTTTGGCCAATTCTTCTTCTTCGAGTCTTCAGTCTCTGCCCTGTCAAGCTCTTCTTCTGGTTCATCGTTCTTCTTCCACGGCATGAACTTGCGCATCTTGCGCTTGCGCGGCTTGCCTTCGCCGTCTCCTGGCCCAACTGACTTCTCTACTGGACCGCTATCCTCTGACGAAACATTCTTCGAAGTGTTTCCCTCACTTGATCGTGAAGTCTCAATTGGCTCCGTATATCTCTCGTTCGATCGTCGCGGTAGTCCACCAGATGGTCCGGCTGGGAATGTGCCTGCCTTGGCCACGCCATTGATCTTCTCGTCGTTGTCGCCCTGAAACTGCTGTCTTCTCTGCTCCGCGACTGGTGATGGCACTGCATCGTTCTCGGTGTTGGCGTGGTATAGCCCTCCTGCTTCCTCATCCCGCTTTCTCCTGGGCTTGTTGCTTGTGCGCCCAAAGGGATTGTACGTCTTCACCCCATCATCTTCACCCGCGTACCATGCGCTTTTCCGCGCCGCCTTCTTGACGGAATGCATATTGATCGATTGAATGTTGAAGTAAAAGGTCGAAGGAACGTAGGCTGACGTTGATGTTGTGACGCTGGCACGTGTGGTGCAAACGCGCGAATGCGCTTGCGATTGGTGTTATTCGTTTCCTTGGGCAGCAACTCCTCCACGACAGTATCCAGACTCGTCGCGGTAAGATCCAATGGCAGGTATCACCAACGTAGGGACCGGTGAATAGAAAGTTGCACGATCGCGTGGCAGGAGTCGGGCTTCTTTGTGGGAAATGAGGAGTGGCTGTGCGCTGGTCGCCTCCCTCGCGCGTTTGATGATGATGCAGGTCGATCAACCTTATTCCAAACTCCACAACATTTCACCCGATCGCAAACGTGGCGCAGGCAGGCATTCGAGAATGTGGCAATCAATCTTTTCGGAATCTATACACCGACGAAAGGGAGAGGATCGACGGACCATTTTGGCCATGCAACGATCGAGAACATCGTCAGATGCCAACGTTTAACTAGCGCAAGCAAGATGCGAGAACGAAAACTTGGTACACTTGGCTACATCTCCGTCATGAGGCTTGCGATGCTTCTCCCATTGGCGGTCCGCTGTTGACCTGCATATTGCTGTGCTCTACCGCAGACAACTGCCCTTGCGACAGCACTACAATGCCTACATGGCCGACTGCGACGAATGCGTAACGGACACACTTGCGCCTCCTTCCAGAGAGCAAGGAACGGCTGGAATATAAGCAAGGAGATTCCTCCCTCCGAAGAGTCTAGGCTTGGCCGCCTTGGACAGACTCAGCATGAAAGCTTGGAAGAACGTCGTTGCATCGCACCATCTAGCCTTTGGTCTCGACAGCTTTAAGTCGGTAGCTGCGTCCTAGGGACCCCTCCCTCTATCCGAGATATTAGAACACCTCTTCACGAGCTTGCGTCTCTTCCACTGATTCGAACGGGCGAGGTTGCGGTGGCTTATCCGGCAGTCTCCTCAGCACGAGCTACTCGACAAAGCAAGGCTCGTTGATTGCCTCAAGTGTGTGCCAACGCTACATCTGGTGAGCCCGTACATCCTGGAGCTGGCCGAGTAGAAGCCGCAAGGACTTGGACGTGACACGATGCCAGCGCAACAATTTCCGCGCCAAGTTCGGCATCGGAAGTGGCTCGGAGGCGGTGAAGTGCAAAGAGGCTGTCCCCGCTCCCGCCCGACTCGGTCCGTCTTGCCGAACCAGGTCCATTAGCAGACGTCTCTCTCCCGAGCTGGAGACACTCTACACGTTGCGTCGCCAGTCTGATGTTTCCCTTGCTCGCATACTTCGAGGTCCACGGAGAAGAAGTTCTGCTGAGCAGAGTTGCGGGCAATAGCCTGCGACCGCAATATTTGCGGCGGCCTGACGCAAGCCTGCTGGCGGGTTGTCAGAGCTTGAACTCGAACAGTGGCTGATTGTCTCCTCATATTCTACCGTTGTGCCTGGCGAGAAGATGACATGTACAGACGCTGCACGACAGGAAGGAAGGACATGAGCACGACGGAAGATAAATTCATTCGGACATCAACATAACGGTCTCCCTCCTACATCTGGCTAGCATTGCGGACGCTCCTGTCGTACTCGACCGTCGTCTCGGTGGTACGATGTATGATCATCCGAGACGAGTCGTTAGAATTACTGTCCCGGCTAGCTCTTCGTCCAGGATCACCTTTCACCCGATAGTAATAACCCGTGTTCTTGGAATAAGAGGCTAGCGACTTTTGTGTTCCTTCCCTGCCACTCAAGGACTCTAGCGCATAGCTGCTAGCCGTCTGTGGATCGATCGCGCCCCATCTCGTGTTCAGAGATTTCATGAACGGACCGAGCGTTGGAAATGTCGACGACATGGTACTGAAGTGTAGCTCAACCAGGAGGCAGACACAGGGGATAACTGCGGCCACCTTGCCCTCCGAGAGATCGTTCCATCTTCCGGCCAAGCGGAGGTGTACGAGAGACACCGCGATGATGCTGACGGTTCTGTTAGCATGAAATCCTCTGGGCTGAAACGGAAGTTGTACTCACGGCAAGCGCACCGCGAAGGTTAAGATGATTATGGTCTTCATCTGCACTGCCATTTGTAGATCCCAGACGATCCAGACAGGCATCAAGAAGATCAGTACTTCGAGGGCGACATCTGTTGCTGCTGTTGCCGACCATCCAGCCGTCTGGTGTTGGTCAGCGCCCGAGCTCACGGCAGAGGAAAGAGTTCTCACATATCCTGGACACTGTCCGTCCAGTACTCCCCAGGATGCTCTCGAACCGGCGCAACGTCCAGCCAGAATCCCAACCCAAGCTATTCCAGTTGCGCAGTTGAGACCCATAAGGACCCATGCAGCCGTGCGGTGAATCTTGTTGGGGGTGATTCGAAGGTAGAAGCATACCAACGTGCACTTGGCGACGGTCATGGCGAGCAAGGTGAGCATTGTGGCCGCAAATAGATACTACAAGCGTGAGCATTCCAGGTACATGTTTGTCCTTTCTCTCGATAACGCACCTTCTCGACCACAGATACTTCGCTGATTGAGACATACTCAGCTGCTTGACCGAACCCAAACTTGACAGATACGCCAAAGAGGATCGAAGCGACTGATGCGAGGACCTACCGGGAAACCGTCAGCCAGACAAGTTGACTTCTTTCCAGGGGTACCCGACCGTTGCTGCAAGACACAGCACATCGTCAATCCCAAGCGCAACACTGGTCGTCCAGCGCGTGTATATGCGTATGAACATACAAAGTATGCTCCATGTCGTGAGAAGGCTGGAGACAATGACAATGACACCACCCTTATCGGTTGGCGATACAATGAAGTTGCGATGGCTGTCTGCAACCATCGTCGCAGACTAATCGTCGGACCGTATACGTCAATATCGTACAGTCACTCGCAGACTCGCAACAAGATGATAAGATCTCAAGAGTGCTTTCACGGACTAAGTCATACATGTATCCCCACGCAACTGCCATGCTTCAATGCTGGTCTTGTCAGATAGAGGCTTTGGCAAGGGACGGGTACGCGAGTTTCACGATCACACGCAAGATGGTGATTGACCATGTGCCAGTCAGTCACAGTACATGTGCCCTATCTGTGCTAGGCCCGGCAGTCCTCCCAATCCGTCACAGCAGGGACCCTTCCCTGGTAGTGCGTGCAGCGTGCTGATAGCAAGCGATCACAACGGCACTGTCTTCGTCCCCCACAGAAGGAGAATGTCCACGCCACCAGTAATGGAGGGCAGGCGAGGGTGCCTGTCTGTCGGCGACAGCTCCAAGAAACAGCTTTGGCGCCCTCGCCTGGGTCGGCCAATTGTATGCAGAACGCAATAGTGTGAGGAGAGCTCTCGCTGTGTCCCCCAGACACCACAACCGGCATCAATGCCGGCACGCTCTAGCCGATGACCGAGGCCAGAGGGCAAGCATACGGGAGGGGTGTGGTTGGAATTGAATGTGGTCGAAGCCAAAGCTTTCGTCGTTTCTGCGGGGACCTTGTTCCGGCATTGCTCATCCTTGCGATAATGCCTCTTAGTCTGGCTTAAATTGGGTCTTAGCCACATAGCGCCGTGCGCCCATGGTCCCCGACGCTAGCTTATCGCGCGGCAGTTCCCCTCGCCGCCAACCGACCGGCATGTGTGTACCTGGCGCGGCATCAATCACTCGCTTCGTGTCTCGACCACCACGCCTACCGACATGGATGTGCGAGCATGGTTGTATGCGTGGGGGTCATCGACGGAACGACGACGGCCCAGGCTTTTGAAAGGTCCTGCCCTTACGGTACTAGTAGCTGTAGCTTTGATGAGATGGCAGAGGGACCATATCTCTCCTCCTGCTGTACCTTCCGACCTCTACAGCTTCTCTCCATCCATTGAACTCTGCCATACTCTTCGGCTGCTTCTCCATTCGCTTGCTCTTTGGCAACCAGCAAGATGTCGAAGCACAGCCATGTGTCAATCACGCTGGACGAGGTCCAAGGCGGCTCGGACAAGGTTGGGACGGTAGTTGACCAGCAGAACATGGATCGACTCGGCAAGACGCAAGAGCTACGGCGCAACTTCAGGTTCATCTCTGTGTTGGGCTTCACGGCGGTGTTGATGTGTACTTGGGAGGCCATCCTCTTTACAGCGAGCTACATCCTCCCCAACGGCGGCCGCGCCGGAATGGTCTGGATGTATGTCATCTGCTTGTTCGGCTTTGGTCTAGCGATTCTGTCAATGGCGGAGATGGCAAGCATGGCACCCACTTCGGGCGGTCAATACCGTACGTATAGCAATTAAAACGTGCTATGTGCGTCTTTCCAAGAAGACTGCTAACATCTGCGCTCGTCACAAACAGACTGGAAAGTACTTCACGACCAGCGTCGCCGGGGTTTAGACTGACTGTTTGGTAGGGTGCCCGAGTTCAGTCCACGCAGTTGCCAACGGTTCCTCAGCTACATCAGCGGTTGGTTGTGTGTGCGTGATATGAACCAGACACAACCATACTTCCAAAGACATTTGCTGACATTTGCATTGTCTTAGGTGCTTGGATGGCAGGTCAACATCGCCAGTGGCTGCTATCTGGTGACATTGCAATTGCAAGGCATCATCGCGCTCAACGACTCCGCTTACGTGCCTCAGCCGTGGCATGGAACGCTTATGATCATCGCCGTCGCGACGCTCGCCATTGTCTTCAACACCTTCTTCGCCAAGAGACTGCCGCTGATTGAAGGCCTTGTTCTGATCATACACGTTTTTGGGTTCTTCGCGATCTTGATACCGCTTTGGGTTCTATCTCCCATCCAGCCTGCAAAAGAGGTCTTTACCAGCTTCACGAGCGCATATGGTTGGCCGTCGCAAGGACTGGCGTGCCTCGTGGGCATTGTCGGGCCCATGTACTCGCTGTTAGGCCCAGATTCGGCTGTGCATATGTGTAAGTACATTGATAGGTTGACACTACAACCTCTGATCCTCGAACAGCTGAAGAGATTCGCGATGCGTCTCGCGTCCTCCCACTCGCCATGATGTGGACGCTTATTATCAACGGAACCACGGGCTTCATCATGGTTGTCACATTTGCGTTCTGCCTCCCCGACAGACTCGTCACTGGCAATCCGGCCTATTTCTTCGCCTACATCGATACCTTCTACAACGCTACCGGCAGCATAGCAGCAGCTAGTGTCATGACCGCGCTTATCGCTACACTGTGCCTTTGCAGTACTATCAGCGCCGTTGCAACTTCATCGAGGCAAATGTTCGCTTTTGCCAGAGATGGAGGGCTCCCTTTCAGCGCTTTTCTGTGCAGAGTAAGTCTTCTGGGGCCCGATGAGTACGTCCACTTTCTGACCACCGCTCACAGGTCCGTCCGGGGTGGGACATCCCACTCAACGCCGTGGTCGTCTCGTTCGTCATCACTTGCCTCCTTTCACTGATCAACCTGGGCTCGGCCGTTGCGTTCAACGCGATTGCCTCTCTCACCGTCGGCGCCATCTTAAGCTCTTACATCATCTCCATCTCCTGCGTATTGCTTCGCAGGATCAGAAAGGACCGTCCTCTACCAAGTAAGAGATGGAGCTTGGGC
This sequence comes from Saxophila tyrrhenica, assembly GCF_035928015.1. Lineage (NCBI taxonomy): Eukaryota > Fungi > Ascomycota > Dothideomycetes > Mycosphaerellales > Extremaceae > Saxophila > Saxophila tyrrhenica. The sequence continues at coordinate 460,215 of NW_027041749.1, read as the reverse complement.
GCAGCCGCTGTGCCAATGAATATTGGCGCGATACTCTTCCTGATCGTGGTCTATTTCTTCACGTTCTGGCCGCTCGTCAACCAGCCGACGCTCGCCTACATGAACTGGAGCTCTGCGATGTACGGAGGTACGGTGATCTTTGCTGTGGTGTACTTCTTGATCTGGGGACGGAAGACATACTCGGGACCTGTTGTTCTGGTGAAACAGGAGTACTAGAGCTTGTCGAAGCACGCTCTAGAAGTCCACAGTGGAACATTCTATCGGCTAATCAGGTAGACGCAGCGGCCACATCAGCCGACAGCAGCAGGTATACAGAACACGGCATTGAGTATTCTCGCGGTGGCGATGTGGCAGCCAGCGAGCTTGATTCGAAGCCGAATGTCAGCAACGGAGGCTCAATCTCACCTCAGCAATCCAGCACTTTCTATGAGCCGCTTTGTCAATACAGCTCGTACTGTCTTTGGCGAACACGGGTCGATGATCACGGTCGCAATACACGACAGGGCGACATCGTACATCCCAATACGTGCTGACGGAAGCAGCAGCTAAGTATGGTGGTGAGTTCTGGTATATAATCAGCGACGCTCTTTCCACAAGTCTCTCCGTCCATCAACAAGGTACAGGCATATCATATCCACCTAACCCAGCAACACAATTCACCGACAGCGTACTCACACGCCTCTTCCCATCAATAACCCAAAGCAACCAACAAAATGCGCAACGCAGCCGTCATCACCTCCGCCCTCTCCCTCCTCGCGGCCAGCGCCTCCGCGCGCATCATCGCCATCGCCGCACCCAGGACAGTCGCCGCAGGCTCCACGGTGGTCTTACAAATCATCGCCGAAGACGACATCCAAGCGAACCAAGACGTCGCCATCTCCTTCGGCCTCGAGTCCGGCAAAGCCATTCCGAACTCGCTGGGCCAGCTCTTGACGTCGAAGTTCTTGGGTCCGGATATGAGCAACATCGCCGACAACTTCACCGCTCACGTAGAGATTCCGGCGTCGATGCCGAAGGGCAAGGCTGCTCTGACGGCGTTCTTGTTTTCGCTGGACGGTGCTGCGTATGAGCCGAACACGGAGACTTTCGAGCTCATAACTACGGTTGGGAAGTTCACGTCGTCGGAGTATGTGAGGAGTGGCTAGGGTGGGAGTGAGCGGGATGTGATGTGGATACAGCGGTGTAGTCTTTCGGGGCGTTCTGCGTGGGGTTTGGCAAGTATGTCTACGAATGTGATGATGCTTTGTCTTTGCTTGGAGAAGGTCCGATGTACCCAATTCATGACCAACATACCATTACCTCTCACAGTGATCGTGTCTATGATTGACACATTGGGCACTTGGAGGGTATGTTATGTACACATTAGCGTCTATATACACTATCTCCTCATATCCCCCAAATCCGCTTTCAAACGTAGCCACAATCCACGAGCAAGAAGCAACAACACCACTCGCAGATATGGCGTGTAAACAGCAGATGCAGGAATCTCTGTGGTGTAAATGCTAAAGCCGTAAAAGGCTGGGTATAAAACTTCCAAGCGCAAGAAGCAGAGTGCCGTCCTCAATGTAGCATGAAATGTAGCATGGTGAGAGAAGGTGTGAGGTCGGTGGTGGTGTAGTAAAAGCATGGATGCGGGAGTCGAGGTCGAGGGAGTGAGAGCCGTACGCCAGAAAGCATGAGAAGGCGCCGGAGAAGGCCGTATCCAAAAACGCCGCGCTATGTCCGGAACAGTGTCGTAGCAGCAAGTGCTCAGCAAAGCAAGCAAGCAGCCGGTTAAGATCAGTCCGGATAGCCCATGGGGTTGGTGCTTTCCGTCGTCTCGCCCTCGATCGTCTGCCGCCAGTGCTGTGGCAAACAAACACAGACGAGCGGGAAAGCCTTCACCTCGCCCTCGTCCTCCAGACGTGGTGAGCTATCGTTGCTCAGACCGCTGTCCCGCTGAATCTTGCCCTCATCACGCCAGTCTTCAGCTTTCTGTCGGACACGTACGCCAGTCGCCCAGCCGTCGTCCCAGATGCCGAGGACCTTGATCATGTCGCCGCGCTCGAGGTGAAATTCATCGGTTGCTCGCGGTTCGTACGCCCATAATGTTGACACGAGGTTGCCAGGGTGGATCTCGTCTTGTGAATAGTAGTCCTTGAAGAAGTTAAGCTGCTCGCTCTGGCCGTGTGACTCAGGGGAGGTATAGTCCCCATTCGTGCTCGGTGAGGTGTCGTTACCACCGGCACCAGCTGCCACGACTGCGAGCTGCGAGCCGCTCGAAAGCGAACCACTCCGTTTCTGCGGTGGTGCAATTCTGCCATGTGCAGAGCCTGGACTATCATCTTCGTCGTCTGACTTGCGGCCGTACGGCGTGTACTTAGCACCCTGCTCGTCACCGCTTGACTCCTCTAGCGCTGCCATCCGTGCGACTCTACCGCCTGGCATGACAGCCAGTCCGGCACGCTCCTGGTCTCGTGCACCATCGTGGAAGACCATTGGTGGCTGTCGGGAAGTTGCGGGCTGGTTGAAAACGCTGGTGGCAGGACTACTGTTGCTGCGTTTCCGGAACAGCAGGCAGCCTCCAATGATGAGAGCGAGTAAAAGTAGAGCGCCCAGAATCGCGCCTATCACGATACCAGCAATCTGCCCTCCCGTCAGTCCTCGATGCGATCCCGAGGAAGCAGCAGCAGCGCCGCCTGTGCCGGTTGGCGATGTCGTGGACGACGATCCAGTCACGGTCACTGGCCTCAGCGATGATGAGGCAATGACTGGCAATGCCACGTTCTCACATCGCGAGGTGGTGTCGGAGAAGACGCAGCACGAGTCGGTGCTGTTGGTCGAGCTGCCCGCGCAATAGCTGCAGAGCTGGCCCAGGTTTGACGTGTAGCCGCAATTGTCCGGCTGATTCTCGACAGCCTCGATGCAGCTCTCACTGAGAGAGTTCGCCGGGAGTGCGCAATTGGTGAAGTCGGCCCGTATCTGACTGAGCGCATTGTCGCCCGTGGAGCCACAGATGTTGCTTGCGGTGATCTCCTGCTCGCTTTCCGCGTATGAGGCGCATGATTCGGCGCACAGTGGTCGAGTCGCGCCTCCAGACAGTCCGCACGGGTTGATGGAGTTCTGTACAATTGCGTTGCAGAGCACGCTGGTTGTGTATCTGGCGTAGAAGCCGGTGGTGTTGTCTGACTGGAAGTCAGAACATCCTATCAACTGACGGTACCTGGATATTAATTAGCACTTTCATCTGACACAGACTCATCACGCATGCATACCGTAGCTGCGCGAACTCGTTGTCAACGTAGGACCTCAGCTCCGAGTCGAATGAGGATGTATCTGTCACTGAAGACAAGAAGGGGAACAATCCAGTAAGGTTGTCGTTGGTCGAGACTGACGCCGCGCTGAAGGCCGGACATTGCGTCGAGTCGGACAACGATATGCAATTTTGGGCCATGCCAGTGGGTATGCCGGCAGCGAGCAGTACGCATGCTGCTGCTGTCGTGCTGAGGTGTGGTTGTGTGCGCCGTCTTCGTCTCCTGGCCCGGTGTGTTCTTGAGGTACTGCGTTCTTCCACCCTCATCTCTGCTGCATCCTCCATGCACCCACTTCCGCTCGCCTGCCTCTCTATCATACCATCGTCCTCCCCCATACCACTTCCAAAGACGAACATCCTCCCCTCGTCGCACGTCGCCCAGTCGTTCTGCAATCCGTACATCCACCTCTGAAACGACTGTGGCCTCGCGTCGGCGGCGGAAATAGCTATCGGCTCCTCCCCACGCGCATGCTGTACCGTTCAAAAGCAAAAGCAAGAAAGCAAAGATCAAAACGAGTGACTTCTCCTCCTCCGAAACCCTTGCAGCAGCAGCAGCACAACGCAGTCGCACCTGCAGCACCTTCAGCAGAGGTGGTGATGATCGCAGGTGACAACAAGGGACAAGGGCACAAGGGAAGCTGTACCCCCAAGGGCCCGAATCTGCCCTTGCGGAGCAACAGAGCACGTTCGGCAACCGGACTCTCTCTGCGCACAGAGCGCAGTCGTAGATTAATTTGGTGCTCTAACTCGAAGCTGCAAGGTACCCGCGATGAAACGTGAAGATCATTGGCGCGATTGCGGTCGGTGCCGGGGGTGGTGGAAATTGCGAAGCTTGGAGTTCTAAACATCTGGGGCCGCAGAAGGACGAAGTGCGCGAGGATCATGAGGACTTGATGTTGTGTTGCGGATGCTCAAGAAGACATTGGGGAAATGCTCCGCCTTGTTAAATGCGAGGGTGCCGGTCGTTATGCTGATCAACAGAAGCAGATCTTATCATAAGAACGATCAGTATAGAACGGCCCCTCACGTCAGGCCCAGAACGCCTCGAGCAGGGCTCATCCGAACGAGCCACGGCCCATGGTTTTGGGCAGAACACACCGACCGTCGACAGGCCATTGCGAGGGCCGAGTATACATAGCATCCCGCTGCCCAGGGACGACACGCGCGTGGTGCTGTGGCTAGACATCTGCTGTACGGTATTTGTACATAAATCTCATCGGTCGCTCTATGTGTATCATGAAAATCAACCCAATGCCCCTCGCTATGCAGCAAAGACCCAACTCCGCCTGTCCCTCAGGAACAAAAGCTCAGCCATACAACCCTATCGATCCCACGGTCATGTCTCGATCACGCTCCAGCCTATAATTCGCCGGTAGATTTCGCAGCAGCTTCTTCTGGCTCTCATTCGGGGGTGCAGGAGGTTGCGGTATAGGCTCCGTCGACGTCGTCGCTTCCTCCTTTGCTTCCTGCCGTTCTGGGGTGGGCACGAGTGCAGTGACATGGGCACCTTCGCCTGCTTCCGCTTTCGCCGCCGCCAATACATCGACATCCTGCCGCAGCACTTCCAACCCCGCGGCAGGCGTCGTGACATACCCGCTCTCCTCCAACCCCGCCTCAGGGTCTTCGTACTGGAAAGGCGTATACGACGACCCCTCCACCGGTTGCCGCTCCTCAACGACCCTCGGCTTCTCAGCCACAGCACCACCCCGCATCTCATCCTTGACCACCTGCGGCAGCTGGTCGAAAGTATTTGACCGCTCCTTCCGCACCGCAGCCTGCTCCTTTACCAACTGCGTCAACCGCCTCGCTGCACTCGCTCCTCCATGCGCCTTCAATGCCTGCTCCCATATAGCGTCGTAAACCTCCCTCTGCCCGACTTGCAGACAAAGCCGCAGCTTCGCCGCGAAAGCTGTCATGCCTATTCGCTCCGATACCCAAGCCTTCTTCGTCTTCTTCGTGCTCTCGCCCTTGAGAATCAGAATCTTCTTCCAGATCGCTAGTCCATTCTCCCAGTCCCCTCGATCCGCGCAGTCTTTTAGCAAAGGCGTGAGACCGGCCATGGAGACGCCCCAGCCTTCGTGACGCATGTACTCGCAGATGCGGAGGGCGCGGTCGAAGTCGGAGAACTTGATCAGGCCTTCGATGATGGCGCGGAAGACGTAGGGCGTGGGGTAGGGGAGCTGGATGATCTTCTCCGGGTCGTCGGGGTGGCGGACCAGTCGGGACTTGTTCTGCTCGTTGATTTCGAGGTCATTCCGGGCGAGTGCCATGCCGCCGAACTTGCCGCGCATAAGAGACACGTAGCGCCAGAAACCGCTGTCGTTGGCGGTGGCGATGTAGTGGTCGAGGACGGCAGCCGTGGTGACTTCGTTGTGTCGGATGTGAGATTCGTTCATGGAGGCGATGATGGCGTTGCTGAGGGTGGGGAGTTGTGCTTTGGATAGGCCGAGGAGGAGGGTATTATAGGTTTCGAGATTCGGTGGTGCGGATGAGATGGCCAGGTTGTACGCTATCTTCGCAAGGAGAGTCGGTGTTTGTATATCGGCCTTGACGTATTGTTCGAAAAGGCTCTGCAGGGAAGAGTTCAGCCACCTCGTCGTGATATGATGTCCTCCAAGGCCGTCTTGTCCGAAGCGGCATATCTGCGTATCCTCGCGCCTTGGGCCGGCCTCACGATCCACGAGCTCATTGAAGTCCGCTGGGTGGAGGTATGGCTCATCAACCCTCTTCGTAACCCTAAGTCTTGCGCAAGTCTCCCGGTAGTGCTGCTCCAGGTCGCCCTGATTCTGCAGGATGAGCTGAGCGAAGTTCTCTGGCACTGCCTGCGCAGCCTCCGCTGACCATCCTCTCCGCTGCAGCTCAAGCAACAGCTGACCCAGGAACTTCTCTGTCGAGCCCTGTACCGTCAATATCTTCTTCGTGGTCCATCGTCTTAATTTGGCTTGACTCCTCCTTTCATCCGTCGCATATATTGATTGGGGTGGAAGATTGAACGTATCCAGGGGAGGACCAGTATTCGTTGCCCATTCTGCCTTGGAGTCCTCTGGGTCGACGTCTCTGAAGACGTTGCCGTCCTCGGCTGCACTCCCAAATGGTTCATAGCCAGCGATAGCCTCCTCACCGACTTCTACCGCCTGACCCAGCCCTTCCTCCAGCTCCAATTCCTGCTCTTCATCTTGCCTTCTCTCCTCCACAAGCACCTCCTCCCTCGCCCTCTCCGGCTGCCCAAGCTCCTGTCTCAGATCCCCAATGGCCCGATCCCATTGCTCTCTCCGCTTCTTCTTCACACCAGCATCAAAGGTTGCTGCCGCCGCGAAGATCCCAGAATACCATAATGTCGATGAGGTGAGATACTTCGGCGTGCGCCTCGTTGCCGATGCTGTAGCTCGTCGAGTGACCCCATTGGCGTAGGAGAGGCATTGCGGGCATTTGCACGTTCCCCGAGTCTGCGCAACCCGGCTCCAGATGGTTTGCATTGCGCGCGCATTATCGGGCTTTCATTACTATCTATCATAGGGATGTTGGCGAAGCTCCTGGGGTGGTATCGTTGGATGTCAGATGTCAGCGCCAAGCACCGGAGGTTGGACTTCGGACTGCGAGAGTGGCTGCAACTCGCTCAAGCCACACCTCTTCCTCTCCCTCTCAATGACTGACTCGGACCTGGCCCAACGTACAGCTGTACAGAGAACTGCGTGGAACAGTGCAGAAACGCTTGTAGGGCGCACTCGGACATGGAGAGCAAACAACTCGACGCTGCCTGAGTCCCATCGAGCCCACAGTGAATGGCCCTCAAGCTCCTCCCATTCCTTGATGCACCTGCTATTCACTATACACTTGACACGATGCTTATATACTGGAAGGAACGATTGAAAGGCCTCTCGTTAAGAGACTGCTTCAGACCACATCAGCTTGGAGCACCTTGATCTCGACTCTACGCTCCGTACGAGACTTAGTACATTCTTTCACTTTATCAAGCTTGCTCTTATATACCTTCGGCCGTTCCGGACTCGACGACCATGTCGAGATTCTTCCGCTCTGCCGACTCAACTTCAAGCTCGGAGTCCGGCTCATCGAACGACAGCGAGGACGAGGACACTGTGGAACTCCAAGAAAGCACCGAGCTTACGAGAGCCAATGCCGTCAATCAACCCACGGCAGATACTGGCCATCATGAGAACATTCTCTTGCACGCTCTGCTCGAAGAAAGATGTCTCAACGAAGCTCGCTCGGAGCTGCCAACTCACCCTCCATCATCGCCCGAAGTCCTCGCAGAAGGACAGCGACGCTACCAACGCTTGCGCGAACAACTGGCTTCATACAACCTGATCGCAACATCCACAGGCCTGGATGATGACCAGAACGTCAATGCCAGGCAAGCTTATCGCGACGGTCTGGACGTTCTCAGCCGGCAGACCAACCCTGCGACGGTAGCACCGGCGCTTGGGCGCATGCTGACAGAAGGCGATGCGGATAGTGCATCGTTACCGACTTCACCAGTCCAACCACTCGAGTCGAACATCCATGCCCATCGACCTCCATTGCCTTATCCTTCCCGAAGGCTCTTGACAGGCAGGGACACGGATGACATCCCCACAGAGCCTTTCTTTATGACCCTGGGTTTGCCTGTACATTATGGACGCACAGTTTCCACTCAACTGCTTGCGAGTCGATACCGCAATGAATTCGAGGAGCTTAGTACGCTTGGTCATGGCGGGTGAGTAGCCAACCCCTGACAAGAACAATTGGTTTCACATCAGACTCGATTCGACCTTGAGAATCACTTCGATCATGATACTAAGCACACATTCAGGTACGGTATTGTCTACCACGTACGGCATCGGCTGGATAACCAGAAATACGCCATAAAGAAGGTACCCCTGAGCGCCGCAAGACTGGAACGCATTCAGAAGAGGGGTCAAGCTGAGGTGGACGAAGTGCTTCGAGAACTGCGTACCCTGGCCAGACTAGTAGGTTCCCTTCACCATATCATCGATCGGTCGAAAACGCAACAGAACGGCAAGAGTACGTGGCTGACATGTTGATTTTGAAGGACCACCCGAACATCGTCCGCTATTTCAACGGATGGATTGAGTGGGTAGAGGGCATGGCCAATTCCCACCAGGATGCGTCGGACAGTAGAGTGTTCGGCAGTGCGGACGGCGACGACGCAACGTCCGGTGCTCAGGACGGCGATCTCTCTTTCCGCCGCATTCGTACCGAAAGCAGCGACGACCCACCAGATGTGTTATTCGAGCATAGCGACAAACCTCCCTCGGAACGTGAAGACTACAACGATGGCTTCCAGCTACGACGGAGGAATACTCAGAGCACCGTCGCCACCGGCACAGACGAGTCGATCGAGTCTGTCGACCGCTCAATCGACCCCTCATTCAGCATGCAGTCTGCAGCCAGCGGTGTCAACTTCAGCCAACCCGCCCTGGCACTCCACATGCAGATGTCGCTGCACCCAATGACGCTAGAGGACTTCCTCTCTCCTCCGCCCTCCTCCGATCAGGCTACCGCCCCGCCATCTCACTGCTTCCACCTCGCGCCTTCGGCTAGCATCCTGCTGGCTGTGCTGGATGGACTGGAGTACCTACACGGTGAAGGCATCATCCATCGAGATATCAAGCCGGCGAATATTTTTCTCGGCCCTCACAGTAACCCGAGAGCCACTAGTGGGCTTGTGGATCTGACGAGCTGCGGCGACTGTCAGGCTCAAGATACCGCCAATCCTACGAAACTCGAAGTCCGCATCGGAGACTTCGGTCTCGTATCCGTAGCAGATCCAGCAGTCGAAAACACCTCGCCCTCCTTCACTGCCTCCGCCTCTGAAAACACCGCCGACGCATCCCAAGGAGCTGGAACAGCCCTAGCATACCCGCGATCCTCTGCCGAGATGGTCGGAACACAAATCTACCGCCCCCCAACCGCCCAGCCCATCGGCCCATGTCTCGACATCTACGCGCTCGGAGTCGTGGCTTTCGAGCTATTGCAGAAATTCAACACGGGATACGAACGGCGGGTCGTCGTCCAGGCGCTCAAGGAGGGGAAGTTTCCGGATGATTTCTGTGCTGGTGTTGATGGGGAGAGGGCGGAGGGGGTGAGGAGGTGTATCGGGGCTATGCTTGAGGGGAGGAGAGGGGAGGGGTGCGTGAGGGAGGTTAGGGAGATGGTTTTGGCTTTACAGCCAGACGGCTAGGATGTTTGATAGAGTGCTATCTGCGATTCAAGCAGTCTTCTTCGCCGCCCGAAACTTCTCGTGCCATTTCCTCTTCGCTCCAAGGGTGGATTTCGCTTCTGTGGCTGCGCCCGCAACGGCTGTAGCGGCTTTGACGCTGTCGCTGTCGACGAGCGTGATCTCTTTCCCGCCATTCTCGCGTCTGATGGTGCTTTCTAATCGACCGAGCGATGCTTTCTCCCGCCACGGCTCGGGCATGAGGTCCGCCCATTCTGCTTGGATGTCGTTCACTGCCACCGTGTTGCGGCCGTTGGCTGTGCGGTCTTTGAGCAACGCCAGGCCGAGGGAGAGAGCGAGTTTCTCTCCATCCACCACCATCCCCTCCCCATCGTACGCAGAGTCGGAGATACTCCTCAAAAACGCCCCAACTAACTCCTCCGGCCAGTCGTCTTCACCCCTAACCAAACCCTCACACTGCTCGTTGTCAACAGCAACCGTCAAATCCGCCCCCTCCGCCCGCGCAGCAGTTAGAATCCCCCGCCACACCTGAAGCCGAACGCTCTCGCTCGGCACCACCGCCACCCCTCCCTCAAGTTCGAAACACGCGAGTTTCCGCCAGACGGTCTCGCATTCTGCTTCACTTAGGGGGATACTATCGAATAGCTCCCGCTTCGTAACCGCCTTCCCAGTCCCCTTTGAACCGGTAGACGCATAAACAGGCACCGCCGCTCTAATAAACGGGACAGCGGATGCGGAAGAGTCAGGGGGTAGGAGTTCCAGGGTGGTGGTACATTGCGCTATCGCCTGTATTCCCGGACTGGATAGCGAATCTGGTAGGGGAAAGGACGGGGAGGTGATGAAGAGGCTGTTGGAGGTGCTGACTTGACGGATGGGATAGGTGTCATTGTCGGTGCAGATGACGACGGTTCCTTGAGCTGTTGGTGGGGATTTGAGGTAGAGGCTGGAGATATGTTAGTTGGATTGACGGGATGGTGGGATGGGGGCGTACGGGGAGGCGTTGTCTGCGGTTATTACGTCGAGGAGATCTGGAGGGAGTTCAAGGAGGCGGAAGTGCTGTTGTGATTCTTCGGGGAGGAGGGAGAAGGGGATGCTGATTTCGTGTTGCGTCGACATGTTCGCTACTCCATTTGTCTTGTTCCTACAGAAGTTTGTGTAGTGTTGAAGTCAAGCATGAAGTCGCGTTATTTTCGTGATCCCGCCCCTCATATCGGGCGAAGCTAAGCATCCACCTCAGCGACATCCGACAGCTGCATCCCGGTCTGTACCACTACCATCACACCTCTTTTCAGCCATTGTGTGATGCGGCCTGCGGGTCACGGCGTCTGCACCACTGCACCTTCTTCCTTGCACTTTTCGTGTTGTTTACTGCAGTATTGACAGCCCCATTGAGCTTGCGCCTGGCCGACATCTCTCGACGCGCCGGAGACAGTTCTAACACAACAACAACACCCACGATGATGATATGAGCCACGACCTTACGACTTCTGAAGCAATGGCCACCGTCATCCCCGCCCCGCCCGCCCTTTCCGGCGACCTCTTCCTCTTCCACACCACCGACCCCCTCCTCGCCAACTCCCCCGTCCTCGTCTTCCACGGCCCCGCCGCCTCCATCGGCGCCACAAGCTCGCGCATCCAAGTCCACATCTTCACCGCCGCCGGCTATGCCTCCTACGCGCGTCTGGCGGTCTCGCCGAACTCGCCGCTGTACTCTGCCGTCAGCAACTTGCCGCGGGAGGAGCAGGGGGACGAGGTGGTGCGCGGGATCGCGTTTGGGTTGAAGAAGTATTTCAACGAGCTGGATGAGGGGGTGAAGAGGACGTGGTGTAAGGAGGCGAAAGCGCCTTCACCCGCTGCGTTGTTTGGGAACGATCATATTGCGATTTTGGCGAGTCGGATGACGAGGATTGACAATGTGGATGAGGTGATACGGGAGGTTGGAGTGGCGTTTGGGGAGATGAAGTGTTCGTGGTTGGATGCGGATGTTGTGTTGCCTGCTGGGTCGATCAAGGCGTCGCAGAGGAGTGCTGGGTCGGCAGGGCTTGAGGAGTTTGACGAGTCGCAAGGGTTGGCGCAGCGGTATGGGAGGTATGCGGAGTTGGTCGATTCGCTGGGAGATTTGGTGTTTATGCCGACTTCGAAGATGAGGAGGGCGCCGTCGAAGTCGACGTCGGTGGGGAGGACTGCAAGTTTCTTGAGGCATCAGAAGGAAACGGTACGGAAGGAGCTGAATGAGCTGCTGGATACTGAGGTGAACTATGTCGACCGCATCAACGAGCTGGCGGAGCTGTCGAGCAGACTGGGCGGTTCTGAGGCTTCACAGCTACGGGGTGTATTCCCAGCATCGATCGCAGACATCGCTCGGCTCAACTCGGAATTCCTTACGGATCTTAAGCAGATTTTTGAGGCTACCGAGACTACTGCCTTGCAGGACATTGAGGCAATGGAGGATATTCAGCCTTCGGCTCAACAAGCTCGGCAAGATTTCGTCGCAGACACTCAGGGAGTCGGCGCCATTGCGAAGTGTCTCTGCGACTGGTTCCCGAAGTTCAGTGAGGCGTACAGCAACTACATGCAGAGTCAGGCCAGCGCAACAGCACTTCTCCGGGATATCCTCAAGACTGGTGATCCTTCAGTTGTTGCTTCTTTGCAAGACGTTGGAGAGCAGAAGCTCACTTCTCTCCTCATCGAGCCGGTACAGAGACTGCCGCGATACAATCTGTACATCGACACGATTGCCAAGCAATTGCCAGTTCGCCATCCGGCCATCAAGCCCTTATTGAAAGCAAGAGACATGATCACTGAAATCTGCGATCATGGTGGGTCAGAGCTGGAAGGCATATCCCTCCAGGAGAAGCTGAAGGGTCGAGTGTCTGCCTGGCCATCTGGTTCTACCGCCCTTGGCCGCTTAGTGACAGCCACAGACTTTGTCGAACTTGCTCCACCTTATGCTTCTGAGAGCTGCGATGCTGATCGCGGCATCCTTCTCGTCTTCACCGACAGCATCGTCATGCTTGAGAAGCGTGGCTCAGAGTCAGTATCGGCGAAAGCTTTGTTGACCGAGCTCGACAGTGGACATGGACCGATGCGACAAATGCATGGCCGGCCGCACACACCACACGACCTGACTTTCGTTCGAAGAGTGCAACTCGATGCTGTACAATTGGTTGAAGCGCAAGATGGCAAGTGCATTCAACTTCTAACGATGTTCAAGCTAGACGGTGCAGTGTATCCCCCTCAGCTACCGATGGTCGATTCTTGCCAAATCCTGCGCATCGAAGGCTTCTATGAGCGCAAGCTGGAACGGCTCGTCGAAGAAGTCACAAAAGCTCGCATCGAAGGCCGCTTCAGCGAAGCTGAGCGAGAGGCAGCCAAGTGGGAGGTGCGTGCTTCGGATCCCTCTGCAGACACCGCCAGCCTGCTGAGCGCCATTTTCGAGGACTCGAACCATGAGCACGTCTCTACCCGGACGTCCACAGCTCCTATTCGACTAATCGTCGACATTGATCGTCATGCTCAGAGACCGCGCGCAACCGAAGATGGGATCCGCACTATCATGGCAGCATCGCTTTCTCGGGACGGCACCTGGAGGTTGACGATTGAGTCGGTGGACGGCAAAGCCGCTCCCGAATCTGTCAATACATCACAGGTTGTTAGTGCACTGAGGCGGCAGCTCACGACACTTTCGAGCTTCCGCTACACAATTGAACAGAGCTCCATGACATCTGCGTTACTGGCAAAGCACGGCGCCATTCTGCAGACACTCAATCTCCAGGCCGCTGCTGCGGACGATGACGCGGTATCAGTGAATAGCCGCTCCGAGCGAACGTCAAGACCAAAGTCGCCGAAGAAGTTTCTCTCGAGCTTCTTGTCGAGCACGGGACCAGGCAGCCAACCTCCGGCGTTCCTGAAGAAGGACCTGCCGCCACTGCCACCGCCCAGTCGCCTCCCAAGCGTGCAGTCGAACACTTCTACCATGAAGCCACCAAGTCTGCCACCAAGTCGAGACAGCCGTCCGCCATCAAGAGACCCGCCGACGCTCAAGTCGATGACTTCAATGCGCTCGATGGAACCACTCGCCAGCCCTCACAAGAAGCTTGAGGAGACGCTTGCCACCTACATGCTCGCTCTGCAGGCTCGGAAGGGCAACATTGTCGGGCGAAGCCTCAAGATGCGAGCGACTGCCGACGAGCTGGCGGTCAATGAGCTTTACAACAGCGTGCTTGAGGATCCGAACATGATGGTGTTCGCTGCGCAGGCGACCGTTGACGTGCTCTTCGCGGCGTTCGAGAAATTTTTGAACGTTGCTTGGAGGGAGCAGATGGGTCAGATCTTGCCCTTTTCCACACTTCAGGAGATCCAGTCGAAGGCAGAGACGCTCTTCCCTGCTGAGTTCGATCAGTACTTCAAGGTGACCATCGGACAGCTCTCGCCTCAGAATCAGCGGGCCTTCAAGGGGATTATGAAACTTCTGGCAGATCTGCTTGATGGTACTGGCAACGATGGAGACCGTGGTATCCTTACCGCTGCTTTTGCAGAAGTCCTGGTTACTGAAGGCAACCCGCATGATTACATTGCGCTGATTGATCGCTTCGTGGACGACCCAGACACCTACTTTGGTGAGCCGCTGGAGGAGGTCAGCAAGACTACTGAGGCCGGCTTCAACCCGCACAAGCGAGCACGATCCGTCAATTCGGCGTCCATCAGCTCGAACACATCCTCGCTTCGAAAGAAGTTCGGCCTTGGGCTGTCGCGCGAGAACAGCAAGTCGGAGCAAGACTCCAAGATGGCCTCCGTGTGGCGCACACTGAGCAAGAGCACGCGCGGTGAAGCCAGCCCTGCAAATAGCATTTCCAGGGGTACACTTCACCGCTCGCAGTCTACCGACATGGATGCACGTGATGTGCCTTCGAGACCTGTGTCTCAAGATGGCTCTCCGACACACAAGACGAACTATTTTGGGGAGGACTTATCGTTCAACGGAACCACCTCTGCTCTCAATCTCGGACTCTCGACTATTGGAGAGCATCCCAGCTTCATCCCTACGCAGCCGCCGAGGAAGAAGAGGCGTAGCTCGCTCTCCGACCTCAAGGCTCTCGAAGCTGCACAGCAGGCGTCGCCGAAGCCCGCTTGGTCACCGCAAGCGGCTCGTCGTCCACCAACAGCGCCACGCTATCTAGACGAGAAGTCCTTGCCCAACTCGCCTGTTCCTTCAACACCATCTTCAAAAGGCGGAAGCGGCAGGTTCGGCTCACCCACACGCGAGACACCTCGCTCGCGGCTGCCATCCTCCTTCCGCAAAGAGAACTCACCCGGCCCAAGCAAAGCTCTCGCACCGACGCCCGAGCAGCGCCCAAAGAGCAGCGGCGCAAAACTAGACGAAGTCACCATCACCGCCCGTCCCCTCTCCAACATCCCCACCCTCACGCCCAAACCCCTCACCCTGCATAAGTCCCACACCTCCCCGCCCCCTCGAAACGGCCTGGCGGAGCGTCCTGGCGCTGGGAATATCGTTAAGAAACCCTCCCCCAAACCAGATAAGTCGGACATGCCGATGGCTTCAGGCACAACGACAACGGACGCAGGCTCACCGAAAAAGCTCCGCATGCAATCCCCGCAAAAACTCCGCGAACGCCTGCAAAACGAACAATCCGCCCTCGCCGCCACACACACCTCTCTCCAAGACGAGTTGACAAAAATCGGGGACGAGCTCACCTCCACCCCTTCCCGTATCGGCTCCGTTCGCGCCCCTGGCTCGCATAGTCGGACGAAGTCCACGCCTTCCGCTTACAACCCCCCGGCAAACATGGACATCGCCCAACGCGTCCTCAAGCTCGAAGGATCCCTCCCGACGCAGATGGAGGGGCTGAACGACCGCCTCTCCTCTATCCAGAACGATCTCAGCTCCTCTCTCGCTGTCTCCGAGGCGAAGTGCAAGAAACTCGACGAACTGTATAGAGAAGCCAACTCCGAGAATGAGGCTCTCTACGCGCGGTTCAACGATGAATTGGGACGGATTCTGAAGGCTGTCAAGGGTGGCGAAGGGGTGGAGGAGTTGAAAAGGCAGGTTAGGGAGGGTAGGGAAGAGAATGGGAGGTTGAAGAGGGAGTTGGGACGGGTGAGGAGGGAGAACGTTGGGTTGAGGGCTCAACTCAAGGAGTAGCTGAGGAGACGTGAAGGGGAAGAGGGTGTGTGGAAGGTTATGACTCTCGTATTTCTCTCTTGGGAAGGCTTGCGATGATAAGTGTTACAGGAGAAGACAGGAAAAGCGAACCAGGCACAGGCAACGGACGAATTGATGCAGCGTATGAACTCAGTCAGGGCTTTTGTATCATACTGTAGCATAGCATACACATCAGCATCAACATACTTCATCCAGCTCGGCACATGTCCCACGATCATGTGCCCTTGTCCGTTTGGTCAGGCTCTACATATGCCCATGCCCATCATCCCCGCCCTCGCCCCTCTGCTCCGGATCCAGCTTAATCAGCGTATCGATGCGCATAATCGCCACACAAGCCTCGACGGCCGACTTCAACTGCTTGACCTTACTCATGCTCGGCTCCAACACGCCCGCTTTGACACTATCCTGCACCCGTCCCTTGGCCAAATCCAACCCGTAATTCCGGTACGCTTTCGCCTTCTGCAGCGCCTTGGCGTCGGGAGAGTCTGCGGAGGAGGAAGAAGGACGTTGTTGGGATGGCGGAGGGCGGGGCGCGTCTTTGGGCGAATGGGGGTGCGGTGTCGGTTCGGAGGTGCGTTGGGAGAGGGCGTGGCGGGAGCGGAGGTTGGCAATGAGTTCGCTCGAGTCCTTGGCGGCGTTGACGGCGAGGGTGGTGGGGATGGTGAGGAGGGAGGCGGCGAAGGCGCCGATGGCTAGTTGTTCGCGGGAGCCCTGGGGTGATCGTTAGCATGGGGGAATGGTAGGGTGGGGGTTTAAAGGGGACATACGACGCTGGTCGCCCATTCTTCGAGGTAGATGTGTAAAGCCGTCTCCACTGCGCCGCCACCGGGTACTATCCTGCCGCTTTCGAGCGTGCGCTTGACGGCGGACAGGGAGTCGTGCACGCTGCGCTCCATCTCGTCTAAGCTGTACTCGTTCGGTCCTCGCAGGATAATGGAAGCCGCAGTATGCACCTTTGGCCCCTTGACCAGAATGCACTCGTCGTCGCTGATCCGTTCCTGCACAACTTCTTCCGCCTGACCCAGGTTCTTCGGGTCGAACGTCTCGTCGCCGTTCAGATCTGCCAGCGTCGAAACCATCGTCGCACCCGTCGCCTTCGCAATCCGCCTGAGATCCTCCTTCTTACACCTCCTCACCGCCATCGCACCCTTCTCAATGAAATGCTTCAAGCACAAATCATCAATCCCCTTCGTCGTCAACACCACATTCGCCCCCGCCTTCAAAATCATCTCAATCTGCTCCGTCACAATCCCCGCCTCTCTCTCTCGAATCTTCTCCAGCTGTGCAGGATCGTCGATCACCACATTCACCCCCAACTTCATCCTCGCCTTCTGCAGATTCATATCCAGCACCGCGATCTTCGCGTCCGTGACCCGCGTCTTCATCGCCTGGCTAGCGACAGTGCAGTTCAACGCATACCCCTTCACCAACACCGACTCCGTCGCGCTCTTCCCGTGCGCTTTCAGCACGTTGACAGCTTTGACGGGGTACTTGGTCTCGCTCCTCGCATTCACCGTCTTGACGCTGGAGATGGCATCCACGACCATATTCGCGAAGAAATCCGAATCCGAGCCGATCAGTTTACTCGACATGCTCGTCTTAGCGATGTTGATCAGCGACTCCCTGCCTAGCGTCTCGACTTTCGTACTGATGTTCTCGTTCATGTACCGTACCGCTTCCCGGAGAGCGAGTCTGTAGCCGGTGATGATGGTGGTGGGGTGTATGCGCATCTTCACCAGCTCGTTTGCCCTCCTCAGAAGCTCAGCGGCTATGAGCACCACACTTGTCGTGCCATCCCCAACCTCTTTATCTTGCTGCTGTGCCAGGTCCACGAGGATCTTGCCGGCCGGGTGATCCACGCTCAGCAAGCTCAAAATCGTAGCGCCGTCGTTGGTCACGGTCACGTCTCCAATATCGTCGACCATCATTTTGTCCAGACCGCTAGGGCCGAAGGAGGACTTGACGATGTTGGCGATGGCTTGCGTAGCGAGGACATTCTGGTCGCGGATGTCTGAGCCACTGATCTTCTGGCCGCCGAGGAAGAGGGTGCCGCTGTTGCGCTCTTGTTCGAAGATGCCTGCCATGTTGGCGTGTGGGCGTGCTGAGGCTGTAGTGGGCCTCGCAAGCTGGTGGAAGTTTTCTTCAGTACACTACGAGCCGATGTACAATCCTGTGTATTCGTTGAATTAGTTGAGGGGTTGTTGTGGGCGTTGGCGGTTGGTTGTCGAAGTACAACAAAATTTTGGACGTCGCGTTTCTCTTTCACGCGAACGCAACCCCGCCAAGAACTTCGTCAGACCTCACTCCAACTCACTGCGATGAAATATAGCATGTGCTTGCTGGGACGACAAAGAGACAGCAAGAATGCACGAAGTAGACATGTTAAACAGTTCATTACACTCACTACACTCCCTCCCTATCGACTGACTACTCCAACTTTTCGTCTCTAACACGTGCTCCATCACCACTTCCATACCCTCCTTCTCCTCTCTCTCTCTTCCATGGACGCTATTGTAACACTGATATACAGTCTGGTGCCCCAGGCACTTCCGAACCCAAGCGCTGGGTTCGCTTTCCAACTCCTTGAAGCAGTTGCCATTGCCAGTCAGTTCTTCTTTCCCAAGCGAATGATGGGGTATCGTCGAGCTCCAGTCCTCCAAGGCATTAAGCAATCCAACTTCGCCAGCAGAAGAGAGAGCCAATCTCAAACGAGCGTCATAGGCCAGCCAGGACCATCTACGTCATCTCCACTCCCACCATCCCCCTCACCGCGGCGTCGACCCAGGAACCGGCGGCTCCTCCTCAATCCCCTCCCCCCTCCCACCCCTCGAACTCCCAATCAACCTAGCACTCCCCGCAGAAATCTGCCTCGCGTGCCCACGACTCCCGTAATCCACACTCCCCGCCCGCTTCACCTCCACCACCTCCTCTTCCCCCTCCTCCTCTGTATCAAAACCGAACATACTGCCCCTGCCGCCCGTAGCAGCGGATTCGGGATCGGGCTCTGGGGTTTCTGCGCCAGCGAATTCAGTAAGCAGGCCTTCGCGGGACTTGACGCGCGGATCGCGATGGACGAGAGTAGGTTGCCGACGCACAGACTCGTGCATCGTCATAGGATCGCTGGGGTTGGAGAGGTCGGGGACGCCGTCTTCGTCGCTTTCTTCGTCGGGGACATTATCGCCGGTCAAAGCGGCGAGGGTGGAGAGTTTCGTCCTCTTGGTGTCCGGACTACTCGCCTGACCACGCTGGAAGTACTCGCCATCTGCATCACGACCGAGCTCCTCGTAACTGCCAGTGAAGCGCTGGTTCAGCGATCCGATACTGCGGTTCACGCCCGACTGCGTGGAGTGCCTGTTCGTAGCGCCAGACGCCAGCCAGGAGCCTTCGCTATCCACCGAGGCCATGGACATCATGCGGTTGGAGCGGATGGACGGGCTGATGGGCGTGTCGTTGCGGTAGCTGCTAGGTTGGTCGGCGTCGGGCATGGTGACGTCTTCGGGGACAGTGTTGGGGGCGGAGGAGCGGGCTTTTCTGCGTGCGGCTGCGGCCGCTGCTGAGACGAGAGTGACGTCTGGGGAGGGCATGCGTGAGTCGGGGGGTGAGATAGGCATTTCCGGGAGGTCTTCGCGGAATTTGCTTTGAGTGCGGGCGGGGGTGCCGGACTTGCGGCGCGGTGCTTGAGCCTGCGTGTCGACGAGATGTGCTGGGAGTGGCTGATTCCGCATGGACTCCCTGGAGGTGTTTGAGAATGAGGCTTCTGATGGTGCAGTGCCGTCTTTCCTCAAGTTTGTACCACCACGGCGGAAGAACGTCGCCCATGCACCAGCTCGGCGTTCCATCTTCTGGTCCGAATGCCTTCGCTGATCGGTAATGGGAGGCGGGGGCAGTGGAGTCTCGCTCGCGCGGCGGGCGTCCATTGATTTCGGTAGGCTTGATGCAGTGGCTCCGGTCCGTACTGGCGACAGAGGTGGCGTGGCAGTCTGGGCCATCTTCATCTCTCGTGCCGTCTCGATCACTGGATCCTCCATTGGCGTCTGGACCGGCGAGAATGCTCCTGGCATTTGCTCGACAGGCGGTGTTGCTGCTTCTTGCTCAACAGCGGCATCTGTGAATGGATTCTCCGGTTGCTCAGCAGGAGTGCCATATTCTTCTGCGCCTTCTCGAGCAGGAGGCTCAGTCTGAGGTACTGGAACTGGCACATCCACCAACTGCCTCCTATCCTCGCTTCTATCCCGCAGCGCTGGGTGGATGTCTGTAGGTGGTGTCAGCATCTCCCGCCCTCTCCTTTCCTCCTCTGCCCTCTGTTTCGCCTCATCTTCTCTCCGCTCCTCTTCCGCTTCCCTACGTTTCCTATCGCTGTCACCGCGATTCCTGCCATTCCTGTTCCGCAGCTTGCGATCGAGCTTCTCCTGCTGCTCTTTCTTCTTCTGCTCTCTCCTCTTTGCATCGCGCTCCATCAACATCCTCAGATCACTCGCGTCCAGATCATCTGCTCGAACACCAATAGTCTCCCGTTTCCGTGTCCTCTCACTCTTCGCAGGCATCTTCTCTTTATCCCTCTCCACCATCTCTGCGATCGGGGAAGGCGAAGGCATGCTGCTCGGCGCGATGTATTGAGGTGTCCCCGACAGTCGAACAGCGGGCCTGGGATTGAACATGTCAAAGCTTCCAAGCTCCCACCCTCGTTGCTCCGCGATGCCGGTCATGTTCGAGTCGACGTCGTCGCTTTGAGGTAGGGAGACGTAAGAGTCCTTGATGCCATAGCTCCGCATCTTCTTGCTGTCCCTGCGAAGAGGTCCATCACCTGGTCTCTTCGGTATAGGCGACTGCGCTCCCATAGCTCTAATCTCCTCTTCGCGCACGCGATCGTCCTTGCGACGCTTGCTCGATTGCCTGCGCGATGGGGTTGCGCTGTCATACTGGCTACGACGCGATCGCAGCTTGTTCGGTTGGCGCGGTGGTGGCGACATGTTAGGCTCTGGTTGAATGCTAGTCTGCGAAGTCGAGTACGGTCGGAAGTTGTAAGGAATGTGCGGTCGCTCCGAGTCAATGGGTCGCAAATGCGGGCTCGAGTCGAGTTTTCGGCTCAGTGGAAGCGCTGTGATGTCCTCGCGACTGTGTCTCCGGTACGACGAGCTCGGTGGCACATTCTCCTTGTGAGAGGCTTCACGAGCTTGCTTGGACCTCATCAACGACGCTTCGGTGGCCTTTTCGTCAAACGTTGCGGCTCGTGGTTGCTCGTCCGCGCGTTTACTCGTCTTGCGAGGTATGGCGATGGGTTGAGTTGAGGGTGGCGACGGGTCTGTTGCTGCCCTTGTCGGTGGCTGCTCCGGCTGCGCCTTTTCACTCAAAGGCTGTTGTTGGACGTCGTCTTTCGCACTGCGCCGACGCTTGCGGAACGGCCAGATGGGCATGTTACTCGTGGTGGCATGCGGGGGTGGTGTTTCGCATGCCGAGCACCGCGTCTGGCGCACAGCGTCGCTACGGTGGGACGGAGGGGGGTCAGAAGGGCGTCGAGGAAAAAGTGAGAGACTGGACCGGGAGTTCCACAATGACACGAAGGCGGCGTTCGTTAAACGGGCGTGGCGCACGTTGACAGAGGGAGGTCAGAGTGTGGTCCTTGCTAGCGCTGCTCGGGGATCGACGTCGATTGGTTTGGCGGCGCTGGCAATGCTGGCGATCGAGAGGGCCAGGCAGATTGCAGCCGAAATGATAGAGAGCGAATGTGTGGTGAAGTGTGGTGGACGGCGGAGGTGGGTGAGTGTGATTGGGGCTGCGGGCAAATGACATGGAGGCAAGGGATTGCTTTGCCATGCGACTGCGTTCTATCACGTGCTGGAGGGTACCGAGAAACGCACAAGCAGGCAGGTACCGCCGAGGACCCTCGTCATCAGCAGCGAGTTGAGCGAGGAGGTGCAGCCACTTACGACCCCCAGACGGGTCTCTAACACTTGTGGCTCCTCTTGCTCCCACGGTCGATCATAGCATCGCTCAATTATAGCTTTTCGTCCGTCATCGCTCGTCAGTCGAGCACGCTTCGAGCTCCGATGGAACCAAAGGCGTGGCAGGAGTGGACTTCTTGCTTGCGCTACTTCGATCCCCTTCTCCAGGACCCATCGATGTAGTCAGACCGGCTGCTATAGCGTGTCGATAGTCGATGTGCTATTGCAGCTCTCGAATGGCGCAATACCTCTTCAGTCTTCACAGCAGGTGAAATCTTGCGACGAACACGTCCGAACGAGAGCTGTCAAAGTTCGGCGGCCAATGGTGGCCGGGTGGGTTGCAGATGAGGCCGCATGCATTGACAAGTCTCAAACAGCTCGACTGCCTGCAGGTGACCCAGCACGACGAATTGGCAAACACCCTTTCGTCCTGAACGAGGTATATACTCGACCGGAGGTGGATGATTATTTATCTTTATATCCAACGGCCAAACGACAAGTACTCGCCGGTGACTGAAGGATGGGAGTTGGAAGTGACAACATATATTACTGGATGCCCACTACGTGCTATTGCCGATGCTACAGCGTAAGGTATGTAACCCATCCGCATTCGCATACAGCAGATGAACAGACATGTACATCTCCAGCCGTGAGTCGAGCATTCCCCAATGTCTCTTATCTCTTCTACTCTCCGCCTATCTCTTGGCTCATGCGGCAGTAGCCAGCTCGACGTGCTGTGCCGAAGGCCTAGAACCTCCAACATGAGCACATCTGGAGGTAGTCATCAAGTGTTGATGTTGAAAGGGCGTCTGGGTCTATTTGGCAACGGCAACACATTAAGACGCCTACCACATATCTCAATAAAATCTCACGGATCGGATCTCATACGCCCTTCCGCAAGGGTCTGTATCTATACCGACTACTGCGGAAGACTTGCCTTCTCCCTCAAAGGTGTGTACTAGCTTCCCCATGGGCAGCCGGCCGATCACCTCCCTATCTTCAGGCCTGAGAGATAGCGAGACAATGGCCCATTGTAACGACCATTTACGGCACCTCCAAGCGGTGTTGGCCCACGAGGCGGCCACGAGGTGCCTGCATGAAGGACCACTATGCCCAGCATGCTGGGTTCTGGAACACTTGCACTGCAGTATATATGCAGCATACACCGTCTAAGTACGCCATCAGTTCAGTGCCTCGATTTCGATCGCAAACATGGCAGGCCACTCTTGGATCTCTTCACTTTCCCACATCTCACTACTTCTCCTCATCTTGTCATCATCATCTCTCGCCGCCCCCAACTCCCCATGGATGCGCGAAGCTCGCTCCCGCCTGGCCAAGTCCTCACAGCTGAGTGGCAGCTTGAGCAAACGCTTCACTAACGGCTCTTGTGATACTGCCGGACCAGAAGACTTCAAAGCGCCCAAAGCGAACGTCTGGAGCGGGCTCACGGACGTCGAAGCCGCCAGTGTCACCAAATGGCTCTTCCGGATGAGTGGACTCAACTTGACCAACTCCAGCAAGGCTGGCGAGTGGGACAACACATTACTTCTCGTCGAGCTGAACGTCCCGAACAAGACTGATGTCCTGCCGTATATCGATGGCAATGCCAGTGCACCGGAGAGATGGGCTCATGCTGTGCTTGATATGAGAGCCAGCGAGGATCCTGTCCTCGCAGATATCTTGGTTGGACCACTGCCTATCGACAGTGCTACGACCTGGATGCCACTCGAGTACCCATACACCAAGAAGTCTGGTGGCAAGACGCGCAACCTGGACGCCGACTCTGGCTTGAGCTACGAATTCCGCTGCAACATCTCCGCCACCATCGCCGACATCACCATGGACCTCTGGGGCGGCACGGCTATGTGCAAGAAGAACGACAGTCTCTCAATCTGGGGCATTGACCCGGTTTGGTACGCAATATCCTACCATTCCCACACTTCCACTGACTCCCTCTCCCTTCCCTCTACAGGCAATACGACGGCAGAGTCACCCGCTGGGTCCAATTCTGGAACTACCCCACCGACGAATTCGACGCCCTCACCCTCCTCCCCCTTGGCCTCTACTTCAAAACCGACGAGACGGGCCGTGACCCTTCGGCCTGGAAACTGGAAGGCTGGCTCTACAACGACGTCTTCTACCCCACCACCGCCGAGTTCCGCTCCGCATACTTCTCTGCCAACTTCACCAAACTCCCTCCCAACGTCGCGGGCGACTGGTCCGGCACTGATCGCCGTGGATCCGAACTACCCATGGACGCTCTGCCACCCCCGCAGGCCGTGAGGGCGGGTCCGGCGAGGTACTCTGTTGATCAGGAAGCGAAGTACGTCGAGTGGATGGATTTTAGCTTCTATATCGGCTTTACTCGTGACAGAGGGATGGCGTTGTATGACATCCGACACAAGGGACAGAGAATCCTGTATGAGTTGTCGCTGCAGGAGGCGTTGGCGCATTATGCAGGTGGGGACCCTACGCAAAGCGGGACGGCGTATTTGGATACGTTTTATGGGTTTGGTCCGTACGCATTTGTAAGTCCCATCTCACACCTGGCGGAGGGGGGAGACATGATGGGTGCTGATGAGAGACAGGAACTCGTCCCCGGATACGACTGCCCGGCGTACGCTTCGTACATGAACACGAGTTTCTACATCGACGAGACGACACATACACACATCAACTCGATTTGCTTCTTCGAGTTCGATGCGGATTATCCGATGCAGCGACATTCGACGGGGACGTATGTGGCGAATACGAAGAATGTTTATTTTACTGTGCGCTCGGTTTCGACGGTTGGGAACTACGATTACATGTTCTCGTATGAGTTTTACTTGGATGGGTCGATCAAGGTGACTGTGAGGGCTAGTGGGTATATCCAGTCGGCGTACTTTGCTGCGAATGAGGACTATGGGTATCAGATCCAGTGAGACAACACCTCCTCTGGAACACCGGACTTCCAGTCGTACTGACGTGAGACTCCAGTGACGCCCTCTCCGGCTCAATGCACGACCACGTGCTCAACTACAAAGCGGACTTTGACGTACGTTCTACCCAGCAGCCTTCACCCAACCTCGATAGTACTGACATGTTCTCTTCCTTGCCCACAGATCCTCGGCAAAGCCAACTCCTTCCAAATGACCACCTTCGTGCCCACAATGGAGACCTATCCCTGGCACGACCGCCCCCGCAATACCATGAGAGTCAACCGCACCATGCTCAAATCGGAAAGCGAAGGCAAGATCTTCTACACCGGCAACGGCGCCACCCAGTACCGCGTCGTCAACACCGACAAGCCGAACAAGTACGGCGAGTACCGGGGGTACCGCATCCTGCCCTCCGACGGCACTTGCCACCTCACCGTGCAGAACTCCTCCAACCTCGAAGCCGCTGTGCACCCCTTCACCCACGACCTCTACGTCCTGCGCCAAAAGGACACCGAGCCGCGCTCTTGCCACCCGTACAACGGTTTCGATGTCTACGACCCCATGATCGATTTCTCGGAGTTCTTCGAGGACGACGAGAGTCTCGAGCAAGAGGATCTGGTGGTGTATTTCAACCTAGGGATGCACCACTTGCCGCATACGGGGGATCTGCCGAATACGGTTTTCACGACGGCGCATTCGGGGGTGCAGTTCATGCCGGTGAATTATTATGAGGGGGACGTTAGTCGGGAGACGAGGCAGATGGTGAGGGTGGATTATGGGGAGGGAAAGAAGGCGGAGGTGAAGACGTTTGGACAGGTGAGTTGATCAAACTCCGAGAGGTCTGATGTTCGCTGGAGCAGTGCTGATAGCTTGACAGGACGAAGTGAAGTGTGAGCTGGATATGAGCTCCATGGAGGAAGGGAAGGATTTGAGTGGGTATGTGGGGGATGTGGTTATAAGGAAGTTTCCTTACGATCCTAACGATCCGTACTTTGAGACGGACTCCATCTCATAAGAGGCTGGGAGGTGGCACGGAGGACGTGGGGATGATGCACGATAGGAGAACACCATCGTCGTGCCTCCATGTTTGCACGTGTCAATTGAGCCGTGACTAAGCAGAAATGAGATGAAACAAGCGATTTTGCACGTCATCTTGTCTCGTCCTCCTTTCCACCGTCCGTTGTCATCTACAACAACCCCTTCTCACGCCCATACCTATCAATCGACCTCGGTATGCTAGATGCTGCTGTCATATGGTTGGGGCTTAAGGTACCATGGCTCGCAGTAGTCTAGCACGGGCGGCGACGTGAGAGCTTGGTGCAAATTCAGAGCTCCGCATCTGCCAGACAGGTGAGCCTCGATTTGCTTACTTACGTTTGCCATTGTCGATCCGATTCTCGTAGAGCATACTTTCAAAGTCAACAATATACCACAAGTTTCCGAGCTGAAGTCGCGAGGACGAACAAGCAATCCTACGCCAATCCCGCGTAAAAGCTGCACCTCACAGACTCTCCAGCCTTGGACCGCCCGCATTATAACGCATCTCCGCGGCACGAAGATCGCACGACACCTGTTTCGGGAGAATGTCGAGGTGACATGGACCTTGCATCTGCAGATCAACGCAGCATCAAATCAGAGACTACTGCTACTACTGCCGCCGGTTCGTCTGGTCCTGCTCCGAAGCCGAAACAGCGCAGTAGGCGCAAGCACAATGAGGTCGAAGATGATCCGAGCAAGAGGAAGTGTGTGAGCACGGCGTGTAAGGCTTGTCGGCAGCGGAAAAGCAAGTGTGATGGGGCGACGCCTAGTTGTGCTGCTTGTCTTCAGGTTAGTTTGGCTGGCAGAGATTGCTCGGGGTGTGGACTGACGGAAGATAAAGGTGTACGGAACAGAATGCATATACGACCCGAACTCAGACCACCGGCGGAAGGGCGTCTACAAGCATGACGCCGATGACTCCAAGACGCGGAATTCGACCTTGAACACCCTGGTCTCGGCGATCCTGAATCTTCAAGAGCATGAAGCGTTCGATCTTGTGCGAGAGATAAGGGCATGCGAGAGCTTAGACGCTGTTGCAGCAAAAGTGTCGGAGAAGGAGTACGGCCTCACGCCTGAAGCGGATGATGAGGGCCAAAATGTCGACGACAATGGCGTTGCTCAGCTGCCGCCGTTCGAGAGACAGGTGTATGGCAAGATGGCAGACTTGCAGCTAGATGACGGGTCTGTCCGGTACATTGGAGGCACATCCCACTTGTTGCACATCAACGAGGATCAGTTGACGGACGATGCGGAAGACTATATTCAGCAGGAGAACGCCGTCACCTCTTGGACACGTGTGACTTCGGACCCAGAGCTCGTCCTACACCTCTTGAACATGTACTTCACCTGGCACTACGCCTACTTCTGCACACTGACGAAGACATTGTTCTACCGCGACTTTCTGCTGGGATACGCACCGAGCACCAAACGGAAGACGCATTACTGCACACCACTGCTGGTCAACGCTATGCTTGCCCTCGGCTGCCACTTCACAAGTCGGAGAGGTGCTCGGGAAGATCCTAGTGACTCGGCCACTGCTGGCGATCACTTCTTTCGGGAAGCAAAGCGCCTAATACTGGAAGGCGACCTTCATGAAGTCCCTAGGCTGACAACCGTCCAAGCACTGGCTTTGATGTCCGTACGAGAAGCTGGCTGTGCACGAGAAGCAAAGGGCTGGGTGTACAGCGGGATGTCGTTTCGCATGGCCTGCGACATGGGGTTGAACCTCAACACCGGCCAGCTTACCAAGGCGAAACACACCGATAACGCTGAAGCGGAAGAGGACGTCAGGCGGATAACATTCTGGGGCTGCTTTCTGTTCGACAAATGCTGGTCCAACTACCTTGGACGTCTGCCGCAGCTACCGACAAGCATCATCACTGCGCCCAAACCCGAAGTCTTTCCGGAAGAAGACTCTGCCCAGTGGACGCCATACTCGGACTCCGGCTTCTCGCAAGCACATGCTCAGCCCGCAAGGACTCGAGCAGTGGCACTGCAGATCTCTAAGCTGTGCGAGATCAGCAGTGACTTGATGAACTACTTCTACAATCCAATGGACATGGACAAGCCCCGGGGCCGGTCAGCGGAGCTCAAGATGCTCAGTTCCATCCACACCCGATTAGAATCATGGCGGAGAGACTTACCGAAGGAGATGGAACCGAGAGAAGGCGGACTGTCAAGTGTGTTGACGATGCACATGTTCTTCCAGCTGTTGTTCATTCATCTATTTAGACCCTTTCTGAAGTATACGCAAAACACATCGCCACTGCCGCAGACGGTCAGCCCGAGAAAACTGTGTACGCAGGCGGCTCAGACGATTTCGAAGTTGATGCGGCTTTACAAGCGAAGTATGCACTTTTCACCGACTAATCCTTCAAAGCTATGACTGACTTCGCAGCAGGTCATGGCTTACGACAAATATGCAACATCTGTGTCTACATTGTGCACAGCGCATGCACTATACACTTGCTCAACCTCCCCGACAAGAATGCTCGCAGAGACTTCGTGCACGGTGTGAAACACCTCGAAGAGATCGCCGAGGGATGGCTCTGCGCACGGCGAACGCTAGGTATCTTGAGCATGCTGGCTCGGAAGTGGAAGGTTGAGTTGCCTGAAGAGGCGGCAACAGTCCTGGCCCGGACTGATAGCAAATTCGGCCGTTACGCGAGTGATACGCCGTCGCCTGAACGGAGCTCAGCGATGCAGCCTCAGCAATTTGCGGTCCAGCAGACTCAGCCGGCGCCCGCACCACCTCCTACGACCAACGGATACTCTGGTTATGCACCGACATCGAACGCGATGCCTGGTCTTCAGCAACAGATGCCTTCGAACGGCGGCTCAGCGAACTACAACCCACCCGCATCTCAAGAGCCTCGTACGCAAGGCTTCTCAGTCCCCAAAACAAGCAGTCCAAGCGATATGTTCGGCGGTGTGGAGCAATTAGTCCGCGACAGCCACAGATGGGTCGAGCGCGACCAGACACAGCTCGCCAATGGTTTTGAGAACTGGACTGGATTCGACGTCGATCCGTCCGTGTGGGCGAATGGCACGATGCCTATGGCAGCGCCAATGACCGGAGCGTCGGTTGCGCCTGCGATGGGCATGCCTGCTGCGCAAGCGGGGATGTATGGGATGGGTGGTAATGCATACCCGGGGATGGATTGGGGGAATGGGGCGTTTGGGTACGGTAATGTCGGGTACAATGTTGATGAGTGGTATGACTTATGAGGGCACGAATATAGCTAGGATAATGTATGGGACTTGCCACGTACTTTCAACGGGAGCTGTTGTTGAAAAACGTTGAGCAGCGGTTACATGTATGTTCATCTGCACTCACGTTGATTTAAGCTTTCTTTAGTGGAAACCTTGCCATCTCTACGACGACTACACTTCTTCATCAATATACATGTGCTCGAAAACAACTGTAGACGTCGGTCGACAGTGCATGGGCTGGCCATTCGTTTGACGTCGTCGAATCACTGAGCAGTGCTTGTTACGCGGTCGACTCGCCGTCAAACCACGCCACAAAGAAGAATCTCCTCGTCACATGAACATGAATGGATTTTGACATTTGAGCCATTCTCGCCCCAATCCGTAATCGAGAATCTCATATTATGGCTGGTAAAGCAATGTCATCTACCAAAAGGGCCGAGAAGGTTCGATGATCCTGTCTCTTCACCATCATCACATGCTAACATGTCAAACCAGCAAAGCTCAGATCTTTCTCGCGTAAGAGATAACCAACGCCGCTCCCGGGCCCGGCGGAAGGAGTATCTGGAAAGTTTGGAAGTCAAGTACCGGCAATGTGAGCAGAGTGGTGTCCAGGCATCAGCGGAGATTCAGACGGCTGCTCGGCGAGTGCTGGACGAAAATAGACGATTGAGGCGACTGCTGCAAGAGCATGGCATCCAGTCCGGCAATGTAGATGAGGCATCTGCAAGAAGGAGTGCTGCTGATGAGCTCGAAAGTTTGCTCAAGACGAGACGGGAGTGTTGTGAGGGTTCCTCGTACTCTGAGAACGACTCGCGATCGTCCCATCTCCCACCCCTCAACACATCCTCACATGGCTTGCCAGACGATACGACGCGAGAGCGTTCGTACGTACCCATGGTCGCCAGAGCGAATGCTTTGGTTTCCTTCGGCGGCAGACCTGGATCCAGTGATCGCTACCCCGGACATCTCACATCGACTTTGCAGTCGTTACGCGCCATGCCTCCTGCTCAAACAATGCAGGATGACAACCCTACAACCACTTGGTCGAACAGTCTCGAGGAAACGCTTACGCCCAACACACCACCTCCTACAACATCTCTCAACGCTACAGGCACAACATCCTGCCGCATAGCCGCAACATCGATCCGCAACATGCGACCCCTCTTGCGCTGCGACATCGAGACCGAACTAGGCTGTCACAACACTAGCGACGACTGCACAGTGCCGAACTCGCACGTCTTCCAAGTTATGGAACGGTGCGCCATGGATGGCTGAAGTAGACCAAGATATCACAGGAAGTCTCCCGATTCGAGGATAGATCTAAAGTCTACACTCCTCCCTAAACGCCACACGCCATCGCTAAACCCAGCACAACATCTCGACATCTCAGCCTCCTCATTCGAACCCGTCATCCCTCCCACCACTACCTCGCTCACCCATCGGACTACTCATCCCAGGCAAATCACCCACCCCAGCGCCCGCACTCAGCGGTACAGTGCCCCCACCACTCGGTCGCCTCTGCGTCGAGGGTGTAGTCTCGTACGCGCTTCCCACAGCTCCCAGCGGATCGAAGAGCGTCTGCATCTGCGGTGGCGGGTCAGGGCTGGTTGCGCTGGCGGAGACGCTGATGCTTCTCCGATGTCCGGGTGGTTGGTTGGATGCTTGGATCTGCAGGGAAGGCCGGCGGAGGGAGGCGAGTTTGTCGGAGTCTTCTTGAAGTGGTTCTGCGAGTTGTCCTTGCTCGTCGGCATCTTGCTGCGCGAGGAGGTCTTCGTCGGAGAGGTGGTGTGGGCCGGAGAGGTTCGATTGCACTGCTGCGTGCAGGGAGGCGAGATGTGCTTGCATCGCTTCGAACCGCCGCTTCTCCATTTCGAAGCCCATCTTCTCTTCGAGCTCCGCCGCCGACGACTCCGACTCATATAACGCCTGATATAGCCGCGCCGCAGCTCCAAGACACTCCTCCGCCCGCCCGCCCTTCTCCAGCCGCAACCACGCCTCCGTAGCCAAAGCGTTCCAAAACGCTGCCTTCCTCCTCCTCTCAACCACACTCACCCCTGCAACCCTACGCTCAGCATAACACGCCGCAATCCGTTCCATAACCAACACACTCCCCACAGCCCCCACCAACCGATCTTCCAACACCCTCCCCGCCCACCGCGCCGCCTCATCGAGCGCCGCTCCACCCCTTAGCCTTAACAACTCTACCCCCAGAACAAGCGTCCGCAGTGCGTAGTAAGGTGCTTGACACCGAGAAACATACGTATAATACGCCTCCCTCAAAGCCGTCTCAATGGCTTCATACCGCACCTTCGCCCCTCCAGTTTGAATCAGCGAGCTCACGACGACCATTTCGTTCGCACCGGCGTAGTGCCGCCATGCCTTATCGCCTTTGAAGTCTTGACAGAGAATTTCGAACGTCGATTGCGCGAGTCTGTAATCGCGCAGGACCATCGCGTAGTCCGCTAATCGCCGCATCGTGGCTTCGTTGGCGGAAGGTGGGTAAGCGCCGGTGCTGGGGTCGTAGTTCGTGCTGCCGCCGACTGCGGCGCCGAAGGAGGGGACGGAGGAGTTGCGGTTGCTGGCACTGCTGGTGCTGGAAGAGGACGAGCCGAACGTGGTGAAGCGTTTGGAGAGGGACATGAAGCGGCCGCTTATGCCCCGTCGACGAGAAGCGACTTGGTCGTTCCACGTTGCGGAGGCGCGTTCGAGGGCAGGAACGAGGGATTGGGTGACAAGTTCGCGAACGAAGGCGCGGAGGTTGGCGGCGTCGGTGTCGAAGATGTAGGGGCCGGTGATGTCGGGGTCGTCGTCGTCGTCGGATGTTTCGCGGCGGGTGATTTCGGATAGGTCTTCGGCTGCGGCGGTCCATTCGCAGGTCGGGAGGAGCAGGGCGTCGTCGTCGGATGGTAAGCATTGCGTGCTTCGTAAGCGGAGGAGATGACAATGTAGGCCGAAGTGGCGTTTCATCTGGTCGTAGAGGGCGGTGGATTGGGGTAGGGAGTCGTAGTCCTCGTCGTGGATAAGGACGTAGTAGCGTAGGAATTCATTGTGAACCCAGGGAGGCAGGCGGTGCTCGCCGTTGTTGGATGAGGCGTAGAGCGTGCGCAGTTCTTCGATTGGAGACGGCGAGCGGGAGGAAATGGCGATGATCGAGGCGAGAGGGTGAGACAGTGTTTCTGACGGGACCAGAGGAAGGCCGGACAGCAGGCGACGGAGGTAGAGGTGGTAGAAAGGGGAAGGGTTGTTTGAGTCTGCGGGCTTGGTGGCGGCTGATTTGTGGTTGAGGTAGTCGGGCTGCACGGGACCAGACTGCTCTTCGGCGAATGTCAGGTGCCGTTCAACCAGGTCTTCGATCTGAGGGACATCGCCGCCGGTGCGCAATCGCGCGGGCTTGTATTCTAGCATCGACGCTCGAGGGCCAGTCCTGATAGAATCGGTACTGTTCCTGTTCGCTGCCCTAGAGCTCTCGAGCCCATCCTTCACTCCAACGAAGCGTACAGCATAGTCCTCGTAAGACCTGCTCGCCCCGCTACTGTCTCGAATCGTGACCTTGCCCGGCACACGCTCTCCAAATGGCCGTAAAAGTTCCAGTAGTCCTCCGTGGATCCCCTTGTGCCTAATCAACTCCTCCGTATCCTGCGAGGCCAGCACGGAGACATGCGGAGAGAATGCTCGGACGATGATATTCCTCGTCTCACTCCCTGCGCTCCCTGCTCCGACCCCTGGTAACGCCGGCGAAGGGGAACGCACCGTAGATCCACCTGGCGAGAAGACTGACCCGTTCAAGGCGGCGCTCGGCGGAGTCTGGGTGCCATCGCTGCCCGGTCTTGTGGGCAAGGAGGATGTCGAGGCGAAGAGGTTGGACAACGAAGCATTGCTGCGCCGGTAGGGCAAGCGGTCGACGGAGGCGAGAGGGGATCTATCCGGCCGTCGTTGTTGGGGGAGACTGATGCTGGCGTCGCTGTCGGATTCGTGAGGTGACACCACTGGGCTCGCCGCTTGCGAGGGCATGGGAGAGGTGCGGGCGGGATGGACGGGTAGGGCGGTGGTCGCGGGTGGTGCATCGGTCGTCTAACCCAGTAGTCTCGCAGAATGGTAGATTTCTTCTGGTATTCCGCGCTTTGAGTGTTCGGGACTTTATCCTCCTCCGTCTCTCACATCATCCGGCCGACGTCGATCAATAATGCCAAGCATCCCCAACTTCATCCGCCAAGACCGCGAAGAGAACAACATCGAAGGCATATCTTCGCCCTTTGACCAGTCAACGACACGGCCAAATACTACGAGTCTCATCAACACAAATCAACTTCATTACAGTCTGCTTTGATCTCACAGATCAACCATACCAACCAGTGAATGCTCCTACTCCGTCAAAGGTTGAGTCATTGTGCAGCAGAAACATTCAAGCTACGAAGCAGACCCCTCCAGCTCGCTTCACGTACCCAATGTCGGGCTTGCTCTTACATGTCAACAGTCCGAAGGGTCACGGCATCACCTGAAGGACGAAAACGAAGGAAGCTGAGCAGCCCTCCAGCACCCATTCAAGCCCAGCCATTCTCTGCAAGCAAGATGGCACCAGCACTCATCCAGGAAGTGGAGGATGACGAAACTACGTCACCATCTAAGGAGCTGGAACTGACACCCGTAGAAGCCACTCTGCGGACTCTCCTCCTCGACGTGGCAAAGTACATCGACGAAAACCCAAACTCGCCGGACCCAGAAAATCAGGTCAAGCTTCCCCCCGAACTTGCGAACGAGAAGATTGTCCTTCGCTTCACAGGCGGATGGGTTCGTGACAAGCTGCTAGGCGTCCCTAGCCACGATATTGATCTTGCCATCAACAAAATGACCGGCTACCAGTTCGGCCTTCGCCTCAAGGAGTATCTGGAGATTCCCGGCAACCCTGAGAAGTATGGACTTGAAGGCGTGGCGACTACGGACAAGCAGAACCAGAAGGCTGGAAGCGCAGACAAGTCCAAGGTTGTAGGCGGGCTGCACAAGATTGAGGCGAACCCGGAGAAGTCGAAGCACCTCGAGACTGTCACGACCAAGATCATGGGCCTGGATATTGACCTGGTAAACTTGAGGAAGGAGACCTACACTGACGATTCGAGAAACCCTGCCATGGAGTTTGGTACCCCCGAAGAGGATGCACTGCGCCGAGATGCCACCGTGAACGCCATGTTTTATAATATAAACACCACACAAATCGAAGACTTCACTGGACGCGGACACGATGACATGAAGGCGAAAATCATCCGGACTCCGTTGGAGCCATACCAGACGTTCAAAGACGATCCATTGAGAGTTCTAAGATTGATCCGCTTCGCAAGTCGGCTGGGCTACAAGATCGATGCGAAAGCACTGAAGGCGATGCGTGACTCCGAAATCAAGGACGCTTTACGCAGGAAGATCAGCAGGGAAAGGGTTGGTATCGAGCTGGAAAAGGCATTGCGAGGGCCAGACCCGCACGAGGCCATGCGGCTGATCTACTCGCTTGATCTGTACG
Source organism: Saxophila tyrrhenica (assembly GCF_035928015.1). Taxonomy (NCBI): domain Eukaryota; kingdom Fungi; phylum Ascomycota; class Dothideomycetes; order Mycosphaerellales; family Extremaceae; genus Saxophila; species Saxophila tyrrhenica. Next base: position 425,917 of record NW_027041749.1, on the reverse strand, counting down.
ACACCATCTTCTCGGACCCTACTATCGAGCCTGAAGACGCCTATACGCCAGAAACCAGGGGATGGCAAGCCGTCATTGACTGTCTTCGCGATACGCTCAATGGCGAGTCGGTCATGCCTGAGGTCTTGGTCAAAGATAACGAGGATCGCTTCCTGGCCTGGCAGATCGCAGCAATGGTACCTTACAATGACGCTCCGCAACCCGAGCCTCCAGAGCCAGGGCGCAAGGCTCCACCTCCGATTGCTGCGCAAGTAGCAAGAGAAGGTATCAAGTCGACGAACAAGGTCTGCGATATCATCGCCTCGTCTCTGCGTCATCAGTCCGAGATTTCCGAGGTCGTACATCAGTGCTACCAGCATAGGCGACGGCAGATGCGGGACATGGTGGACCAGAACTCAGCGGCGGCAGCGAGGGATACACTGGGTATGGCTATCCGAGGATGGGGCTCGAGCTGGAGAACCCAGGCGACCTACGCCATGCTGGTCGAGGTGGCGCAGGAGACCAGCGATGCTGAAGGTATGCACGACCACCATTTTTCACTGGCAGTGCAGCACTAACACATGTCACAGCGATCGAGAAGAAATACCAGACCTTCACGCTCCATCTCCAACAGCTTGGCATCCTCGAAGCCCACACCTTCAAGCCCCTTCTCGACGGCAAGGCTCTCGCCAAAGCGCTCAACACATCGCCCGGCCCGTGGATGAAAGATGCTCTGGACGTCGTGATGGCGTACCAACTACGCAACCCAGACACGGCCAGTTCAAAGGACGCGATCGAAGAAGTTCAGCAGCATCTGCAACACGAAAAGTCGAAGCAGAACGGAGGTGAGCTCTCCTCCTCCTTCCTTCACCATTTCCTCAAGCTTACCATCCGCCCGCTGTTCCTCAAGACCAAGCCGACTAGTGTGACGGATACAGGGCGGAAGAACACCACTACCGTTCTGCCGAAGAAGATGACGAATGAGAGCTTCGATGACTCTGTCACCCGGCCGTGGAAGAACGATCCTTATGCCCTAGATCAGCTACGCTGGTGTGTAGCTGCTCTCGATACCAAGGAGGTGGAAGGAGTCTGGCATCTGCTGATCCCGCCTCTCTTGACGCTGGTAGACGACTGGGAGGTGCGGTACAAGACCTTGGGCGTGAAGCTCGTGCAGCAAGTCTTGCTCGTGACACCGCCGGCTTTGCTCAAGAAGACAGGGCTGGGAGAGGTATTCGAGGAGGCCCTGATGCCTTGTCTCACTTACATCCCAACTCTCACACCAGAAGAAGACTCCGTAAAATTGCTGGGCGAAGCGTATCCAGCTCTGCTCACACTGTCCCGCCTCCGCTTCCCCGAACCTGCGTCTACCGCTCCCGCGGCACCCACACCTCTCCCATCGCAACCGCCCCACGACCTACGCACCAAATCCCTCGACCGCCTCCTCCGCTCCGGGCCCCTCCACACCTTCTCTCTCTGCCCCGCCCCAACGTTCCCCCGCCTCGCCGCCCGCCTCTATCGCCACACCTCCCTGATACTCCGCGACCTCGGCATCGAAAGCGTCAAGCATCTGAAATACGTCCTCCCCACCCTCACCGCCACGCTTACGCATCCGCTCGCTGCGCCGGGGGAGGAGAGATGGAGGGTTGTTATGCTGGAGGCGCTAAGGTGTTTGAGAGTGGTGGTGCTGATGGGGTGGGCTAGGATGGGGGTGTGGAGGGGGGAGGTTTTGAGGGGCGTTACTGGGGCTTGGATTCGGGTGGTTGACGTTGAGAGGAAAACTGGTGGGGGCGAGGAGGGACTGGAGGGGTTGAAGAAGGAGATCAGGGAGGTGGTGGAGGTGTTGAGGTGTGCTGTGCTGGGGCAAGGTGTGGAGTGGGAGAGGGAGTGGGGGGTGCTTGTTGAGGTGGAGCCGAAGCTGAAGGGGTTGTTCGAGGGTATGGGGGATGAGGAAGGGCGTGCAGCTTAATCAAGACATATCTCGGATAAGTGCATGCAGCTCGGTGTAGTAGGGCGGAGGCTTCTTCGAAGAAGTGCAGTGTTCTCAGATTTCTATCCTCCCAATCTGCTACTGTGGAACTGCCTTGGGGATTACCTAGGACCGAGGGGGTAGGTTGTACGAGGGCGGAGGGTCTCTGACTCGCTCGAAGAAGTTCGAGTGTCTGCAGAATCTCACGTACCGGATCTGCTACGATTTGAGGAGATTCCCTCTACCTCTCATGTATCTCTGGTAACCATCAGGCATTGAGGCATGTGAATGTTCTTCGGCACCTGGAAGATCACCACACCCGTCCGTCCGCCTCCCGAGACACGCTTCCGTAAGCTCGCCGCCACAGGGCAAGGCAATTAACGGCATTTATCTTCTATCTCTACAACCACCTTCGCAATGGCCCAACCCAATGCTTCGAGTCCTGCTTTCAGGCCTTTTGATATCAAACATAAGACGTTCGACAACCCTCGCTCATTCCCACAATATCCTCCATAGTCGCTCGCTCGCTTCTACGTGCCGGAATCTCAACAACCACTTCAACAACATGGCGACCAACGGTATGGACCCGCCTGAAGGCGCCTTTAAAGAGATGGCAGAGGAAGGGCTACCCCAATGTACCGGTCCACGACAAGAAGAGGTGCAGAAGGAGGAAGAGGCGAAAGCGCTGCCGAAGTTGAGCAAAGAGGAGTTTAGGAAGTACAATCATATGGCTGAGCATATGAACTACTTCGTCCGTCCCTCTGTTACCCCTCCTGCCATTGAGTCCTTGCTGATAAGGAGTGACACAGCACGAGAACTTCCGCCAAACCTGGAACCTCCTCTACACCGCCGCCTCCTCCGGCAAACGCCCCAGCAACATGTCGATAAAGCAATTCCTCTCCACCGCCGAATCCTTCGTCTCACATTTGACGCTGCACCACAATATAGAAGAACAGCACATTTTCCCCGTGCTCGCTAAAAAGATGCCCGTCTTCAAAAAGGAAATGCAGCTCCTCACACAGCATAAGAAGATCCACGACGGGTTGGACGTTTTCGAGGCGTATATTGCGGCGTGTCGGCGAGGGGAGAGGGATTTGCGGATGGGGGAGTTGAGGGAGGTGATGGATGGGTTTGGAGGGGTGCTTTGGGAGCATTTGGATGAGGAGGTTAGGGAGTTGGGGGCGGAGAATATGCGGAAGTACTGGACGGTGGAGGAGATGAGGAGGATGCCTATGTAGGAGGAGATGGTACGAAGAGGGGAGTTTTGGTGGGGTGGTATAGAGTCGGGATGATGGTGTCGAGGGCGCCTGGAGTATGCAAATACACTCCGTGTGGATGTTTGGGTGATACGCGGATGACGTCGAGAGCTATGAATATGGACCTGAGACCGGGTATGAGAAGATGACTTCATGATCGTTAGATCCGATACACTTATCCCATTGAGATTTAGTAATGCCGCCGAGTTAATCGCACATTCACACCCGTCTGCATCACGAACCACCAGCACTTCATGCTCCACTCCTTCTCGGGCTCGTCCAGCTCCAAATTATACCGCAAGAACAGCGTCGGAATCAGCTTGCTCATCTCAAGCCACGAAATGTTTCGTCCAAGACACATCCTCGAGCCAGCGCCAAAAGCGAAGAAGAACCGGTGCATGTCGCCATTATCCTCCTTCAACCACCGCTCCGGCCTGAACGCATCGACATCCTCCCCGTACACCGACTTATCCCGATGCACGACCCACGGATTAGCGCCAATAACCGTCCCAGCAGGGAGATACGTCCCATCCACCTCGAACCCATCCGCTGGCACCACACGCGGAAGCGTCATGCCAACCGCCGGATGCAGCCGCAGCGCCTCATACATGACAGCCTGAAGATACGGCATCGCATCCGCCTCCGCCAATTTGACGGGATCGCTCAGCTTCCCCTTCTTCTTCACTCCGTCAATCTCCTCCACCAACTTCCGCTTCGCCTCGGGGTTCTTGAGTAAGTAATAAATAATCGCCCGCGTCGAAATTGCAGTCGTATCTGAGCCGGCGAAGATATTCGACGTCGCCATGCTCGTTACGGCGTTCTCGTCCATTTCGTACGGCTTTTCTTTTTGGGTGGCGAAGAGTTTGGACAGGATGTCGCGGTTACTGCTGTCGGTTCGACTCTTGCGGGACGCGACTTCGCGCGCGGCAAAGGCGCGGAGGGTGCCGTGGCGGGCGGTGATTCCGAGGTGGTTGCCGATGTAGGGCATGAGGCGGTCGTGGAGCCAGTAGCTGGGAGGTAAAGGTGTGAGGGGCCGGGTTAGGGAGGGGGTCAGGGGAGGGCTTACATGGCGGGGATCTGGCCGAGCCAGGCGGCGGATTTGAGGGCGCCTTCGATTTGGGCGAAGCTACCGTCGTCGCGGCCGGCGTCCATGAAGCCGAAGCGTTTGCTGAAGGAGACTTCGCCGATTACGTCTGCGCACCGCGTCAGAATTGTGCTTCTGCCTGGATCTGAGTGACATACCGAACGCGAACAATTGCACCCAATTGCCCATATCGACTACCCTCCCGACCCGCTCCTCCATCGCCTCCATAAACGCTCCCACGGCATCATCCACAAACGGCTCCAGATCCCTCAGCGCATCCATCGAGTACGCCCGACTAACCAAGCGCCTCTGCTCGCCATGGATCCGCTCGTCCCGCTCGGCGAAAAGATCAAACTTGCGATGTCCTTGCCAGACAGAGTACCAATCGCTTTTGTAAAACTTCGTGCCCGGCGCGTAGATCTTTTTAATCGCTGGGATGGAGGAAACGGAGACTTCGTTGGGAGCTGTGCGGATTAAGGAGCCGTGCGCGGCATGGAGGGAGATGAGTTGCGTGTTCATGTCGCCGTCCCAGGAGTGCTTGGTGATCCATAGGCGGGAGAGGCTGGCGGTGAACGGGCCGGGGGTGGAGGAGAGGGGGTGGAGGAGGCGTTGATAGATTATGTAGCCGAGTAATGCTGCGATGAGGCCGAATGGAAGAAGCCACTGCCATTGGAGATTGCCGTAGGGGCTGAGGATTGGCAGTGCCACGCCCATTGTATGAGCAGATGGAGGGATCCGCGGGTGTATCTGTCCTACAGCAGATAGCTCTAGACAACTATGCCACTACGATGGAGTTCTAGACAGCCCAGGACGTCTTTCAAGTGGCCGTCGAGCTATCTAAATGGTCGGAGTTCCTGGCAATGCTTTGGAGGAGAGGGTGCATGGAAGGAGAATACCTAAAGGTACGAGTACACTAGATGCCGCTCAGGTGCACCGATTGAGAGCTCTTTGACACCGATGAAACATGTAGCTTGTACCTACGGCCGCGTTCCAACTTACTGGAACCAGACTACGATCAGCCGAGGTCTTTACCTTTGACCGTGTGGTTGATCGGAGGAGGTGAGGTCCAAAGCAATCACCCAATCGGGAAGGAAGTCTTCCGTCCCGTCTTCACTTGCCACAGTCTTGACTTTGCACCGTCAACTCCATCTCAGCATCATCAGCAGCCCACTCACGGATCGCAGCGGAAGCCCCGTCTCGCATTATTCAAGTAGCAAAACAAGGCGATATCCCGGCGCCCACGGAGCTGGAACAGATGCAAAGATCAGCGAAGAAGCTGCCGATTGCAGCATCCGGGGTGACGTGAGGGCGGCACGGTGGGGTCGACATCCACGCCAACCCCCCGGATACTGGACAAGGTACTTTTGTTCTTAAGAAATACGTCTGCCCGATCCATCAGCCGTGGGCAAGCGCGTGAGCTACTTCGCGGGAGAGTGGGTGTATAAGGTAGGTCATGTCGTCTCGCCAGTATGGAGCTACTGGTCATCTCTCACACCTCTTGGGACGGACGCGTTTGTATACCGTTTTTCATCCATTGGTTTGTCTTCTTGGAAAGATCGTAGAAGTATTGCATCTAGGCTGGGAGCCCCCCTTCTACATCCTTCCTAGTTATCCTACTTCCTCTCAAGATGGCCACCGGTCCTAAGATGGACAAGTACGACATCGTCATCATCGGCGCGGGACCAGTCGGGTTGCTTCTCTCGACATGTCTGGCGAGATGGGGCTACAAGATCAAGCACATCGACATGCGGCCGGAGCCAACCGTGACCGGACGCGCAGACGGTATCCAGCCGCGATCCCTAGATCTGCTACGAAACATGGGCCTCAAGCGCGCGATCATGGCAAATGGTCCTGCGAAAGTGTTTGAAGTGGCCTTCTGGGACCCCCGACAGAACGGCAGCGGCATCCACAGGACTGGAACTTGGCCGTCATGTCCGAGCTTCATTGATGCGAGGTACCCATTCACGACGCTACTACACCAAGGCTTGATCGAGCGAGTGTTCATCGCAGACCTGAACAAGAACGACGTACGTATCCAGCGGCCTTGGAGGGTGATAGGGTTCGAGAACGATGGGAAAGACAAGGAGTATCCGGTGCAGGTCAGCTTGGGGCATGTTGATGGGCATGAGTCGGAGACGGTGCGGACGAAGTATTTGTTCAGCGGTGAGGGCGCACGGAGCTTTGTACGAGAGCAGCTGGGAGTCAAGATCACGCACAAGGATCCTATCGCGAACGTATGGGGTGTCATGGACGGTGTTGTGCGGACAAACTTCCCTGATATCAAGGTCAGTGTTCTTCAATTCTCAAGTACCGCAGCTACTGACTTCAACCAGATGAAATGCACCATCCACTCGGACGCTGGCTCTGTAATGGTGATACCACGAGAAGCCAATATGGTCCGGCTGTACATTCAGATAGCGACGTCGACTGACTCCGATTGGGACCCTCGGAAGACCGCCACCACGGAGGAGGTGCAGGCTGCTGCTAAGCGGATATTCGCACCCTACTGGATCGAGTGGGACCGAATAGAATGGTACTCTGTCTACCCTATCGGCCAAGGCATTGCAGATCGCTACACGCTTGACGAGAGAGTCTTCATGGGTGGTGATTGCTGCCATACGCACTCCCCCAAAGCTGGCCAGGGCATGAACACCGCTTTCCTCGATGCTCAGAACCTGGCGTGGAAGATTCATCACGTCGAAAGCGGCTTCGCAGACCGCTCGATATTGAAGTCTTACGAGTCTGAGAGGAAGCTGATCGCCGAGAACCTGCTCAACTTCGACTCGCGGTACGCAAAGCTGTTCTCCGCCCGCCAGCCTTCAGCGGGAGAAGTCCAGGACGCCACCAAGAACACTGACAAGGAGGAACATCAAGACAACGAATTCGTCAAGATGTTCAAAGAGTCCTGCGAATTTACCTCCGGCTACGGCGTAGCCTACGACCCCAACATCTTCAACTGGTCCGAGTCCCACCCAGCCCAACACTCCCTCTTCCTCTCCCCCGCCAAAGGCCGCACGAAAGCCCGAACAGGCCGCATCATGACCCCCGCAACCGTCACTCGCGTTGCGGACGCCAACGTCGTGCACCTCGAGCAGGAAGTTCCGCTCAACGGCTCCTACCGCATCTACCTTTTCGCCGGCAAGCCCTCAGTCACAAAGAACGCCGTAGCGGACTTTGCCTACAACCTCTCGAAGAAATCCTCCTTCTACTCCGCCTACACCCGCCCGGACGTCGACAGCGTCGACTACCACGAACGTCACCTCCCGCACAGCCACTTCTTCACCGTCTGCACCATCTTCAACGCGCATCGCCCGGACATTGAAATACACGAAATGCTCCCGGAGACGCTGGTGCGGTACTGGGACCACGTCTACGCGGACGATATCTGGGACCAGCGGGCGCCGAATGCGAAGGCGGCGGCGCATGCGAAGATGGGGTTGCCGGAGGATGAGGGGGGTGTGGTGGTGGTGAGGCCGGATGGGTATGTGGGGTGTGTGGTGAAGCTGGTGCATGGGAGTGGGACGGTGGATGCGTTGAATCAGTACTTTGGTTCCTTTTGTGTGAAGAAGTTGGGTGGTGCTGGGGCGCAGCTGTGATTGCTGTGGTTGATGGTGGTGTGTTGCGTTCGAGCGTGTTGTTTAGCGCTAGATTGATTACAGAGTCTTCTTTGAAACGAGATTGACATGTCCAGCAACTGCTACTACACCCAACGTTTCGCGTGCATTTCCTCCTTCGCAGATTCGATGGCTCGCCTTCTACAGTACTGTGAAGAATCAAGTCGTGACGGGGTTTGTATCGTAGCAATCGCCCACGAGCAAGGATCCCCAGTCTAGCTCCTTTCGTTTCTCGACTTCAACGCCACCACAAATATCAAACTCTCATCGACATCAACAACACCACTATGTAAGGGTTCTGAATACACCATGGGCGAATTGAGCAGGCAATCGAGCCGCCGACCTCTGGTACTCGACGACACCGCCTCTTTCACCTCTTTCCCGGACCCTTCAGAGGCCTCACTCCCTGTCGAAGAGCCCTCCAATGTACCACTCCATGGCCTGCTGGACCGGGCTGGACCATCCATGTTTGACGAGAACAACGCAATCGATGCCAACGACCCGCAATCTCTGTCCGCGGCGCCCAATCCTGTGCTGCAGAATCTGATCGACCACCATGGCGCGGTAGAGCTGGTCAAGCGGCTTTCCACTATGCTCGCGGAGAGGGACGCGCATATCACGGCTCTCACTCGTCTCGCTGAGGAGTACAAAGTCCCGCGACAGAGGATTTCGGAGACTGCGTCGAGGGCCAAGCAGGCGGAGCGGAGACGGTTGTCACTTGCCACTGCGTCTGAAGATCTAGGGCCGCCGAGTGTTGCTGAGTCTGTGACTTCTGATAGTGGCGAGTCTCGCATCTCAAAGTCCACTCAAAACACAGCTGCGGCACCAGCGAAAGGCATTACGAAGTTATTTGGCGGCGGGACTATTAAGAAAGCCAAAGCGAAGCCTGCGCCTGTGCCTTTGCCAATATCAAATGCTACATCACGAGAGCCTTCCCGGCCACGAAGACATTCAGAAAGACCCAAATCAATAGACACGCAAAGCATCCGGAGTATCGACAGCGGCAACACTTGGACAGCCAGCATCAACAACATCTTCGGCGCCAGCCATCCCAAGCGGACAGACTCCCTCCGGAATAGGCTTCCTGTAGAGATGGAAACCCGCCACGACCCCGACCAACTCCCGCCCACCCTCTCCAACCACGCCGACGACCCGCAAGAAGCCGAGTGGAACAAATTCATCCTCAAACTCGTCGAGCTGCGGCCCCAAAATGGCGAAGACCCCAACGGCGGCGAACTCATCGGCGCCTCTCGATTCGGCCAGGAAGGCAGCGCTGGACGACAGAAGATGGAGACGCTCACGCGGCTTGTCATAGGCGGTATACCGATGAAGCTGCGGCATCCGTTGTGGATGGAGTTGTCGAATACGCAGGCGATGATGCAGCCAGAGGATTATGAGCATTATCTCAATTTGGGGGAAAATGACGATGAGGAGGAGGAGATGGAGGCGATTTTGAAGGATGTGCCGCGGACGTTGACGACGAAGTATGACTTTTATTCTGGGAAAGGATTTCAGAGGTAAGTCACTGCTGTGCTCTTTTCAACTCGCTCTGCCTCCGTCCAAGCACTATGCTGACATGTGCCGTAGATTGAAAGACCTCCTCGTAGCCTTCGTAGCCAAATACCCCAACCTAGGCTACACCCAAGGCCTCAACACCATCGCCGGCTACCTGCTCCTCGCCATCCCGTCCGAAGAAGACGCCTTCTGGGTCCTCTGCAACATCGTCGAGAACTTCTTCCCGCCCGACTACTTCTCCCGCACAGACGCCATGATCTCTCCTTTAGCCGACAACGCCTTACTCCGACAATACGTCAAAGAGCATTTACCTCTACTCCACAACCACATGGACAAACTCGGTATTCTCCCCGGCCACACCGTGCCGATGAAATGGTTCTTCACCGCCTTCTCGTCCGCACTGCCAGAAACCCTGCTCATGCGTCTGTGGGACATCTGGCTCTGCATCCCCAGCCAAAAACAATACCTCTTCGCCTTCGCCCTCGCACTGATCGCGCAGAACGCCGACGGCATACTCGAATGCGAGGACAGCTCGTCGTTCTTCTCGTACATGGACTCTAAATTGAAACTTCCTGAAGACGCCGCGGGAGTGACGGAGCTGATGAAGCAGGCGTGGAAGATTGCGAAGAAACTCGGTGATGGGGTTGCGGGGCGGCGGGCGAGTGAGGTGGTGTCGACGAAGGAGGGGATGGGGTTGGAGATGCGGTTGCAGAGGAGGAGGACGGGGAGTTTGGAGGTGCTTGTGGATCGGGAGGAGGAGGAGGGGGAGGGAATGCAGACTTCGTCTTGACCGCTGGAGGGTGGTGGATGGGTTGGCTCGTGATAGCAAGCGCGGTGTTGGCTTGATAGATACCCACATAGTGCTTTTCCATACAGCAGATTGGCCAATGCCCTACCATTCGCCATTGAATGCACCGAGTCAACAGGCCCGAGCAATGCCCCGGTCTTGTCTCACGGCCATTCAACCTTGATCTCCTGCCCCTCCAACTTCACAATCGCAGTGAACGCCGCCCGACCTCCATTCCAATCCGCGTGCCAGATGAGATGATCGCCTGGGACACAACAGACGTTAGCGTCCGCCTACGATACCCGAAAGATTCGCTGACTCACCGTGGATGGCAATATCACCTCCACCTGGCGCCACCATACCATAGTCGCCCGTGATGAACAACGGTCCGTGTTTCTCATACGGCCCTGTGATGTCGTCGGCGATGGCGTATGTGACATCCTGATACGACCATCAGTCAATGACATCTCTGCATCAGCGTGAGGTAAGGTACCTACGTATTTCGGCGAAACGTAACACTGCGACGAAAAGAACAAGACGTATCTCCCATCCAAGAACGACAACGACGGCGCCTCCACATACGGCCCATCCCCGTCATCACGATCCAAGATCTGCCTCGCCTCTCCCACAAAAGTATGTCCATCGTCTGCTACCTGTTGCAGCATAATCGGCGTCGGTACAATCGGCTCGACAGTGTTACCGCATTCGCCCCCATGCCCAATCGCATTCCCGTCGACTTTGTACACAACATAGCGTTTATTGGTGCGCTGGTCATGGTACCCACTCGGGTCGATGGCGCCGCCTTGACTCGCGTGGCAGATCCAGGGCTCGGGGCTGTCGGGGTAGTAGGGGCCTTCCACAGTTTTGGAGGTGGCGTAGCCGAGGCAGTGGTGGCTGATATTTCTGTTGAGAGCGGTGAAGTACATTATGAACGTGCCGTCGGGGCGGCGGATCAAGTCGGGTGCCCAGACTGAAGGGGAGATGGGGTCGACCCATGGAGGAAGGCTGGGGAGGGCATCGTAGTTGTTGCGATAAGTCCAGTCTGTGAAGTCCGGGGAGTAGCCTGCTTGGACGTTGATTCTTTCCCCGTCCACGACGGCGTTGGTGGAGAAGATGTGCCAGCCGTTGTTCGTTCGGATGATGCTAGGGTCGGGGAAGTTCTGGCCGTTCATGATCGGTGTGTATGTCGAGGGGGCAGACGAGCCGCTATCTTGTGGCACTGGGATGGCAGCAGCAAAGTCTGCCAACAATGCCGCCAGAAGCAGTGGTAGGAGCATGTCGCACAAGGGCGGGCAGGCGACCCGAAGTAAACACCGGAAGGACACCAGTAGAGTACAGACAGCCCCGTTTCCTACCAGCGCTGGCGGGAGACCTGTATACAACTCATGGCCGGATGCCAGGTCGAAAGGCTCCTTCATCGTTGTCGGCACTGGCCATGTAGGAGTGCCATTGTTATGCGCATCCATGGCGGGACAGCAAATAGCTGGGACATCCCTACCGACAGATACAAAGCCCAGGTTCTGAGACCCCAGGAACGGTTGCTGGAATGCCAAACTCACCGCCGCGTGAACGGCTCGATTCCTTTGCCTTGTTTCTGGACAGCCGAGGCTGTTGTCAATTTGTTAGATCCGTCCAGGAAGACGCCAAGATGTGCACCGCATCCTCTGCAGGATTCAGCGGCCGTCGGTGTTTCAGAAGGCTTCCAGTCGAGTTGCTTGGCCGAGCGCCGTCTTGGTGTACATGTGGTCGCATTGTGAGCACTCCCGGGGCCTCCCCGTCACAACTTGGTCATAGACTGGCTCCGCTTCCTCCCATCTCCAAAGACATAGCCCGTCGCGACAGGGCTGAAACCACTGCTGCCGGGCATGGGGAAGGGCGCCTTTCTCCACGGCGCGAAGAAGACGGGATGCATTGTTGCAGGATTATACATCGGTGCTGGCATTGAAGCTGACATTGCCACCGGCGCTGGGGGTGCCGGTGTCTTGTGCGGCGGCATGGCTTCGATCTGGGATGATGGTTGGGAGGATTGCTGTCGGGTCTGCTGCTGGTATAGTGGGCTTTGATGTTGACGTGGTTGTTGTGCCTGCGCTCGAGCGTTAGCATGGCAGGATCACGCATGGGTGTGGATGGCATACCTTTGGCCTCGATGGTTGCATGGACGGTAGCATGTTGGTGGGATTGGAGAGATGATGGTCTCCTCGTCCTCGGCCGTCCTTGAAAGTCTTCACCCCGCAATGTGACGTTTGTGTGTCTCGTGCACCTCACGCGAGTTTATCCCCGATCGCTTATTCCCGGCAACACATTGACTCCTGTTGGACTTCACCTCTTCTTTCATCACCAAGATCCAGGCATTTGGGAATGTGGAAGAGACAGTTGGCTGCCCGGCAGCACTCACGCTCCTTACACCACACCGCAAGACGATTGCAATCTACGTCGAAGCCTGTCATCGATATTAGGGACGGCACATTCTACAGACGCTACCCATCAGCTACAGATTCCAAGGACTCCAATCCACCAATCTTCCCAAGACTCAACTTCTCGCTATCCAACACGTCCGGCCCACAGGCTACACCTCAATACTGGTCCATCCTATCGCCTTCATCCCTAGCTAGGACGACATTCCTCCAGGTACTGGCTGGCCAGCATATTTGTCTTCCACCTACGGCACGATCGTATCCTTATCTGTCTGATCTCGCGGAGTCGCCGCAACATGCTATCAAGTACGTCGGCTTCGACGCCGAGCGAGGCAGCAGCGTGGGTGGGACGAATGTTCGGGGAGCCTACTTGAGCGCGAGGTATGAGAGTCGGAGGGAGGAGACTGACTTTTCGGTGTACGACTATTTGACTGGGCATACGGAGCTCAATGCCCTCGAGCATAAGCTCAGTTTGGCCGAGATGGGAATGCTTGAGGAGGTCTCGCAGCAGCTGAGCCTTGGGAAGCTAATGTCGATGCCGGTGGCCAACCTCAGCAATGGACAAACGCGGCGAGCCCGCATTGCAAAGGCATTGATGGCGCGACCGGAAGTTCTACTACTGGACGGGCCGTTCATGGGACTCGATCCACGGACGCTATCGACTATGTCACAAGTTCTAAGGCATCTGGCAGAACGACAGCAGCCTAGACTCATCATGAGCTTAAGGCCAGAAGATGGCGTACCGGAGTGGGTGAATCATCTCGTAGTCATCGGTGATCAGCTGCAAATACTGGCGCAGGGTCCCAAGAACGAAGTACTTTCACAAAGACGGGATGGCGCCAGTGCGCCTGTCGCTAACGCTATTCTGGACCTTGTTCGACATGGTCACGATGCCACTTCTAAGCAAAAGCTGAGTCGAGACGGTTTCGCCAAAGCTTCTCAACCGCTTACACCAGGCGAGCCACTAGTGGAGATGGATGGCGTTAAGGTCGCCTACGGTGAGAAAGTCGTGCTCGGAGGCTGGAAGCAGAGTCATGGGAGTGAAGAAAAGGAAGGCCTTCACTGGACACTTCACCGCGGTCAAAGATGCGGTATCTTCGGGCCTAATGGCTCTGGGAAAACGACAATGCTCAGTCTCATAACCTCCGACCACCCCCAAACATACAGCTTGCCTATCAAGTTATTTGGACGATCTCGCCTCCCTGGACCTGGACAAGCAGGTATCAGTCTCTTCGACATTCAAAAGCGGATGGGTCATTCGAGCCCGGAAGTACATGCTTTCTTCCCGAAAGGTCTGACAGTACGACGAGCGCTTCAGTCGGCTTGGGCAGATGCGCCGATGGCGAAGCCAAAATTGGACGATGCTGCTAAACAACGTGTGGACGCTTGTCTGCGGTGGTTCGCACAGGAGCTACACCCGAGCTCGCAGACGAGCAATGCGACTAGCAAGGATTCAGAGGATGGCACAGGCTTAGGATGGGCAGACGACGTCCGCTTCGCAGAACTCAGTTTCTCGAACCAACGCCTCGTCCTCTTCTTGCGAGCCATAGTCGCAAGTCCCGACCTGGTCATCCTCGACGAAGCTCTTAGCGGCATCGACGAAGCAACACGTGACAAAGCGCTGCTGTTTCTATCCCACGGCGAGAAGGTTGCAGCTGTCGTGAATGGCGAAGCTCAGCAAAGCGCCGTCGACAAGGCTGACAAGGTCGTCTTCGCTGGACTGGCGCCCGAACAGGCTCTTCTGGTCATCAGCCATTCGAAAGAAGATGTCCCTGGCTGTCTGCGGGAGTGGATCTGCTTGCCTGAGCCTGGCGAGGGGCGAGCGCCGCGGACGAGTGTATTGCCTGGACCGTTGGAGCTGAATCCTGAGGGTTGGAATGATATCTGGGGTCGGTGATACGGATTTCCTGCTGTTGGACGAAGGGAATACTGCCATGACTAGCACTCTTGGCTATGTCTGGAGGCGTCTGCAAAGCTTCGCCAAGCCGGTATATCTTGTTGACCGATCACACTAGTGATTCCAGGACGCTTGAGTGACAACACTGGTTTCCAGAGGAAGGATCCCTCGCGCTGGTGCCCAAGGAATTGTTCCGACGGGCGTATAATACCTTTTGAGCATGCCCTGGAACGGTAGGCACATGGCAGGAGTCAAAATTAGGAGCCCCAACCTGCCAGTGGAGAAAACGAGTATACGCCCGCCGTGGGATGAACAAGAGGTTGAACATGCTGACGAGCTGGAGTTTTACGAGCCGGGTTCGTAAGTTGTTGGGTTCTCCGAGACCAACGCGAATGCGGCCAAAGACAGCTGAGAGCGCGGCTCGTTGGATTCTTAGGGCAGGGAGAAAAGAGATGATTGATTGATTGCAACGATGCCCTAACTCCGAAGGCCTCGATGTGGGAAGCTATTGACATATATCTCAATCACACGGCGTCCGAGAAGGTGCGCCGGCTTCGCACCGGTCATACACTGCCATCCACGGCGAAAATTCTCCACCAGCCACGATGTTGAAAGAACTCGTCCTCGTCACCGGCACTACAGGACACCTAGGTTTCCGCACTCTTGTCTTTACCCTTCAGCATGGCTTCAAGGCTCGTGTCCCCCTGCGGAAGCTCGAGCAGGCGGATAAGCTGAAAGCGACAGCCTCGCTGAAGCCCTTCTTGGACGACGTTGAGTTCGTCCACGTACCGGATATCACCTCCGACGGAGCGTACGGTGAGAATATACAGGGCGTCGACTATGTGATTCACGTGGCTTCGCCGGTTTACAGCGCGTTTGGAGCTGGAGAAGTAGGCTGACCCCTGCATCTGGGCGATTGTTCGTGGGAACTGACTGCTCCCAGACCGACTGGAAGAAGCTGATGTACGAACCAGCCGAGAAAGGCGTACTGAACATTCTCAAGGCAGCGAGCAAAGAGCCTCGCGTGAAGCGTGTGGTGATCACCTCGAGCATCATCGTCATCGAGCCCAAGAACGGCGCCGAACGCGCTGGTCGTGGGTCGTCCCTCAGCTCGAATACCGTCACATCCTAACACCTTTCCCAGCCCACGACATCAAACCCCTCCCCTCCCCCCAAAAACTCGCCTCCGCCCCGAACGCCCCAGCCGCCTACGTCCTGTCCAAAACTCTCGCCCACGTCCGCAGCACCGAGTACATCGCCCAGCACAACCCGCACTACGCCCTCATCTGCATTCTTCCCGGGTATATCCAGGGGCCCAACGAACTCTACACCTCCGCCGAGCAAATGCGCGATCCGTCCCGCTTAGGCTCGAATGAAGGGACCATGCTCACGGCCCTGGGGCTGGCGCCGGGGGTCCGAGGCCGAAGTTGCAGGTGTGGTTGGATGATTGCGCGCGGGCGCACATTGTCTCCCTCAAGGCGGAGAAGGTGAGACACCTGGACAATATCTTGACGGTCGGGAATGGAGGGATGAGCACGCCGTGGCGGGATGTGGTGGGACTTGTTATGGAGTTGTTTCCGGAGGAGGTGGAGAGGGGAGTGCTGAGGCCTGGGACGCTGGATGAGGAGGTTGTGGGGGATGCGGTGGATTTGAGAGGGAGTGAGGAGAAGGTTGGGTTTGAGTTTGGGGGGATGGAGAAGTGGGTGCCCGGGTTGGTTGGGCAGTATCTGGAGTTGTTGAAGGAGTAGAGACGGGACGGTGTTGTTTGCCGTCTAAATTTGGCCGCTTCGTCCACAAGGCCTTTACCACGTGTTACTGTGATCCTCTCCTACTTCTCTAGACGTGTACCTTAGCCCATGAGGTCAACGCGCACGTGATGGTGCTGACTAAGGCCACAAACTCAGTTCTGACCGACCTTTGACGCATTTACAATCTTTCTACCAGACATGAAGCCGTCTTCTTCACACACCTTCGACAAGCTGCCCATTGGACAGTATAGGATGGCAACGTGGTCACTCGAAGTCTAGCAACACCCTCTCCAACGGCGCAGCGGAGAATGGAGGAGACGAAACGAAGCTTTGGGGCTAACCCGCAGCTCCACCATCAGCAAATTGTCCTCGGTTGTTCGCAGGATCCTAATAGCCGCACCTCTGCTCGTGTGCCTGACTAGCGGCTCGACCATGCATTCTCGCCCGTCGTGTATCTCTCGTCCTACCTCATCCCGCCAACACACTCTGCAGGCACGATGAGGACGACGGCCGCGGCTTCTTCACTGAAGCACTCGATCAGCAGCCTGGCTGGCCCAGCGAGTCGGAGAGGGTTCGCAACGAGCTTGAGGCGCGATGCTAGCTATGGTTTCATTGGGCTGGGGAGGATGGGTATGCTATGGCAGTCGAAGAGTACGAGAGGATACTGTACTGACGAGGATGGCAGGCTACCCCATGGCCAGGAACCTGCGGGCGAAGATAGCCGAATCCGACACGATGCTCATCCACGACGTTAACCCGGCGGTCACCGAGAAGTTCAAGCAAGAGGTCGGCAAGGTCGAGATAGCAGAGCATGTGCGCGAGGTCGCGGAGACGGCGGTATGTCATACACCTTCATTCACCTCTTCTAGCACTTGCAAGATGAACCAATTGTTCTATCTATGATCTAAGTTGGCAGCGCAAGCTGTTGTCCTGATTACCCAAACACATATAGCCAATCCTCTGACAATACACCACTTCCACTGAGCACGCAAGAGCCCTAGCATGGAAGCCTGAGACTGACGTACTGCAGACCACCATCATCACCGTCCTCCCCGAACCACACCACGTCCAAAACGTCTACCAGCAAATGCTCCGACCCCACACCCTCCGCTCCGAGACCCCCAACACCCACGAACGCCTCTTCATCGACTGCTCCACCATCGACCCAAAGTCCTCCGCCGAAGTCGCCAACGCAACCCACTCCAGCGGCTCCGGCAAATTCGTCGACGCGCCCATGTCTGGAGGCGTCGTAGGAGCATCCGCCGGCACACTCACCTTCATGATCGGCTGTCCTCCCGAGGGCGTGGACCGCGTGAAGGAAGTCCTCTCGCTCATGGGCCGTCGCACCGTACACCTGGGGCCCCAAACAAGCGGCCTGAAAGGGAAGCTGGCGAACAACTACCTCTTGGCATTAAACAACATCGCCACCTGCGAAGCAATGAACATGGGCATCAAATGGGGTCTCGACGGCAAAGTCCTCGCGGACATGATCAACAGCGCGACAGGCAAATGCTGGCCCAGCGAAGCCAACAACCCCGTGCCAGGCGTGGTCGAGGGAGCACCAGCAGGGAAGGACTATGAAGGCGGTTTCGGCACGAGTCTGATGCTGAAGGATTTAGGACTGGCATTGACGGCTTGCGCGCAGGCGGACATCGTGCCGCATTTGGGCCCGCATGCGAGGGAGATTTATGCTGCGTGTGAAGGCGCGGAGGGGACGAAGGGGAGGGATTTTTCCGTGGTTTATCGGCATCTTGGGGGGCGGGAATGATTTATAGATGGTATGTAGGACATGGCATGAATAGGATAGCTGACGCTGCATCTCACACGCCGAAAGGTATCTCAATGCATGGTTTCAACCATGAGCTACGTATCCTTCTCCTTGCCTCTATTAAACCGCCACGGCTCAATCCCCCTACTCACCCCCTGCCCACCGCGCTCTGCATCCTTCCGGCAATAACAACTCCCCCTCACCTCAACGTCCGCCCCCGTCATCTTCTCCCCCAACTCCACTCCCACCCTCTCCGCCTCCTCCTTCCTTCCCAACAGCTCATAACACTCCCGCAACCCGCTCAACGCCCACACGTTCCCCGGATGCCGCAGCGCGCGCGGGAGGGTGGAGTTGAGGCCGAGGTCGGCTTCGTATAAGGAGAGCGCTTGGTGGAGTCTCTCTTGCGCGATTAATACTTCGTGCTCCTGCGTTGCCCCTTCCTTCGCCTTTGACTCCTCGCTAACGTCCGCTTGCGCGCTCCGGCTCGCCTGCTCCAACAACAACGCCCCGAGCGCGTGCCGCGGCGGCTGCATCCACCCCCACGGTTCGTCGTAAGGTAAAGTGTCGGAGAGCCGGACGGCCGTGTTGAGGTGGTGGAAAGCCGTCGCTGTCTCCCCGGCATGATACGCGATTTCGCCCTCGAGCATCGCGCGCGCGACGGCGAGGAGGGAGCGCGCGGTGTTGTTGAAGAGCGTCCTCGACTCCGGGACACGTAGGGCGCAGGTAAGGAAGGCTTCGCGGGAAGAGGAGGCGGAGGCGGGGGAGGATGTGTTGGCGTATGCCACGGCACTGGCGTAGTGGAGCATGGCAGTGGTGACGCAGTAGAGCTCTTCGTCTTCCGGGAGGTCAAGGGAGAGGATGTCGTCCCAGCGTCCGAAACGCACGAGCACGTGGAGTCGCATTGTTAAGAACGCTTCGAGCCAATCCGCCATCGGCGGGCTTTCGACACGGAGCAAGTCATCGCAAATAGCCTCCTCAAGCCGCGCAGCCGTCTCCAGAGCCGTCTGCGACTGACCAGCGAACATGGCCCCGTAGATCTTGAAATGGTAATTATGCGCCCTATACAACGAGTAGAAATTCCTCGCTCCGCGTCGCGCAACCCAGCGCTCGTCGGCGGCTATAGCTGCCGTGTTGGACGTTACCACGGAGGCGTAGTCGCCGCATAGGACGTCCAGGTGCGTGGGCATGTGGTGCAGGTGTCCTGCGTCCGGGACGAGGTTGCGGAGACGGTTGGCGGCTGGGAGGGCGGTGGAGGGGGACGAGGACATCTCCATGAGGTGGATGTAGAGGTGTAGGAGGCCCGGATGGGAGTCGCCTCCTTCCTTTGCCATGGCGGTCTCGAGAACTTCCTTTGCTTCCAGCGTTCGTGAGCCGGATGTTGGCTCGCCGGTCTTCAGATCCCAGAGACTCCATGGCGTGAGATTCATCAGCGCATCAGCATACAACGCCTGCACATCCAACATCTCAGGCCACCTCCCCGCCACCTCCGCCATCGCCTCAGCGTACCGCTCATTCCACTTCTCCCTCCCCTCGCCCTCCAACGAACCCACCCCCCACCGCTCTCCGACCGCCGCTATCAACTGCCCTTCCAACGTCCCCCGTCGACTCGCCATCCCGATCGCTTCTCTCGCCTCCTTGGCATTACGCTCCAGTTCCTCAGCATCGAAAATCTCCCAGGGTTTGTTGTAATTCGGCCCCAGCGCGTATGCGATGCCCCAGTACGCCATCAGACATCCCGGGTCCTCGGCGATGGCTTTGCGGAAGCAGTAGAGGGCTTCTTCGTGGTTGAAGGCGTAGCACCATACGAGGCCGCGGTCGAACCAGGTTTGGCCGATGGGGTTGGAGTTGTCTCCGAGTGGAGAGCAGTATGAGCCGAGATTGAAGTAGGGTGTTACGTCTGCGTCCATTGAAGGGCCGGTCGGAGGTTCTGGCATGAATGGTGCGTTTTGGATTGCCTTGCCTGCTTGGTTGCCGGCGTTGATGGATGATTCGGTCCAGGAGGCGTGGTTGTCTGAGGGAGGGTTGATGTGGTATTTTGAGGATTATTCTTTGGGCATGATACATGGACGACTTTGGATGTTGTCCGGTTGAGGTGGCGGATGCTGGAGATGGAAGTCGAGCTCTTATGAAGGATTGAGACCTTTGTCGTTAATCATCGAGATGTACCTCCTTACATTGCCGTGTTCCACACACAAATGCGGTCAATCGATATACAAACTAAATCTACCAACCATCACACGTCAATTACCTCACTTCGACAAATTCTCAAGAACCCCCCTCCTACGCCCCGCCATCTCCTCCCTCCACCCCACCAACCCCTTCTCGTCCAATTCAAACTTGATCTTGCCTTTACTGATCATCCTCCCCTCCGTCGCCAGCGTAACTACAAAAGCCAGAAACTCCCGGTCTACTAGTATCAATTCCACCGGCCCTTTCTCCCGGTAAGGCGCGTTTACGCTCCACCAGAACCCCTCCACGTCTCCATGATCGCTTTGGTAGCCAGGTGGGAGAGTGGGGTCGAATATGATGTGCAGTTGGGTGTAGGAGAGGTGGCGAAGGAGGTCGATCCAGGCGGTACGCCAGGTTTTTGCCAAAGGGTTGATGTCGATGAACTCTTGGCGTCGGGGAGTGCGGTTGAGTTGGCTGTAGGGGGGGTCTGGGCGGCGGCAGGCAGACAAGATGGAAGGGTTGAGTAAAGGTTTGCATAGGGAGAGCGTGATGTTGATTTCATCTTCGCATGTAGGGCTGGGGTGTTGGGTTATGATTGAGCGCAGTTCGTCCGCGTTCTCGACGTGGTAGGTATGCGACATGGTTGCAGTGATGCCGCTGAAGTGCCAAAGCCTGTAACGATGTCCTTGGGATATAGATGCAGCCTAGATTGTGTCATAGCTGGAGCCTGTCCGTGCCGTACTCCGTGGACTTGAAGGTGATAAAGCGTTGCGATTGGACATCTGGTCAGAAGTATGCATGTACCTGTCTGCCTCTTGACGTAGAAAAGGAATAAAGATATGAGTCATTTGAGGCGTTTCTTGCCTACATAGGTATTGCATGCGCCGCATACCCAAGCAAGTAATAAGCAAGGCTGCAGTAGCTCATCATATATCGTACACCATCGTCCTTCAGAAGCCTACCACGCTCTGAACAGGTCAAGTAAGCCGCAAACGAGAGTCGATCAGTTATCAGCCACAAACCGCGAACTCATCAGCTCGTCCACATGCGCTCGCTGCGAGTTCGTATCCCCAGCATCCATCTGCTTCAGCAACACTGCAAGCACTTCGATTGGAGGATGCAGGCCGAGCATGTTCGCGCGCTTCCATCGCTTGAGGCGTGCTATGCCGATGCAGGGCTGCAAACATCTATTAGTCAAAGCCCACTGTGACAATTCCCGCCTACACTTACGCCGTACTGCCCGCTCATGTCCCATTCCCGCAGCACCTTCTCGTAAAGCGTCAAGTCTTCCTGATGCACTCTTGGCGCTAATCTCTCCTGCTCCTTCGTCCGCCAGTACTTCTTGATCTGCGTGTCCGTCGTCTTGCGCGCCTTCTCCTCTTCGTCGCCAACCCAACCAGACGCCTTGCCACCTACAGCGCCGATGTCACTCTGCTCTGCCCGACCTCCCAACACATCCTCTGCTGTCACCGCCTCTCCATCCGCTTCCAGGGCATCCTGCGCAGCATCTAATGAGGCTGCTTCATCCTCTGCTTGCTGCTGGATCGCCTTCTCAGCGGTAGTGGGTTCTTCGATGTCTGGATCGCCTTCTGCCTTCACATCTGTGCGTACGATGTGCTCTACGAGAGCTGGATCCTCCTTGGTGCCCTTAGACTGCTGTTTTGAACCCTGCTTGGTAACCTTGTTTGTGAACGATAGTTTGGACTGCTGGTTTGCGGCTACTGGTCGCGAGGATGCTGTTCTGCGTTTGGGCGCCATGTTGACTGTGGTGCTGTGTTTATAGAGCTGCGGAAGAGTTGCTGTTGACTAGAAGAATGTTTGAGATGACGTCCAAGAGATAGTTACAGAGGGCTCGTGCTAGATCGCGCTTTCCCAGATCGCGCTCGCTGTTGCTTCGCCAACGATCGTGCGGCGGATCTACCCGCGGGCCCCCGTCGATTGTCCGAGCTAAACCTATTCTCCATTCTCCAGTGGCGACTGTTCGGCTGTTAATAAGGTCGACAATGAGATTCAAAGAAGCAATGGACGGCGCCGCCGATAACTTGAGAAGATAAGACCGAAACGAGCAGATCAGTCACACACACTTGCGATGCCAAATGGCTCTTGAACCAGCCGGACGTGTCGAGGTCCGGGGGGTATTGGAGACCATTGAACAATATTGAACAGATAAGCATTTCTTTGCATGGCTCATGGTTACAATACTCGGCTCCCCTATAATCATTCACATCTTCGAAGCTCATGGCTGGAGAACTCAGCAGTTCTGGCTCCTCCTCCTCCGCTGTGGTAGTACTGAGCCATGGTCCACAACGTCGCGTCGAAGTCGAGAGGACAAGATCCACACCGGTTGCCCATTCTATGCCTTCAACCCTACACCAGATGGTCTAGTCTAGTATGCCGAAGCACTCGGCTGCGGTGATGAAGCCGGT
The DNA here is from genome assembly GCF_035928015.1 of Saxophila tyrrhenica. Taxonomy (NCBI): domain Eukaryota; kingdom Fungi; phylum Ascomycota; class Dothideomycetes; order Mycosphaerellales; family Extremaceae; genus Saxophila; species Saxophila tyrrhenica. Next base: position 403,294 of record NW_027041749.1, on the reverse strand, counting down.
GAAGCGACTGGAACTTCCGGAGCGGCCGGGTTCTGCTGGGTAGCCTGAGCGACTGGAGTCAAGGTGGTATCAAGAGCTCCAGAGGAAGAGACAGGCGTTGACCTGTGGACAGGAGCGCCTGGTGTGAACCCATTTGGGACGACCGTATGAACGACTGCTGGCGGTGCGTGCTCAGGGAACAGCGTCTCCAGCTCTTCGAAGATGCATCCCAGCTTGAAGGACTGCGCTAACGCCTCGTTAGTCCGCGTGACACAGTCGCCGGCTTTGAAGAACTTGGAGTCCATCTTGGTGGCATTCGTTGTGGGAGCACAGGCGGAGTCTTCGAGCCAGTATATCACACCTGGTCGTTGTCCGTTGTCGCAGGGGTAATCGCCTTCCAAGTGAAGCGCTCCGATGGGGAGGTCGCCGCCGACTGCACGATAGCACTGACCGAATTTTGGGTCGGCGATGGGAATGATGTTGGTGGTACCGTCCGGATTGCAGCCATCGGGCAGTGGGCCAAACATGGTGATGGCACCAATTGCAGCTCCTATCTGGGGCTTTGAATCCCTTGCGACAATTCTGGTGGTGAAGTCAGTTGACCGTACGTCTCGAGGGTGAGTTGAGAAGCGTACGTTGGCATGGCAGCGAACTCAGGAGCCTGGTCTATTGTGTACGAAGGATGAAGCTCGGCATGGACGGCAGGCCAAACCACTGCGGAGAGCGCAAATATCACTGTGAAGTCAGAGAACTGCATGTTGTCGTCGTCTTGGTATGAGAAAAGACCTTGGGAGTAATGAGGAGAGATAGTGGTTGAAAGACGTGGCGGCAGTCATATGAAAGAATATATGGACCTAGCGTAAGCAAAAGCAAAGCGGCGAGACCTATTGTTGGCGGTTCGGCCGTTCGTAGTAAGCTCACGACGGGCAGTGTAAGCTTTTGACTTGGACTATAATTGCAGCAGCAGCAGTTGCATCTTTACAGGCAAGATGAGAGGTATAGTTCGCTGGTTGCGAGTCATTCACCTCGACCCAGAAACGGGATGAGGTACCTGCCAAGGCTCTCGAGACCGCTGACTGTTCAAGTGCATAGACCGCTCAAAGACCAGGACTTTGTGGTCTCGTCCGCATCAGCTTACTTTCCCTTCTACTGCAAGCACCGCCACTCAATGTAGCTTCTCTCATTCCAAGACCCCCAGCAGCTCCAATGCCCGGAAAAGGTGACTGCCAAGCCTTGAAGATGTTGGTCGTGAGGAAGACCGGCGACTGCATCGAGGACTCCTACCATCCGGCATACCGCTAGCTGCGATCATGCAACACGAAGGTAAGACCTGAGACGGCAGTGCTCGACACCGCTGCTCCCAGGCAGAGCTCTGTACCAGCGGTAGAGGTACATATACAAGGCATAGTATGTGCTCGGCACTCGCTTGTGGAGAGCCATACTTTCATTCTTCGTATTGTCCTTCATTGCCCTTCTACCACTCAGACAAGCCACAGCAAAGGACCTTCCACTGAAACACCTCTCATCCCTCTTCAAGTGAACCAGCTGCTCGAGACGCGGTCGTCTGCCCGCCGCACCGCTGAAATGATTTACCTCCCAGCACTCGCTTTCGGGCTCCTCGCTCTCACGCGACAAGTGCTCGGCGATAACGAGGTGTGCTTCAACGATGATCCAGGTCATTTCGGTGATACTATCAACCCGCTTGCTGGGCCTGACCTGCAGAACATTATCTCGAGCATCGGGAACAAGCAACTCATCAACATGGGAGGGGATGCGGTCGACAGAAACGGTGATTTCATAGTTCCTGCACATCACTCCCTCCTCATCGACTACAACACCGCACGCGTCTGCTTCCAGAACCCGCAGTCGTTCGGCGACCAAACGATGACGTTTGCGGAGGCCTTCGCAGCGCTCAGCAGCTTCGTTTCGGCATGCCGCCTCGACCTGGAGACTCCTGTGTCAGGGGGTGGGACAGCGGTTGGCAAAGACAGCTCAGTCGGCAAGACACAGATGAACATCTGGATCCAGAACGTACACGACGGAATGACCCATGATTGTCTGGGGAACCAGCCGGCCAGCCACGTCTCGTCCTTCAATCTCGCCACGATCAACGGCCAAGGCGTTTCCGGCACGACATTGGAAGTGATGAGGAGCCAGTTTCCCGACGAGTTGAAATACGCAGCAGCGTTTGGGGGAGTCGCTGGGGTTGCATCGTGAGCAACACCACACCCACCAAGTCTGAAAGAGAAGCCTGCTAACCCTAATGTCTTTCTTTGTGTAGGATGGCGGCGGTTATCCAAGGAGTCATCGTAGACCCACGGCCGCTGGCGATCGAGCTGGAGATAGTCGCCACCTCAACGATCGAGGTTGTGGTTACAGAAGCGGACAAAGTTATCGACATCTCTGCGGCGGCGGGTAGGATTGGGGAGATTGTGAAGCTCCTGGAAGCAGATGGGGTGATTGCTACTGTCGAGGCGGAGATTGCGTTGACCACTGCAGAAGCAATAGCGGCAGCTGCGTCGAGGTTTGGTGCGAGCATTCTGGGAATCTTTAATGGGCTTTAGGTGATAGCAGGGGTGTGAATAAGTCTGGTCATGCTACGCTGGGATGGTGGGGTTTGAGATGGATGAACCACGTCAAACACTGAAGCCTCTACTTTGCACCACGTAGCACCACACATCAAGATAGCCTAACCTTGAGCCAGAGAGGTGAAGCTCTCGAAGGCGTTAGGTTCGCTCAACTTGCGTGCAGCGGATCTACCCACAACCCCTGTCAGCTTTATGCAGGTTCAAACCTTGCGAGTTAAAATATATCGCTGAGCAGCGACGAACTTCCCGCTGAGAGCGATGCTTAGATTTGACGCTCGTTCCTTTACCGTGTAGCAGAACGCTGTTGAAGAACGACTTGATTGCGCCAGCAAGACACTGTCAATCACATATCACTGGAATTTTACAATGGCCGTTGGATCAGTGCTTGTCACCGGGTACGTGCGTCTCGAAGGCATCTAGAATGCGCCTATCCGAGCAAGCGAGACATCTGTTCCGCCAACGTCCAATGGGTCAGCGCTCGCATACTGACGACCAACTAGAGGCACCGGCTACATCGGCTCCTTCACCGCCCTCGCCCTCCTCGAAGCGGGCTACAAAGTCGTCATCGTCGACAACCTCTACAACTCCTCCGATGAAGTCCTCAACCGCATCCAGCTCATCTGCGGCAAGCGACCCGAGTACTTCTCCTGCGACATCACCAACGAGGCCAAGCTTGACGAGGTCTTCTCTGCACACCCGGACATTGACAATGTCATCCACTTTGCAGCGCTCAAGGCGGTGGGGGAGAGCGGGGAGATCCCGTTGGACTACTACAACGTGAATGTGTACGGGACGCTGTGTTTGTTGCGAAGCATGAAGAAGCATCATGTCACGAACATTGTCTTCAGCTCGTCGGCGACGGTGTATGGGGATGCTACGCGGTTCGAGAACATGATCCCGATCCCTGAAGAGTGCCCGCTTGGTCCTACGAACCCTTACGGCAACACCAAGTTCGCGGTCGAGACGATGATCACAGACCACATCAACGCGGAGCGATACAACGCGAAGAAGGCCGGCAAGAATGGGGACGAGTTCAACGCAGCACTACTCCGCTACTTCAACCCAGCCGGCAGCCACCCGAGTGGCATCATGGGCGAGGACCCTCAAGGCGTGCCGTACAACCTCCTGCCACTCCTCGCGCAAGTCGCTGTGGGTAAGCGAGAAAAGCTGCTGGTCTTCGGCGACGACTACAGCTCCAAAGACGGCACCGCCATCCGCGACTACATCCACATCCTCGACCTCGCACGAGGCCACCTCATCGCACTGAACCACCTCCGAGACCACCACCCTGGCGTCCGAGCCTGGAATTTGGGAACTGGCAAGGGCTCGACGGTGTACGACATGATCAAGGCCTTCTCTACGGCTGTTGGCCGAGATCTGCCATATGAGGTCGTAGGGCGAAGGCAGGGTGATGTGCTGGACCTGACGGCCAATCCGACGAGGGCGAACAAGGAGCTGGGGTGGAATGCGAAGCATACGCTTGAGGACGCTTGTGCGGACTTGTGGCGGTGGACGGAGAATAATCCGCAGGGGTACAGGCAGCAGCCGCCGAAGGAATTTCTGGAGGCGCTGAAGAAGTAAGCTTGAGGAAACAGAAGGTGATGAGAAGGGAGGGGTGATGAGGGACCATGTCTATACTGTCTGTGATCCTCTGGGAGTAGTGCTTCCATACTACATGTATGGATTCAGCTCGGAGTGAAACATTCACCTTCAAAAATAATATGGTAGCTATTACGACATGAAATACTACATTTTTATGAATGCTTCACATCCACCTGTTCTTCACCATTCAGTGAGTCTTTTTTCGAAAGCATTGCAATCATTTTATGCAAATACATCATTCATCTCAGTCTCGTCAGAAGGGTTCCCACCGCGCTAGCGAACACTCCGACCTCACGTCTTCAATCCACCACCTGCACTCATCCTACATATCCACTTCCAAAACGAAACCACCAAGATGTCCGCTGTCAACGCCCTAATAACGCGCTTCAAATACCACTCCCTCCTCAACCAGGACCAAGGCGGCCGCCGCATCATCCTCCGCGGCTCCATCGCCGGCTCACCAGCCCTTCTAATCGCCGAACGCAGCGCCTTCGGCACAGAAGAATACTACCTCTCCTCCCTAACCCGCCTGGTCGCGCACGTCAAGAATCTCGGGGAGAACGACATATACCGCTGGTACCTCGCCAACTCGCTGCCGGACAATACGCTGGACCAGCCCACGCCACCGGATCTGAAATTGAATCTGATCTATCCGTGCACTGAGAAGCATGTGCGGAAGTACTCCTTCCAGCAGCTGCGGAGTGTGCGGGAGACGCCGGAGGTTTATGAGAGGTTTGTGCGGCCGTATATGCGGCGGTGCAGGGAGGAGGGACGGTTGACTTGGGTGTTTAATATTTTGGAGGGGAGGAGTGAGCAGGAGAATGTGCTTTTTAAATCGCAAGCTGGGGAGGAGAGGGATGATTACTTGTTGCTGCCAGATCTGAACTGGGATCGCAAGACGGTTGGGTCTTTGCATTTGCTTGCGTTGGTGGTGAGGAGGGACATCTGGAGCGTGAGGGATTTGAAGAAGAAAGATGTTCCGTGGCTGCGGAATTTACGCTCGACCCTGGCCTCGACAGTCACGAAACTCTACGAGGGTGTGGAGGAGGACATGCTGAAGTTCTACGTGCACTATCAGCCGACGTACTATCATTTCCACGTACACGTGGTGCATGTGAATCTCGACGCAACGACCACGCAGGCTGTGGGGAAGGCGCTGGGACTAGATGATGTTATCAGTCAGCTGGAGACTATCGGTGGAGATGGAGAGGCTGGGATGAGTGGGGTGGAGCTGACGTATACTGTGGGTGAGGAGAGTGAGTTGTGGAAGGATATCTTTGGACCGCTGAAGGAAGGGAAGGAGCCCGAGGTTGCTGGATGAGGGTAGTCCCTTCGACTGGCTGAGACATGCAGGTTGAACGTGCAGAGAGCATCAATACAACCTCAAACCATATCCTCCGGCCGACCCTGGCTCACCCGCCTCTTCGTCAACCCACCAGGCCGCTTCTCCTCATTCTGGAACCGATCTCTAAACGGACTCTCACCCTCCTCCGCCTCCTCCAACTCCGACCGATGCTTCTCCCGTCCAGTCACCTTGGCACAACTCGCCAATATCGACGACTTCCTGCTATGGCGGCGGTCATAGATCGAATCTGACTTCGGCGAGGACGTGGCGCTGGTAGGTGACGTTGGGACTTTGATCACGATCGACTTCGCTCGCAATTGAGGTGACGTGACAGGTGGAGGTAGGCCGGGGTTCTCGTCGTCGTCGGTGTAGGAGCGCAGGTTGAGGTCAGATAATCGGGATGAGGTCTCTGGGGTCGCGACATCCGCAGCATTGTCGTCAAGGAAATCCGCGCCGTCTTCGTCTTCCGATGAGGGAGAGGCATAGCCGTCAGCGAAGCTGGAGCCGGATGAGCCGCTAGGGATATCGGCCAATGTCCGCCACCGGTTGAGATGTGAAGGCCCAGCTTCCGAGGACTTTCTGCGTCGTGCTCTTCCGCGCGACGGCTCAGCGTCTTTGACTGCTTCTTTGCCCTTCGTTTTCCTGCCTTGGAGACGATCATCCTCTGATGCGACCTCCTCAGATGCCGCCGACCGCGTCGAGAACCGCCTAAGCACCTTCTCCGCCAACCAACCACTCCAACTGCCCTCTCCCTTCTCCTTCTGCACCACATCATCCTCCACATCAGAGTCCTCCCCACTCTCCAGAAACTTCACCCACTCCTCTGCCTGTTTCCCCTCGTGGTATCCACCATCCGCCGCCCGCAACGCCAGCTCAAAATACCCCAACACCACATCCCTCTCCTTCCCCATCGCCAACTCGCTCCCCTCCCCCGTCTTCCAGAGCACAAACTCAGCGACGCCGACGTAATACGCGCACCGCCCTTGCAGCGCTACGGCCGCTTTCTCCAGCACCTCGTCGTTCGCCGCACAGCCCGCGAGAGGGGTATCCGCAGCTTCCTCGCCATCATCCGCCAGCTTGGGCGTAACGAACGACCTCGCGATTCGCAAAGCTTCGTAAGCGTACAGCAGGGCTGTCTGCGCGTGCTCGGCGGTTAGCATCTCGCCTTCACCCTTCAGCACCCGTTTAGCGGGCAGGAGGGTGGCGTGCACGCGGTAGCTCATCGCCTGGCTCAGCGCTTCCTGCTGAGTTTTGCGGAGCTTCAATACTTGGGCTTCGAGGTTGATGTCTTGCGGCTTCTTCGTCGTGGCCAGCATCTCCCCTTTCTTCTTCCCCTCCTCCGCCGCCCGGTTCTCCTCTTCAACCCTCTTAGCGTCCTTCTCCTCCGCCTCCCGCGTCTCCTGCTCAGCTCTCGCAGCATCCCGCTCAGCTTTCTCCCGCCTCTCAACCCGTTTCCGCGCAATAACTTCTGCCATCCCCACCAACCTCCCCACCTCCTCCCCCGTCATCTCCGTATACCCCTCCAACCGCCCCTGCAACCTTCCAATCGCCCCCTCATCCCCTCCCCCCGTCGGCAGCGCCAGCTCCGCCAATCCATCCCTATCCTGCTCCGGAATCTCCCAATACCCATCCAACACCTCCCTGAATTGTGGGGTGGTAGGGGTAGGCGTACGCGGGTACTCGGGATACTCGTCCCGGTCGCCGATGTCGCCGAATTCGTCGTAGATTTCCTGGTAGAAGGACGTGGAGACGCGGGGGCGGTTCGGGCGGTGCTCGAAGCGGTGCCGGATTAGTTCGAGGTTGGTGTCCGGGGTGAAGGGGGAGGAGGGTGGAGCGAAGGGAGCGGGTTGGAAGCCGATGGCGTTGGGGTCGTAGTGGGGGCGGGGGGTTGGGGTGGGTTCTGCTGCTGGAGGGGCATCTTCGGGTGATGGCGATTTTTGGACGGCTGGGCCGTTTTCCGCAGCTGGAGACTTTTTGCGAGGCGTCTTCGCGGTCTTGTCGCTGGCCGCCGCGGAGGGAGACGTCGGAGAGGCGACGTCGTTCCAAGGCTTTGCTGGGTCCGCAAGGTTGAGCATGGCTGCTGTCTTCTGTTTCGATTTCTACGGCTACCAAGGTGTTCGTACGGTGGTGTACAGATGGCATCGTCGTGGCGACTGGGGGTCGCCATTGTGTATGGCCTACGCCGTGCGTCGTCTTTGTTTGAGGGAGGCATGGCCGGATCCGGTATGCGTCTGGTCTCGATGAGATGGAAGTGAGAGAGACAAAGGGTGAAAGTATACATCCATCGCATTGAGAACTGTGATGAGGAAACAAAGGAAGCTATACTGTACCTCGTTCACACAATTGCCATTGTCGCCGGAAACGTGGTCGTGGAATGCTTGGCATATCGATGCTCTCATCTCATCACTGGGGCGAGCGCAATACGACAAGCCAAGCTCTTTTCTCGAGCCAGCGAAGGCTACTGACTCCGATCAGAGTCGTGCTCTGGAGGCGTTGCAGCATAGAGTAAATCGAGCCCCCTGCCACTCCCAGCACTCCTCTGCGTCCCATTGATCGGCCTCCCCTTCTTGGCCGTTCCATTTTTTCTGCTTCTTCTTTCTCTCTCCAACAACGCACTCCTCTCATCCACATCTTCACCATCCTCCTCCACCTCTCCCTCTCCCTCCACCACCCCATCCCTCCTCGCCTCCCACCAATACCACACAGCCAACCCGAGCAACACCCCCTGCAAACAACCCGTCACCACATAAACCCCCCACGTACTCCACCCCTCCCACCCGACCCGCAAAAACAGACTAAACGCGAACAGAAACGCCCCCGGCACCTGTATCAACATCGTCACCACGGACAAACTCTTGACCGACTTCAATTTCCACGTAAAGTAGATCTGCGGCAGATACTGGATCCCGGATAGCGTGCCGGCGATGGTTCCGAGGGCGTTGGCGAGGGACTGCGTGTGGTGGGGGTAGACGGCGAGGGTGGCGAGGGAGGTGAGACCGGTTGCGAGGAAGGCGGCAAGGATGAGGAGGGTTACTAGCAAAGCATCGCGGCGGCGGGGTGGGGTTGTTGTCGAGGACAGGGAGGGGGTGGAGATGGAGAGGTCGGCGGGGGTGGAGCGGGTGGGGAAGAAGATTAGGAAGAGCATTACGCTGTAGGCGGTGTTAGCTTTGATTGTCTCGTCCCTGCCATGTCCAGTACAGAACTTGAGGGAGGGGTGGCAGACGCACATGAACATAAAACACCCCCACTGCAGCCCAATCTGCGCCACGCCCAATAACGCCGCCGCACACTCTCCCCCTGTCACCTCTTTACAGCACTTGACATCCTCGCGACTCGCCGGAAGCACCAGAATGTTCCCGATCGCGGCGATGCTGGACAGACCGCCGAGTAGCACCCACCAAGGGGACAGACCCTCGGAACTGTGGCGGGAGATGATCTTGATGTGTTGGGGGAGGTAGGAGATCAGGATGCCGACGAGGATGATGGAGGCGAGGGTGACGGTGGCCGGGTTGGGGTGTTGGAGGTGCGCGCATTGGTCGGAGGCGGTGGTGGTGAGGGGGTTGAGGGAGGCCATGGTGGTGGTGGTGGTGGTGGTGGTGAGGTGGTGTTGTTACATGGTCGGTTGATGGGGTGTGGGAGGTCGTCGTCGCCTTGTTGTCCAAGGCAAACAGATGGCAGGCGCGTCCCCGCACTGAGCTTTGATTGACACTAATGGAAACTGAGTCAGCTTCAATCAAATGTCACCGTAACGCAATCCTAAGAGTCGCTTCAGCAAGCCAGGCCGAAGAAGTCAAATAGAAGACTAGGCGTTGAAAGCACCCATTGACTAAGCCAAAGCTAAAGACTGTGATTGCTTCTACTATGCATTCTCAGACCCTTTCACAGTGACCACCTGGGCTTCAGCAACCTTCTTGTCCCTCAACTCAAGTACTTCCACCCCCTCCGCGCCCGCCTCTCGCATCGCCTCTTCAACACCAACAAGCTTCTCGCCAACCGTCGGCTCAAACAACCCCGACACCTCCTCCAGCGACAAATTCCTCGTCTCCACCCAGTACCACGCCACGACAACAATCACCAGGACATCAAAGCCTCCATTCAACACGTAGGTGATCCACCCAATCTTCTCCATAGCCACGGGAAAGGCGAAGATGGGAATCAGCAGGATCGAGTTCTGCGTCACGATGAACCACGTCATTCCAATCCCGCGGATGGAGTAGTTCAGAACCTCCGGCGGGTACATGACCGCGAGCGGGGTCCAGCCGAAGCTGTAGCTACCCTGCGCGAGGAAGATCATGGCGACCGTGGCGTAGATGGCGGACGTGTTGGTCGAGGTGCCGTAGTACTTGGTCAGGGCGCCGATGCAGAAGAGGAAGACCATGCATCCGACTGTGGAGGCGATGGCGAGGAGTTTGCGGCCGAGGCGGTTGGCGAGGAAGGTGCCGGCGATGGAGATGACGAGGCAGAGGGAGTTGAGGATGATGTTGATCTCGAGCTGGGTGGTGGAGTTGGTGATGCCGGCGTTGGTGAGGGCGGTGCCGAGGTAGTAGGAGAAGAGGTTGGAGCCTGTCAGCATGGAGAACGCGGCGACGGTCCAGACGATGATCATGCGTTTGCGGAGCGCGGGTGTGGTGACGATCTGCTTGAGGGACGGCGCTTCGACGTGTTTCTCCAGCTCGAGAGCTTGACAGATCTGGAGAAGCTGCGCCTGAGCCTCTGGAGCGGAGGTGTCGGAGTTGGAACAGCTTTGGGCCACGGCGAGGAGAGCCTCGTCCTGCCGGCCTTGATGGGCTAGGAATCGAGGAGATTCTGGCACCCACGGGAGGCACATGACCGAGATGAGCGTGAAGAAGATCTGCAAAAGAGAAGGCAGGCGCCATGCCCAAGTCGAGTTCATCTGCGCCGTGCCGTACGTAATTCCTGTGTTGAGAATGTTAGCGGTCGCCTCAAGACACCAACTTCACGCCACGTACCAGCAGAAAGCAAGCCACCAACATAGTACAAGTCCGTGAACGCTCCCAAACCAATGGATCGGTATTTCAGGGGCAAGACCTCAGCGATGAGCAGCGGCGCCGAAACGTATGTCCCTCCAATCCCGAGTCCCAGTATGAATCGTGCGACCAAAAACATCGCAATATTCTGCGAAGCGGCCTGCAGCCCGCTACCCAACATGGCCACCAGAGCACAGTAGAATATTGCCGGCTTGCGACCGATGACATCGGGCACTTTGACCAAGCATATGGGGCCGACGATGGCGCCGATCCAAACGATGCCTGAGTTCAGTCCGAGAGTGGCGGCGCTGAGATGGAAGTAGTCGGTGTATGAAGGTAGGATGTTCAAGGCGTTCATCATGGATGCATCGTAGCCCAGGACCTGGTTCGTGTTAGTCGGGTAATCGATCATGGCTGTTCGAGGCAGACTCGTCACTCACTGCAGCCGTGCTGAACGATGTGGCCAACACTAGGGTGTTAACGACGGCAGATGATCGAGGAACCCATGACGGGAATTTCGAGAACGTAGACACGATCTGGGAGACCATGGTGTGCGAGTGTGAAGCCGTTGAGACCAGCGTGGAATGATGGCTAAGGAAAGACTGCACGGTAGGAATACCTATCGACATATATACTGCACAAAGGACAGCATGATGGAAGGTTGGACACTTAGCTTAGGACAGCATGGTTAGATAAGGCCTATGGCAGAACCGCCAGACCAGATCAAGAGATGTGCGAAAGAGGTTGTTGGAGGTCACGTTGCCGATACTCCCCGGGCCAGATTGTGTTTTGACTTTCCGATTGATCCACATTGTCGCTTCTTGAACGCCGATACCGCGAACGACTCAATGGCCGCTCACTGCACACAGCGGCCAGGGGAGTGTCGGCTTCCATTCACCCCATCTTGTCCATGTAGTGCCTCTGGGCCGCACCGAATGATGCGAAGTCCTGAAATCGTTCGGTCGCGCTGATAACAGTCCGACCCACCCTTGGTCCCGGCCGACGCTGCAGCAAACATGAATCTGCGACGGCGTCTCAACCACTCCGGGACAGTGTTCATTTAGAAACCAGCGACCGGCATCCAGTACCTCACCCTGCCATGGAGCCGCCCACTCTCGCACCTCGAGACCGTTTGGCTGAAGAGCACCTCTTCACACGACTTGTTGCTTGACGCATGGCCACTTCCACGCAAACCAGATCCATCGAGGAGAGAGTCTGTGTAATGGCTGACCCCACGACCCAACCGAGCTCACTTACAGATGTCGAGCACCTGCTATCGCTCCTAACCATCGAAGAGAAGATCTCCCTCCTATCCGGCGCAGACGAGTGGCAGACCCGCAGCATCGAGCGCCTGGGAATCGGCGCCCTCAAGGCAAGAACCCCCATCTCCCACCTAGCCCCTCCACGATGGACCTAACACCCCCCTAGACCTCAGACGGCCCCGCCGGCGTCCGCGGCAACCTCCTCGTCGGCGGCCCCCTCGCCGCCTTCCTCCCCGCCCCCATCTCCCAAGCCGCCACCTGGTGCAAAGCCGACCTCAAAGCCCTCGGGCGCCTGCTCAGCCGCGAAGCCCGGTCCAAATCGACCGACATCCTGCTCGCGCCGACGGTGTGTTGCGTGCGGAATCCGCTGGGCGGGAGGAATTTTGAGACGTTTTCGGAGGATCCGTTCTTGAATGGGGCGCTGGGGATTGAGTATGTGGCTGGGGTGCAGGAGAGTCGGGAGGTTGTGGCTACGGTTAAGCATTTGTGGGTTCTGTTCTGTGGTTTCCTGAGTGGAAAGGCAAGAGCTAATGATGAGGGTGTAGCGTCGCGAACGAGCAGGAGAGCGAGCGGTTCAGCATCAATGCCGTAATTGAGGAGCACGCATTGCGAGAAATATACCTGCGTCCGTTCGAAATGCTCATCCGGTCGGCCACACCACCAGGCTGCGTGATGACGGCGTATAACCAGGTAAACGGCGCTCACGTGGATATGAGCAAAACCCTAATCCAGAAAACACTCCGGGACGAGTGGAAATTCGACGGCCTCGTGATGAGCGACTGGGGCGGTACCAACTCGACCGTCGAGAGCGTTATCGCAGGTTGCGACCTCGAGATGGCCGGACCTTCAGTCCACCGTGGACAAAAACTCATGGATGCGCTCATGACCAAGCCGAATCCCGGGCTACGAGATGCCATCTACCGGTCGTGCGGAAGAGTCCTGTCGTTGGCGAAGAAGATGAACCTGCTCGGCCTTTCCCCTAAGCAAGTAAGAGAATCACGCAACCGCACCGAGATCTCCGCGAACAACGCGCTGGATCTGGAGGAGTTGCGGAGGATAGCGGCCAGTGGGCACGTGCTGCTTAAGAATGCGACTGGTACCCTTCCACTCAGACCTTCTGCTCTGCAGGGCAAGAAGGTTGCTTTCGTCGGTCCGAATTCGAAGGTCTGCAGTCCCGGTGGAGGCGGGTCGGCGACCATGAATCCTCAGTATCTCAGCCATCCATTCGAAGCATTCAAGCAGGCGCTTACGAGAAGGGGCATTGACGCGGAGGTACATCATGCCCCTGGTGCGTACACAACGAAATGGCTGCCGCTTTTGCATTGCGACCAGTGGACAACATCTCCGTCGCGGACACCAGAAGCAGAACACGAGTCCAACTTCCTCCGCGTCGACTTCTTCGCATCCCCTGATCTGAGGGGTCCAATCTTCGAAACGCAATACCGCAGCATCTCAAGCATTGACCTGACAGACTCAGGTCCTCCATCTCTGCGGGAAAGCGGACAACCGTATTCGTTACGGGTAACGTCGCACGTCAGGCCCAAGACCTCCGGCAAGCACGCCTTTGGTATCGCCAGCGTCGGCCACTCCAAGCTCTGGGTCGACGGGCAATGCCTGATCGATAATTACGACTGGACGCAGCGTGGCGAGGCCTTCTACGCCTTTTCGAGCACCGAGGCATGCGCGTCTGTTCAAATGGATGCGGATCAGTGGTATGAAGTCGTGCTCGAAGCCGCGTCCAAGACGGGGCCGACGTCGCAACACGACGCTCCTCCCACCCACGTATGGAGCACGCACCCCTCCGTCCGACTGGGCTTCCTCGAAGAGCTCGCTGGGACTTTGATCGCCGATGCCGTCGCCCTGGCCAACGAGTCCGACTACACCGTCGTCGTGACCGGCCTGAACGAGGAATGGGAGAGCGAAGGCTACGATCGCCAGACGATGCGTCTCCCGGGAGTTCAAGACGAGCTCGTGAAAGCACTGTTGGACCAGACGACAAAAGCGGAGGACGTCATCATCGTCAATCAATCCGGCTCTGCGGTGGAGATGCCGTGGGCGGAAAAGGCGTACACGATCCTGCAAGCTTGGTATGGCGGCCAAGAGGCAGGAAATGCGCTTGCGGACGTCCTGCTGGGCGTCACAAGTCCTTCCGGGCGGCTGCCGTTTACCTGGCCTCGACGATACAAAGATCTACATTTCAGCGGTTCAAAAAAGGCGTGGCCAGGTGTCGACGGAGACGTGCATTATTCTGAAGGAACGGATGTGGGATACCGATGGTATTTGAAGAACCAAGTGCAGCCGCAGTGGTGGTTCGGTCATGGGCTAGGGTATACGCGTTTCAAAGTCCAGGAGCTGAGGGTCGTGGAGCGACCAGGGCAAGGTTGGGACGTGGTAGTGAGAGTCCAGAACACCGGATCTGTGGAGGGTCGAGAGGTGGTGCAGGTCTATTCGTGGCCGCAGGATCGGGTGGATTCGAAAGAGCTAATGGCCTTTGAGAAAACGAGGACCTTAGCTGCTGGAGCCGAAGAGACAGTCACGCTGCAGGTGCAGCTGAGAGACATGGCACACTGGCGGGAAGGCCGCTGGATACTCGAGGCCGGTACATATATGTTGGGCATTGGCGAGAACGCTGGGACGATGGACATGGTCGTTGAGCCTGTCGTACTCAAGGAGACCATGACCTGGGATCCTTAAGGCTGTTGCGTTGCGGTGGATTGAGCTTGCATGCAGCCTCAAGGCAGCGGTTTTCGAAGCATTGACAGAGGTCTCCTGCTTCTACCTTAGTCGATTTCCGCAACTAGTGTCGACAGCGCGCTTCTCGCCGCTCCAAGATCGGGCGCTTCAGTTTCCCAATACTGTAAATACGCCTGGAAAGAACGCACAACGGATCGCCAGTCGCTCCTGATCTCTCCACGGCGAGACTTTGCGGCTGCAAGCACAAGCAAGGCTTTCGTGATCATGCACCTGATCGTTTGCCAACAACCATGATGCCTGTGTTTCAGTAAAGCCTTTTCGAGCATCACGAAGCTCGTGTCCAAGCACTTGTTCGCGCCTGCCATGACAATGAGCTGGTCGGCTTCGGAGACTTGCCCATGGACGGCGATGTACAGGAATGGCCGCCAGATGCGCTCCCGTAGGTCTGCGTAATCCAAGTACAGCATGTAAGTGAGTTCGTCGGTGTCAATCTGGGGAGCGGAAGAGGGCGAGCCTGGGATGTGATCCCACAGCTGCACGACTTGTGCATCAAGCTCTTCTGCGATGCGCTGCAGCTGCCGCACCGGCATAGAGAGCCATTCTTCCTTCGGTACACAATACAATGCGCCCACGGTGCGGTTGGCGATTCTTCGATAGGCTATGTCCGAGAGGTAATAGTACCAGCTCTTTTCTTGCATGGACTCCCACACACCATCAGTGGCGATCCCGCCCGTCCCGGAATGTGCGGCGCTCTCTGGTGGGGACGGGAGGACATCCGGGTGTTCCATCTGAGCCAGACCTGGTGGTGGAAGGTCAAACTCCTCCCGTAGCTCGGTCTCGGACTTGAGGCAAGACCAGTATAGGCGCCGGTCGGACTGACCGAAGCTATGAGGAGTACTCTGCGATTGTAAATAGAGTCGCGGTTGGAGGAGGGCACAAGCACGATTAAACGATGTCCATCCAGTCAGAGGCCGCATTGAGTACATTTCATACACTCCAGCGAGAAACCAACATTGAGTGGCTTGGGCAGTGTTCTCGAGCAGACCCAACCGTTTGCGGGCGGCGGTGTAGTATGCTTCGGCGAGCATGTAGGACTTTGCATCATCAAGTGAGGTCTCGGATGCGCTGGGAACAGCTGCCTCCCAAGAAGTCGACAGGCTTCCCAGGGCGCAAGCAATGAGCACAAGACACGAAGATGAATCCCACTTGAAGCCTTCCTCAGCTATGGTACGGGTGAAGTCCAAAAGGTCGCCGCGGTCGAGGATTGGGTTCTTGACGTGGACGTTGTTGAGAAAGTCTCGGACAAGGAAATCAACATCTCCCTCCGAGATCCTTGCTGAGCTGCCACGTTTGATACTGGGCGAGTCTGACAACCCGGGACTGATTGAAGCTGGGTTGATGCGGCCCGCAAAGATCGGCCAGTCAATTACGTGAGTGCAGGCGCATCGGGTGTTGACAGTGAGCGCATCTGCCGCTGCTGCGTTGACGCCGTCCACGGCGCCATTAGAGCCTCCATGGCCGTTGTCAGAAGCATATGTGTTGATACTGCTAAGCTCATGGTGCGGTAACGATCCAGGATCAGTAGTGGCTGTAGCAGGTGCATTTCGGCTTCCTGGTGGGTCCTCCAGTAGCTGGATAGCATAGTTGAGACGATCGAGGATAGCTAGACTGGCTTGATCGAAGCTGATCACATGAGCAAGGGTAGTGCTTGCGTGAGTGCCGTGGACCTACGTCGAGTGGTCGGTCTCTCGGTCCTTGAAGGTGCAGTCTGCACCGAACGCAGCGCAAGTACCACAAGTCGGCCGCTGGTTATCGCACTTGGTCTGGGAGCCGAGGATTTGTTAGAGGTACACCATAGAGGATTCATTTGGACTTACTTTTCGTAATCTACAGAGCTCGCACGCAGTTACAGCTCGCTTTCGTGCATAGGTCAACCCGGTTCGGTCACCCCGTGGCCGCTTTCGAGGGTTTGCAGCGACTGCACCAGCCTCGTGCCTGACAACGCTGTCCTCGGGTGGATCAGATGGTGCTGATAAACCCTCCATGTCCAGCACCCACGCGTCTGAGGAGGTGAGGTGTAAGACTTCGGGGAGTATCGGCCATCCCCGCGCTCGCAATCACTTAGCTTCCATCAATGTTGAGTCAGCATTAATCAAACTGTTTTCAACCCCACCATCGCGGGGATAGAATATCAGACTTCAGTGCTTTGACAGTGCTTGTTGACCAACAACTGCCAGTAATGGCGTCCTCAAGCCTGCTTTCGCTCCCGGAGGAGCTACTCTTCCTCTGGCATACCCATCGACTGGAAATCCTCCTCTCCGCCGGCGTCCTGATAGCTTGCGCCCGTCTCGCGATCCATTGGCGACAGACTCGGCGGAAAGCGGTCCTGACACCACCCCTCGGGTCCCCAGTAGATGAGAAGGTACCGATAGTGACGAAGAATGATCTGGTGGAAGCAGAGCACTTCGTGCCAATACCGACAGCGCCAGGTGCGGTCAAATCAGCAGAGAAGTCCGGACCAAAGCGAGTAACTGGCGTCAAGAAGACAAGGAGAACAGCCAAGCAAGACTCGATAGACTCGAAGGACGGCGACGAGGTGACCATACAGCCATTGATATTCTACTTCTCCCTCGGCGGCAGCACGAAAGCCTACGCTGAGCAGTTACGAGGAGTTCTGTCAAACAATCAGAGGATCCTTGAGCCTGTGCTCCACGACTTGACGGAGATCGACTACGACGACTTCTTCGTCTCACCTCCAAAGTCCACGAGTGCTAATACAGTATACTTCTACTACTTCCTCATCCCGTCCTACGACATCAGTACCGAGCTCGACAACTTGCTCGACCACTTGAAGGAGACGCATCACGACTTCCGGATTGATACAGCACCCTTATCTGGACTGGCAGGATATGCTGTATTTGGCTTTGGAGATCGACAAGAATGGCCCAGCGAAGAGGCAGGGTTTGGGAAGGATGCCGTAGCTGTGGACAAATGGATGGCGAGGTTGACGGGTGGGAAGAGGGCGTTTCCGTTGGGCATGGGAGATGTGCGGTCAGACGTGGAGGAGAGGCTGCAAGAATGGAAGACTGGTGTGAGTGGTATACTGGAAGAGGTGTCTCAAGGCAAAGGGTTAGGCGAAGGCGCTCCAGGTGCAGGAGAAGCCATCGAGAGCGGCGATGAAGACGACGAAGACGACGTTCCCGCCATAACCCAATCGAAACCCACACGCCCCAAACGCACCACCCGCTCCCAAACATCCGACCTCGAAGACCTCAAAGGCCCAGCACCCATCCCCGTCGACTTCACCACCGCCGCTCCCAAAGCAATGGTCCCCACAACCTCCCCCACCTACACCTCCCTCACCAAACAAGGCTACAGCATCATCGGCACCCACTCTGGCGTCAAAACCTGCCGCTGGACCAAATCCGCCCTCCGCGGCCGCGGCTCGTGCTACAAGTACTCCTTCTACGGCATCGCCTCGCATCGCTGCATGGAAGCCACGCCCTCCCTGAGCTGCAGCAACAAATGCGTCTTCTGCTGGCGCCACGGCACGAATCCTGTTTCTACCACTTGGAGGTGGAAAGTCGATGACCCGAACGACATCTTCGATGGGATGAAAGGCGCGCATCTCCGCAAGATCAAGACCTTGCGGGGTGTCCCTGGCGTCCGAGCAGAAAGATTCGAAGAAGCAATGCGCATCCGCCACTGCGCCCTCTCCCTAGTCGGCGAACCAATCTTCTACCCCCGCATCAACGAACTCCTCTCCCTCCTCCACGGCGAACGCATCTCCACCTTCCTCGTCTGCAACGCCCAACACCCCGACCACCTCGCCGCTCTCAACCACGTCACTCAATTGTACGTCAGCATCGACGCCTCGAACGCTGAGTCCCTCAAACGCATCGACCGCCCTCTACATCGCGACTACTGGCAGCGCTTCCTCCGCTGCATGGACATCCTGCGCGAGAAGCGCTGCACCCAACGCACAGTCTTCCGCCTCACGTTAGTCAAAGGTTTCAACATCGACGAAGAAGCCGAAGGCTACGCCGCGCTCGTCGAGCGCGCACGCCCTAGCTTCGTCGAAGTGAAAGGCGTCACGTACTGCGGCACCTCTACCTCCCAGGGCGCGGGGTTGAGCATGCAGAACGTTCCCTTTTACGAAGAAGTCTCCTCCTTCGTGCTCGCACTGGAATCCGCTCTCAAACGAAAGGGATTGGACTACGGCATCGGCGCCGAGCACGCTCACAGCTGCTGCATTTTGCTCGCGGACCGGGAGCGGTATTTCCTTGAAGACGGGGATGGAGTGAAAAGGTGGCATACGCTTATTGATTATCAGGCTTTCTTTGAGTGTTTGGAGAGTGGAAAGGAGTTTGGACCGGAGGATTATGTGGGGGCTGCCACACCTGAGTGGGCGGGGTGGGGGAGGGGTGGGTTCGATCCGAGGGATGAACGGGTTGATCGGAAGGGGAGGAGGATTGAGGATAAGTCGTAGCGAAGATACGAGGTATGGTTTCTTCTCAAAGGAGGGAAGAGGTCTTGTGCTGTTGTAGCGACTGATAGTGCATTGTGCCAATGCGCATGCCCACGAGAACAAGGCTCCTAACGGGGCATTCCGCCCCCCTTCTCTCGCCCCACCCACCCCCTCAAAAGGCATTTCCCGCCGCTGCAGTAGCATCAACCATCTCCTTCCCACTGGAGAAGCTTGGGTACTTTATAAGTCAGCAATGTCAACGATCCCCCTCCTCCGCCGTCGGAAGTCCGCTCACCCCACTGCACGACCTGCTGACATGTTGACGACGTCAAAAGATTGGGAGAAGCTGGACACTTTAACACACGAAATGCGCCCACTCTCTAGTTTCAAAACTTCAATTCGTGCTATTGTATGACCTGCAACAACACTGCGCCAATGCGCTCACCAACGAGAACCCGCTCCAACCCCTCCCACCCCTCACCCCTCTCCGCCCCACCAACTCCCCAAGAACACCACCTCCAACCCCACAGCACCACCAACCCTCCTTCTCCCCCGGGAAACCCCCAGCACCACCGCCGCCACCCTACAGGAGCTTGGCGAGCCCACCGTTGCTCACCAGCTTCAGCGTGAAGCCGGGAGCAGCCGGGCTCGCCTTGGCGCCCTTCTTGGCGGCGACGGTGCTCCAGCCAGCCGTGTCGTCGGCGGTGGCGAGGGTGGAGGGGGTTCTCGGCGCGGAGAGGTCGGTCGGCGCCACCACAGCGGACGAGGCAGGGTCGGCGGCGGTGTTGTCGGCGGTGGAGAAGGTGTACTGCCCCTCCCCCTCCCCTTCCTCACTCAGCTCCGCCTCCAGCTCCGCCCCACCCACAGCATCCTCCTTACTCCACTCCTCATCCTCCGTCGTCAAATCCCCCTCCTCTTCAACCGCCTCCAGCGCCGTCTCCACCTGCTTCTCGCTCTTCCCCCAAAACCCCCCGTTCTTCATGAACTTCTTATAGACCTTCTTGCTCGCCCAGCGCCAGAAGCCGCCCTTGCGCTGGCGGATACCGTTGGTCTCGTTGTGCACTTGGATGAGATCTTCTTCGATCTTGGTGCGGAGGGTGTTGATGAGTGATTTTTGATCGGAGGGCGTGTGCTTGGTGGCGGGGGAGATGTCGAGGAGTTGGAGGAGGCCGTCGATTTGTTCCTTCTCGGGGTGGTAGCCTTCTCTGGCTGCGGACGAGCGGCGACGGTGCGCGTTGTGCGCTTTTTCGAGGAATTGGTTGCGTGTTTCGCGAACGGAAGAGGTGGCTTTGTTGAAGAACAGGTGCTGGAAGATCTCCTCGTCCATCTCCTCTTTGCCGCCCTCGGGAACTTCAACTTCGACGAATTCCTCCGGGTGCAGGATCCGCGCCACATGCTCGATCTGGACCTGCGTGACGGCGATTTGGAGGATCACGTGCTTTTTCTTCCCCTTCTTGCCGCCAGTCGGACTTTTCACCTTGCCTCCTGCCTTCTCGACTGCCGCTTTGAGCATCTTGAGCTCGGTGATGGTGATAGCGATCTCGCGGTGGCGCTTCGTGTGCTCGCCCTCGGCCATGTGGCAGGGAAGACACTTCGAGCTCGTGCCTTTCTTGAAGAGCTGCGTGTGATAGCGCTTGCACCATTCGACGTGTTCGCCGAGGCAGCGCGTCCGGGCTTGCGGGGTGGTGAGCGGATTTTGGCATTGTGGGCAGTGGTGGACTAGACAGCAGCATAGTCCGGTTAGCAGCAAGTCTAAGTGTAGGACTTGGGGAGATGGGTAATGTCAGGGGCAGGGATGGGAAGGGATGAGGTGAGGTCAGGCGCGAGATCAGGGGCAGGATCAGATGTCGGGAGATGAGGTGAGGTTTTCCAGACAGTGTCAGAAAAGGGGAGAACATTACCTGTCGCCCCCGTGCCCTCCCACACATAGAGATCGTTAGTCATGACGTCGGTTTCGGCGCAATCGTTTCTTCGCGGTGCTGCCTGTGGTACTTTTGCGTGCGGTGGTGGTGGTGGCGCACAGACTTTGTGTCTCTCCTTGGAAGCGAACGTGATATTTGCCGTCCTTGCTGGAGGACAAAGAGGGTGTGTACGATGTTGTTGCGGTGTCCAGGACCGAGTACATACTCTTCGAGTCGAGGGTGAACTTTGCTGTAGTCGCTGGTAGCCGTGGTAGTGATCTTTGTCGTGGCCGCCGATGGTCGCTGGTAGCCGTAGCAAGGTCCTATGTTCTTCTTTGTCTTCCTCGAAAACGCGCGCGGTACCGTTTGGACCTCGAAGTTACTGTTCTCCTTTCTTGATATCAGCAGGTGTGGGTAACGCAAGCAAGAAAGCAAGGCACGGCAAGGCGTGGCGGCGTGGCGTAGCAAAGGTTGTTGACCTCCCAACGAGTGAAAGTCGGTGGTGTCGGTAGAAAAGCTCCACGTGATGTTCGAGGTTGTAAACACTCTCCGTTTGCAAAATAACATTGCGATGACGTTGGGTCCGTTTCGGCTTGTGCCCGGGCCGATGCACGTGCAAAGGGGAAAGCATGTTCTTTTGGGCAGGAGCGGGTGTGCACGTGAGAATGTTGAGACGTGAGACTGGGTTGAAGCGAGTGGAATGCTTTTGTAGTGTTTTGTAGAATAACAGGTAAGAACTTTTGATGTGTCGTTAGACTCGGAGGGTGTCAGGGGTTAGGCGTCCTTGACCATGCGGGCTCCCGCCCAGACGAACGGGTAGTTGCGTTGGTACCAGTTGACACTTCGGAATCGACACGTTAGCCATCTGATCTGCCAGCTGGGGGATTCGAGGGCAACAAAGAGAACTCACAAAGTCTTCCGTCCAGCAACTCTCGGGTGGGTAGCCCAAGATCCACCAAGCACGACGTTGTGCTTGCCATCGTAGAAGTCCTCTGTCCCAACGTCAGCATCTCAATCCAGCTTGCCGCATTCGACTCCAGAGTCAACTCACCGCTATAAGCAGGATACAACTTCATCGGCTCGAACCCATCCACCCTCACCAGCTCCGAAGCAGTCCACTCCCACAGCCCTCCCATCTCGCTCAACCCTGCAAGCTTTCCGCCGTTCTGCGTTACAGGCATCGGGTGCCAGTGTTTGAAGCCCACGTTGGCATCCGTGAGATCAGCGAACAACTCTCTCGGGTTGGGTCCAGCTTTGGCGCTGGACGCGCCGTTGATGGAAGGGTGGGGTGGCGGGGTCTCCTGCACGCCCTCGTTGACAAGGTGGCTGTCGTTTCGTCAGCACAGTAGCATATATGGGTTGAAGGCGAGGATGTACCTGTTAACTGCCGGGATCATCTTGGGCAGGGCATTTGCAGCTTCCTTCTTCTTCAAGGCATCCGAGTAGAGATAGATGCTTCGGACCTCCTCGAGCGTCGGGATGCGGCCGCCCATGTACTTGGCGCAGCCATTCAGCTCATCATAAGAGGCCGCGATCGGCCAGTCCAGGGCATATTTCAGCGGCACAGGACCATAGATGGTGCGGACAGCTTTGTCTTCCAAGAAGTGGTGCAGTCCAGCATCGCCATTGGTGTGACCGTTGACACCGTTGACACCATTCGTCCCATTGGTCTTCGGCATCTCCATCCAAGAAGCCGGCAGCTGGTGCTTCTCCGTAGCAGCAAGGTACTGCGCATACTCTCCATTAGTAATCGGTCTGGCCTTCGACTTGAAAGCCTTCACGTTCCTGGTGTAAGGAGGCGTTTCCACATCCCAACCAAAATACCTGACCGGTCCATCCCCGTTGTCTGGGTCGTTGAGGCCGATGGTGACCTTCTGCTCCGGGACATCGATCCACTGGTTCTCAACGGCATCCCTCTTGGCCTGAGCGGCCAACTGCTCAAAGTCCGGCTTCATCGTTCCAGGAGGCGGCAGCGTCTTGTCGCTCTGGATCAACATGTACAGCAATGTCTCCATGTGCATGATCTCATGTTCAAAAGCCAGCCACAACGTACGGCCGGTCCAGAGATCATCGTAAGCCTGTCCAGACTTGTAGAATTTCGTCACCCGATCGCGGACACCCTGTTGGAAACGCAGAATCTCATCCAACGGCGGCCACTCATCCGGCACCTCGCTGTGCGCATGCACCTTCTCTGGGTTCTCGACATCCGGATCGATACCGCGCTCGAAGATCTTGTAGAAGTACTTCGGCTCTGTTGGCGGCGTCTTGGTCGCCTCGGTGAGTTTCATATCGAAGAAAGTCGGGATGTGGCCAAGGTAGAAGATACAGGCATTCCGCAGCTTGATCGGCTTATCGTAGAGCTTCTCATCCGGGATCATCTTCCTGGTGACATTGTCCCAGGTATTCCATAGTTCATGCCATTCCGCCAGACTTGGCACTGGATGGGCAGCGTACTGCTCCGGCTTCGACGAGCTGATCATCTCCGGTCGTTGTAGGAGATGTAGATCTGCGTTTGAATAATGATTAACAGGTGTTTGCTAGGATGAATCCTTGGTATGTGTAATTTAGTTGGTTTGGAAACAAAGATTCCAAAGCAAGACGGGATGGTAAGCACGCACAGTAAGTTCCTTCGTCGTTAGCGAACGACGTGCCTTCTATGATGCGAGATCGATTCGCTCCGACCTTGGCGCTCGCGCTGACCTGCCGCCACAGATTCTCGGCTTCGCGAAATGGCCCTGAAAGTTCATCGCACCCGACGATCAGCTCATGTTAGAATACTCAGGTAGGGAATATCGCTGCGCTTACACTTGTAGCTCTCTTCGATGCGAACCTTCTCTCCTTTCTTAATCAATGTTCCTTCGATAGTAACGTCCTTTTTGGGAGTCACAAAGGCACGATGCCGGCTTCCAGCTGAGTCGAACTCGCCGGTCGCTTCCCAATCGTCTGTTCGGAATGCTTCGTAATCCAACAGCCTGTTCGCGTGTTTAAGTCCGTTCGAAGTGAAGTTGTGCGTCACGTCGCCGCGGTCGTTGTAAGCACGGTATACCCGGTCCGGATCTTGACAGCCGTCCAGAGCGACCAGCATCAAATCTTGCGGTTTCAGCTCCGCTGCGAACTGGGCCAGGAACTCGACTGCTTCGCTTGGTGGGAAGTTGCCGATGCTGGATCCCATCGACAGGATAGCCTTCGGTTTGGCAGCGTTTTTCGGCTGCTTCAACCACGCAAGGCCATCGTCGTACGTACCCCACAGACCAGCGCATCGGATATGCTTGTACGTCCCTTCTGGAACGAGTTGCAACGTCCGGACCAGTTCATCGTACATCAAATCCAAGGCGTAGTAATGGACTTGCTTTCCAGCCTTTTCCAAGGCATCTAATAAGATCTTGATCTTTCGAAGGTTCCTAGATAGGCAGTCACTCACTGCCTAAAAGGACCTACAAGGGCGCACGCATAGCGAGAGATCTAGGGGTACGTACCCACTCCCAAGCTCGACCACGTTGGACCCTTCCGGAATCCGCTCCGCGATGCGGTCGGCATACTTCGTCAGAATGGCGATCTCTTCTTCGGTCAGGTAGTACTCGTCCAGGTACGTGATCTCTTCGAAAAGTCTCAGCCCCTCGTCGTCGTAGAGCAAGAGCGTCGGCAGAGTCTTCTCTCCTCCATCTTCGGGCTTCAATCCGGACAAGATCTCTTGCTTAAGCTCAATGCCTGCAGCATCAGATCTGATATCAATGATATGAGGAGCAACGGCCTGCTCGCCAAGAGAGCCCATTGCAGCGAGTAGAGAGATAGCGATAGGGTAAGAGATTGTGTTCCAGGGAACGAATAAGGAAACAGACCTACCTGTAGTTTTGTACAGTTTGTGGTTACACAACATGACGAAAAGTCCCGCGAATGAGAGGCATCAAACGGCAGCTGCAGACGATGCTGTAATCCTCTGCGGAGTCTAGCCTTCAACCAGCAGGTGAGCGGCGACTCAAGCGTTCGAGGGCGTTCAAGCGTCCGGAGATCCAGCTTCAGTTCGGAGCGAATGTCAGCCAGGTACACGTCCCGTGCCGAGGAGCCGGCAGTGAGGTGATGACTGAGCCTCTTCTCGAGCGAAGGGCGTGGCGGAGCATCATAGTGAAGGAGGGTGAGGTACGGCGGATGACCGGCGGAAGTGGAGTGGGCGATTTGGAAGCCTCAGCTGCTGTTATGGGCCGGCATGACGTCTAGCGTGCAGAGAGCTTTTTGCGCCGTTCGAATCACATCATCCTCTCTTCGAATAGAACTGTTCCTGAAGATGCAGGGAAGAATCTTAATGAACTCCACTGTGGTGTGAGTGGGAGACGACACGAGAAGTCGAAGGACGTGAAGAGACGCGTGGAGACGAAAAACGCGGGGCAAATGTCGAAATTCGCTGGAGGCTAAAGCAGGTAAGCGGGCGCGCAAATGATGATGTTGACGAATGGACCGCTCGGGAGAGTGAGCGTGGAGCAAGTGGCTGCTCGGCAGATGCTGAGGTTCTCAAAGAATTAGTAAAAGTGCATGTCATGGTTTGAAAGTGAAGAAAGTCAGTTTCAGCTTCAGCTCACTCACTCAAGAAGAACAGCACTGATGTGAGAGAGGACGGCTTCAGAATACGCCTCACGTTTGACAATGGCAGCGGCAGAGGCTCGTGATGACAGCTCGTCGGGACTGTCGTTGCAAAGGCTGTGCACGTGGTAGGTGCTGTGGGTGCTTCTGGATGGTACAGATGGACGCTCGTGAACCATGACTAGTATGAGCGCACTGTGTCTTCTCCTGGTTGATTTTAATTGTTGAGTACCTCCACTACTTCAATGAGCTGTCCAGCGGTCGAGACTTGCTGATAGTTGTGCGACGGGTGCATGATCAAGACTCCTCGAGATCCTGGTCTGACGGTCCACCAGTGCCTCTTTCAGATGAGCCCTTCTGCATTGTAACCATTGGTGCTCTCGCCGTTTGGATCCGACTGACCACGCTTGCGAGGCGGCCCTGTCGAATTTATCCTGATGATCTCTTCTCTCCCTTTCAACCTCATATTTTCAAGCATCGTTCCATGCACAGCCGCTGAAACAGCCAGCTGCCCGAATACCTCCTCGCTCTTCTCTCCAATGGTCCGTTTCGATTGAGCAAGTGACCGTCAGAGCTGCGTCAGACCCACATCCATGAGCTGTTCGCCCTAAGCAGCCGCACCGCTCACCTGCTCCACATATCATCCATCTTCAAGGTGTACCAGACCGACCATCCCCCTCTTTCGACCCATCGCTCTCCTCATCGCTCGAAGGCGAGGTGACTCGGCGGGGCTGCTGAAGAAGGGCGGACAGCTGGCTCGATTCGGTGACGAGCTTCCCGCCAGATGCCAGATACCGACCAAGCGCTGATCGAACGTCTGGAGACATGCTGTGGCTCGCAAGAAGGCCAGGCGCAAATACAACGTCCGGGCTTCGTGAAAGTGCCACGGAGATTTGTGCGACGTCGCCGATGGTCTCGATAGTAGCGGTGCTGTTCATGTTGACCAGGTCCTGAAAATCGGCCGACGGTGACACTCCGGTTGCAGGAAGGACGACCACATGGGGTTGATCATTGCGTTGGCCTGGCAGTGTGCGTGGGCTGGCGACTTTGTCGACGGGAGCGCTCGAAGGCGTGCACCTTATCCGCGGTCGCGGTGGTCCATACGGCGACGGTGCCCGGTCTCGAGGCAGCTCATAGTATCCACGACCCATTGGAGATATGCGAGCTGTTTTCTGTCGGAATTGATGTCGGAGAAAGTGTGTTGCGGCGTTTCCTGGGCCGTGAAGAAAAGAGCACAATGAGCGCTTTTGACTTGGAGGCCATGGTGAATTCTTATGCTTCTGTTAAGCCGCCAAAACACACCGACTATGTGCTCCATGCACAGTACTGTAAGCTCATGTAGTCGTGAAGCATTAGTATGCGCAGCGGTGAAAGAAGCTTGGCCTTCCTGCGGCTGAAGCGCCCGACCGCCAAAGTGGCGCCTCTTCGTCCAACATTAGCAGACAATACGCTCGCCAAAAGACAAAATCGAATACACTGCTGGCCTGATCGATCTCAGTATAGTGGTTTCCTGCGCCAGTCGACCGGAGATCGCGATCTTGGGTGTTAGGGTTCGGGCTCGACGGCTGATTCATGGTGAGTGTAAGCTTGCCAACAGCCAGCCTTACGGTGCGGTATCGTATGGCGGCGACATTCGCGTGGGAGGGTTTGCGACCGTACATATCGCACGATTATCCGCATAACAAAGGTAGGTTGGATCGTCGATCGTCGAGTCTGCCCGTGATGATCTGCTTGACCACTGACGTGTGCGCTCATGTCGAAACATTCCCACCACATCACCAATGCATTCACGGCTCCAGCAGTCAGCTTCTTCAGACCATAACTCGTCTCAGCCCACTCGTGCCACCGAGAACCCTTCGCCCTGTGACCGCATCTCGTCCGGCACCGCTCTCCCACTTCCCGGCTCGACTGCCACCGCCTTCTTCCACCCAGCCCTTTGCCCCTTCCTCGTCACCAGAGCCCTCCATGAAAGCTTCTTGACGGGGATGCGTGCCGTCGACCCACTTGTAGATACATGTGTAGCAGTACACGAAGCCGGTCTGGGCCGCTGTAGCGGTCTGGATGTCCGCGAGGCAAATGGGACAGACAGAGGTGGTATTTGAACTCTCATTGGTGGTGCGTGCAGGTGCTGGGACGGTGAGGATCGGGAGATGGTTTGTTGACGATACTGGTGGGCTGCCCAAGCCAGAATCGCGGCGCAGCGTGCTCTTCTCCTTCTCCTCGTTCGCAGTAGGCTTTGCCTTCTGCTTGGTCAGCGCGAGCAAGCCAGAGATGACTGGCGGTGGCAGCTCGAGGCCTTCGTTCGCCTTTCTTGACAGCTGCCGGGCAAAGTCTGATGCGTGCCACCACTCCAAAAACTTCAGAGCGAATATTGAAGTTGGAAGTAGGATCTTCAAGCTTGACAGCAACCGCGGATACACTGTCTCGGTCATCATGCGAGGGCTGAAGATAGACCTCGTCTGTCCGGGCCGTACTCCTGGTCCAGCTGGCGCGGGTTTTGGCTGGGTCGCCAGAGCTATCGCTCTGCCATCTGCCTCGTTGAGTCGGCGCATCCTCGTTCCTATGAGCCAAAGCCAAGGCGAATGATGCTTCGACCCATCGAAGAGATACGCCAGGTTGAATGCCAACAAGGAGAAGTAGTACGCCGCATTCACGCTGGGGTAGATCTTCCTCAAGAACCACTTGTACAACCACATAATGCGTTGTCGCAATGTGCCCTCCTCTGGCCACCTCTCCCGGTCCTGATAAGCCGGACCCAGCATATTGATCGATGCCGCATGGATATCATAGGACTCATCCAGCTTCCTCTTGACATACGGCAGCGCTACCATGACCGCCAGGTTCTTCCACACATCATTGTTCCGAAGCTTGAGCGTCTCGCGCACTTCATGAGGCGCTCCAAGCTGTGCTCTCCTGATCTCGCCTCCTCTGATCCGTAGTACGCGCTCTCGTTTGAGGCCATAGAAGTTCTCTGTGAAGCCTCCGCCGTAGATCTTGAGGTAATAGCGCTCAGCGACCAGCGATAGGAGCGCGTATAGCTCGTCGAAGGAGTTGAGCGCTCGTAGAAGATATCGAGGATGTCTGTGGGTTGCGACGGCAAGTAGATAGCGCAGCGAAGGTGGTATGAGGGCGCCGAGTTGTTGC
The DNA here is from genome assembly GCF_035928015.1 of Saxophila tyrrhenica. Lineage (NCBI taxonomy): Eukaryota > Fungi > Ascomycota > Dothideomycetes > Mycosphaerellales > Extremaceae > Saxophila > Saxophila tyrrhenica. Next base: position 374,748 of record NW_027041749.1, on the reverse strand, counting down.
TCGGATAGCAGCTCGAAGAGTGATGGCTTTTGCTCGTCCAAGCCGCCCTGGAGGGAGGTCATGAACTCCATGGCATCGGTCTTTCTCTGAAGTTCCTGCGATCCTCCTATCGAGCCATGGCTGCAATTTCTGTCGTTGTATTAGTCTTGTAGAAGGAGAATGAGAGGCCGGACGACATGACGGAAGTCCTCATGCCGAGGCTCATTGAACTTCAAGAGGCAGGCGCGTTCCACAGCGCGTCTCCCGTCTCCCATTTTAACGACACCTCCTACCTATATCTCCAAACTCACCATGTCGAGCGCGGCCAATGCAGGTGCTGGCGAGAAGACGTACTTCGAACAACAGCGGGAGTTGGTGATCAGCGATGTGGCGGCGGTACGAGACATGCTACACTCACGCCTAGAGAGCTTTACTGATGCCAGGCAGAGTCTAGAAAACGTGCTGCAGAACCTCAACAAGCTGAATCGCAGCCTGGAAGGCGTGATAGCGGTACGCTGCATGTACTTTCCTGCTATTGAGATTCGTCTAATGGCTCCAGGTTGGCAATGAGTTCAGCCAGGTGGAAGGGCTGTGGTCCCAGTTCGAGAATGTGATGGCGAAGGAGCCGGAGAAAGAGGGCACCAAGGACAGCAAAGAGGGCGCGGCGAACGATGCCGCATGAGAAGATGGCGGAACGAAAAGTGACACGGATGATGAATGTTCAATGATACCCAGACCGCTATATGCGACAGTCCTCCCTTCATCTCAAGGCCGTTATGCACGCTCAAATCCCAACCCGCGGCTACCAGCGCTCGTTCAACACCATGAACGCCTCATACCTATGCTTGAATGGACATGCTCTCATCGCCGCACCGGACCGCCAAACAGGAGCATGCGCATCCCGCGCAGAAAGAACCGCATCGATCCAATGTGTCGTATCAGCATCGGCATCGCTTCAACCGCCTCGCCTGTGCCCTGTCAACGAAAGTGGCTCATAACGAGTACGCACACCGACTCAGAGAATCTTGCAGTTACTCCGCTTCTTCCTCTTCGCAGGCACGCCGGACTTTCCTGTCGCGCCGCTCACTTGCGCATGCTCCTCCTCTCGTCCTCGTACGGCGGTGTCGATTGCTGTCTCGAAGATCTCGTGTACGCCGGTCATCTCTTTGGACGAGCACTCCATGTACATGGCGCCCATCTTGTCGGCGACCGCGCGGCCTTGTTGTTGTGTGACGGGGGTGAGACCTTGGGTTTTGAGCAGCTCGATGCATGTTCGCTTGCCGCGAAGGTCGGATTTGAGGCCGCAGAGGATGATGGGGGTCGTTGGGCAGAAATGCAGGACTTCGGGGTACCACTGGGAGATCATTAGTGGGACCGCTCGATTATCTGTTGAGGCCTTACATACCTTGTCAAGAACATTCTCGAGCGAGTTGGGACAGTCGATGGCGAAGCAGACGAAGAGCAGGTCTGTCTCTGGGTATGAAAGCGGTCTCAGTCGGTCGTAATCCTCCTGTCCTGCGGTGTCCCATAGCGCCAACTCAACAGTCTTGCCGGTGTTCTTGTGCTCGACGTGCGTGATGTAGTTCTCGAAGACTGTCGGTACATATTTCTGCATCCCGTTAGCGAATCAATCAACTACTGCGATGCGAACGGCCACTCACCTCTGGGAACACTCCTTGCGAATAGCTGATCAACAAGCAAGTCTTCCCGCACCCGCCGTCGCCGACCACAACAAACTTCTTGCTATACTCCGGAGGCGCCGTGATGTTCGTCCGCGCGCTCGAGCTGGCGCTGGTGTTCACTGTGCCATCTGAGCCTCGCGCCGACCGTCGGTAGCTGTCGCCGCGTGTGAGGAAGGACTTGGAGCTGTTTTTGCGGCGGAGATGGTCGTAGTTCTGGACCGCTGCGACGGACATGGTTGCGTAGTGGTGCTGCTATGATATGGAATGGATGTCTCGGGGTGTTGGAATGTGGGAGTGGTGTTTGGGACGGGTGTCGAGTCTGGGCTGGCTGCGAAGAAGAGATGCGAAAGTTCGCCATTATTGACTCGTGGTTGCCAAAGCAACTGAAGGAAACCGCGACCCAACTTGCGTCACATGCTATATTCGATCCCCTTGCTCTAACGTTGGACGAACCTGTTGCTGTTCTCTACAGCAGTAATTTGCAGATATCACCTTATCCAATTGATTTACTGCGACAATGTGTCTCTGTCTGTAGCGACAGCAGGATGTGAATGTACCAAACTTGGAGTTGCATGTGATAGCCAAGACCCCGCGCAAAAGCGGGAATATCAGTTGAAACAAGATTGACCTGCTCCACCACCACCACTGCAGTAGACTTTCCCAAGGCAAACTCGCTTTGCAGTATGGATACTGAATAACCAGGCACCGTCTTCTCGACACGTCAACGCCAATCCCCAAGTCGCGATCAAGGCGTTGAGTTGCTTATCAGTGCCATGAACTCGCAAAACCGCATACCGCTGCCCTGCCCTCTCGATGTCCGCCGCGACACAAGATGAAGGCGCTGCAACGCAGGCGAGGGGAATCTCGCCATCACCAAGCAGAGACCCGGACGCTGGACTGCGAGCGCTTACGCACTACGAGCGACGACTGCCACGATGGCGATATCGACTGCGCCAAAGGCTGATCCCCGTTGTGAGGTGGGAGACGCCATACCTGGCGAAGATGCAGCATGTCTGTCGCTCGTCATTCCTGGACTCCTATTTCTCGGTGACAGCGAATCTAGGAACACACACATTCTTCATGGCTTTCCTCCCCATCTGCTTCTGGTGTGGCTACCCTGATCTTGGACTTGCACTAGTCCACATGCTGGCTATGGGTGTCTATCTTAGCGGTGTCATGAAGGATATGCTGTGCCTACCACGGCCATTGTCGCCACCTCTACAGCGAATCACCATGTCTGGGTCGACGGCGCTGGAATATGGCTTTCCGTCCACCCATACGACGAATGCGGTGTCGGCAGCGCTTTACTTCGTCTACCAGCTTTATCTCAAGAAGGATGATCTATCAAGTACGAGTTACACGCTGCTGTCTCTTGGCTGCTACTGCTATGCGATCTCCATCACCCTCGGCAGGATGTACTGCGGCATGCACGGCTTCTTCGATGTAGCGATCGGCGCTATACTCGGAGCTTTCATCACCTGGCTCTGGATCGCTTTCGGAACAGACTATGCCACCTGGGTGGTAGCTGACGGCTGGTCCCGTCCGGGCATTGCGGTTGTGGCTCTGGGCCTTGCTGTCCGTTTTCACCCAGAGCCAGCCGACAATTGTCCTTGCTTCGACGACAGTGTCTCGTTCAACGGAGTGATCATGGGAATCGCGATTGGCATCTGGCAGCGCGTCGCGGCGAGCGGAGCTGTGAAAAGGCCCTTCTCAGCGAATTACGAGTTCTCCAACCTGGATCTGCTTAGGTCTGGCTTGCGTCTGCTGGGTGGCATTGTCGTGATCTTCCTATGGCGAGCCGTCGCTAAACCATCACTACTAAAGACTCTACCCCCAACTTTTCGATTTGTGGATGAGTGGGGTCTTATGATTCCTCGTCGCTACTTTCTGCAAGCTAGGTAGGTCTGATAAAAGAACATTGCTTTGCTCAATCGACCCTCTAACCATCTGCAGAGACTACAAGCAGGTGCCACAACTGAGGCGAGACGACAACGTCCTACCTGCTGCCGCCGACATTCCCTCAATGCTTTCTTCCTTTAAAACAGCGCGCAGACGAAGGATCTCCGTCGGTCCACAGTCAGAAGCTGATGCTCGTGAGTATCTCGCCAACCGGGAACAGAAGCGGAAGGACGACAGATCCGCAACTCGAGCCAGCCGCTTGTCGACATCGGCCGAACACCCGCCATCACCGCTTTCAAGCTATGGCGGGGGCGGAAGTACGGCAGACCAGAGCCCTCCACCGTCTATGGAGGTCGAGCAAGCTAGCAAGAGTCTACTTACGCCTCCACGAAGCGACGCTGGCACGCCAAGCGAAGGGAGTAGAGAGGAGGCTAAGAACGATCGCGAGATGTTCTCCGCTCTTGAGAAACCGCGAATACGCTACGATGCCGAAGTCATCACCAAGCTCGTTGTATATGCAGGTATGTGCCCTCTCCAGGACTTATGTGTGGCGCTTTACTGACCTCTGAAGGCATTGGCTGGCTAGCAGTAGAGGGCAACCCAGTGCTGTTCGAGTGGTTGGGTTTGACGTAGCTAGCGAAAGGTATATAGGACGAATGATAAATGGTATATAATATCTACCGCATCTTGTCTCGTCCTGCGTGCAATGGAAGCTTTCGATCCTCCGGTTAGAACGAAAGGCGATCTGAAGTCGCACGTGACAGCGAGCTAGCTTCGGCTAATTCCGGACTAGCCAAAGTGTACGCGACTCTTGAACGCGGTTCATCATACATGTAGGTTGTACATATCAACCAGCACAACACAACGAACGGCCAACGCACCACTTTTCGCTCGAAGACACCTTACCGTCGCTGCTGAAATAAGCGTATCGACATCAACACAATTGGCGCAATCGGCGAAAGGCCACTAAAACAGCATCTCCTGAACACTTGGAGGGGAAGGAGAACGATGAAGACACATCACAAGACTGGAGGACGATAGACATCATGGAGGACCCCTTGGTCCAAGGTGTCAACGGGCTGGCGAACGGGACACCGACGACATCCTCATCGCAGCCGACCGTCAATCCGGACGACATCATCAGATATCTTGCCAGTGTTCTCGAAGTGACACTTGGTGCGGCAAGAGAAGACTTAGAGCAGCCTGGAAACCTCTTGCATGAGTCAGTCATCGACGACACTGTCGCACGATGCACACGATTCGCGCTCGAGTCTCAAGTCGCACTCTATGTGCTGAAGCAGGCCGCGACCCCTCAGCAGAATGGGCAGGTGAACGGCGATGGCCCACACGCTGAGGAGGTGTATACGCTCAGCTCGGAAGTTGCATACTCTTCACAGACGATTGGCTGCGTGGCGTTTCTCAAGCGGCCTATACCACTCTCGCCTGATGTGCCTATCAGCCGCCAGGTCTCCGTGGTCAACATCCCACTCGGCAATAGCTTGGGTGGCGCAGACTCAGGCTCGGCGGCTTCACCATACGAGAGCCTTCACTCACTCGTGCGCGGCGCACTCACGCCCCTGTTTGAGGCCGCAGCGAGAGGATCCGAATCGGCGACTGAGAGGTTGAGGCAAGATGGAGAGTCACGGACAGGTGTGTCTGGAGCTCGGAGGAGGTTGGCAGACCTTGAGGTCAGCCTGCAGAACCTTCAGCAGAATATCGAGGTGGAGGGACCTCAGCTGCAAGTCCACGACGCAGTCAGGAAACAGCTCGCTGAGAGCAAGGGCAACTGGCAAGAGGCTGCTACACGGATACCTGATGAGCTGGTCACCGATGGGCAATTCCTCAACCGATTACAAGGCACGGCGAACGAGTGGATCAAACAGATACAGCATTTCACGAAGACGGCTGAAGACCGGCCTGTGCTCACCACCACGCAGGAGAAGAATTACTGGCTAGCAATGGAAAACGCCATCGACAGTATCGAAGTGCAGATGGGCGCTGGTGGTGTTTCTCTGACGATGGAGATACTCAAAAAGGCGAAGAGACATGGTACCACAGCGAGCTTTAGGGATGACACTGGCTTGAGAGAAACGAAGAACAAGGTACAGCAGTACAACCAACTCTTCAATGGCTTCCCGATCGAGGAGATGCTATCGGCCACATCGATCGAGAAGCTCCGGGACACTCTAGACGATGTCTTCTCGCACCTGAACAAGAAGCTTCGTGTGTGTACATACCCGGTCTACAGAGCACTGCCTCTGGTGGAGGCCATCTCCGCCGATCTCGACAACCGTCTGCATGATCTACTGCACGGCCGAACACTGATGCACCTTGCGTTTGACGAGTTCCAGCGGACTGTGGCGCAAGTGGGCGAGATCTGGGCGTTTTGGGACGACGACATTAAAGAGTTCACCAACGTCGCGCGAGACATCACTCGAAGGCGAGGCGGCAAGTTCATTCCCATCAAGATCCAGAAGCGGCACAACCTCACAGAGGACCGATTGAGCTACATCGAGAACTTCCGCAAGAACCATGAGCAGCTACAGAGGACAATCGTCAATGTTTTGGGTCCTGACGACAGCGAGATTGACGCAGGCGAAGGCGCGAATGGTAACGTCGTTGTGGAAGAGATGGGCGATGTTGATGCCATCGAGGAGATCTCGCAAGCATATCTGGTCGTTAAGGACGTCGATGTGCTCGACGTCTCAGCTGAAGGAACTCGGCTCTGGACCCAGGCCGAGCAGGCGTACAATGAGAGGACGTCGCGGGTCGAGAACTCCATCATCGCCCGTCTTCGAGACCGCTTGGCTGTTGCGAAGACTGCGAACGAAATGTTCCGTGTCTTTTCCAAATTCAACGCACTCTTTGTCCGGCCCAAAATTCGCGGTGCTATCGCAGAGTATCAGGTCCAGCTCATTAGCAACGTCAGGGAGGACATCGAATCGCTGCAGGAGCGCTTCACTCATCAATACGGCCATTCGGAATCTCACGCCATGGCACAGCTGCACGATCTTCCTCCTATATCTGGCGCCATCATCCGAGCTCGCCAGATCGAAAGGCAGCTTGACAGCTACATGGGCAAAGTGGAAGACATTCTGGGAGCGCAGTGGGCGCAGCACACGGATGGGCAAAAGCTTTACAATCTGGGTGAAGGGTTCCGGAAGAAGCTCGACACCAGGCCAGTATTCGACGACTGGTTGCGTGATATCAATCGGCGGCATCTCTCCATCTCTGGACGACTCTTCGCTATCAGCCAAAACCGTGCGAAGGGCAACCAGCTTGAGATCTACGTGAACTTTGACTCCCAGGTCATCACCTTGTTCAAGGAGGTCCGTAATCTGCTCTGGCTGAACTTCAACGTGCCCCATGCCATCAGCAACGTCTCGAAAGAGGCTCGGCGTGTGTATCCATTCGCAGTCAGCTTGATGGAGAGCTTGAACACACTTGGCCAAACGAACCAGACCATCGCTACCATGAGCGGCGTCACGATGCTTCTGAGTGGTTACCGCAATGATGTGCAGGCCTTCATCGCAAAAGGAACGCCTTTACGGTGGGACACTTTCGTGCTGGCATACGACGTCCACGTCCGACATCAGGCAGACGATGTGCTTGGACGATCTTCAGGCGACGACAAGCTGCATGTGCAGTTCGTGCGGAATCTTGGGAGCGCCGTCGCGACTCTTCAAAGCAAAGTCTCGACGCTCTCGACTATACAGGTCGCGGTGGATGCTGCGTTGCGAGAGCTGCAGACCTGCCTTTTCACTCACGATGCTTTCCAGTCTCTTCTTGAGTCGTTGCAACGATCGATCGACCAGCTGAACCTCGAAGGCTACGCCAACATCGGCTACTGGGTGACGAAGACCAATGAGAAGGTCGTCGACGCGCTACTAGCGAGGCTGCAACGAGCCTTGAAGGACTGGAATGCCGACTTCGATCTTGGTGTGCCGGACGAGCAACAGAACAAGGAGCCGGGCACGCCCAACGTCGAAACCTCTGCTCATGACATCGTCATGCAGAATCAGCTGATCCAGCTAGAGCCTCCGCTGGAAGATGCGAAAGCTGGCTGGCTGGCCAATCTGCACGACTGGCTCGGCATAGTATGCAATTTGCCCAAACTGCAGGCCTCACGATTCGAAAGTGCTTTGACCGTGGGGACTGCGAGGGAAGCGACAGCTTACACCGAGCTTGCTCAGATGTGCATTCAGACTCTTGGTGATTTGTACGAGCAGATTGACCTCAAGCTCTCCGTTGCTCAGAAGTACGTGGATGAATGGCTGCAGTTTCAGAGTCTCTGGGATCTACAGCTCGATCAGATCCAGGATGACTTGGGCGAAGAGCTCGATCTATGGCTGCAACTCATTCTGGAGATCCGGCAGAAGCGAGACACGTTCGACACGTCGGGGATGCGGCGCTCATTCGGCCATCTGGTCATCAACTACGAGCAAGTGCAAGCGAAGGTCAATGCCAAGTACGATCAATGGCAGCATGATCTTCTTGCCCACTTCTCCGGCCTCTATGCTACACGCTTGGTGGACGTTTATGCCGAGCTGCAGCGGGCAAGGAAGGATCTTGAGGGACAGTCAATGCAAGCTTCGTCAACATCGCAAGCAGTGTCCTTCATCACCGTTGTCCAGAACTGCAAACGGCAGACCAAGGTGTGGGAACCGGAGATGGAGACGTTCCGACAGGGACAGCAGACGTTGTCAAGGCTGAGGTTTCAGTACCCCAAGGACTGGCTTTACGTAGAGCAAGTCGACCACGAATGGACGGCGCTTGTGGAGGTGCTCGAGAGGAAGAGCAAGCTCATTGCCGACCAGACCGACGCACTGAAAGCCAAGATCATCGCGGAAGATGGTGTGGTCTCAAGGAAGGTCGCCGAAGTCACCGAGCGATGGAACGAGGAGCGACCTGTGTCTGGTTCGATACCACCGGCTGAAGCTGTCTCAACGCTGGATACCTTCGACAAGGAGCTCAGCCACTTTCGTGAGCAGTCTGAGATGGTGTCGAGAGCCAAAGAGGCCTTGGAGCTCCCTGCAGGTCCTGACAACATGCTGGTGACGCTACTGGAGGAAGTTCAAGACTTCAAGTCAGTATGGGCCAACCTCACCATTGTTTGGGATCAGCTCAACGACCTTCGTGACCAGCCTTGGAACAGCATCCAGCCGCGCAAGCTTCGCCAGGCCCTCGACAACCTCATTAAGACTACGAAAGAGATGCCGAGCCGTATGAGACAGTATGCTGCGTTCGAGCATGTCCAGTCGGTGTTGCGCCAGCTGCTCAAGATCAACCCGTTGCTGACAGAGCTGCGGTCAGATGCTGTGCGTGAGCGGCATTGGGTCAAGATCTTCAAGACACTGCAGCCATCGAAGCGGTACTCTGCCATATCCATGACACTTGGCGACGTCTGGGATCTTCAGCTGGGTGTTAACGAGTCAGCCATCCGAGATGTCATCACGCAAGCGCAAGGCGAGATGGCTCTTGAGGAGTTCGTGCGATCTGTGCGCGAGCACTGGCAGAACTACACGCTCGATCTGGTCAACTACCAGAACAAATGCCGGTTGATTCGCGGCTGGGACGAGCTGTTCACCAAGTGCAGTGATCACCTCAATTCTTTGCAGGCTATGAGACACTCACCATACTACAAGGAGTTTGAGGAAGAGGCATCGTCCTGGGAAGACAAGCTCAACCGCATCCACGTGCTGTTCGACGTCTGGATCGACGTCCAACGGCAGTGGGTCTACCTCGAGGGTGTCTTCACTGGAAATGCCGACATCAAGCACCTGCTACCAATCGAGTCGGCGCGCTTTGCCAACATCAACAGCGAGTTCACCAATGTGCTCAAGAAGGTCTACCGCTCCCCGCAGGTCCTCGAGGTCTTGAATATCCCGGATGTGCAGAAGTCACTGGAGCGTCTGGCGGATCTGTTGAACAAAATCCAGAAAGCACTCGGTGAGTACCTCGAGAAGGAGAGAGTATCGTTCCCACGCTTCTACTTCGTTGGTGATGAGGATTTGCTCGAGATCATCGGCAACAGCAACGACACCCTCCGCATCGCGAAGCACCTGCGCAAGATGTTCGCTGGTATATCCGGCCTTGTCATGGACGAGGAAACGGAAACGAACATCCTGGGATTGACGTCGAAGGAAGGAGAGCAGATCATGCTGCGAAAGCCCATTTCGCTTACAGCTACTCCGAAGATCAACGACTGGCTGAAGGCATTGGAGACTGGCATGCGGGAGACGCTTTCAGACTCGCTGGTCGATGCAGTCAAGGAGTTTGCCGACATCACTGAAGACAACACATCTGTTTTCGAGGACTACATCACCAACTACCCGGCTCAGATAGTCGTCCTCGCATCTCAAGCTTGCTGGACCGACCAGGTCAACGCTGCACTCCAGAAAGGTGGCCCAGCACTGCAAGAGCTGTTCGACACCCTAGTGGTGCGTCTCAAATTCCTGGCCGCGACGGTGCTAGGAGACCTTGAGCCGATCTACAGAAAGAAGTGCGAGCACCTGATCACTGAGTTTGTGCACCAGCGCGATGTGGTGGCGAAGCTCATGGAGAGCAGTGCAGATTCACTCGGTCACTACATGTGGCTGCTGCAGATGCGATACGACTTCGATCCTAGTGTGGCGCCGCTGGAGCGTATGCAAATCAAGGTCGCCAATGCCACGCTCGCCTACGGGTTCGAATACTTGGGTGTACCTGAGAGACTCGTAAGGACTCCTTTGACAGACCGCTGCTTCCTCACTTTGAGCCAGGCATTGAGTCAACGCCTGGGTGGCTCGCCTTACGGACCAGCTGGTACTGGCAAGACTGAGTCAGTCAAGGCGCTCGGTGTACAGCTGGGACGATTCACTCTGGTCTTCAACTGTGACGACACCTTCGACTTCCAGGCTATGGGCCGTATCTTCCTCGGGCTGTCGCAGGTCGGTGCTTGGGGGTGCTTCGATGAGTTCAACAGATTGGAGGAGCGCATCTTGTCCGCTGTGTCGCAGCAGATTCAGAACATCCAAGTCGGCCTGCGGAAGCGTGTCCAGGATGTGAATGCACAAATCGAGCTCATCGGCCGCCAGCTCAAAGTCCACCCGCTCACCGGCATGTTCATCACTATGAACCCGGGCTACGCTGGTCGTTCGAATCTGCCAGACAATTTGAAGAAGCTGTTCCGCAGTGTCGCCATGTCCAAGCCGGACAAGGAAGTCATTGCAGAAGTTATGCTGTTCTCCCAGGGCTTTGCAGAGGCGAAGGCGCTGTCACGACAAACAGTGCCGTTCTTTGATACTTGCAAAGCTACTCTCTCCGATCAGCCACATTACGATTTCGGTCTGCGTGCATTGAAGAGCGTGCTCGTCAGCTCTGGTGGGCTTAAGAGGCTCCGACTGGCTGCTGGCAGCGAGCAAGCATCAGACGCCGTTGTCGAGCCGCAGATCATTGTGCAGAGTATTCGAGAGACCATCGCACCCAAGCTGGTTCGACATGACGCATTGAGGATGCAGGAAATCGAAGCTGAAGCATTTCCTGGAGTGCAGTACATGCCCGCAGCCTTGGATGACCTTCGCAAGGCTCTTCAAGAAGTTGTAGAAGAGCGCAAGCTTGTCGCTACCGATGCATGGATCACGAAGGTTATCCAGCTTTACCAGATCCAAAGCCTGCATCATGGTGTGATGATGGTTGGAAGCTCTGGCACTGGCAAGTCAACAGCTTGGCAGGCTCTTCTGGCAGCCTTGCAAAAGGTGAATGGTGTAGAAGGGGTCTGCCATGTCATCGACCCTAAGGTCATGTCGAAGGAGAGCTTGTACGGCAGCTTGGACAGCACGACAAGGGAATGGACCGATGGCCTCTTCACCAGCATTCTCAGGAAGGTCGTTGACAATCTCCGTGGCGAGGACAGCAAGCGGCATTGGATCGTGTTTGACGGAGACGTCGATCCGGAGTGGGTGGAGAACCTCAACAGTGTGCTCGACGACAACAAGCTCTTGACGCTGCCAAACGGTGAGCGCCTTGGCCTACCTCCCAACGTCCGCATCATGTTTGAGGTCGAGACACTCAAGTACGCTACTCTTGCGACTGTGAGTCGATGTGGTATGGTCTGGTTCAGCGACGATACTGTCGAACTGGACGTAATGCTGTCAAGAAACCTGGCTCAGCTAGCCACCGCCGCGTTCGAGGACCTCGAAGACGACACTGCAGCATCCGCACCCGTCGAGACAAGGCTGGCATTGCAGTCGCTCATGGCGGATATACTCAGGCAGAGACTCACAGCGGACGACTTCACCAAGAAAGCGCTGGAGCAATGCCAGCCGCTCAAGCACATCATGGAGTTCACTTCCATCCGGGCTCTGGGTACGCTGTTCTCGCTCTTACGCAAGGCGTGCAGATCTGTCCTTGAGTACAACATCCAGCATTCGGACTTCCCATTGAGCGACGAGCAGATCGACACGTACCTCTCCAAGAAGGTATTGGTCGCCGCAGTCTGGTCCTTCACTGGCGACTGTCCACTGCTCGACCGCAAATCATTCGGCGACTTCTTAGCAGGCCTAGCTGCCGTGGAGATGCCTGTCTTGACCGAGCAGTCGTCTTTGATCGACTACGATGTGTCGCTTCCCGATGGCGCCTGGACGCCGTGGCAAAACCAAGTGCCTTCGATCGAGGTGAACACGCACTCTGTTACTCAGACAGATCTGGTCATACCGACCCTGGACACCGTCCGACACGAAGATGTGCTCTACTCTTTCTTGGCTGAACATAAGCCACTGCTGCTGTGCGGACCTCCTGGGTCAGGCAAGACGATGACGCTTTTCAGTGCTCTGAGGAAGCTGCCAAACATGGAGACTGTCGGACTCAACTTCTCCAGCGCCACAACCCCCGACCTGCTCGTTAAGACGCTGGAGCAATACTGCGACTACAAGAAGTCTCTTAGCGGTGTGACGATGGCACCAAGGCAGATCGGCCGGTGGCTTGTTGTCTTCTGCGATGAGATCAATTTGCCAGCGCCTGATAAGTATGGCACACAGCGCGTTATCTCCTTCCTCCGACAACTGGTGGAGCACGGAGGCTTCTGGCGCACTACAACCAAGACCTGGGTCACGCTGGAGCGCATTCAGTTCGTTGGTGCTTGCAATCCGCCTACGGATGCCGGCCGTACTCCCCTTGGCCTCCGTTTCCTACGGCACGCACCACTGGTCATGGTTGACTACCCTGGAGAGCTCTCGCTGAACCAGATCTATGGAACGTTCAACAATGCAATCCTGAAGATCATTCCAACGCTGCGCGGGTACGCCGATGCTTTGACGCAAGCCATGATCCACGTGTATCTTCAATCGCAACGCCGATTTACACCAGACATTCAACCACATTACGTCTACTCGCCTCGTGAGCTGACGAGGTGGGTGCGTGCAATCTACGAGGCCATCCGACCCTTGGAGACGCTGTCACTCGAAGGTCTGGTTCGCATCTGGGCTCATGAAGCGCTCAGACTGTTCTCCGACAGACTCATAGCCGATGATGAGCGCCAGTGGACCGAAGACGCCGTCAACAAGGCTGCGTTGGATTTCTTCCCGAACATCGACGAGAACGCGGCGCTACAGAGACCGATCCTCTTCTCCAACTGGCTGTCGAAGAACTACGTGCCAGTCGGCCGCGATCAGCTGCGGGACTTTGTCAAAGCCAGACTGCGCACATTCTGTGAAGAGGAATTGGACGTGCCACTGGTCCTGTTCAACGACGTTCTGGAGCATGTCCTTCGGATTGACCGGGTATTCCGGCAGCCGCAGGGCCATCTCATCCTCATCGGTGTCAGTGGTAGCGGCAAGACGACCCTCTCACGATTCGTCGCCTGGATGAACGGCTTGTCAGTGTTCCAGATCAAGGTCCACGGCAAATACTCCTCGGAAGACTTCGATGAAGATCTTCGCAACGTGCTCAGGAGATGCGGGTGCAAGGGAGAGAAGATCTGCTTCATCATGGACGAGTCTAACGTGCTCGATTCTGGCTTCTTGGAGCGGATGAACACTCTCCTGGCCAACGGCGAAGTGCCTGGCTTGTTCGAAGGCGACGAATATGCAACCCTCATGACAGCTTGCAAAGAAGGCGCTCAGCGACAGGGCCTTCTTCTGGACTCGCAAGAAGAGCTGTACAAGTGGTTCACTCAGCAGATCGTACGAAATCTACACGTGGTCTTTACCATGAACCCGCCAACCGAAGGCTTATCATCGAAAGCGGCGACCAGCCCTGCGCTCTTCAATCGATGTGTGCTCAACTGGTTCGGTGACTGGTCGGATCAGGCGCTCTACCAGGTGGCGTATGAACTCACCCAAGCTGTCGACATTGACAAAGGCAACTACAACGCACCGGACAGCCTGCCTGTAGAGTTTGATCAACTCGAGATGCCGCTCTCGCACCGTGATGCTGTGGTCAATGGCATGGTTCACGTCCATCATTCTCTTCGCCACTTCAACCAACGCCTCCAGCGGCAGCAGAACAAGATGACCTACCTGACGCCCCGACAATTCTTGGACTTTGTGGCTCAGTTCGTCAAGCTCTTCAACGAGAAGCGTGATGACCTCGAGGAGCAGCAACGCCATCTGAACGTTGGATTGGACAAACTCCGCGAGACAGTTGACAAGGTTTCTGAGCTCAAGAAGAGCCTTGCAGAGAAGAAGTCTGAGCTTGAAAAGAAGGACGCAGAAGCAGGCGAGAAGCTGCAGCGTATGGTCGCAGACCAGAGGGAGGCCGAGCAGCGCCGTGCTACTTCGCTAGAGGTCCAGGCTGCGCTTGAGAAGCAAGAGAAGGAGGTCGCTTCAAGGCGACAAGTGGTCATGGAGGACCTTGCCAAAGCGGAGCCTGCTGTCGTCGAAGCACAGAGGAGCGTTCAGAACATCAAGCGCCAGCATCTGACAGAGGTCAGGTCTATGCAGAACCCTCCAGCGGGTGTCAAGCTTGCACTGGAGGCCGTATGTACCCTGCTTGGGCACAAGATCGTCGACTGGAAGAGCATTGGCAGCATCATTCGGCGAGACGACTTTATCGCCAGCATCGTTGGCTACGACAATGAGAAGCAGATGACGCCCCAGCAGAGAGTGCGGATGCGGAAGGAGTACTTGTCGAACGATGACTTCACCTTCGAGAAGGTGAACAGAGCCAGTAAGGCCTGCGGGCCTCTTGTCCAATGGGTCGAGGCGCAGGTGAACTACTCCGAGATCCTGGACCGCGTTGGTCCTCTTCGAGACGAGGTTGACCAGCTAGAAGAAGCAGCGCTTCAGACCAAGGCCGAAGCGAAAGCAATCGAGAATACCTTGACTGAGCTGGAGCAGAGTATCGCCACGTACAAGTCCGAGTACGCTGCTCTGATCAGCCAGACTGAGGCCATCAAAGCCGAGATGACTCGAGTGCAATCAAAAGTCGACCGCAGCATGCGCTTGCTGAACAGCCTCTCGTCCGAGCGCGGCCGTTGGGAAGAGAGCAGCAAGACATTTGAAGTGCAGATGGAGACCATTATCGGTGATGTTTTCCTTGCCGCTGCGTTCCTGGCGTATGCTGGGCTGTATGACCAACAGTACCGCCGTGCAATGGTTGAGGACTGGTCGATTCATCTTTCTGCTTCCGGCATTGCGTTCAAGTCGCAGAATTCGCTCTCTGAGTATCTGTCAACGGCAGACGAGCGGCAGCAGTGGCACCAGAACGCTCTACCGGTGGATGAGCTATGCACTGAGAACGCCATCATGCTTAAGCGATACAACCGGTACCCTCTCATCATCGATCCCTCCGGACGTGTTACCGACTTCTTGCAGAACGAGAGCAAGGATCGCAAGTTGACGGTGACCAGCTTCCTGGACAGCTCCTTCGTCAAGCAATTGGAGAGTGCACTACGGTTCGGCAACCCTATCTTGATCCAGGACGCAGAGCACATTGATCCGATACTCAACCATGTGTTGAACAAGGAATACCAGAGGACTGGAGGTCGTGTCTTGATTCAACTTGGCCGGCAAGAGATTGACTTTTCGCCAGCGTTCAAGCTCTACCTCTCAACTAGAGATCCATCAGCACGCTTCGCTCCAGACGTCTGCAGTAGGACGACCTTTGTCAACTTCACGGTCACCCAGAGCAGTCTGAAGACTCAGACCTTGAACGACGTCTTGAAGTCGGAGCGGCCAGATGTGGACGAGCGGAGGTCGAATCTCGTCAAGCTGCAAGGCGAGTTCACTCAGCGACTGCGCCGCCTCGAGCGTATGCTGCTTCAGGCCCTCAACGAATCTCGTGGCAATATTCTGGACGATGAGAACGTCATCCAAACACTGGAGACGCTCAAGAACGAGGCCGCAGAGATCACTGCAAAGGCTGCGGAGACCGAAGGTGTCATGACAGACGTCAACAACATCATGACCAGCTACGAAAAGATCGCTCAATCATGTTCGGCCATTTTCGCTGTTCTGGAACAGCTGTACCACGTCCACCACTTTTACCAGTTCTCGCTGCAGTCCTTTGTCGACATCTTCGAGTCGGTGCTTGCAACTGCCCGGGCCTCGTCGGAACAAGATGGCAAGCGTCGGGTAGATGCTATCGTTCAGAATCTCTTCAGCAGAGTTTACCATGAAACCTCAGCGTCACTTCTACAGCGCGACCGCTTGACGTTTGCAGTGTTGCTTGCACAGGCCGCACCTTACGCCATGGACAAGAGCCTCGTTGACACTCTAATCGATCCAACTCTTCCTGGTAGCGATACCATCTCATCGCCAGAGGTCAGGTCGGAGGCAATGGCGACTGCGTCACGGATTGCAGCAGTCAAGGATCTGGTGGCGAAGATCTCGGATGCTGATTGGGATGCATTCCTCGCTGCCGACGAGGCTGAAAAGTCTGTGCCAGGTATCTCATCTGTGACTGGTAACGACAACGACAAGGCGCTGAACGAACTTCTGCTGGTTAAGCTATTCCGAGTTGACCGTCTGGTGCCCGCCACCGAGCGTTTTGTCAACACAGTCTTCGGCAGCTCTTTCTTGGACGTCGCAGAAGATCTTGACCGCATCGCCACGAGCGTAGCAGCCAGCTCGCCAATCGCCTTGTGCTCCAGCCCAGGCTTCGACGCCAGTTACAAGGTCGACCAGCTCGTCGAGCGCATGCAGGCCAACTGTACTAGCGTGGCGATGGGATCAAATGAGAGCGTCGCCAGCGCCGACGCAGCTCTGGCCAGTGCTGCGGCGAATGGCTCTTGGGTCCTCATCAAGAACGTACATCTGGCCGCGGATTGGCTCCAAAACCTGGTCAAGCGCATCGATTCTCTCAAGCCGAACAAGGACTTCCGCCTATTCTTGTCGATGGAGACCAGCCCCAAGATCTCCTCGAGCTTACTGCGAGCGTCGCGGGTATTGATGTACGAACAGCCAGCCGGCATCCGCGCCAATATGCGAGACTCGCTTTCGTCACTACCGGACAAGGCAGTACAGCAGCCAGTCGAGAAAGCGAGAGTACACTTCCTCCTCTCCTACCTGCACGCCGTAGTCCAAGAGCGACTCCGCTACGCACCTCTCCTCGGCTGGAAAGGCCTCTGGGAATTCAACGATGCCGACTACGAGTGCTCCGCCTTCATCATCCAATGGTGGACCGACCACGTTGCGCGCGGCCGCTCCAACATCGCTCCTCGAGCCATCCCATGGGATATGCTACGTGTGCTGATCGCAGAGATGTACGGCGGCAAGGTTGACGACGCCGCTGATTTTGCGGAGCTCATTGCACTCGTCAATAAGACCTTAACGGCTGACGCTTTTGAGGAGGGTTTCAACGTCATCGGCGAAGTGGCTGGAGATCAGGACGTCGGGATGGTACTGCCGAGCGGGACAGCCAAGAAGGATTTCCTGCAGTGGGTGAAGGCGTTGCCGGAGCGCGAGCCTCCTACGTACCTGGGCCTGCCAGCGAATGCGGAGAAGTTGCTCCTGGTCGCGCATGCGGAGGAGATGCTGAAGAATTTGAAGACGGTTATGGGACAGTTGGACGAGGGGGAGAGTGTGATGGCGGAGGTTGAGGAGGTGTGAGATGGTGTTTCGTATGTTGTGCTTTGTGGGCGTTTGAGGGTGACGGGGTGGATGGGCTGGGTTTGTGTAGAGTGTGCATTGCGGATGGCGTTGCTGGCCTGCTGCATTCACAGCGCTATACCCGTGGGCATTGAGAATGTCGTTTATTTTAGTAGGTGGTGGGATTAGTGAGTTCTAGCTATGTGTGTATCAGATTGGTTGAGATCCATACCAGCTTCTTCCACTTGTTCTCACATTGATGCCTTGCTTGTACTTGAGTTCGTCCACAGTGACTGCCGGGAGTGGTCATTGTCGTCAACATCCTGCACCGACGACCAAAATTTGATCGTCCACTGCTAAAGCCACGCACATCGCTCCTGCCACATAACACCCCACTCGGGCCCCTTCCGCTCGGGTATCGATTCGAATAGCCAAGCGTGCCGTCGCACAGAGATCTCTGTTTCAACATTGGAGCGTAGAGTTCGTCGTCGTCGTAGTCCGTTTGTTAACCCCAACCCTAACCCTGAACACTTGCAACTGGCACCTCAGCCCGGCGCCTTCCATTCTTCTGCAAGGCGACATCAACAACGTCAAATCTGCATCGTACAGTGCTCTTGTATGAAGGTCCAGTCCCTCG
Organism: Saxophila tyrrhenica; assembly: GCF_035928015.1. Taxonomy (NCBI): domain Eukaryota; kingdom Fungi; phylum Ascomycota; class Dothideomycetes; order Mycosphaerellales; family Extremaceae; genus Saxophila; species Saxophila tyrrhenica. Next base: position 356,545 of record NW_027041749.1, on the reverse strand, counting down.
CTCGGCTCTCACAGACCGCAGTATATCCTAGACTGGACATTCGTCACGCGTTTGCCATTACGCTCCACGCGTTATGGCGGAACCACGGCAGCAAGCTACGTCTAGGTGAGGACGTCAAAGTTCTTCCTGCCATTGAACGAGTACTGACGAGGCGCAGGGCTGGCCATCAGCGGCGGCGTGGATTCAATGGCTCTGGCGAGCTTATGCAGAGAGGCGATTGATTCCAGCTCGAGGTCGGCGTGGACAGACAAGTACTCCGCCACGCCACCAGGCTTTACAGCGTTCATCGTCAACCACAAGCTACGCTCGGACAGTGCACACGAGGCTCAAAAGGTTTCCTCCGAACTCTCCAGGTTAGGCATCGAGTCACGAATATTGGACCTGGACTGGAAGGCATACGGTGACCCACAACGAGTCAACAACATGGAATCCATAGCCCGTAAGCTACGCTACCGGGCGCTCGGTCACGCGTGTCACGAGCAAAGAATCGACACGCTCCTTCTAGGACATCACCGTGATGACCAGGCGGAGACGGTGATGATGAGGATGCTTGCGGGCTACCGTGGATCAGGACTTCGCGGCATCAAATTCGAAGCGGCGATTCCGGAATGCGCTGGCTTGTATGGCGTAGACCATTCCGGTGATGCTGAGCTCGGCGAGACGAGGACTCAAGCGCCAAACCCCGTTGAAGAAGGTGGCGTAAGGATTGCTCGGCCTCTGCTGGCGTTCGACAAGGAGCAGCTCGTCTCCATCTGCCAACAGAACGGTGTGCGCTGGTTCGAGGACCGTACGAACACGGATGTGACGGTGACCATGCGGAATACTATTCGCTCCCTGCTCAGCTCAGATGCCCTACCTAGGGCGCTTAATAAGAGCAGACTCCTGGCATTGGCCGAGAATAAAGCTAGCGAACGCGACGCTCTCGAGGAAACCGCAACAAATATGTTTGATGCAATGGACATCAAACTAGACATCAGCGCCGGAGAAGCTACTTTCACGTTGTCCGCCGAGCCGATATCGATGATGGGAAGAATTGAGCAGGCCGCGCTGCTTCGCAAGATCATCAACCTGGTGACTCCGGCTCGAGAAGTGCCTCTGATGAGCCTGGATCGCGCTATTGAGTATGCGTTTGGGTTCGATCTGGAGACCTCACCACACGCAGTTCAAGTGGCCGGGGTCGACATCCAGAGAGTGCCTAACCGCAGCGCCGCTGTTTATCGGACTGTTACCCTTTGCCGTCGTCTGCCGACGAGTAAAGAGAAAGAGACACTGCAGCTTACACTCTGTCCGCCTGTTCATCTTGGAAATGAAGAGCAACCAGCTTCTTGGACACAATGGCAACTCTGGGATGGCAGATACTGGCTCCGCGTCCACCCTGCAGCATCTCCGTCGGCGGCAACACAGGGCTGCACAGTTCGAGTACGGTTTCTCGACAAGGCGGATATCGCGGACCTTCGCAAGTCCCTTGTCTCTGGCGACGGCAACCGGTTCGACAATGCCTTGCATCTAGTCAAAGGCAACAAGCGCTTCACCTGTCCAGCGCTGGTCGTGACGAGGAGTTCTGATAACACAGAAAAAGTGGTCGCGCTGCCGTTCTTGGGCTGGTCGGCCGATGGCTGGAGCCAGAACGACTGGGACGAGCACCCTGACCACTGGACTTGGGATGTTAGGTACAAGCACGTGGACCTACCGAAATCTCAAGACACGGGCTGAAGTCGGTGAGGTTCCAAGATTCATGATCATTAATACGTTGAAGTCATCTATCCGCTGCTGCCCCTCTTTCTTCTAGTCTTCGTGGGACTACTCCCCAGCAGGTCCTGCAGCTTCTCCCGTGCCTTCCTGTCTCCCTTGTCGAATTTCCCGCTGTAGAACACTGGGAGCACACGCTTTGAATCTGCAAGAAGGTCAGTATTCCATCACTTCTTCTACTCATTCACCTCAACTCACTAGCATGCCCCTCCTGAAACTCAATCCCCTCCGCCCCCTTCTTCCTTGACTCCTTCACCGCCTCCTCCAACAACGCTCTCCCCACGCCCTTCCTCCTATACCGCAACCGCACCGTCCACGCCTTTATCTCCCCCTTCCACGCCTTCTTCCTCTTCCCCCTCGCCTCCCCACTAACCCACTCCACCACCACCGTCCCAATTACCTCGTCGCCGAATTTCGTCACTATCATATCCGCATCCCCCAACCACGCCCAATTGATCTCCTCCGCCGCTAGGAGATAATCTTGTGTCAAGAACCGTATCAGCACCAGTTCAATGCACAAGAGTCCCGTGCACGTGGTGCCGACGATGAACGGTTCGTGCCCAGCGTTGATCATGTACCGGATTATCACCGCCAGGACACCAACGAAGAGCGCGAGGTTCAACGGGTGGAAAATCAGGCTATTATTAGCGGTCTGCCGCATCTGCGCGATGCTGTCCGCGACGAGCTTGAGAGCCGCGGTGCGCTCGGCGGGGTCGGCGGTGAGGTAGGTGTGGAGTTCGGGGACGTTGGCGAGGGGGTCTTCGGGGAGGGCGGGGGTGGGTTCGGCGTCGGCGGGGTCCATGGTTGCGAAGGAGAGGGGGGAGGGCGGGGGGAGGGTGCCGGTGGATGCGCGCAGGGAGGGGGGTGTGGAGAGGGGACTTGAGGGTGGGGAGGCGTTGAGGCGGAGGTTGGTGCGGAGGGAGGCGAAGAAGGCTTTTGTGAAAGTATTAGAGAGATTCTTTGCTTTTGAATGGAAAGAGAGACGAGAGGGAAGTATGTAGGCAGAGCACGTGCAGAATACTTACATGCGCTCGTCTTCAACCCGGGAACATTCACACTCTGCGCGACGAAAACAGCATGTTCTTCCGACTCCTTCAGTCTCTGCCTCTGCAACTGCACTCGCGTGCTCTCCTCCCGTCCCAACGCCGGCGGATGATTATCAAGTCTCAGCGGCGGCGGCACCGGGGTCGCCGTCGAAAAATTCTTATTGAAAACAAAACTCTGCCCGCCAGTAGAACCAGAACCAGCACCATTCGCTAGCCGCACGTCCAGGAAATGTGGCCGGCCCATCGTTCGCCGGCGGCAGGCAGTTCGTACATCACCCGTTCAACCATCTTCCTCGATTCGCATACTGGGGGGAGGGAACGTGGCCTTATAGCGCGCGCCCAGTGGTTGGTGGCATGCCCGGCCATGATGAGAGCCTTGGGGGGAAAAAGCCACCCGATACCTAGCCGCGATAGCGTATCCTTCCAAGTGCGACGGTCGACGGATGCCGAGAGTTGCATGTGATAGGGCGGAGCTATAGCGAGCTCGAAGGAACGAGTTCCGCTGCTGATGGAATGGAGAAGGACGATGAGGACGATGAGGACGATGAGGTGCATGGCGGATTGCGTGTTGCTTAAGCTGCTGAAACACCAACTCACTCCACTTCCGACCTCTAACGACGGACGGGCGAATCGTGAGCGGTATGGGTGGTGCGAGAGAAACGAGCTCTGCGACGATCGGTGTCGAGACTCCGTATCGTTCGTCAAGCTTCTCTCGCCGTGTGGTGCAGGAATCCTCTACTACACCCACTAGCAACTAGTACGCCGTCAGACCGCAGACCTCGAGCTATCAGCACGTCAGTTATGGCCGAATGGAACGAGCGAGCCATGCGAGCTCTCGAGCACGAGTCCACCCTTCCATCCACTCCTACAAGGCCTCCTTACCCCCCAATAGCCGTAGACGTCAAGCAAGACGAAGCATTGACAGCGCGATCAATCCCATTCCTTATACAGCCTTCAACATGGCTAGAGGAACAAAGGAATCAGGATCAATAAACCCTCTCGCTGAATCGCATGCATTCCATTAATATCAAAGATTCAACCACTACCTAACTTGATCCTCCCGAACCAGCCCTATAAACCATTACAACTCCCCGAAACGCCTAGCAAGCTCAAGACGGGGAGCCCACATGTCCGCCCTTTTCCTCCCCCAGCAGCATAACGTACTGTATTCCAGCCGTAGCCTCGTGTTCTTTCCTCCGACCGAAAAACAAAGACAACGCCTCTCCCTTCCCATCCACGCCGATCTGCACATGTCCACCCGCCCATCCCGTTCATCATTACAGACGCCATGACGACCATCGCTGGTACTTTTTCATTAGTATTTCCTCCCCTCCCCCCTTTGCCTCCATCCGCTTTCTCCCCCCCAGCCCCCACCACACCCCCTCACCACCCCTGCCACCTATCCGGCCACTCGAACCACCCAACCAAATCCCCCTACTTCCCAGCATTACTCGGCTGCAACACATGCGTATGCCCCGGCGCCTTAACCACCACCCCATTCTCCTCCTGCCTGCACACCAAAGAATTCTGCACCCAAGGATCCGCCAAAATCTCATCCATATCCGCGCGTTTCTTCGGGTCGAGCTCGAGCATGCGACCGATGATGTGGCGGCTCTCGCGCGGTAAGAGGCGGAGGAGACGAAGCGGGCCTTTGATGGTGGGTTGGTCGCTGCTGGTGGTGGATTGGCGGGAGACGGAGTCGGATTTGTCGGCGGTGGAGGGGTTGTGTTGGTGGTGGTGATGGTGTTTGTGGTCTCCGTCGGTTTCGGCGCCGTTGCCGGTGGCGTTTCGCGACGCGGGTTCGGATTGCACGCCCCTTCCATCGACGGAAGCCACCGAGCCTCTATTAGAGCTGCGGCGCTGGGCGTCGAGATAGCGGTCCTGTTCCGGGTCGGGCGGGGAGATGAAGAGACGGTATGAGTTATCCGACAACCGGGGAGCTTTCCAGGGGAAGCGCCGCAGCGTCATGCAGCAGAAGATGATGGCGATGGACCAGATGTCGGCCATTCGTGGATCGTACTTAGCTTGATCGTAGACTTCTGGCGCGAGGTAGGGGTCGGAGCCGACGACGCCTGCGAAACATGTTATCAGCATAGATTCAGTGTAGTGAAGGTTTTTGGGGTCGCTCACCCGTCGCCATCACCACCTCGTTCTCAAACGGATATCTAAACACCACCGCGCTGCCGAAATCAATCAACTTCATAATCCCATGCTCGTTGATCACGACATTATCCAGCTTCAGATCTCGATGCGCCAGTCCCATACTGTGGAAATACAGCACTCCAGCCAGAATCTGCATCGTGGTGCACGTAACCTCCTCCCGTCCCATCTTACCGGTCATGACGGTGGCGAAGAGATCGAACGGCGCATACTCCATCACCTCGTACCACTTGCCCTTCTCCTGCACAATGTCGATCGTCTCGATGATGTTGCCGTGGTGCAGCGTCGAGCCGATGCAGAACTCAGCCGTGACCTTTTTGTTGTATTCTTTCTCATTCTCATAGGGATGACGGTCGCGAAACTGCTTGACTGCAAACACCGTACCGTCTCCGGTCCGTTTCATCAACCGCACCGACCCACCAGCGCCGGAGCCCAGCATCTTCCCGAATTTGCCATATTTCGACTGTAGGCCGTGGTCGTCGGCGAAAGGCACACTAGGTCCGGATAGCGATTCTCGCTCTGGTGTTCTTGTTCCATCGCGGTGGTCGCCGTTCGACCGCTGCGACTTCTCCCGGTGGTGATGTCTGTCCCCAATTTTGAAGAAGCGCTTCAGGTTCGACTTTGACGAGCTGTGCGAGCTCTCCTTGTCCTTCTCCTTATCGCCAAGCTTGGACGAGCTATCATCATGCTCCTTCTTCGCACCACCAAATAAGCTTGACCGCTTGTTGTCGAAATTCGACAAACTCGTCCCACTTGCGTTCGAGCGTGGTAAGGTGGGAGCATTACTCGGAAGAGGGGAGGAGATGTTGGCTTGTCCGGAGCTCGAGAAGCCTATTGCAGGGTCTCTGTTGCCAAAGCGGAACTGCGAGTCATCAGACTGTGTCTGCCGCACGCCCGAGCCTTTCCTCGGTGCAGCTTCTGCGGGTGTCTTGGGTCGTGGTGTGCCAGGTGCAGTGCTCGCAGGTGTCCCAGCAGGACTTTGATCTTTAGATGCTGGCTGTGAATCGCCGCCTGAGCCAATGGAGAAGATGGGCTGTTGTCGTGGGTGGCTGGATATCGCCGCTTTATCGACCGGCTTCTCCCCTCGCTGTGGTGATGCCGACCGCTGTGGAGTCATGACCTCTGCTCCTGGGCGTGCGTACCCAGGTATCGCACCCACAGACGCCTTTCCATCTCTCGACTTCGTCGCTGCCGGTGTGAGGGGTGGTGAGTGTACGGCTGTCGCAGGAGGTGAAGTCTTCGGCGAAGGTTCAGCGGAGCCAGCTGGGAGGTGTCTTCTACTAGGTGTCGTCGTGCCCGAATGCATCTGTATACACTACGTCAGCATTGCATTTTCACATTACTTAGCATACCAGACCCACCCTCGACGCCGGCTGCGACCCGGGCAACGACACGGGCTCAAACGCATGATGCTGCGCCCTAGCCGACTGCATACTGTTCTTCAACGTCGTCTTCAACTGCTGCAGCTCCTGCTTCGCCTGATCATTCAAATCCTCCCTCTGATCGCCCACCCCAGTAATGGTCTGCACGGGTTCCAGACTCGGCTCGGGCTCCCTCTCATCAGGTGCAATCTCGACGTCACGGGAAGCAAAGTGCACCCCGTGCCTCTCCATGTCCGTGTCCTCCATCGGACTGGCCATTGCGGATTTTGCCTGTCCTATCCTGCGCGGTGTCCGCCTGATGACCGGGGGCTCCCTTTGTTCCCAGAGCGCCGGTCTCACTTCACTGGACGATCTGCTGTCTCGGCCGGGCTGAGCAGAGTCACGCTGATTGTTTGTTGGGTTGTTCCGCCGCGATCCGGACGGGAGGGTCTCGTATTATTTTCGAGTACTTGGGGAGATATCAGCGAGCTGGGAAGGTTTGCTGCAGGCGGTGTCGTAATATACTCGGGGTCGGCGGTCAACGTTGTTCGGCGGGCGATGGTACCAATACTCTCGGTGATGATGGAGCTGACGATGGACAGGAAGGATGAATCAACGACCGAAGAAGACGTCGCAATGACTGAGCAGTAGAGAAGGAAGTGGCTGCTTAGTGTGCACGAGGTACGGACTACTGGAAGCAGCAAGCTCTGTCGCCGTCGCCGCCAGTGCCCTTTCAACGGCGCAGCGTGGGGCAAATCGAGTGCAGACGGATCCGACACCGGCGTCGACGATGGGGTGTGATTGGCGATGACGAGCAAAGTCAAAGACTCGTGTCGTGGTGTGTTTCGATGATAATTCGGGACACGTTTTCGTCGTAACTTTGACAATGTTTCGTGATTCCCAAAACACACTCCCAACGAGAAAAGTCTGGTTGACATGTGAAAATCTCGTCGCAAGTGGGCCGACCGACACGCGTAGATCAGCCAGCCCTACGACGACGGCATTCGCCAGATGGTGCACAAGCCAAGGGGGGACTTGTTGCTGGTGCTGATGCGCTTTCCTGTTCCTCTGTAGCGTGTGGTTGTCTGACAAAGACGACTCTTTTCTGATGGCCAAGCACATGATCAGCTCACCGAATACACAAAGTCAGACGATCTAGGGCACAAATGCTGCCGAAGTCAAGTAGATGAACAACAGAAATAGAAAGAGCAGGTAGGTCCTCAAGTTGCCCTCGAACGAGAGACGTGGCTTTGGTACCGTTCTATGTTATCGAGCCTGCACCCCGTCCTCCTCATACCCCTCCGTCTTCATATCCCTCAACCCCAAATCCTCCTCCTCCCTCTCCGTCCTCTCATACTCCACCACCTCAATCTGCCCATCCGGCTCCGGCGCCGTTAGGCTCTGCACATAACTACTCGCCAGCGGATCCTCCAGCACCAGGCTAAACTCCTTCTTGCCCTCGATCGCCTCTGTCAAGCTCGCGAAAAAGGCGTCCCAGGCCTCTTTTGAGCCCTCGGTCATGGAGTCGCCACCGCCATCTGGGAGTTCGGAATCGCCGTCTTCGAGACCAAAGGCTTGGCCGCGCAGGTCTTTGCGGATTTGCGTCAGGATGCCTTCGACGGTTGTGAAGCGGCCGCCCATCGTGCCGGGTTCTACCCGCAGCTGGAGCTCGGGGCAGGCGAGAGCCGCGCTTTCGCTCTTCAGAATATCCCGCGCCAGGTCTTCGCGGCTCGACACTTTCAGCGTAATGCGCGAACCCTTCTCAGGCACCTCCCCGCCCGTCTTGACTTCGTTACTCCGGTACCCGCAGTGCTCGCAGACGGTGCTCATGATGACGACTTGTTTGAAGTAGGGGATGTTGACCATTTTCATGTTGGTGGAGCAAGGGCGCGTGCAGCCGGGGCAGGAGGCGGGGAATTCGTAGATTTGGTTCTCGATGATGTCTTCGTCGTCGACGTTGTTGGGTTGGACGCCGTTGGTGGGTTGGGCGCCTACTAGGCCTTCCGCGTGGTACTCGGGTCGTGTACTCGTTTGCTCCTCCTGCGTCGGCTGCTCGACCTCATCTCCTAGCCCCAACTCCGCATTCTGCGCAGCCGTCCGATTGTACTCACTCTTCGCCCACTTACCTGCCGCCTCCCCAGGCTTCGGCTCAATCATCGAGTTCCCACTGGGATCATCCACCGAGATCATGAACGGAAACCTCCTCCCTTCCACCATATCCGCCAACGTCCTGATCACGCCCGCCACTTTCTCCCCGACTTCCGGCATCTGTCTCATCCGCTCATCCTGGTGCGTTTCCAGATCCTGCCGTGTACTCGCGATCAACCCCTCCACATTCGTGTACCGGCCCTTTCCAGGCGGGATCTCTAGATCAATATCCTCGATCTTGAACGCGCAGATATCGCTCTTCACTACTTGTCTCTGTAAATCCGCCTCGCTCTCAACTCGTAGAGCGTACTTTGCGCCCTTCTCCTGTATCGACCCCGCCGACTGGATCTCGTTGTTCTGGAACCCGCAGTGCGTGCATGAGAAAGACATGATGACGATTTCGCGGAAGAATGGTATTCGCGTTAACAGCAGTCTGGTGATGCCGTCTTCGTGGCAGTTCATGCATAGCGATTCGATTTCTTCCGTGACTCGCTGGTCGGGCTCGTTGTCTGAGGTGGTGCCGTTGGTGTTATAGCTGGAGACTTTGCGGCCCATGTCTTCGAAGAGGTCGGTCGCAAGGGAGGCGCCTTGAGGCGGGTGGCCGTTGGGTTGTTGTGCCATAGTTGTAGTTGTGTGGTTTGTGTTGTCGGGTGTTTTCTAAGCATCTGAACTTTTCTCAAAACATGACGAAAGCCCGCCGTGCTTATCGCCTTATCTTAGCGGCATGCCACGAGGAGTCGGACACACCTCCGACGTTGAACCCTGCCTCATCCTTCTGATTGAGCCAGCAAGAATAATCATGTCATATCACACATCCAATTGACATAATCCTCCGCGGACCACGCCTCCACCACAATCTGGACCTCACGTCTTCAGGAACACACTCTCCTCGAACACCATACCCACCTGACAGGATCAACAACCAACCATGGCCACCAACAAACACCCCAAACTCGACCAATCCCAACTCAAAGCCTTCGAAAACGCCGCCGCAGGCCACGATGGCGTCCTCTCCGACCCGTCCGGCGAACTCATCATCAAACCCTGCGTCGACGCCGAAATCAACTTCTACCAGGAGACGCTGAACCTGCACCCGGACTTCTCAGAGATGATGCCGACCTTCATGGGCACTCTGTCCCTAGGCAGTCCTGCCCAAGTAGCAGCTCCCACAGCTGCCCATGAGCCTGCCGAGCTGAGCCAGGAGAGCAAAGACCAGCAACTCCTGCACGGTGCCAAGATCGCCACCAAAACTGCCATCGTGCTGGAGAATCTGGAGCACGGATTCAAGCGCCCCAACGTCCTGGATCTCAAACTCGGCGCCCGCCTGTACGCCCCGGGCACTTCAGACGATAAAGCTGCCCGTCTCGACAAAGTCGCCTCGGAAACCACGACCGGCAGCCTAGGCTTCCGCATCGCAGGCATGAAAGTCTACAACCCCGAGAAATCCGACTTTGACATCTACGATAAATTCTACGGCCGGCAGTTCACCTCTTCCAACGTGATCTCGGGCTTCGAGACCTTCTTCTCCGGCCTCAGCTCCGGCCTCAAAGCGGAAGAAGCGCAGGAGCTGCTCGAAACCATCCTAGCCGAAATTACGAAAGCGCGCCACATGCTCGAGAAATACGAGTCCCGCATGTTCAGCGCCAGCATCCTGGTCGTCTACGAAGGCGACTCCTCCGAGCTCGGGGTGCTGATGGGGAGTGAGCCCAAGACCCCGCGCGTGGACGAGCGGGCCCCGACGCGGTTGGAGGTGAAGAAGAGTCTGGAGGAGGAAGAGGAGGAGGAGGCGCTGCCGCCGGTGGCGTTCAAGGTCAAGATGATTGATTTTGCGCATGCCGGGTGGACGCCGGGGGAGGGGAGGGATGAGAACGTGATTGCTGGGTTGAAGGGGGTGGAGGGGTGTATGGACCAGTTGATTGCGCGGTTTGACTAGATTTCAATCATTGGCAGATGGAGAATGTGGTGGTCAGTTGGCTGATGACTGCGCGTGATACCCCTATTCAGTAGACCTCCCAAAAAGAGCCCAGTCAAACCCTACCGCTCAATCCCAAATTCCCTCAATATCCCCTCCTGATGCTCCCCCACCCCCGGCACCGGATCCATGCGCACCTCAAACCCCTCCGCCGCCCCCGCCGGCTTCAACGCCGGTATCCGTCCGTTAGGTGTCTCGACCTCACTCCACCTCCCTCTAGCTTTGAGCTGCGGATGCGCCCACAAGCCGGCCATATCATTCACCTTCGCATTCGCAATACCGGCTTTCTGCAATTTCTCCAGGATTTCGTCGGCGTTGTAGGCGGCGAAGACTTCTTCGATGATTTTCTTGAGTTCTTTCCGATTCGTTGAACGGGTCGACGTCGTCTCGAACCTCGGATCCTCCATAAGTTCAGGCTTCTGAAGGATTTGCTGACAGAAAATCCCCCACTCCCGCTCGTTCTGCATGCCCAACATCACCGTCCCCTCACCCCCCGTCTCAAACGGCCCATAAGGATATATACTCGCGTGCTCCGCCCCTGCCAGCGCCGGCCCGGGCGCGCCGTTGAAGGCGTAGTACATGGGGAAACTCATCCATTCGGCCATGCTCTCTAGCATACTCACGTCTAGTCTACAACCCTTACCGGTTTTGGACCGACGGATTATAGCGGCGAGGATGTTGTTGTAAGCAGTAGTTCCCGCCGCGATATCCGCGATGCTGATGCCCGATTTCGCGGGCTGGCCAGGCGAGCCGGTGACGGAGAGGAAGCCGGATTCGGATTGGATGAGGAGGTCGTAGGCTTTTTTGTCTTTGTAGGGTCCTGTGCTGCCGTAGCCTGAGATATCGCAGACGATGAGGCCTGGGTGCTGAGACTTCAACGCTTCGTAGCCGAGTCCCATTCGCTCCGTCGCTCCAGGGGCAAGGTTTTGCACCAGCACGTCCGCCTTCCCTAGGATCGTTTTGAGAGCGTCCAGGTCTTCGGGTTTCTTCAGGTCCAGGGCTAAAGATTCTTTCGACCGGTTCGTCCAGACGAAATGAGAACATTGATCTTTGACGCGCTTGTCGTGGTAGCGGTTGAAGTCGCCCAAGCCTGGACGTTCGATTTTGATGACGCGGGCGCCGAGGTCGGCGAGTTGGCGGGTGCAGAAGGGGCCGGCGATGGCTTGTTCGAGGGAGACGACGAGGGTGCCGGCGAGGGGGAGGTCGGTGGAGTTGGGGTTGGTGGCTACGGGGGAGGCTTGTCGGTTTTGGGGAGATCGGTGGAACTGGCGCCGTTGAGCAGGATGGGCATTTTGTGAGCATGCTGCTGTTGGCCTGGGTCCGGTGTAGGTCCTTTGCTGTGTTCTACTTCCAATGGCCAGACACCGTTTGGTTGTTGCGGTGGCTGCTTCAGTCCATAGGGCAGGGGCGCTGAGTAGGGCTCGAGAGTTCATTTTGTTTTTATTTCAATGCCCACGGACCGCAAGAAATGTAGGAATAGGAAATGAAGGCTGAATAACAAGTTGAGTTGGAGGAGGAAGTACATATATCTCGCGGGAATAAGGTCCCCAGCAAATGCGGAGGCGACCAGCCGAGTTGCCGGCAATAACTGGGACATGCAGCCTAACCATTCTCCTCCCAATCCTTCCATCGTTCTGCGAGTGCATGGCATTGGCAGTGCGCTCGCCATCGCATAGCGCGGGTTGCTTCAAGATGGCGGAAAGACAGCGGCTATGGTCCGGAGGTCACAGAGCTGGCCTGGAGGTGAGCGTACGCTCGTTCGCGCAGGTTCCATATCTTCCATTCGGTCTTCTATCCCTTCGTGGTCCTAATACAATGAAGTTCTGGATTGCATCGTAGATTGTGCGCTAGAGAGAGGTGAAGTGTCACTGACTGACCGTTTCAAAGATGATGTGAGGTAGAAAGTTGCTGCAGCTGCTTGCTTGTGCAGAATCAATATGGAAAGGCAAGAGCTTTCCAGGTAGGAGATTCACATCAGAAGATGGCTTCCATCTGTTTCTGATCACATGTTAACGTGCCGTGAGCTTCAACGTCACTTCACTAAAGGTTGGTGAAGTCCAAAGACCACTCAAGTCCTTTTTCACTTGCAACCTTCGCAAACTTCCTCATCGACCCTTCAACCACCAATTTCCAAGGGGTCACCAACCAACATGGCGACCACTGCTGAAGAAGAGGCGCCACCCACCGTGCCGACCATCACCGTCGAGGGAGAGCCCATTAACGATGACCTCGCAGTCACTTCTGAAGAGCAAGGCACCAACGGCACGAACAAGACTGGCGGCCCGGTGAACCCACCCATCACCAACTGGCAAACACCGCAAACCGCCGCGCACCCCAAAGCAGCCGAGATCATCCACCAAGTCGAGTTTTACTTCGGCGACGACAACCTCAGTCAAGATGCCCACCTTCTCGGCCTCATCCGCGAAGGCAAAGGCACCGTCAGCCTCAACGAGATCACCGGCTTCCGGAAGATGCGGCAGTTCAGGCCCAAGACCGCTGTCAGAGAAGCTCTCAAGCAGAGTACCTTCCTTGAGCTTTCTGCCGATGGCAAGCGTATCCGCCGCAAGACTCCGCTCGGGAAGCGCATGACGGTGAAGCCGAAGATCAACCTGGATAGGCAGAAGAAGACTATCCCGGAAGACAAGCCATGGCTGACCAGGGGCATGATGAAGGCGACGGGGTTTGAGGAGTACGCTACCGATGGCCCCATCAGACCTGCGGAGTATGAACAGGATCGCGAGGACTATGCCGAAGACGTGTCGTTCACTACCCGCATCGAGACTGCAGTCGCGAGGTTCAGTGCAAGACGCAAAATGCACCAAGAGACTCGTCAGATCTTCAGCCGGTACATGATCTATGGCGGCATGGAGGGTGGGCAGAACATGTTCACTGGGGGTGCATTGAGCAAAGAGGAAACGGAAGGCTTAAGCAGGAAGGAGATTGCTGAGAAGACTGCTTACTACGGCGTTTCTGAGCGGGTGTTGGATGGGTTCGATGTCTTTGAAGGGGAGGACACTTGGCACGTTGACTTCGAAGCGACCGCCAAAGGCTTCCTGTCGTCCCAGCTCATGGACATGCTGAACTGGCACGATCAGGCCAAGGTCGAGACGGCGACGAACGTGCTGCGGAGCTTCTACAACTACCTGCTCCTCCATGACGTCTGCCCGAAGTACAAGGACCAGCTGATGCGTGCGCGCAAAGTCTGCGATCTCGCTGAAGAAGAGCTGCCGAAGCTTGCCATCGTCGACAAGAGCCTGCCAGGCGGCTTCAACACCGCGTGTTCCACTCTCTTCGGCGGCAACTACGCCGGCCTCCACGCTGAGGGCGACTGGGTAGTCGAAGGCGACGACGTAGGCTGGACCATGGCAGATGCGAAGAAGATCTTCCTCACCGGCGTTGCGGCCTACGGCACCGAAGAGCAGTTCGCCGCCGTCGAGAACAACATCGCTAACACCCACCCCTTCCAAGTCATCTCTACCGAAAATCTCGGTCTCGAAATCACCGGCATGGATTTCATGACCGAAGAAGCTAAGCAGATCTACGACGATTCCCGCCTCAGCAACACCATCGTCAAGCCCATGGGCCGCCTGCACTGCGTCCGCTGGGACCCCCCTCATGCGCCATCGATGGATATGCCGAAGTCTGCGCTGAAGGCGAAGAAGGGCCAAGAGTTCGATTTCGTAATGGACGAAGAGATTCTCAAGTCCTGCTATCCCGGGTTGAAGATGGAGGTCTGTGTCAAGGAGCTGGATATCGGGATCAAGTGGATCGACTACCTGGAGACTTCGTATGCGAGCTTCTTCACGTGGTTGGTGAATGAGGATATTCGGGAGTGGAAGGAGCCCGGGCTGCCGAAGGGGTACATGACGAGGCAGCCGGACGGGATGGGAATGGAGGTTGCGGAGGTATCGCGGGATGATGAGGGCGACGGACAGAATGATTATGATGATGAGGAGCCCGATTGAGGTTTGCTTATGAAGCGGGGGTAGGTGAGTGGACGGACGGCTGGTGATAGGGAACATTGATCTCCCCTGGTTGACGGCAATCATAGCGAGCCGAGAGAAAGGGAACAGATGGATATCTACCTGCCTCATATGGCAAGGCGGACATAGCACGGGACTAACTCCGACGGCCCCTCACGACGTCAGCTTGATGAACAGCTCAGCTCACATCCTCCAACAGCTCGCACGAGACTACAACTCCCGAAAACAATTGCTCTACAAAAGTCCCCTCACATCTCCCCCGTTCCTTACTCCTGTAGCAATATCGTGAATGTCACTCACGCGCCTCACACCTCGCCTTTTCACTGCATCACGCAGAGCAGCTACCGTTTCATCCCATCTAGCCCGTCCATCTCCATTTGCAGCAAGGACCATGGCGTCCCAGATCCCCAAGACGATGAAGGGTGTGATCATTGAGAAGAACGGTGGCACAGATGTCTTGCAGTACAAGACCGACCTACCTGTTCCTGAGCCGAAAGAGGGCCAGCTGCTGGTTAAGAATGACTTTGTTGGCATCAACTTCATTGACACGTGAGGTCTCCTCCTCGCTCGTTCACAGGACTCCAGCTGATCCCTCATGCTTGTCTAGATACTTCCGAACCGGTCTCTATCCCCCTCCCCACTTCCCATACATCCTCGGCCGTGAAGGAGAAGGCACAATCGCATCGACCGGCCCTGGAGGAGAGTTGTATGGCATGAAGGCAGGAGATCGAGTAGTGTGGATGGCAGAAGGCGCTTACGCCGAATACACCGCGGTCAACGCCAAAACAGCGTTCAAGCTCCCCTCCGGCGTGGGCGAGAAAGTCGGCGCCGCAGCCTTCCTCCAAGGCCTCACAGCTCTTACTCTGATTCGGGAAGCACACCACGTAAAGAAAGGCGACTGGGTCCTCGTCCACGCCGCAGCAGGAGGAACAGGACTATGGCTCTGCCAGTTGCTTAAAGCAGTCGGCGCGAACACCATCGGCACAGCCTCCACGAAAGAAAAGGTGGATCTAGCAAGCAAGGCGGGAGCGACACACATGATCAACTACAGCGAAGCAGACGTCAAGTCCAAAGTCATGGAACTCACCAACAACGCCGGCTGCATCGCCGTCTTCGACGGCGTCGGCAAATCCACCTTCGACCTCTCCCTCGAATGCGTCGCCCGTCTTGGATCCATGATCTCCTTCGGCAACGCCTCCGGCGCTGTGGACCCGGTCACGATCTCCCGCCTCAGCCCGAAGAATGTGCGGCTCATGCGGCCAACGTTGTTCAACTTCTTGGTCACGAGGGAGGAGTTTGAGCACTGGAGCAACGAGTTGTTTGATTTTGTGGTGAAGGCGGGCTTGGATGTGAGGATCCATGAGACGTATCCGTTGAGCGAGGTCAAGAGGGCGCAGGAGGATTTGCAGGGGCGGAGGAGTACAGGAAAGTTGTTGTTGGATCCTTCGAAGTAGTGGCAGAGGAGGTGGAAAGGGGGAGATGTGAGTGAGTGCTTGTACAGCGACAATGTAACTGATACAGTGGCAATGCAACTCAGCCTTCGAGACCAAGAAGCTGCAGCAGGAGGGACAACTGCCGCTTCGGCCTGACCTCTCAATCACTTCATCGTCGTCGATGCGCCACCCAGACCAGCTCTCCCTCACCAATCCCTCCCACGCCCACATGAACTGACGTTCCCTCTCCCATCCCATCTGGTCCCCCACCGCCGGCCTCCTCAATGGGTCACTTATTGACATGGGGATGCGGCAGTATGGTATACGACGGGCGGCACAAGACCGAAGAAATGAGTGTGCCTTCAGTGGGTGATGAGGGAAGACTTGAGTACTCGTGCGGAATAAGCAAGAGGCAGCTAACATTATGGCCATCCGACACAGCCATCGTTAGTCAGTCAATCAGGAAGGAACGGCCACATAGACTGCCAGTTACTCCAGCGATTCTCCGCCCAAAACATCTGCGACTGCTCAAAATCTCCTCATCCATCCCCACCGGCCTCTCCGCAGCAAGGTCGCGCACAATTAACTCCCAGCAAACGCCCGAGCTAGCATGATTCCAGCCAACGATACCGCCGCCATCGCACTCTCTGGCTTCGGCAGCAAGATCTCCGGCACGTTTGGTTGGAGGCATTGCTTGTAGGTGCGTCTGCTTAAGGCTGTCGGCTAGAAGATGGAGTGGTGCGGTCCATGGTAGTGGACTTTTGAGGAGGTGAATTGCATTGACCGGAATCACCGAATGTTCCGGCGCGCTGGAGCTGATGGTACGCCAGACAGGAAAGTGCATGGGCTGTTGCTTTGCAGCAAGCAGTTTTGTGATCAAAGATTTGAGGGCTCGTGGTCTGAGCAAACGGGAAGGTTCGTTGTCTAGAAGCCAACCTGGTGAGATGGAGGCATTGATCTTTTGGACAGGAGAAAGCAAATCTACACTACAAGATCACAGATGTGGTGCAAAGCGCGGTGTCACCCACATACCCCATCTCCCTCACACTGTCCACCCAAATCACTTCCCTCCCAACAACCTTCCTCCCTGCGACCCACGGGTCAAACTCCTTGTCGTCCATATCTGCGGGCCCCTCCGCCCGCTCTCGCACAAGGATCTCCCAGCACCTTCCCAGAGTCCGGTTATCCAAGCCAGAAATATGCCCGTCAAGGACCTCCGAAACCCTGACACCGAGCTTCTCCGCCCGATGTGATGCGAATAGCTGCGCGTCGGCTTCTGCTGTTTTGAGGTCGTGGCCGAAGGAAACTGAAGATTGTTAGTGATGTGTACTTTGGGAAAGGGTTCGTGGACTACCCGTGTCTGAGAGGTTGAGGGTGTTTCGATTCATTGTCGGGGTGGGGCGGTGGATTCGGTGTGGTGCATCACGACGTAGACCCTCTCTATTGTTGGCGTGGAGGTCGATGCTGACGGAGCACCAGGGGTGGCTCCTGGAGTTGGATCATTCTGATTTTCTTGACGGACCCTGGGAAAGGGTAGACCGCCGAAATTGCCGGTAATGGAGTGATGAAGTATCTTCGTGGCGAAGAAGGGTTGTTGCTGCTCATGGTTATGGTTGGAAGGAGAGGATGGTGACGAACGATGATCCGAGATTCAGAGAAGGCAGATTTGAAGGGAAGTACAAGAGCAGATTGCGGACATGTGAGCTGATTATAAGCAAAGCAGGTCAGCGCACAGCTGGCCTTCGTGCAGCAAACAAACCCACCAGTGAATGATGGCTCTGGAAGGCTGCCGGGCTCGCAGCATTGAAGAATGACTGGAGCCCCCCGGATATCTGAAGGCTTGTGGCCTCGAAGGAGCCGCGCTTGATCCCGTAACACAAGAAAACGAATAGAGAATACTGGTCGGACCTACGCAATAATGCTACGGGATGGTTCACAACAAGCTCTTCTCACCTCACCCCTGCACAGCAGCCAGTTGGGGTAGGTCTTGGGTCGCCGGGGCTCGAGGGCGGTTTGTTGGGATACATAATCGTCTATGTTATGCTGTGAGATCGCGGAGGGATCGAGATTCTGTTGTAGGTCTTGTAGAAGGCTGATTTGGGATGTCGGAGGTCAATGAGCCTGCTCCTGGAAGGAACAGGCACTTATATGTTGATAGAGTCTGCTCATGAGCCAGGGCACGACTGTCGAAGGAGTCATGGTTGAGCAAACAGTTCTCTCACAGCTAGACTTCTCACAACTGTGGAAGCATTAACGGAGGACTACGGGGCCATGGAACAACTGAGTCAGCCTATAACGACAGCAACTCTTAACACGGCGAGTCCGAATTTCCGAAATGTAGACAGAACGACAACCATTACATACTTAGAGAAAAAGGAGCATCAAGACCTACGTCGCTCACGACTCACCAACTTCCTCATCGACAACCTCCTCCACCCAACACAGCTCCCGTCCAATGAATTTCCTCTCCATCATCCACAGGTGGACCTCGACGTCGTTCATACCTGGGGGACGCTCGCTCTGGTCTCTTACATTGAGCTCCCATCCCTCACCAAACTTCACCTTCTGCTTATCGTGAAAGTCTCTGGCCACCCAGTCTTGGGTAAATGCATTACAGTGCTTCGCACGCTCTATCACAAGATTAAATGCTATGTGATGGGCTGCAGCACGGGAGCGCAAGAGGCGTACTGGTAACACTTGATCAGCGGTGAAACAATCGAACAGATTCACGTAGGGATCAGTAGGTACCGGGGTGAGAGACAGCGAAGCCGGCCGAGGGAGGGAGCTCGGCCGCCCTATTGGCGTAAGTTTCGCTGTGGTGCATTGCCACGTAGGTTGTGTTGGGATCCGAGGCGGCGCGTGAGCGGAGCAGGACCACTTTGAAAGGGAAATTGCTATTATCAGGTCCAGGTGCGGCAGGCTGGCTAAGACGACTGGGCATCCATGGTTGTGCAGTTGGATCGAGTTGGCGGTGGGAGGGCGAGTTTGGATCGGGCAGGCGGCGGGAGGGCGATTTTGGATGTTGGTATACTGAGTGAAGCTTTCGATCCATTTGGTTGTACCTTCGTTGGGTGGCGGTATCCTTGTTGGTCGGCTTGAAAGGAGTAGATACGGTGATACTCGTGTGTGTTCGCTGTAGTAAACTGTTGGCTGGTAGGCTGGAAAGGAAGGGTTAGTAACAGCTGTTGAGTGTACGTAGAAGGTTTGGGGGGGGGGTTTGCCTTCGTCCACCCAGGAAGATCAACAGGTATATATACCAAACGCCCTCGAAGTCGCTTCATGAGCCAGATCGCGAGCAAATGAGTAGTCATGTCAGTAGCAAACATTAGCAACAGTCGGCCCGGCAGACGTTAATGAGGCAACAGTATTATTGTCTGAAGAAGCAGCATCATCAGCTGGCCTAATTCTCTCAGCAGCAAGGCGGTATATAAGCAAATGCGGAAAGATGGTGAGGAAATGAACAATATACCAGTCTAAGAAAAGACAGCATCAAGGCACCATACCTCGCTCCTCCCGCAACTTCGTCACCCAGATAAATTCTCGCCCGATAATCTTCCTTTGCTTCAGCCATGCCTCCAGATTATCGATCGTTTTCCATAGCCCGCGGTCTGGTTCAACTTGCTCCCTTACCGTCAACTCCCACCCTTGCCCAAGCTTCCCTGACGGACCGTAGAATTCTCTCTCAAAGCAATCAATGTTTGCCGCCCTAACGGCGTCCGAACGCCATTTCACGAGGCGACGTGCTTCGTGCATGACCACATCGTAGCCAAGCGAGATGAGCACTAAATAATAGAAGTCAGCGGTACAGTAGCAAAGGCCAGAAGGAATAGGGTTACAGGGATCGGAGACAATGGGTCCGGGGATATCCGGGTCGATGTCGAACATCTCGCGGTGGTGCATTACAACATATGTGTAGATATCGGTAGGTTGCGCGGCGGAATGGTCGGCTGTAGTCAAAGCACCTGTGGCTGCAGGTATAGTGAGCTGAAGGAGTAGAGCGGGCTGAGAATGCAGAGCGGGTTGGGGATGCAGAGCAACCCGAGGATGTAGAGCGGCCTGATTCGAATCGACCATAATCGGATTACGTGTGCCCGCCGACGTATCGGGCCGAGCAGCGCGTTGACTGAAGGAGGAGCTGGGCGCCCATGGTTGTACAAATGGATTGAGTTGGCTGCGGAAAGTTGTGTTTGAACCCGAGGGCGGTGGCGGAGTCTGTTCGCTCATTCTGGTGATGTCCGTGGTTGGCGTAAAGTCCTGATTTGGCGGTATACTTGTAGGTAGTGTTTGAAATAGGGATTAGCCTGTGCTCGAGGGATCGCACCCCCTTATATACTGGAGACTCTCCTCAGCAAAGCCCTTTGAGTCGGATCTCGAGCAAGAGGTGACTCACGTCTGTAACAAACAGTGGCGTCACTCATCTGATTCGGTTGTTAGACAGCTCGTCCTTATTGTCTAACGCCCCTGTAGCCAATCTAAAGATCAGCTCCTTCCCCGTCATGGGCCCGCTCTGCAATCACTTCTCACAGATCGGATTCGAGGGGCTGAGTAGCAAACATGCAAGCCCGATGAAGGACAGACTCCGCTCAAGAAATCGAAGGGTAATGTTGAAGGCCAAAGAAGATATCCACACCTGATGCCGCCATGAAAGCACCCGCCTTCATTGTCTGAAGCTATACTACAACGCCTGTTCATCAGCGGCCGATGCAAGGGGACGCAAAATAGTAAGAATGGAAAGCAACCATACCACATCGAGCTAAGCCATGCGCCAAACGCTTCAAGTCCACCCTGTCCCGACATCTACGCAACGACTTCCGCCACGACAACCATCTCTCTCCTGGTTGGCTCATGGCTCCTCAACCACTGCACGTAGTCAGGCCTGGCCATGCACCAATCCGCAAACTCCGTCATGCTCATCCCTGCTGGCTGATGCTAACGATCGTACTCCCGCACCGTCAGCTCCGCGCCCCAGCTCCACCTTACCCGATCCGGGCCGGTATAGGGCTCATGCACGTTGAAGTCAAAGGGCGCCACAGCCAACTCATGTGCGCGTTGATAGGCAAATTGGACTGTGTACGCTTCGCACTCGGGGCGTGAGGGGCTGGCGTAGACTGGGAGAAGATTAGTGCATCTTTCGAGCGTGGGGGCTGGGGGATAGAGAACTTTGGACTATGGCGTGGGCAGGTGATGTCGAGGATGCGTTGAGGGGGAGGGGTTCGACCTGGTGCATGACCCTGTAGTAACGGTCTGGCATGGCGAAGGCGAGAGGGAGCTCGGAGAGCTGGTCGGCGAAGGATTTACCCTGGCAGAAAGAAGAGTCTAGCTTTGCAGCTTCAGGAGTCTTCCCGCGTTCCATGGTCGTCGGAGTGATTATCGAAAGTGGCTCTGGTCGTATGGATGTTGTGTCGTTACTGTAAAAGCCAGTCCAGGAATGACAAGGTTGTATATACCGGGAAGATTGCCATCTTTATATATAGAGGACATCGCAAAAGCTCACATTGAACGTGAGTCGGCGGCAGGTAATGTGGCTATAGCGTCAGCGAATGTAAGTCGGCGGCAAGCAATGTAGCTACAGCATCGGTGAATGAGTCGTAAAGAAAATGGCGGCAAACATTCGAAATGCTCGTGAAACCTGTGACGTTTCAGCTGTGGTACGTCAAGTTGAAAAACGTGGTGCAAGTGACAGAAGATAAGAAGAATACGCTTAACCAACCAACACTCAGTCACTCACCTGACACTCCCCCTATGCTCCCATCCACTGCATCTCCACCTAGACCAACTCCCTCCCCACCACCGGCATCTCCTTTACCACCAAATCCTCCATCTGGACGTGCGTAGCTGGCATGGTCGGACTTGTAGGCTCTGTAGGCTCTTCCCGCAGAACCAGCTCCCAGACATTATCCCCAACCAACGTCTCCTGCCAATCGCGCAACGAAGCGTGGGATTTGACCTCGGCCACCAGCCTCATCGTGGGCATGCGGTAGGCGAAGAATTTTCCTGCTTCCGTGAGTGCGTTGGCGAGGGTTGGGGTTACGTAGACTAAGTAGATGGTTAGTATGGGGGATGTCGTGGGAGATTTCTGGCACAGGTGTTTTGTGACGGTACCTGAGCGCGCGATGTTATACCCGTCCGCACTCATAGGCGAAGGGGTGTCGATGTATTCGCTGTAGTGCATGACCACGTAGACTGGTGTGCATGTTTTCTTGTCGATGTTTGGTAGTGTGTACGGCATGGTTGGCAAGTTGATGTGCTTGAGTCTGTAAGATCCGAGTGGTTTCGATACTGGCGTCTGCTTGAAGTTATGGACAGGTCTCGAAGATGTATGCTCTCCAGAAAGGTGTGAGCCACGCCTTGAGTCGGTGGTGGTTCATGGTGGTAGCAAACAACCGAGTCCATTAAGCGATCGGTTCCGTTGAAGGTAGTGCTGCACCCGCTCCAGTCGAGACCCGCGAGTCCTGCATAGAAGTCATGAGATAAAGGATTAGAATTGAAAGCATTTCCCTCTCTAAAACTCAATTACCACACCTGCCTCCCTCTCACACCACTGCTTCTCAACCCAAACCAACTCCCACCCCACCACCTCCCTCTCCTCCCCTCTCCACTCCACCACATCCCTCGACATCCTCCCCTCCAGCGCCAGAGTCGGCAATTGCTCGCGCACCGTGAATTCCCAGCCTTGACATCACTCACCCGATGAATCGTCGTTGAAGCCGATTTGTCGGAGGTAGCGGGACATAGCGTCAGATTGGTCTTGCGGGTTGGATCGTAGCGTGAGGGGGCGGATGTCGCGGACGGGGTCGGCTAGTAAGACAGAGCAGCGCTGGGCGAGGAAGGCGCGGGCTTTGAGGGAGGCGGTGTGGGGGGAGGGAGTTATGTGGACTGGTTGCGTTAGGACGGGCTGAGGGGAAGTGGTGAGGAAGTAGAGGTAGAGAGGAGAGTGTGGAATGCTTACTAGAGCTGGAGACGGCCCAGTCTCGAGCTGGAGCCTGTAGGGCGTGGGTGAGAGAGCCGGTGTGGTGCATAGCCACGTACACAGGGATGGCTTTCTCGTCTTTGGCAGAGGGTACGGAGTAGTTCATGGTGGATTTTCTCTCGTTGTTGTGGTTGACTACGTTTTCAGAAGGACGCTGGTGTGTGTAGGGTATAATGCGGTCGACGAGGCGACACTTCCGAAAGATGTAGCGCAGAAGAGTGTGAGCCACGTCATGACTCGTAGCATACTCATGAGAAGGAGCAAGTAAGATACGCTTGAGACCGTGTCAAGCGACATCTTTGCCACGACTTCCACTCCACCTCATCCCCGATTCAAAGTATTCCCACTCCCCTTCGGATTCGCCTCAACATACTCATCCCACTCCCTCGCCTTCATCGTCTCCCGATCCGCCAACTCGTAATCATCCTCATCCACCTGCGGCTTAATCCCGCTCTGCGGCCCGCCACCCTCGATCATGCCGCCTCGCTTCCGCTCTTCGTCCAAGTACTCGTCAATGCTCATAGTTGGCAAATTGTGATCAGGCCTGAAGACCCCACCGCGCAGCTCCTGGCGCTTCGAGGTGAGCGTGAAAGGTCGGAGAGGCTTGCCTTTGGGATCTAGCAGAGGTCCGCGCATGCCGGCGGAGAGGTGGGAGGAGTCGAGGCGTTCGCTGTAGGGTGCTCCGAGGCGGGAATCGCGTTCGCGGGTATCGGGTGCTCGTTGTTGGTATTCTGGGGGCGGAGAGGGAGGAGCAAGGGAGAGGATGTGGAGTTCTTGGCCGATGGACTCGAGGGATTGGAAAGTCTGGTGGGTGCAGTAGGCGATCTCTGTGAGCTGGAGTTCGCGGTATGCGCTGTCGTCGTTGTGTAGGACGGTGGGGTTTCGACGCATGTACTCGAGCTTTTGCTTCAGGGCTTTCTCCTCCTTGAAGCGTCTGATCTTTGCATCCCGTCTTGCTGCTGGATCCGAGGTCGAGGCTGTGGAGAAAGTGGTTGGTGCATCCTGGTACTGCTCTAGCAACGCAGCGTCGGTCTTGGGGAGGATGTCGTAGCTGTCCAGCTGCTTCAGGTATCGCTCATATCGTGCTTGTGCTTGCTGTAAGTTCGCCTTCCGCTGGCTCAGGTTGTTGAGTCGTAACACGATATCCGCGAGGCGATAGTTCAGGAGAAGGTACTGCAGGTCGGCGGTGTTGATGTCTTCGAGGGTCTCGTTGGGGCTGAATAGCGATATACGATCTGCTATTTGGAGACACTGTTCGTACAGCTGTAGTGCGGAACGGACGTTGTCCTGGAAGGTCGACGAGTTGGAGTCGTAGCTGTTCTCGATGCTACTTCGCTTGGTCTCTGCGTCTTCGAAGACTGATCGCAAGCTCCTGTCAACTTCGGCCATGGCGTTCTGAGTGTGTTGGTTGTGTTTGTGAAGGTGTGACGGAGCAGTCTTGTGAAGACTTTCACATGCTTCGATCGAGCGAGGTTCACCTAACAGCCACAGGCTGCTTACGTGAGCAACTCACCGCCACATCTTGCCTCGATACATCCACCGCACCTTCAGATTCAATCTCACCTCACAACCGAATCTCACCTATACCAACACAGAGATACATTAACGACCCTCATTGAGGAGGAAGGGTATACAGTCGACACTGCATCCACCCGGCGAGCCGGTGGAGTTTGCATACTTTTCTTGCAGTTTGCGACAGCTGCCACGATTCAACACGTGCAACAGTCGCTTATGCAGCGTCACGCGTTTGTCTAGAACACGGATCGCTTTTCCCTTGCTCACCTCACACAACATACACTCGCTTTTCAACCTGGCGATGGAACCCGTCATACAGCCACCATCACCCAAGGACTCCATAGTCATGGATTCTGACGAAGACGATTACGACGAGGCGCCGCAGCCTGGTCACGCCCCCAGCAATCTTTCGGAGCGGCGCAGAGCACAGAAGGCTGCTTTCGACGCCTGGCTCACCAGTGATGTCGGCCAGGAAGCGCTGAAGCCAAAGTCAAAGGAAGCCAGACTGAAGAATGCTGCCGACGAGGAGCTTTCCATTCACTCACTCATGGCCAAGGAAGGCACCCAGATCATCAAGAACCCACGAGAGTACCAGATGGAGCTCTTCGAGAGAGCCAAGAACGAGAACAAGATCGCTGTCCTCGACACCGGCTCCGGAAAGACTCTCATCGCCGTACTTCTTCTCCGCCACATCATCGACCAGGAGCTTGAAGACCGAGCTACTGGCAAAGCAGCCCGTATCAGCTTCTTCCTCGTCTCTTCAGTCACACTCGTATACCAGCAGTTCTCCGTGCTGGAGACTAACCTCGACCACAAGATCGCACGTGTTTGCGGAGCTGACAATACTGACTTCTGGCAGAAGGCGAAGTGGACAAAGCTGTTTGAAGAGAGCAGGGTCGTTGTGTGCACTGCCGAGATCTTGCACCAATGCCTGTTCCACAGCTATATAAGTATGAAACAGATCAACTTACTTATATTCGACGAAGCTCACCACGCGAAGAAGAATCACAACTACGCTAGGTAGGTCATTACAGCCACGCTACCATGGTGTGAACCAGCTAACGGTTGTCCAGAATCATCAAGGACTTCTACTTCACCGCAGATGAAAGCTTGCGTCCACGAGTCTTCGGCATGACAGCAAGTCCGATCGATGCGAAGACGGATGTCACCCAAGCTGCGCTGGAGCTGGAGACTCTGCTTCACTCTCGGATTGCAACCACCGACGACATGAGCTTCACGGCGGCAGTGAAGCGGCCAGCCGAGAGCATATTGCGCTACGACGCCCTTGCTCAGCCGTTCGAAACGAAGTTGCTGCAGGCCGTCAAAGCAAATTACGGCCACATCGATGCCTTCCGCCGCACCTTCGAGCGAACACCAGAGATCGCTCGACAGCTTGGCTCTTGGTGTGCTGATATGTTTCTTGTCGACACCATTGCTGAGAAGCGGATGAAGAAATACGAAGAGAGGACCGAACGCAAGTTCTACGCTCGGAATGCTAATCCCAATGTTAAGGAACTTGACGATAAGCAGGCCGAGCTGCGAGCAGCCATCGACTTTCTGGAACAGCAAGCACGCGGCTTGTATGGCAAGGCCATGGAAGAGGACGAGATCAGTTCGAAGATCAAGAGTCTCCGACTGTATCTCGCTACCCATTTCGAGCGGCCAACTTCCCAGCGCTGCATCGTGTTTGTCGAGCGTCGGCACACAGCAAGACTGCTTCATGCTCTGTTTCTGAAGATCGGGCCACCTCACATGAAGTCGAGCTTCTTAGTGGGCAGCGGTGGCAAAGGCGAAGAAGACAACATCAGCTTCCGGTCTCAAGTGATGACACTCATCAAGTTCCGGCAAGGCGAGATCAATTGCCTCTTTGCCACTTCGGTCGCCGAGGAAGGACTTGATGTGCCAGACTGCAACCTCGTCATCCGCTTCGACATGTACCGGACCATGATCCAGTACGTCCAGTCTCGCGGCAGAGCTCGACAGCAGAATTCAAGATTCATCCACATGATGGAGTCAGGCAATTCCGTCCACGCACAGCTGGTGTCCGAAGTCCGCTTCCAAGAGCGAGCCATGCGCAAGTTCTGCGGATCACTGCCTGAGGACCGCCGACTCATCGGCCACGAGGACAATCTCGAGGCGCTGCTGGAGAAGGAAAAGGACCTGCGCGTCTTCGTCGACGAGATCAGCGGATCGAAGCTGACGTACGGCAACTGTCTCGCAGTACTGGCAAATTATGTCTCTGTTCTTCCGACCGACTCCGATGAGCCTCTCCACCCAACCTACGTTGTCTTCACCAGAGGTGCCAAGTTCCTGAGCGAGGTGCTGCTGCCTCCAGGCTCAGCAGTACGCTCCGTCATCGGTCGTGTGCACACGAAGAAGACTCTCGCCAAGCGCGCCGCGGCCTTTGACGCCTGCATGGAGCTGAGGAAGAAAGGTCATCTGGACGAGAATCTGATGTCTACTCAACGCAGACGGGTGAATGCTATGAGGAATGCTGAGCTGGCTCTGAACATGAAGAGCGGCGGCAACTATGTGATGCGCATGAAGCCGAGCGTATGGGCTGAAGCGAGAGGGACGTTGCCGGATGAGCTGTGGGCTACTGTCCTGCAATTTCCGGACGGGCTGGAGAGGGATCACCAGCCTTTGGCTCTGCTTACCAGGACCCGCATGCCGGAGTTCCCGCCGTTCCCGCTTTTCTTGAACGATGGCAGGAGGTCGACTGTGGTTTGCAGACGGTTGCCGCGGGCAATCAAGCTTGACGACGGTCTTCTGGACAAACTGAGCGCGTTCACGTTTCGGGTGCTCAAGGATGTGTTCACGAAGACGTTCGGACAAGATGCGGCCGGGCTGTCCTACTGGATCGCTCCACTCAAAGCTGCTGCCATCGTGGGCGATGAGAAGTCAACTGCCGATATCTTGGACATGCCATTGCTGAAAGAGATTGTAGCCAGCGACGACAGCAAGTGGACACCCAACACGCCGCCCGAGAGCCTAGTTGGCAAGTTCATCGTTGATCCGTACAGCGGTGGCAACAAGTATGTCACACTTGCTCTCGAACCCACACTCTCACCATCAGATCCGCCACCGGAGAACTCATCCAAGCAGAAGCGAGCTACTACCATCATCAACAATACCGTCAGCCTGTGGAAGAAGCAGAAGGAGATGAGCACGTGGCACCCGAACCAGCCTGTCCTCAGAGCACAGAAGCTGTGGTTGCGGTTGAACCAGCTGGCGACTCCCGATGCGAAGGATAACAAAGAGAGGCCGAGTGGACTGGCGTACATTTGCCCGGAGCCGCTGATCATCTCGATGCTGCCGCCTGAGGTGGTGACGTCCTGCTTCGTGTTTCCCGCCATCATCCATCGGCTGGAATCCTACCTCATCGCGCTGGAGGCTTGCGATGTGGTGGGCGTGAAGTGCATCCCCGAGATGGCGTTGGCGGCTGTTACCAAAGACGCCGACAATAGCGGCGAGCACGGCGAGGAGCGCATCAACTTTCAGCGCGGCATGGGCGAGAACTACGAGCGGCTGGAGTTCATTGGCGATACGTTCTTGAAGACTGCTACGACGATCTCGACCTACATCCAGAATCCAAGCGATGTTGAAGCGGACATGCACGTCATTCGCATGCTGATGCTGTGCAACAAGAACCTCTTCGAGACTGCTCAGAAGCTGGACTTGATGCAGTACGTGCGCAGCCAGGCTTTCTCACGTCGGACGTGGTACCCTGAGGGCTTGAAATTGCTTGAGGGCAAAGGCAAGAACAAGGACGAGGCGACTGCAGTGATCAAGCATTCGCTGGGTGACAAGACTGTTGCCGATGTGTGTGAAGCATTGATCGGTGCGGCATTTGTCAGCCACGATAAGCTTGACGAGAAGTGGAATCCAGAGCAGTTTGACCCTGCAGTCCGCGCTGTCACCAAGCTGGTCGACAAGCCTGACCACGCCATGGACAACTGGGCCGGCTACCGCGCCGCCTACAACAAGCCCGCGTTCCAGACAGCAGACTCCACTGCCTCCCAACGCGACCTCGCAGAGAAAGTCGAACTCGAACACCCCTACCACTTCAAGTATCCCCGCCTCCTCCGCTCCGCCTTCATGCACCCCTCGCAACCCCGCTCCTACGAAAGCGTGCCCAGCTACGAACGCATCGAGTTCCTCGGCGACGCCCTCCTTGACCAAGCCAGCATCACGCACCTCTTCTACCGCTTCCACAACAAAGACCCGGGCTGGCTGACCGAGCACAAAATGGCCATGGTCGGCAACAAGTTCCTCGGCGCCGTGTGCGTCAACATCGGCTTCCACCGGCATTTGCGCTACGCCTCCGAGACCCTGGAACACCAGATTCGTGAGTACGCTACTGAATTGCTGGAAGCTAAACGTACGGCTGGCGATTCGAGGGACTACTGGACCACCGTCTCTGACCCACCGAAGTGCCTGCCGGATATTGTCGAGAGCTACGTAGGCGCGATGTTCATCGACTCCGACTTCGACTACGGCGTCGTGCTCGACTTCTTCAACAAGCACATCGCGTGGTACTCGAAGACATGTCCCTCTACGACTCCTTCGCCAACAACCACCCGTGCACCCACCTCCACAACCTCATGCAAACGACCTACGGCTGCCAGGAGTACCGCCTCATGGCCCATGAAGTTCCCGGCGCCGACGGAGTGGAGGTTGAACGGAAGGATGTCGTGGCCGCGGTGCTGGTGCATAAGGCTGTGGTGGCTTTTTCGAAGGGGAAGAGTGGGCGGTATGCGCGGTTGAGGGCTGCTCAAGAGGCGCTGGGGAGGCTGGAGGGGCTGGCGCCTTGGGAGTTTAGGGTGCGGTGGGGGTGTGATTGTAAGGAGAGGGAGGGGGATGGGGGGGTGGGAGTGGAGGGCGTTGGGGCGGATTGTGGTGTCTGAGATGGCGAGAGAGGAATGGGAGGGAACTTGGGAGTGGAAGCTGCGCTGGGCTGATGGGGGAGGCTTGCTTGTTCTTGCTGGACTCTGAATGAGTTACGATTACAACGAAGCGACGGAATAACGATACAACGAATCAATGATTGCGCCCTCTGCATCTCTGTACTCTCATACAAGTGCTGTCGTCGGCAATTACTTCGCCTATACAATTCACCTATGCCGTCATCGGCCAACACCTCTGTGACCCCACTCGAGCTCCAGTCCCCTTCAATGGCCGAGCAACAACACATTACCCGCCATTGAATCTTGTCCACATCAAAATCTTTTCCTTCTGTCTCAAGCTCTTTCGTATGTCCATTCTCAATCGACTGGCTCTTCCTCGTACCCTCAGATCTACAATAAAAAGCCTCAAGCAACCCAATTCAACTCGGCTATACCAACCCCTCCTCACCCCCAACACCACGCGCACCATGACGACCGCCATGGGCAAGCGCCTCGCGGGCAAGACTATTGTTATTACTGGCGCCTCATCCGGCATCGTCTGTCTCATGCAGCGCAAACCCAGCACTCAGAACTCCTCACTAACATCTGCCATAGGGCAAAGCGACCGCCGTCGAATTCGCCCGCACCTCCCCCAAAGACCTCAAACTCGTCCTCACCGCCCGCCGCAAAGAGAAACTCACCGAGCTCGCTGAAGAAATCAAAAAGGAAGTTGGAGATGGAGTCAAGATCCACCCTGTGCAGCTGGACATTGGGAACGCCGACTCCGTGCGCTCTTTCGTTGGGGACTTGCCCAAAGAGTTCCAGAACATTGACGTATTGGTCAACAACGCGGGCATGGTGAAAGGTGTGGATAAGGCGGGGGATATCAAAGAACCCGACATGAACGAGATGTTCGCAACCAACGTCACCGGCCTGATCAACATGACCCAAGCCTGTCTTGCCGTCATGAAGTCGCGAGGAGAAAGCGGCCAAGGCGACATCATCAACATCGGCTCCATCGCCGGCCGCGAACCCTACCCCGGCGGCTCCATCTACTGCGCCACCAAAGCCGCTGTGCGCTCGTTCACCGACGCTATGCGAAAGGAGTTGATCGCGACACGGATCCGGATCATGGAGATCGACCCCGGACAGGTTGAGACGGAGTTTTCGCTCGTGCGGTTCGGAGGTGATCAGAGTAAAGCGGACGCGGTGTATAAGGGGGTCACGGCCTTGACGGGAGAGGACATTGCGGAGACGGTGGTTTTTGTTGCCGGGAGGGGGGAGAATGTTGTTGTGGCGGATATGCTTGTTTTTCCGAACCATCAGGTGAGTGCCAGTTCTAATAGAGGGGACGAGGGGGTGCTGATGTGGGGGCGCAGGCTGCGGCGACTGTTATGCATCGACGGTCTTGAGTCGTGGCTGACGGGGACGTGTAGGCTGGTGTGTTTTCGTTGTATAGGAAGAAGTCGCAATCGAAGTTATAGATGTGGTAGAGATGTACAGACCGACCGACGTCTACATATTTCGACAAGCGGCCGGAGCGGACACACTGACCTCTTGTCAATCTCCTCTTTCGAACCCTCTTGTTTTGTCAGATGGAAGGGCATATCAACACCAGAAGGGTCTTGTTCCGCGTAACTGGTAACGTTGGGCTGCTTACCCAAGTCATCCACAGAAAACTTCTTCGAGAACTTGCTTACCACACTCCAGGACTTGGACGGCCGGCAACGTATACAGCAGAGTTCGCGCGCAACGACACCAGGACCACGAATCACGCATTTTCGGAAACCAGCTTACATGGTCGCAAGTCCACCTCCTCGACGGCTACAGGTCAGCGATTATTAAAGTTCGCCGCCTTCAACTTGCCTGAACTTTACTGACGATAGATTACTCGAAGAACTCTTTTGATCTATGCTGTACGGGATCTCTGTATAAGTAGGCCTCGCATCCCGCTCATGTTGTTCTCTTCTCGTTCGGTATTCTCTGATCTCATACTACTTCCATCCACTACTCACCTACTTTTGACTTCAATCACACCCACAACCACTACCACTACCAAGAATCACTTCCAATCCAGGTACGCTGAACATCCATCACATGTGACTTCAATCAGTTGACTGACAGCGCAGTAGCAACACTAACGCAACAGCAATCATGCAGTTCACCATCTTCGTTGCCTTTGCAACTACCACGGTGTTCATCGGTGTCGATGCTCGGTACGTCCTCCCTTCTCGATGGCGAAGAAGGCTTTGAAAAGCTCTCAGCGCGTCAGTTGTGGTGTCATCGTGTCTTGGAGAACCTTTGACCCATCAGTGCTGACTGTCCTTTCCCCTCATCATTCCCACCCTCCCACGCCTCATCTCCCAACTCGCAAGACCGCTGCTGACCACATTACTACCGCAGCCCAGTCGAGCAGGACCTTTTCGGCAGGGAGAAGCTCGTTCCCACTGCCGGTCCCATCGCCAAGAGGGACGACTTCCACCAGATTAGACCGGATTTTGATCACCACGGTCCGGTTTCTTTCCCCATCGTCCCCACCGCGCCGCATCATCCGATCCCTACTGCGACGAACGAAGGCCCTGTCTCAGACTTTCGTCCCCTCGGTCCATTTCCTTACCCGACCATTCCCAGCGCGCCGCATCATCCGACTCCTACTACGAACGAGGATGCCAATGGCAATGGCATTCCAGACCTACCTCCTCCCATCAATATCGGTCCACTCCCCTTCCCACCTTCACTCGAGCCATTCCCCGTCGGGCACCCCGTCTCCGTGCCCCCAGCCAAGCGCGGAGCCAATGGCTGGATTTCGAGCGTAGTGAAGGGGCTCGGGCAGCTGGGGAAGAGGCTCGGCAAGCATGGCCGCCATTCGCATGAAGCAGCTGAGGTAGTGGAGGCAACGTCAAGTCGTGCTGGCCGCGAGGTCGCGGAGGAGATGGCTGGATCAGGAGTGGAGGAGGGGATGGAGCAGGTTGTGGAGTATATCATCGTGGATGAGGATGAGAAAGAAGAGCGCCATCCCGCTGTCGTCAAGCGCGGCTTCGGTGACTGGCTGCAGAAGATGAAGCACCATCCCGGCCACCCATACGGCAAGCACGACCATCATGCGCACAAGAATCTCGAAGGGCGTGACGCCGCGGTTCCAGTTGTCAAGCGCGCCCTGCCGGAATGGCTGGTGAAGGGGGTGAATGATTTTGGGCGTGGTCTCGGGCACGTGTTCGGGATGCACGGCCGTGACGAGCGCGCGTAGGTCAAGATGCCGGGCGAGTACTGAGGGGGTGGGTTCAAGAGGCGTTGAGTGCGGCGGATGTGGAAGATGGCTTACTAAGGCAAGCAGACTTTCCCGGTAGAGTGGTATATCAACACTAAGTTTCGCAACAAGACTTCCAACTACCGGGATTACCACTTACCTACCACACTTTCGCTTGATCATTCGCCCAAATTCCAAGAAGATTCATGCATCACACCACTGGAAGACAGGTAAGCCTTCCAAGTTCTTGATCCATCAGGATTTCAATTGCCTTACTCTCGACTGGCCGAAGGTAAGCTGCCTTTTTGCTCTCGAGCAGATCACGTATTTGAACTCTCATGAAGTTCTGGGTAAGAGGCCTCTGCATAAGTATGGTCGCCCCCCCTCTCTGAGAAGAAAAGACATCCACAGCTCGCTCCCACACCGTCCGCACTCGTTTTCTCAAACCGCTTCCGCATAGAAGCACTCACAGCGCCATCCTCGCACCTCCTTTGCAGCGACCATGCAGTACTCTACTTTCTTCGCTGCGTTCGCAACTACCGCCTTGGTTGGCGCACAGTGAGTATTCCCCCATTCCGGCACGCTCCTCAAACCCGCACTGACACCTCCTCAGACCACTCAAGGCCCTCACGGAGGCCGGGAAGGCCGCTCCTACTGCCCAGGCCCTGGAGAAGCGCAACCACTGTCCCCACGAGGACCACGTAATGGGTTGTACCACCCCTGAGACGACTGCTGAAGACGTTTCTTCGATCTCGTCCACCATGGTTGTCGCCAGCCCGAGTGCCAGCCCGAGCCCTACTACGACCGCCTGCAGACCCTGGATTGGGATTTTGAACCAATCGCCTGGCGATGATGAGGAGTGGACCGAGCCGTTCATCAGGACCATGTGCCCCGGAATCGGTACTAAGTGTATTGTCGACATGCCAACCGTCACCGTGACAGCCACTCCTGCGCCCACCGAGGCCTCTCCAGCCGGGGACGATTATTCCGCCGCGGACGATTATCCTGCCGGGGGCTACTATTCCCGCGGTGTCTATGTGACCAAAGGCGACTCCAACGAGTGGCCCCATAAGAAGCGAGAGGCTGGGGACGTCGCAGCCTGGCCATTCAGCCCCGAGATCGCTCACTTCCTGCCCGGCAGGCCCCAGACGACGTCCCGTCCCCCCCGTACCTGGATCTGGATGCCGTATAGCTACAACCCCGAGACCTTCACCACCCTCACTCTCACGAAACGTGAGGAGGCCGGCGCACCAGCACGGACCGTCGATGCCCTACCTACTGGTGCGGACGCATCCTCCACACAGCCCGAGGCCGTACTGTTCACTTTCGACGCCCGACCCACTGGTACGGACGCATCTCCCACGGAGCCCGAGGCCACACTGTTGTTCACTTCCGAATTCAATCCAGGCCAGGAATCCGATGAAGCCGTCCCTGAGCTGGAGCCCACACCTCTCACTTCCGAATCCGAGCCAGTCCAGGCATACCACTCAGCCACCGCTGAGCCGCATCCCGCACTGTCCACTCTCGAATACAGCCCATTCGCAATCGCCGAGTCCGACGGAGCCATCGAGAAGCGCGACACCTACGAGCAACTCTTGACCAACTGCCCTACATACGGCACGAGGTATCTGTACCGCGAAAAGGACTTCTGCCCGTACAGCCTCGAGCAAGCCCATCGGTATCTGAAGTACCATTCGGGTTTGGGCATTAAGCTCAGAAACCTGCCCTGTATTCCGCAGGGGTGTGAGGCGCTGTTGCCGGCGGGGACGAGGGTGCAGACCAAGGGCAGCGTAATTATTACCAGGGACGCAGTGAGCGGAGGGGACGAGAATGAGCCGTTCGAGGGTGCGCAGCTCAGCTGCTACTACGGGCCTCACGGTGAGAGGACGATGTGTGCTTCGATGATGGGTTGCGCTCCGGACATTTTGGGTCAATGCGAGGAGTCTGAGGATCAGCGGGAGGAGTGATATGCTTGAGGAAGTAGACACTTCGGTGATTATGTAACAAGGGCGTTAGTAGAGAATCAAATAGTGCTTGATATGAGAGGAATGCATGTGGACCGACGAATAACGCCCGGCTCCTTGACCGTGCTGGACCTTTCTTCACGGTAGCTCAGTTTCTCCCATCATCATGTGGAATCTGCTGTGTCCCTCCAAACCCACGGCTCTCAAATATGTCGTAGCTCCTGCCATGCCATCTACCTTCCTCATTCGGGCAAGCCTTTCGGCGGCATTCACTCGCTTCCGTCCCGTCTGCAGTGCGGAGTTCGACCTCACCCACTCAACAATTCCGACTCACAGCAGCTAAAGCACCCGTTGCAGCTCTGTTCTCCAAGCGATTAGGTAGCTCGGTCACCGCTCCATGTGAACATGCATGTGCATGCAAGACAAGAGCTTGCCCGGCAAACGTAGGTGTGATTTGGTTTGTTGTCTTACTTCAGTTTCTCCATTATCTCGCTTTTGCTATATGTGTGATCAAGAAGCTCAGAACTGCAGTGCCTTCCATATGGCCACAGAGTCCTTCAAAGCATAACTGGAAACCGTATTCCTATTGGCCTTGTTTGACAGAAAGAGACTTCCGGTATGAACTCAGAGAACGAGGACCCTTCACGGGGACACAACACTTCCGGCCAAGTTCCACCTCAGCACACACAGCAAAGCATATCAACAACTGCTCAAGAGTCCATTGCCCGAGATCTCGAAGACAGCGATGTCGCCGAAGAAGCAGAAGATGCAACACCCTCTTCTCCTTCCACCAATGTCACCATAACGCAACACTCGCTTGGTGGCAAGAACAGACAGCCTTCCATTGTCCCCAGTGGCCCACACCCGTTCTTGGGCCTCGCTTCTTCCGGATCCGAGCTTGTCGAGCCCAGCAAGGAAGAACGCCATACGGCCCTCGAAGAGGAGAGAGCATTGCTGGAGGACAACCATCTCATCTCGCCACAGCACTCCCAGCGGCGGGCTAGCCATACTTCTCACCACTCTACTACAAAGCAGCACAACTCGACAGACGGACCTTCTCCCTCGGATCCTTTGGAGTCCACCCCCCTCCTCTCAACCCTCACCCCCTCCCCCACCGACCCCGAAGCCCTCGCCCAAAAATGGGAATCCGCCCTCACGTCCGCCTCCCTAACCACCACCTTCTCCCGCGAAACCCGCACCCTCTTCTCCTACGCCTTCCCCCTAATCCTCACCTTCCTCCTCCAAAACAGCCTAACCCTGACCTCCATCTTCACCGTCGGCCACATATCCCCGACAGCCCTCGGGGCCGTGTCCTTGGGGACCATGACGGCGAATATAACCGGCTACGCCGTTTTCCACGGACTGTCTACCTCCCTCGACACTTTATGCGCGCAAGCGTACGGGAGTGGGAAGAAGACGCTTGTAGGGCTGAGTCTGCAGCGAATGGTGGTTTTCTTGTGGGTGGTGACGGTGCCGATTGGGGTGGTGTGGGTGTGTGCGGAGGGGATTTTGATGCGCATTGTTCCCGAGAAGGAGATTGCGGTGTTGGCGGGGCGGTATTTGAGGGTGTTGGTGTTGGGGGCGCCGGGGTATGCGGCGTTTGAGAGTGGGAAGAGGTATGTGCAGGCGCAGGGGCGGTTTGCTGCGACGTTGTATGTGCTGCTCATCGCCGCACCGTTGAATGTGTTCCTGCACTGGCTCTTCGTCTGGGTAGGCCTGTCCTCCCCTCCCTTCCCCTTTGCCCTCACGTGTCCAGGTCCTGACAGCTATCCCACCGCAGAAACTGTCCTGGGGCTTCATCGGCTGCCCAATCGCCATCGTAATAACCGAAACCCTCCTCCCCCTCCTCCTCGCCGCCTACGTCCTCCTGCACCCCACCAGCCTCGAATGCTGGCCCACCCCCACCCGCGCAATCTTCCACAACTGGGGCCCCATGATCCGGCTGGCTCTTCCGGGCCTCGTAATGGTGATGGCCGAATTCCTCGCCTTCGAAATCCTCACCCTCGCCGCCGCGAACTTCTCCGCAACGCACCTGGCTGCTAACACGGTCCTGCAGAGTTTGTCGGTGTTTACGTATAATTTCCCTTTCCCGCTGGCGATAGCGGGGAGTACGCGGGTGGCGAACTTGATCGGGGCGGGTTTGCCGGATGCTGCGAAGGTGACGGCGAGGGTGATGTTTGTCGGCGGAGCGCTGATTGGGGTGGCGAATATGCTTGCGTTGAGTTTGGGGCGGCACTGGGTTCCTACGTTGTTCACGGGGGATCAGGAGGTTATTGATTTGGCGGCGAAGATCTTACCGATTAATGCGGCGTTTCAGCTCTTCGACAGCCTCGCTGCGCAGTGCAACGGCGTAATGCGAGGGCTGGGCAAGCAGAGTGTAGGTGGGATAGCGAGTCTGGTGGCTTTCTATGTGGTGGCGCTGCCGATTTCGTTTGGGACGGGGTTTGGGTTGGGTTGGGAGCTGTATGGGTTGTGGGCGGGGCCGGCGATTGGATTGTGCGTGCAGGCGGGGAGTGAGGGGTTGTTTATTTGGAGGACGAGTTGGAGGAAGGCGAGTGAGGAGGCTGCTGCTAGGAACGCTGCTGGGTGAGAGCCTAGGATTCGGATAGCATGGTGTCGGAGGGTTAGGGCTTTGGCTGAGAGGAGTTTGGCATTGCAGCATTTGGCCAATATAGAGTCTATACATGGTCCTCTCCACCCGTATACACACAGTCCAATCCATATCTATCCCCCATCTTGCCTACGGCCGCCCCTCCCCCCAATCCCTCCCCAACCTCTCCTCCCCATCCTCCACCAACTCATACGCCGGCCTAAATCCCTCCCCTTCCCTTTCTTTCAACGCCGGATTCCGATGCGTATCCTCCCTGCCCCCCAAACTCGTATACCCCTCATCATACAACCCACAATACTCCACCCCCAGCTCCCTTATAAACGTCCAAATCTCCGCATACCGCCAGTCAATCACCGGATGCACGCGCATGAACTCCGGCCACCCGCGATCCGTGGGGTCGAAATGCGTGAGCTCGGCGCCGTGAGGATCCGTCCGTCTCGTGCCGACGAATATCGCTCGGATGGAGGGGTTGGAGGATAGGTAGGCGGTGAAGGCTTCGCGCATGGGGAGGGCGAGGCGGGTGAGTGTGAGGTGGTAGGTGCTGGCGGTGGCGGTGACGAAGGAGGACACGGCGGGGAAGGGGTGGGGTGGGATTATGTAGACGCTGTTGAGGGTGGAAGGGTAGGTGGAGGGGTGGGGATGGTGGTGAGTGTGGAGAGCGCAGAGGTAGAGGAGGAGCAGGACGAGGCAGTCTTTGCCGCCGTTGTAGGAGAGGGAGATTTCGGCGGGGCTGGTGGTGTGTCAGTGGTTGCTGTGGATGTGGTATCGCTTTGGGCTTACTCACCTGTACCGCTTCAGCGCTTCCTCGATGACTCCCAGGCTTATCCGACTTTGTCTCTGTACCGCTCTGACCCTGTCATCTTTCGGCTCGGCATTCAAGAAGGCGTGGACTCGGTCGTGAATCTGGGCGCATAGTTCGGGGAGAGGTAGCGGGGGTTGTTGCGAGGTGATGTCGGTAATGCTGCGTGCGCCTGGATGGGGGTTGTCATCGCTCGAGGCGCCGGCGGACTCTAGCATTACTGACGAGCCGCATGTAGACTGGAGGGGGTATGCGAATTGGAGGTGGATGAAATGGTGGTTATCTTCATTCGGCTACATCTGAGGAAGTTTGGAAGCTGAGTGGGGAACGAGAGATGACGACGCGGGGTGAGATTGGGTGGAGGGAGAGGGAGAGGAAGGAATTGATGACTGAGTCGTCTTCCTTCGTGAATATAGATACAGTATAGTATAAATCATATTACGGGGAGTTTCCATGTCGCTTTAGCCTCTCCCGTTTAAAAACTTCGCTTCGAAAGGCTCAAGAACGAGCAGCCATCTCGTCCTGTCCAACCCCTGGATGCTGCAGACAGCAAGGCCATCCCGTCCCAGGGAAGCATTGAGCGGAGAGCGTATCGTCGCCAAAGATTCAGAAAGCAGTCCAGTGCTCTCTCCTCATCTACCAACGGCACCCTCTCCCTCGTCCCCTTGGCCATCCAACCCCTCTCTCGGGTAGAAGTAATGCCACGCCCAAAGCCCATAAGTATACGTCTCCACCGTGCCCATCACGATAACCATGGTATAGACCACTCCTTTGACCAACGGATGGGCTCCTTCGAACATCGCTCGAAAGTGCGTCTTGGGCACCATCTCCGGTTGGCCATGCTGTGGCGTTTGACGCTGCTGCTGCCCTTTCTTTGGTGGGGGGTTGCGGCATTCGGACATGTGTCTCACTGTGACACGGGCAGTATTGGTGTGCGCTGGTACTGCGTGGATGCGGCAGCGTGATGTTGCGCGGAGGCTGGCGGCGGCCATGCGGGTCAGTGTTGCTGACATGACGGTGGTGGTAGGACAAGACCAAGTCATACAGATATTGCGAGTTTCACTGCATCTTCCTTTGTTAAACGGAATATGTGGAACAGCGGCGCACATACGAGAGTACGAAAGTACGACGGTCAAGCTGAGCAATGAGTCTTACCATCCCTACCTCTTGTGTCCGAGATCTCCCGTGTCGTCCTTGTGATTGAAGACAGGTAGCATTCCTACCCAGGTCGTATACTCATCGCGAGACATGACCTTTCCTTACGGTGCCATCTGCTAGATGATGTTGATGGATGTTATCGCAGTAGAACTTGTCGAAGTCAAAGACCTCTTCCAGCTTTCATCCGGTCTTGTCTCACCTCCACAGCCGTTTTCGCTCACCCCGAACTCAAAACGGCACTGACAACGGCCCAACTTGGCAGTCGCAGACAGACATTCTCAAATATATCTCAGCCTCTCCCAGGAATTGGAACAAATACGAAGCCATTTATTGCCCACAGTCCAGAAGCGCTCTAGAAAGAGCCTCGAAAAAGGGGGTCTGCGCCAGCCACGGCACTTCGGTTCGTCGGCCAGACCCCTTCTCCAGGATTCGGGGCGGGCGAAGCCTCGCACAAGCAGCGCGTCCAAGCATCTCGATTCGTTCTTGTTTCTCTCTTCATCCCTTCTTGCTTTTGCCTGTTGTGTTCATGTCCCGCGTCTGGGACATAAACACGGCAGGCGACACGATGGGGCTGAAGGCAGGCGTCCCGTCGTTCGGGTTTCATGACACGAGGCTTCGCGACCTCATTCGACCGAGCAGGGGTGCGCGAAATGGCCGCGATGGCGCTATTGTCTCTTCTAGATGCCGCCCTGACGCACTACTGGCGATCTGACAGGAACAGGTAAGGTGGGGAGATGAGGGCGCTGTCTGTATATAGATGCCCTTGCCTCGTTCTCCAAATTTCGTACTCCCGTCTGGTGTTCATCAAGCAGAAGAGTTGTTTCTTCGATTATCTCAGTCACTTCCTTTTCCTTCCTTACTCCCTACCCACTTCACACACTTGTTTAGCAACAGCAAAAGACCAGCAAAATGCATTCCCTCTTCACCACCGCCGCCCTCCTGGCGCCCCTCGTGGCAGCCCAGATCCAGGGCCACTGCGACCCAGCGGACGCCGTCCAGCCGAACCCCATCGGCAAGATGAACAAGTACAAGAACTACAAGACCACCGGCACGGTCAACGGTACCGTCGCCATCCTGCCCATCAAGCTTACCGCTGCTCGCGGCATCATCCCGGCGCAGTACCCGATTTTGGAGGAGCAGTATAGGGCCTGGCTGCCGAGTCTGGCGGCTGATGAGTACCCGGTGCGTCCATCGATCCGCCTCTCCATAATGAGGACCTACTATTCTAACAACGAGATCGCAGGCCCTCCTCCAAATGGAACAAAACCACGACCTCTACCACAACGGCGTCGCCGCCGGCCCTAGCGCCGACTTCAACCGCGCCTCCATCTCCTTCCCCTTCGTCGACCGCCTCAACGACGGCTACTCTTCCTTCCTCTACAACCAGGCCGTGATAATCTCCTCGGCCGCCACCGACACCATCGCGCAGTTCCAGACCTACGGCGGCATCGTCGCCCCAGGCTTCACGGCCTCCTGCAACGCCTACGAGTACGAGAACGGCACCGCGAACCTCGCCCTCCCGCCCGCGCAGCGCGGCATCGACCAAGCGGCCTGGGCGAACACGAACACCGATCTCAGTAACCCGAGCATCGCGTACCGTTTCGACCCGACTGCTTCGTCCCCTTACAGCACCGACTTGTACGCCCTCCCCTCTCCCACCCCTCTCTTCCCCCACTAACTCTGCTGCGTGTAGCTGGCGCAACGTCACAAACCAACCCCTCTTCTCGTCCGCCAGCAACGGCAAATGCGACGCCGTCACCCGCCTGCCCGCCACCAAAGTCAGCAAAGGCGCCTTCGCAGGCGTGCATCTCGAAGGCGAGGTGGCGATTTTGAAGGCTTTCTACCCGGTCAAGGGGAAGACGGTGTGGAGCGATGTGTTTGGGTATAAGGTCGATCAGGCGTATTTTGAGAAGCCGCAGGCCAAGTGTGCTACGTTGAAGGGGTTCTCTGTGGTGGAGGCGCCGGCGTGAGGGAAGTACGTTTTGGCGAGGGCGATGGGGAGGTTGTGAGGGAGGTGAAGGTGGAAATGGAGTGGTACGGATGGGGAGAAGGGGTAATGGTGTTATGAGCACAAAATCGGATGAGAGTCCTTTGCCTGTCCCGCTTGCCACTGGCTTTCTTTCCCTAGAGGGTCGGTGCGCTCTCCTTTCCTGCATTCAATGTTTCTTCTTCCGCCATGAGCGAGCACGAGCATACAGTTCAACCGCTGCTATCACGCGTAATCTCCCCCGCGGCTGACAACGGTCCACAACAGACCACGGCATTGCTTCGAAGCCCGTCGAACTATTCGGCATGCTCGACGGGAGCTCAATGCTTCGCAGCCAAGTATCACAGTGCCGTCAATAACCAGGAGTTCGAGCCTGCATCGCTCTAAGGGGACAATGGAGTCGATGCCGTCTCGCTTGCTACCTGTAGCGCTGAGACAGGTAAGTGTTGTCTCTTTGTCGTGGTCTAACACCTCCTGCAGATAATGCACGTGGGAAATCGAAGGACAAATACCTCCGTAGTAGTACAAGTTATTCAGACCATTTTCCCTCTTCCTACTACGTACTTCGACTGCTCTAGTGGTCTTGTTGGTTCGGGTTTTATTAGTGTAGTTAATGGTTGTTAACTGATAACATCTGTAGCAAGGCCTTTTAATTAGCTAGTCAACAGTAGTATGAGCTCTTAGTAGCTACTAGTAACCAATATATTGCCTGATTCTGAGTTCCCGATCTTGAAGCGTTAACAGCTGCGCTTCAGATTGGTCCTGCACCCTGGACCGTGAGTTGCTTGAGGAGCATAGGACAGAGCCAACTGGAGTAGGCTAGGGAATTCTCGGCAATTTTTATCTTATCACGAAGTAGCACGGTAGTGTTTAGGAAAACGACAGCTCCGACTCGATGTTCCTTCAGGATGCGCTACGCGCGCCTGATGCTAGCACTTAGCTATAGAGATTTACTACGCGTGAAACGAGTATTTAGGTGTTAGTAGTTTAGCCTCTCTAATTGCTTATCTTTATACTTCATATACGTATACCAGGCGACGTACTTAAAATCGGCGTTACTACTTCTTGGCATAAGTTAGAACCGTAGACTATCTTCTCCTTTCAGAAGGTCGCGCGAGATCGTGCTAGTGAATGTGCCTTGTTTTCTATGCGCTCGCACTAGCAGCTAACGGCATCTCAATACCTCATGTCCAACCCTCGTTCTTTGGCGAGGCCCGCCATCGCTCCTAGGTTGCAAGATTTTTACGCTCTGTGGTGGCCTTCTTCATCTTGCGCTTCGCCTTTCGAGGACGCGATGGACCGTCACGTCTCTCATCGCCAGGAGAGCAGGTCCCGCCCCAGACATACTCTGCTCGCGGCAAATCTGTATGTACCTCCGGAGGCTTCGCTGTAATCTGACGAAGTCGCTTCTCGACGCTTCCCACCTGCCCAAGCTCCGTAGTCACCATCCTCGTCAGGGCTTGCAATGTGTAGGCTGCGTCGTTACCAGCGTTGTGGAGATTCACGGCATGTATGCCTAAGCCAGTCAGAATCTTCGTCAACGCGATCATGTTCACTCCTGCAAGCTTTTGCGTGTCCGCGTAACCGATGATATTGCTGATATCGTGCATGTCGAAACCTAGTCGCCGCATATACGACTCATCATTCGCAAGCCCGTGTCCGACAAGCACCACGTTGCGCTTTTCTGGCCAAGGCGTATCGAATGCTGCCGCCTGGGAGAGTTTAGAAGGGTCGGAGAAGATGCGAGCCAGCAGTTGTGGTGCGTCTGCAAGCCTTATCCAAGTGCTTCGTCCGAAACCGAAAGAGTCCGGACAGCCCTTTACGAATCTCCCATTGACCAGATGCGAGTACTCAACAGGTCGAAAGTGTGCGTGCTGCATCGCAGAGGCAATCGTGGTCGGATCAGAGCCAGAGCCATCCTGTTCGATACGCCGGGTATCAAGGACGGCAACCCCAACTTCTGTGACCTTATGTTGAGCCCGCTCGTAGGCTTCGCAGTCCACGCAGAGGAAGATCACGTCGTCAAGTATTTGCGTCTCGGCCGTGTCCAAGCCCATCATGGCTGCCAATGCAGAGAGGTCAAGTGCTCGTCTCACTCTCGGTGGACGAGCTTGTCCAAGCCGTAGGGTGCGAATCTGCTGCGATAGGTCTTCCATTCTGTTAAGACCGTCACAAGACGTAAAGTCACATTCGAGGTGCTGAGACAGCATGCTTATATGCATGCCGGTCAACAACGACGGCAAAACGCACGGAAACAACGGCCTTGTCAGCTTACAGGCAGGGGATGATGCGGCATACTGCTACAACGGCTGAGCAGTAGGTCCTGAGAGTCGGTAATCAAGTTTGCAGCGGCACCCACCGCCCACGCAGCGACTTACTCCAGATAGACCGCCGATCCGCTCAAGACGTGCGGGATCTGCTAACAGAATTTTGCAAAGCCTCGAAGACGTTGAACTTGATAACTAGACCTGATACGCTCACTCATAGCGACCCATCATGATCCTCCTGCCTCGTGTCCTCAGTCATCGCTCGAAAGGTCAAACAGAGACGGTGGAGCTGGTGCTAGACATGGATCTTGATCAAAGTGCTTGTCGAGGAGATCCGCCCGCTCTACTTCCGTGTAAACGCTCGATGGCAGAGGAGTGCGCCCGAGATCACTCTGAAGATCCTTTGTCAACACGTGATCGTGATACCAGGAGATGACAGAATGGCGGAGCTCGGCGTACTCCTCCGCCAAAGTGTGAACGCCTGCATCCCGAAGCACTCCAACCACCTCGTTAAACCTTTTGCCTCCCTTTGGGAGCAATTTGGTGCCCCTGCGATGTCAATCCAGGTTATCGTGACCGATGAAGGGAAGTGACTTACAGCGCATCGGAGCCAGGGTGACACATGACGAACACTGCACCCTGGCCGAGGACTCTTTCCAAATTGGCGAAACGGCTCCCTTCTTCGATCATGCTTTTCAGCACTTGTAAGGAATGGGCAAAGTCGAGATTGGGCTGATCGCATTCGCACATCGAGACTGCAATGGTGTCTAGAGGGATCGAGTCAGAGGACTTTTGGTATTCGTAAAGCATGATCGAGGTCAGGCGCTTCACCATGCGTGACTAAATGTCTAAACGCATGGCAGCGACGTAAAGACCTGCTATCTTTGCCTGCGGAATGAGACAACGTCCAGTCGGGAAAGTTGAGTTCTGAAACTTCCAGAACTCTCCTGGCT
The DNA here is from genome assembly GCF_035928015.1 of Saxophila tyrrhenica. Taxonomy (NCBI): domain Eukaryota; kingdom Fungi; phylum Ascomycota; class Dothideomycetes; order Mycosphaerellales; family Extremaceae; genus Saxophila; species Saxophila tyrrhenica. The sequence goes on along the minus strand of NW_027041749.1, from coordinate 312,336 downwards.
CGCGCATCCACCTCTCTTTGTGTTGCCGGAGATATAGTATTGCCTCATCTGTGGGTTGACAACTCTTTAGGAGCTTGCTCACACGCGCAGCATCCTTTGACCCCTTCTGCTCGATTGAGTAGGGTGACTGACGGAAAAGGGACGGTCGGATACTGCGAAGTTCATACAATTGTCGTAGCAAATCCAGGACAATTTCTTCTCCCTAGGAGCAGGCGGTAAGTTCCCACATGCGACTCTAGCGTGTAGTTTTTAACTGACCTCTTGTCCCATCTCTACTACCATCCGCTCGATGGAACCTACGGACTTCCGTGGAGCTGCCATGAGTGTTGGGAGGTAAGGAATTGTCTGGCACCAGGAAGGAACGATATCATCCAAAAAGTGAGCTGGTGCGCACGCAGCGTGAGACGTTGTTATTCCGCGCTGAATTTTAGCGCCGAACTGTGCTCGTGGATGGATGGGGAGCCGCACGCCACCGTGTCGCCCAAGTACCCTGCATGTATGCAAGACATACCAGACTTTTAGGTGTGCCGGACGTGGCAGCGGATGTGTAGACCTGCGCACGATATTGGCTCAGATATGTACAGCGCCAGCAAAAGAAAGTCGCGAGATCGCTTTCGGTAAAGCTGACGTACGTTAGCGGCTGGCCAGTTCAGTCTAGCCAATAGCCACTGGGCTAGGGTGACGTGCTCATGCACGCTGTAACCTAACCTCAACACCGAGAATACCTGATGCCATGCTTGGAACAACATAGTTGCCACAATGCTACCTGAAGTTCCATGCATGCAATATAGCAGCTACTGCGCACATGAGTCTGGCATGGTGCATGCTGGCTTTGCGCGCGGGCTGCTACTCGCCGAACAAGGGTATCAACATGGTCTTGCATACGCACGGAACACCGGGCTCGGACCACCACCGTGCATATAATGCCTGACTGTCCTCTCATTGATCGTTTCTTGCATGCACTTTCAACTCCGCTCGTGTACACCATCTGCACTCATCAGCAATGGCTTTACCTTTCATACTTCGTGCAACTCAAAGTGATACGGATGGAGGGGAGAACAACGGTCCAAGCGAGTCTGAGTTCGAATACCTCAGCAGGGACGGACAAGAAGAAGCAGCACAGTCGTTGTACTTCTGGTACGGCAGACAACTTTTGTATCAATACCTTGCGGGCAATATTGCGAAGGACGCTTGCGTCACAATGCCCGTCAGTCGCCTTGACGTGAGTGATGCGAGCTTGTATTTGTGCGAACGCAGGCTAAGTTGTCTTCTGCAGTGGTCCCTCACTCAGGCCGTGGCAACCTTCCCATACTCGGATATCCTTGCAAAATTACAGCAGAACGGATTGCAGAATGGCCTCTCATCCTCTGCACTGTCCGAGGATGACAAATTTTTCGAATGCGTCGTGGGACTTGGGTCGGCAGCGTTGAGAAATACCGACCGATCCGAATGGATCTCGAACTTCCTTGCCGAAGAAGGTCGAGCGGCACGCGCTCCGCCTAACAGTGCAGACCGACCATCAAACGGAAATGATGTACGAACCGCGGTGGATCGTGATGCATATACAGACTCCTCATCTGGAGAAGACTCAAACCTCCCCAGGTATACGATGACCCTGAAGGAGGTCGGCGATGCTGAAGGTCGCCAGCCCTGTTACAGCATCAGGCAACTCTCCCTAGTGCCCCCAGATTTCGAAGCTGTGGTGCAATTTCGATGTTCTACGTACGAAGGCAGAGCCAGCACGAAGAAGAAAGCGAAGCACCTCGCCTCCAGAAACGCATGCAATGGTCTCAATATTTTCCTATAAAATGTTGAGAACTATGTCGATGTAGCAACACCATCATTCCAAAGCTACCCCACGAAGATTCTAAGCCTCTCCAAAGTTGTCTGTGTTGAAGTCTACAGGCAGATGTGAGCACAACTTGCAGAAGGCCGGCCGGCTTACCGAGTGTGTAGTCTCCCGTGTGGTCTCCCGCGCCTGCAGAAGACTGCATTAGCGCCCTGGAGTGTGAGGACCCGCGATTCGGAAGGTCTTATGTGCGCCTTCCCTCGTCCTCCTAATGCACTGTGCCCATTTCGATGAACCATGGATCACGATAACAATGCTTCGATCATCCGTCTGAATGCAGAAACGGTCTTGAGCGATTTCTATGACAACCTCTTTGTTCAATGCCTTATGCAGCACGCAGGTACGCCTTGTGGGACATCGAGCTGCATAGCCCCCGGAAGAGAAGCCCAGAGGGCGTACAACGAGTGGCACAAATTTCTCGACAATCTCTGCTTCATATGTGACTGGAAACGTGCGGGTAAGACTGTGGTCTCTATCGGCGCCGAAGAATTCGGTGACGGGATAGTCTTTCGACTGAGTGCTCCGTCGACCCACCGGGAACAAGCTGAGGTCCATCTGAGAAGAGTGATCGCTTCGCTCAAAGTAAGCCTGGACCTCACAGACGGCGGAAAGCTTGCAACGGCAGAAGCACTCGCTTCTAATACCATCGAACGCAGCAAAGAGAAGATTTGTAATTACTACAACGGATTACGCAATGTCCTGTTGGGTATTAACACAACACTCGATGGCGGTTCGTCTTCGGCGTTCTCCAACGCTTCGCATAGTGCTGACTTTACTAGACTTCGAACTCCTGGAAACAATAGGCCGGCGTATGCCCAGCTGCGATCGGCTTTGGGACCTTTGCTCGTGGGCTTATGAGCTCCGTCACAGTCCGACATACAACCTGCTGCGGATGCGTATGGCGCAACCCTCGGCAGATCGGTTCTCCAGGATTCACCACTTCATCGGCCGCTTGGGTTACTGGCACAAAGCTTCGCTCTCACTCGTTCGACATTCGTCGACTTTCGCAGACGTTCTTCGCGTGGCTCATGTGGCGTCTCTAGACGTTGACGCTAGTAACAGCTCCGGACCAAGGCCAAGGCTGGATGAGGACCTCGAGAGGCTCGCTTTGAGAGTCTTTCCAAACTTTCGTAGCACGCCTCTTTGCTCGGCGCTGGTCGATTCGATGAAAGAGTCGAAGAGTCTGCTGCGTTGGTTCAGCAATCGATCACTAAATTGTCAGCCTCACGCCGAAGCCATCGTCATACACTGGTTCTATGCTCAACGGGCAAAATTTGTCAACAATGACCGCTACGTGGGATGCAGCAAGCGCTCGTGTTTTTGTTGTTCTATGTATATCAAGTTGCATCCAGCCAAAATGCAAGATCGGCCAAGCCACGGCAACGTCTGGGTCCAGTGGCGTCCTCCTGGACCTTTACCTCCGTGCGGGAAGGCAGACGATGCCGAACTGGAGCACCTAGGAATGATTATCCGCATGACTAGCGAGATGCGCCGACTCACTCAGAGTACCCTAACGAACACCGCGAGCTTTCCACGGCAGAGATTTGAATCGTCGACAGGAACGTCGTCGTGACGGGCAAAGTTCTGTCGATACGGCCTAAAAGGAAAATTGCCGGATCGAATAGATCGCCGTGCGGAGTGTGAGACCGTCTCCTTTGCGAAAGTCGACCTGGTTTTGCGTCAAGCTCAAAGGAAGCCATACAGTGGGTGTTTGAAAACTGATCGATTCTATACGTTTTACGAGATGCACTATTTCATGACAGCAATGCAACACCTCATGCTACCACAGTTCAGTCGATCATGCTTGTACTCTTCGCGTAGCAATCACGAGACGGCAGATCCCTGGAACCCCTGTGCCTATCCACGCACATCAACCCATGCCGCCGTCAGAGGATGAGAAAGGCAGCCTTATCCGTCTTTCTTTCCTGTTCTTTTGGCCTGCGGAACTACATTACCGCCCGTTTGCCTCACCAAGCTTTCCTACACTAGAAATCGAGATATTGCAGGACGGCTCGCTACTGGAGACACGCAAATGCTCGCAGGCCGGCCCAACGATCATCGGCTCAACGATTATGACAGGTGCACAAAAGGCATTCAATGTCGCCTGAGCGGAACACGCGTAATATATCCACGGCGCCGAAGGAATGAGATGGGAATAGGTGCCTCAGCCGGTACGCGAGTACATCAAAGGGCGCGCGAGACCTAGCACACTGCACGTTGTTCCACTACTCACACCTTAACATGTCTAGGATTTATGGTTGCCCTAGTGCTCAGCTTGAGCAGGTTCAGCAGTATTGGTCCTGTCGTTGGTGAGTGAGTGAGCCAGAAATGATGTGGGCCATAGGCCGCATAATATGCTGACATCTGCCTTCTATAGGAAGTCTCGACTCTTGATACCAAGCATCATTTGATTCAAGTTGGATCTTCAGTGTGATGCACAGCGCGGCCATGGCTGGCCATACAGCAGGTACCGTCAATGGCGTGGTGCAAGGAGCTGTTGTGGTCAGCAATGGCTTTGCACATTCGTTGAAGCGGTGCAGGCTAAGGAGTGTACAGCCGGAGAGAGTCCACACATCATGCCTTTGGTTCCACGTGAGCTGGGAGAGCGAATGTGTCCCCGCAGGAACGTCTATGAGTGCGTGACATAGTGACCTAGAAAATGTCGTTGCTGTGTGGGTATCGGCTTCCAAGGAGGGGAACTACCTCCTCTAGACGCGAACGTGCATGCCTGGCGTGTGCGGATGTTATGTGAGACCCTTTGTTGATGTCGTGATAGATTCTGGTCGAACGGACACTCTGATAAGAAGTTCGGATGCAGATGTCGCTGAGTCAAATGCAAAACCCTAGATTCCCACATGACCACCACCTGATGCTCATATACTTCTCCGACCAGTGTATCAGCCAATACATGTGACCGTTCGTTCACAACAAACCTCGCTGAAGAACGTGGTACTAACGACATAGCTAGAGCCAACTATACTAGCTACCGAAGGACCGTCGAATACGACTTCAAAACAAGAAGGTCGATAGCCGTATTTTATACGGCGGGCGATATGGGAACGTAGCTAAAAGCGTCCGCGCAGAGCGGTATATTGTTTTCTAAGTATTTGAAAGGCAAACGAGTAAAGGTCGATAGCCTTACCGGAAGCGGTTCGGAACCGCACGCCGATCCCTACAGCTGCGTTCTAGCGCCGTCGTAGAAGTGCTAGCTACGCTTTGTAGCGTCCTCTTCGACGTTAGTGCCTAAGGGAGTATAGAACGGCACCTGAAAGCCTAGAACTCGACTCAACCCGTCGGTTTCCAATTCGAAGCTCCGACTGCTCTCAACTCACTGAGTTCGGTCTTATCACACCGCGCGTGGGCCCGCGGACAGAAAGCTTCAGGATGGAGAAGTTGCAGTACAGACCGTCAGAGAGCTCGACACTTGTCTGGTAACAGAAACACATGCCTTTGTAGTCTCCAAGCAAGGTTTCGCGCGTGACAATTGTCTTTCCGAGCAAGAGGGTGAGACGATCGCGAACTTGGTCAAGGAGAGACGCAAAGCGGATGGCAGCCGTGGAGAGATGCAAGATCGTCCACAAGCTGGCCAATCTTCGCGAGTCAGCCGGCGACCTCACCACGATATTGCCTAGCCTGGGGGGACTGGTCGTTATCGCAATCTTGCTCAAGCTGGTCAGACTGAAAATACTTCTGGCTCTCCTCCATTCTTGGCTGGTGCTCCGCACACCACCGGTGATCGTGTCGTTTCTGGCCATACTAATCCAGAGATTAAGCCTGACGCTGCTCGATCAGCAAAGTCGCCGTGAAGTCCCTTTGCAGGAGGCAGTGAGCAAACGCAAGGCGACAGATAAGTCTAATGATGATGCAGGTCCGGCCTCATTCGCAGAATTCAATGACGGCATGCGCGAGCACGCTGTGCCACGAAGTCCAGCAGTGTCGGAAGCCATGAGACATCCAGCGATGGGAGCAACGATACACTTGGAGATCTCAAGACGCTTGCTCGTCAAGGGGACATCAACGACGATTTCCTGAACAGCGGAACGCTGATGCCGACCACCAATTCGAGACGGCCACTGAACCATCTGCTGACAACAGATTTGACCCTACTGGGGACCAATTCGCGGACAACAGACCTGAAACTGCTAGCGGTAGGCTCATTGAGCAGAGCAGTCCCGGCGTCGAACCAGAAGTGGCTGAAGTCGACCAAGCAGACCACAATGAGCAGGAGGATTCGTGAAGTGCAGCATCGGACTCCAATGAGTGTCAAGTTGGCATGAGCACTCAAAGCGTCAGAAGCAATCAGCATCATCAGAGATGGCCAGTACAATCACCAACGACCGATCTCCATTCCAACTGTCCTCCAGCATCATCTACCCTGCAACAGCATCCAATCTCCAGCATTAGTATGATCACTTGCGAGTGCTCGCACCATTCAGTGGCCGGCAGGCCAGTACACTCTCCAGTGCTTTTGACACGATGGGCCGCTGACATCTTTCTGTTGCACTGTCAAAGGTCCAACATATTTGTGAAGGAAGAGTTTTCAGAAAGCACCTGCATTGAGCATGGGTTGGCGATAGTATCAGAATTTTAATCAGCATCGGTATCAGCATTGGACATGGCGTTGGAATAGACACTGGCAGAGTATAGCATAGATATCAATCCAAACGTTCTCACAAAGTTGTTCTCATTTCTGCTAGAGAGGACTAGATGTCGCTGTCCAAGTAAAGCGGCGATTTAGTGCATTCTGCTTGATGGTCTTTCTATCGACACTCTTGAACATCAGCTCTCAACAAACGCTGTCAGGTAGGCGGACCTAGACCATCTTCCTCCCAGCCACCTTCTGTCTGGTGATTGACCTACCTCGTCTTCCTCCTGGTCCTTATAGTGCTACAGTCCGGCTTCACCCACGGGACAGCTGCTTAGCCATTCCCAGCCAGAAGCTGGAAGAGAAATCATTGGAACGAGTTTCGAAAACCCAAAAGACCAGAACACTAGTGATGAGCGACGCACGTCGCGGAGGCCTTGCTCGTAGTTGTGCCAATTCTAGCCATCTTAAAGAAACGAAGAGAGTGCGAGCATTGGAGAGAACTGGTAAGAGCAAGGGTTAGATACATCTCTTCGTGGCCACATGGAAGTACACAGCTTCTTGCAATCCTGTATCAATTTCCATTATAGCGCTCCGCCTGTGGTGTCGATCTTCCCGCCGTTGCCGCACTTTTTCATGTGAACTAGAGTCAAGCCGCATGTCATCAAGCCAAGCATTTGTAGTCGTTGTTGAACGACACTGACCATGAGCTCAGTGCTGTGCAGCCGCGGCCTCCTTGCCGGACGCCTCAGAGCGAGAAGTACGAGCCTCGTACGCAAAAGCAACTTTCGTGTCTGCCGAGCCAGTGAAATCATACCTCACCCTCACTTCCCCCATCGCCTTCGCAGCGTCCCTCCCAGTTGAATTGGAACAACATCCATCCAACATCGGCGCCTCAAACGCCTGTTATTTCAATCAGGCATGCTCGTAGAATCCACTGCCGCAAGCTGGCAAACTCACCTTCGCAATCTCAAGGGGCGAGAAAGAGGCCGGCCGTCCCAGCCTCCACCATCCCCAGTACGTCGGCGCGACGAAGCAGATACACACCAGTTCCATAAAAGCCGCGGCGAAGAACCATCAATACGCCGTGCGGTAGACGTTGTGGTCACCAGTCTTGTAGCCGATAACCGTGGTATTCGTTTGCTCCGCAATGCCAAGGTCCATCATGGCCATGAAGATAATAAGGCTCCATTTGGGCAGCGGCAGCACCGGTATACACCATCGCCGTGTTGAGCGCAGCGAGTACGTCCTCAAACGAGTCTTTGAACGAAGGGCATCTTGTGTTGCCAATCATGTACCGGAGATTCACCGGGGCCAGAGACGACGACCACTGTATTTTGCCGCTTGCCCTGTACGCGGTGTAACGGCTCCGCCAGTCTGCGTTGACGATGTTCACGACTCCACCCAGAGTCGATCGCTGCACTCTCGCACGATAGTCGGGGGTATAGTTCGTCAAGGTGTTGTTCGCCAGCGCTACTATGCGAGGGCTCGCGGGGTTCTCGATCGTAAATTCGGCGCCGGCGATGGCGATGTTGTATTCGCCAATGGTCGACCGCAAGTAGCAGCTGGTGTAGGTGAACGTGCCAACGCAGTTTGTAGTGTCTCCAAAGCCGGTGAAGAGATTGATGACCTCGTTCTCTTGGTGCTCGACCACCAGTGATGAAGCAACTACGAAGGCATTCTGGTCGAGTGGAGAAGCAGTATACAGCATGTCTTCAGGTGATGCCATGGCGTGGATGTAGTTGACTGGAATCGCACGTGTGGTGCAAGGACCGATGGCTAGCGCAGGAGCTCTCATTGCTGCTTTACACGTGTCTTTGCATCCAGTGACCACTCTTCCTATCGGCTCGTCTCCGTAGAACGGGCGGCTCACCGCCTCGTCGAATGTGGGATCACTTGCGGCCCATTTGTCATTAGAGACGTCAGAATTGTTACCACCTGGCATGCTTTCGTTGAATTGCCAGTTGTAAGGATAGCCATATGCAGTCTGATTACTCCTTGCCCATAACCCGGTATAAAGCCTCGGGACTTCCTGGGCCATGGAAACATGGAGGAGCAATGGAGAGTCTTTCTCAAATGGTGTCGAAACTACCAGACTTGAGCGCTGGAGGAGCGGTCCGTCTATGACCACCACTGTCGAGAAGATGGTGGCAAGTCCTAGAAGGCCGAGATGCTTGCCGGCCGTAATCGCACCTACCACGGTGGTGCCCGAACGCCAGTCGTAATGGAGTTTTTGGAGAGTTGAGCCTACAATAAGAAGGGGGAAGAGGTCAGCGGACGACGTGGCAAGATAATGCTTTTCAATTGTTGCTGTACCCTTTCGCGCCCTAAGCCACCAAGCGATTGCTATCCCAGTGATGCAGGCATATCTCATCGACAAATTTGCCACGGCGGTGCCAATTGCTAGATAGATCGAAGGTTCCACGGCCCAGCTTGAGACGGAAGCGCCTGCGCAGGAAACATCCAAAGAGTCAGCATTGTATCAGGCGATGAAGCTTCTTGCTCGGCGTTACATACCGTCTGAGGCTATGAGCATACCCAAAGAGGCCACAATACTCGCTATGGCCAACAGCATAGCTGCGATGCCAGAAAGTGGTCCGGCTCGCAGCAGTGTCGTTCGCCATCGCCGAGGCTGAGTGTGTTGCCATCGTCCGGACGGCGAAGTGGACGAAGGTGTGTCAAGATTGGGGAAGACAGTGACCTTTCCATTGGCGCATTTAGTGAGTGCCGTCGTATTCACAGGCATCCTGCTCGGGACCTCCGGTGCTGAGAAAGGCGTCGATGGGGTTGGATGGTCACTGTTGGCAGGTGGCACCGGATCAGGTCCATCTTGTGGTCGAGTCCCAAGCTGAGTTGCGTCGCTGTCCGTCGTGAGCCTGCTGTCTTGCTCTGAAAAGTCGCCGTGAGTGCTACTGGTCGTTGGTGCATGAGCGTCCTGCGATGGAGCGAAATCGTGGTCTAATGTCATAGTTGAGCCTGGGGAGGGACTGAGATGGCCTCAAGGACCGCCAGTGGGGGAGCAGCCGGAGATGGGAGAGTCTCGATTCTTAAACCTGTCGGATGATCGACTGTCTTAAACGCCCACGGGCACACCCTCTTTGATGTGATAATGCATGGCAGCATCATGGTCCAGTCTTCACAACGCTACGGAAAGTAGGGCTCCATGTGCAATTGTAGCGACGATGCGTCTAGACGATACTGCTGGTATACGGCAAGCCACCCGCAGGATAATAGGCATCGTGTAGCTGTGGTCGAACCTTGTATCGCCGTTGGGGTCGAGATCGTGGTGCACTCAGTGTGAAAAGCAAGCAGCGGCGATCAATGGCGAGGCGGAACCAGCAGCTTACCTGAGCATATTTGCATCTGGTCATATCATCATATGCGAGGCAGCTGACCACATTCGTCTTCATCAAGTTCTCAGCCGTGCAGTCCAGTCCGTGAACGTCTCTAGACAGCTCAGAATTTGGACTGGCAGACTACCGGACTGCCTGCAACGAAATTGCCATCCTGTACCGGCAAGTCAACAAAGAGGCGTGAGAGACGTCGTTTGTGGACATTGGGAGAGCACAAATCGACACTTGTAGTCCTGTAGTCGGGCTCGTTCGTAGCCGGAGTAGTGGATCATCGCTCAGCTTTGTCACAATTAGCAGAGGATGTCGTGAAGTCTTTGACGACTTTCACTAGATGTGAGTGACGAGACGAAGTTATAGTAGGATGCTACTCATGTCACACGGACCCAACGCCGAGACGTCCCCGGCTGCAGCCGAGCGACAGACAGATACGCAGAACGCAGTACCGTCCCGTGACCTAAATATCCAGACTATACCATTCGGAATCGAGCTTCGGAGACGGATGTCTGAAGGGTGCCCTATGGCTATTGATGGGAGCTCTCTTGAACCAAGCATGGCAGCTAGGCAGCAAGTTACAGTAGCACCAACATGCCATTGCTCATACGGTATCAACCCCTCAGTATGCTAACAAGCCTACCCAACACCACCCCTCTAATCCACAGTATCCTTATCAGCATCCCCAACAACCTTCTCAATCACCCTCGCATCCAGACCCGCCCAATTCTTCCTCCCCCACGCAAACCAAAACACCAACGCAAAAAGCCACACCGCCGCATTAATCGGCAGGGCGTAATTCATCCCCGCCCCATCGATAGGCAGGTAGTTCGGCCAAACCATCCAGAAACCCAGATATACAGAGTACACGATCGCGAACGCGTTAATCGGGACCCCGTATCTCCCCAACGACCACGGCGCGACGTCGATGCGGTGCGTGAGGCGGGCGTGCAGCATGCAGGCGATGGCGATGATGTAGGATTGGTAGAGTCCGAGGGTGCAGAGCGCGATGATGACACCAAAGGCCGTGTAGGAGTTTGTCAGGTTGAGGAGGGAGAGCAGCATGACCATGAAGATCGGCAGCCAAACCGAGCGGACGGGGATGCGGTGGCGCGGCGAGACGTAGGAGAAGTACGCCGGTAGAGCGCCGTCGCGGGCCCAGGCCCAGGTGAGGCGGGAGGTGGAGGCGATGGTGCCGAGGACGACGGAGATGTTGATTGTAAGGGGGCCGGCGATCATGACGGAGGCGCCGGCGACGGAGGCGGTCGCGATGTAGCAGATGACTGCGAGCGGATAGGCGGCGAACATGTTGGTTGAGACGTCGCCGAAGGAGTAGAGCAGGACCAAGACGAAACCGAAGGCGAGGGTGCTGTTGATACAGATTGACCAGAACATGGCTCGCGGGATGGCGAAGCGGGCTTTCCGGGTTTCTTCGGAAATGTGGGCGGCGGCGTCGAAGCCTGGCAGATTAATCAGAGTGGGATAGACAGTGTATGGGGGGAGAAAGTACGTACCCACAAAACCCCACGTGATCAGGATTATACCAAGATTAAACGAGACAAAGTCGTTCTGCCAGCCGCCGACCTTGGATCCTTCAAAGAAGACGAAATGGCTTGAATGTCGGGGAGCCAAGGTAAGCAGTACCGTGGTGAACACGATCCACAAGACGACGTGAAGTATACCAGCCAAAAATTCCACCCACGGAATGATCCAGAAGAGATACATGTTCATCAGTCCGAAAACAATGAGGTAGGCGTACATGATCAAGAGTGTATGCCAGCCCTGCGGAGCATAGTCGGGGTAGCTGATGCCGACCAAAGCCGTCGTGATGTTCGCGCAAGTGTTTACCACACTGCAGAGTAGCGAGATCCAAGAGAACCATGTAATCCACCCTTGAATCCAAGTGATGAACCTTCTGTGTTTCGGTGGTGCAAGATGCCATGTCCAGTGGTATTGCGCGCCTGCGATGGGTTGTACTGAGGACATTTCCGCGAGCGAGGCGACTTGAGCGAGCACGCCGGGAATGACGATGAAGAAGCCCCAGACCATTGCTCTGGGACCGCCGTTGTAGAAGGCCAGGCCGAATGAACTGGATCTCCGTCAGATGTCGCTTCTCTTGATTGTTGAATGTTGGACGTACGTCGCCAGTGCCTCCCAAGACGACATATAGCTCAGCGCAAAGCAGAACATTTGCGTGAAGCTAAACACCCTCTGTTGCGCATATCAGCACCAACCGTCCATCTCAAATCCAAAGTGTACCCACCCTAACAGCCGTCTTCGACTCGGTCCTCCCAGTCTCCTGCTTGTGATTCGGAGGCGACACCTCGCCAGCCCTCACCGACTCCATAGACTTCATCTCGTAGGTCGCCATACCGCAGAACAAACACACCCTTCGCAATGCGCAGGTAGGTGAGCGAGAGACTGAAAGAGGAAAAGAAGCAGAAATGGCACAGCTCGACAGAAGGAGAGGAGAGACCAGGTCCCCCGCCAAGGTACGCTCGACTTACCGTCGCACCGGCGATCGCCAGGGCAGTTCGCAGGCTCGCAGCGCCTTTCATGCTGAGAGCGCAAGCGAGCGATACAGAGACCCCTGCGCGTGAGCACTACTGCGTCGGTTAGCACGTGGAAGGAGAGAGGATCGATAGGATGAACGAAGTCCCGGATGCCGAGAGGTGGTGCTGCAGATGAGATTGGGAGTCTGGACGGCGAGAGGTCTTTGCTAGGTTCATCTCCGACGAGAGCCTACCGGGGGGAGGGGCGTGGCGTTTCGGGGGGCGGGCGGGAAGTAACGTCCAAGACAGTCCGGTGGCTGTTAGTGGACGGCGGGACCAGGCCGCTGCAAAACCAACCTCGTGGGCAGAAGGATCGGGAGGATTCAAGGCGACTTCATCGTCTGTAGAAACGCGGACTTGAGGCCGTTTTCATGCCGCGAACACCGACAACTTGCTCGACGGAATCGGTTCTATACCAGGACTCATTGAATGAAAAGGCAAGTAAAAAATTCCTCTCATCTCGCGTTCGCGCAAAAATACCAAGGACGCCCTATCAACCACCCACCAACCACAACTGCCACCCCACCCCCCGCTACGGACGTAGCTCCATGGCATGTCAGCTCGTATAAGCCACCCAAGACCACCTCACTCCACCCACTCGCCTCGCCCTGCAATGATGAAGCAGGGTAAGCGATGCAGCGTGTCGATGGCCACACTCAACATCACACGGGAGCCCACTGTGCCTGACATACAGGCTCCATGGACCAGGCTGACCCCCCACCCCTTAGGTTTTGGGTCGGTACGCGAGGTGCGGTATCTCTGCCTGCGCGCTTTTGCGCATCTTCACATGTAAGTTCAAAGCTTTTGTACAAATCCGTAGGCCCGGCATCTAGGCGCTGTCTGCGGCATCAGGGGGTCGATCTTGCGAGGTTTCGCCTGTGATAAGCAGGCCGGTAGAAGGTTGTGCTTATGTCTGGGTTGGTTTGATCCTTCCTGCCTCTGATGCTCTGCTGCGACGCTCGACGAGGCTACGACGACAAGTTGCGATGTCGAAGACGGGCATCTACGAGGACTTGCTGCCTCCTGCGCACCCGGTGACGGAGAAGAATCATGGAGCGTATGTGCTGCTCACGGCGGTGATAATGATTGTTATTGTCGGCCTTACCGTTGCGACGAAGTTGCAGATGACTGTGTCGACTTTTCGGAAGCTGAGGAGGGACGACATTGCGTTGGTGACAGCTCTGGTATGCTAGAATATATCTCTTGGGAGGTCTTAACCAAGGCTAACCACCACAGGTCTTCGCCCTCGCATACACAATCTCAATATGCCGCGCCGTCTACCACGGACTCGGTCAGGCACCCTCCCTTCTATCAGACGCCCAAATGCAGACAGTGAGCAAGGCAAGTCCATACCACTCCCCTCCCACCACGTATCATGTTCTAACACCTCCTCCAGCACTACTACGCCGCCCAACTCCTCATCTACCCCTCCACCACCGCCTCCAAAGCCGCCATCACCCTCCTTATCCTCGCCCTCAAACCCCCGCGACAGTGGATCGTGCTCGCCCTGTACACCGTCCTCGGCGTCTCGATCGCCTGGGGAGTCGCTGCGACCTTCACCGTGGCCTTCCAATGCGGGCCAGAGCGCTGGGTCATGGGTCCCTCGGGTGCGAATACCTGTATCGACCAGTACGGCGCGCAGATCGGGATTCGTCTGGTCGATATCGTGACCGACGTGGCGCTTTGTGTGTTGCCGGCGGTGATGATGGGATATGTGCAGACGGGCCTCCAACGGAAACTGGTGGTGTCGGCCATGTTTGGGATGCGGATCATGTACTTCCCTCCTCCCCAACCCCCTAAGGTCCACCATACACTAACCCATTCCCCAACAGCACCCCCATCTTCACCGCCATCACCCTCTCAACCTACTCCCCCTACTACGCCTCCCCCACCCTCCGCCGCCCATTCGCCTCCACCCTCCCAACAATCTACACAACAATGTCCCTCACCACCTCCCTCCTAACCGCCTGCCTCCCCTCCATCAAACGCGTCCTCACCGACTGGGCGGCGGGAATGTCCAACGCCGGCATCCTCGAGCCCTTTGAACTTCAACACTCCTCTAACCAACAAAACGGCTCGTCCGGCCATCCGTGGAGTCATACACCCAAGAACCATCCCATGAGCCATCCGCGGAGTCATACACGCTCCAAAATCGAGCATATCAAACCCACAGCTAGTGGACACGGAGGGAGCGAGGAAGATTACGCCTACTACGTCAGTCACAGGGACAGAGATACGAGGGAAGGAGGGAGTGAGGACGACGAGAGTAAGAGGGGGTTGGTTATGGGAGAGGGGCAGGGGATTATGCAGACGGTGGATTATCTTGTTGAGTTTGAGGAGGAGGGGAGGCGGGGGAGTCGGGTTAGGCGGAGGAGCTAGGTGGGAGGAAGCGGGGACTCGAGGGGATGGGGAGGATGGGGTGGGGGATGGGACGTAGGGATGATAGGTATGAATTGTACATGTACGTGTAAATGTGTAGCTAGCATTAGATGTTTTGACGGGGGAAATTTAGAGGACTGAGGACAGCGAGCGAGCTTAGAGTTTCGCCAAAGCGTTCTGATGAATTTCGCCGGGGGATACCCGTACCTTTTCGTCAGGGCAGAATGCGCGGCGTAGACTTGTTCTGTGTCAATCTGGCAACAGGCGATATGATGGAATGAAGTCATGAGAAAAGAAGTTGTACGAGTCAAGAAGGTCAAACTCATGGCCTAATGTTCGTACTACTGAACTCTCTCAAGCACCCCTGAATCATGTCCACTTTTCATTCAATGCTCCCTCCATCCACGACCAACCCATCCTCCCTCGCTCCCCCTTCACAAAACCCCTCAAAGCCTCCCCCTCCCCCCCAACACCAACTCATTAACCCCCTCCCGACACTGCCCCACCACCCCCGCCGCCCCCAAAATCCCCTCCTCAAACGCCCCCAGCGTCTCCGCCAGCTCCCTCACACTGCTGAACCCGCCTCCGATCCCACCACCCCTAGCCCCACTACCACCACTAGCCATCGCACTCTGCTCCAGAATATGCATATGCGCCTCAACCTCTGCGATAGTAGCGCCGTAGGTATCGATCGCACCGGACATGTTTCCCGCAAGCGGGTTGAAGAAGTTTCCGATGAGGTCGAGGTCCCGACCACCAGGGTCCCCGCCACGAGAGTGGAATTGCGGCGGTTGGCGGAGGTTGTCGATCACGCGCTGCAGGCGCTCGCCGTCGGAGATGTCCTTTTGTAGGGTCCCCTTCTCGCCTTCGACCCCGCGGGCGTCGAGGGAGAGGGCGGTTTCGATGGCTTCGTTCTTCTCGCTGACTAGTTCGACGTCCGGTTTCAGGCTTTCCACATCTTGTCCATGTTTCGGGACAAAAGCCTCGATCTGCCGCGCAAAGCGCTCCTGGGCCTGGATCATCGCATCGATCCGCTCAAGGGTCTGCTGCACCTCCGGCACGAGGTCGGAGAAGCGGGTAGTGGATTTCAGGTTATCGTAGTTGACTTGCACAGCCCCCTGACCGCCTTGCGACTGGGCGCCGCCGCCGACGGTGGTGGTGTTGGAGCCGGATTGGCCGAGGGTGAGGCGGCCTTGGAAGGGGTTGGTTTGGGATTGGCGGTACTGGGGGGCGCCGAGGAGGGAGGGCTGGTTGAATTGTGGGGCGGTGGCGGTCATGCCGAGGAAGGTGTTGGAGGGTTGGTTTTGCTGTTGCTGTTGTTGTTGGGGTTGTTGGGTGGAGGCGCCGCCGAAGAGGCTGTTGCCCCCGCCGCCGAAGAGGGAGGAAGTGTTGTTGTTGGGTGCATTGTTCGTGGTGGATGCGCCGAAGAGGCCGCCGCCTGTTCGGTTGGCGGTGCTTGCGCCGAAGAGACCTCCGCCGGTGTTTTGCTGAGTGTTGTTGGTGGTGTTACCGAAGAGACCGCCTGATTGCTGCGGCTGCGAGGTAGTAGTGTTTCCGAAGAGGCCTCCAGACTGCTGTGGTTGGGAAGTTGCAGTATTGCCGAACAGCCCTCCAGACTGCTGTGGCTGCGAGGTTGCAGTATTGCCAAACAAGCCGCCAGATTGCTGGGGTTGAGAAGTCGCGCCGCCGCCGAAGAGACCCCCTGATTGCTGAGGCTGCGAGGTGTTCGTGTTCCCAAATAGACCACCAGACTGCTGAGGTTGTGATGTTGCTGCACCTCCACCGAAGAGTCCTCCCGACTGTTGTGGTTGCGACGTCCCAACCCTGCCGAACAAGCCACCCTGCTGCTGCGGTTGCGACGTTGTGTTCCCACCTCCAAACAATCCTCCTCCGGTCTGCTGTGGCTGCGAAGTTGCCGTGTTGTTGCTACCGAAAAGACCTCCGGAAGGCGCTGGTGGCTGCGATGTTTGATTCTGTTGCGTGTTGCTTGGAGCTTGCGTTAGTACAGGTGGTGTCATGCTGATGGGAGTAGGAGCGGCCGCAGAGGCTGGCCGAGGGACTGGTGTCGTGCTGACTGGGGTGGTATCGGCCGCAGAGGCCGGAGTAGGAACTCGTGTCATGCTAATAAGCGTAGGGGCAGCCGCAGAGGCCGGGCGAGGAACTGGAGGCATTCTTTCTTTTGGTTCTTGCTGTGGTTGTAGAGGATGTGTTGATGTGACAAGATGGTGCCTGTTTGCAGTACGCTCCTCGAATACCGGCTTCGTGTTGCTGTGGAGTGTGATATGAGTAGAATGAAAAGTAGTACGTACAAGAGAGAGTTGGTCGCGCCGGTGTTAATGCTCAGCGAGTTGGAGCGACCGAAGGCCATTGTCGCGGTTTGCTATTGTCGTCGCTATTTCGGGAGTGAGGTGAGGTCGTCGGTGTAACGGTGGGACGGCGGAGGGGTTGGGGAGGGGATGTAGTGAGGTCGCAAGTTGATATCTGTTTGGGCGCGAACTTTGGGAGACGTGAAGCGTGGAGCGGACTTTTGCCGGCTTAGTCAGCCAGAGTTTGAAGACCTTCAACGTCGACGACACCCACACCTTCACTGAGTATACCAGCCTTGGAACGAGGGCGATAGCCAACATGGACGACCTGGAGCAACTGGAGCTGCTCTCGCTGGTCTCTAAAGTCACCAGCGAAATCAATAACTACATGGGCACCAGCGACAAGACCATCGCCGAATTCATCATCGCCGAACACGCCAGCTGCGCAAATGTGAAGGACTTCCAGGCCAAGCTCGAGGATTACGACTTTCCCGGTAGTCTGGCGGAGAGTATTGACCGCCTGATCAAGAGCCTTCATCCGAAGTACAGGAAGAATGGCGCGAAGCAGATCGATGATGAAGTGGATGGTGGGGGGAAGAGTAAGAAGTTCAAGGGCTTGAGCATTCCAGATAAGGAGCCACCGGCTGTAGAGGAAGAGAAAGGTGGTGCGGAAGATGGAGGGGCAGAGCTGGACGATACCTTTGCGTTGCTCGAGTCTATGGCTGGACCACCGAAAGCTGGTGGGAAGGCGGAGAAACCGGCGAACGGCAGGAAGCGGAGTATAAGTGCCGAGAGGGAGCGGGATGAGAGGAGTATCAAGAGACATAGACGGTCAAGATCACGATCCAGAAGCCCGGGAAGAAAGGAGCGGAGAGAGCGGAGGAAGGACAGGAACGATGACTTTGTGTTCCAGGACGAATTTGGGCGCAACGTACCGCACCGACCTTCTGATCGGCACGACCGCAACGGGAAGAGTGATCGGAAAAGTCGACGCGACGATTTCGATAGGCCGCCTCAGCCGGAGTTGGATGATGCGCCGGTGCAATACAAGATCTATCGTGGCAGAGTCACTGGAGTCAAGGACTTCGGCGTCTTTGTGAACCTGCGAGACGTCAAAGGCAAGGTAGACGGTCTTGTACATGTATCAGCCATGGCAGACTACAAAGTCAACCACCCGTCAGATCTGGTGGCGCGGGATCAGGAAGTCTGGATCAAGGTCATGAAGGCGCAGGAAGGGCGGGTCAGTCTCAGCATGAGTGAAGTTGATCAAGCTACTGGAATGGACCAAAGGCCAGGACGCAGAATCCAGGCGCCTACTACTGGCGCGAATGCTGTTGGCTTGAATGGTGCGGCAGATGCAAGGCTTGATCCGATGGCCCCGGTAGTGGAGACGGGCGCAGGAGCTGGAAAGCGCCAGCGCAAACGACTGACTAGTCCGGAGAGATGGGAGATCAGGCAGCTCATCGCTTCGGGTGTCATCAAAGCCGCCGACTACCCTGACCTTGACGATGACTACAATGCCGCCATCAACGGCGAGACGATCGAGGAAGAAGAAGATGTCGACATTGAGGTCAAGGAAGAAGAGCCGCCTTTCCTCGCCGGTCAGACCAAGCAGAGTCTCGAACTCAGCCCGATTCGTGTCATCAAAGCTCCAGATGGCAGCATGAACCGTGCGGCGATGCAGGGCGATGTACTTGCCAAAGAGCGTCGAGATCTTCGCCAGCAGGAAGCGCAGGATAAGGCCGCCCAGGAGGCTCAAAAGACCGATCTCAACCAAGAGTGGAACGACCCAATGGTGCAACCTGGTGAGCGACGCTTCGCTGCTGATTTGCGACAGCCCAAGCAGGGCGGCGGCGCAAACGACATGCCCGAGTGGAAGAAAATCGCTTCTGGCAAAGGTGAGCTGGGGAAGAGGACTTCAATGTCGATCAAGGAGCAGAGAGAATCCTTGCCAGCTTTCAAGATGCGGAAGCAGTTCTTGGATGCCGTCCGACAATACCAGCTCCTCATCGTCGTCGGTGACACCGGCTCAGGCAAGACCACCCAGCTCACTCAGTACCTGGCTGAAGACGGCTTCTCGGACGAAGGCATAATCGGCTGCACGCAACCTCGCCGCGTCGCAGCCATGAGCGTCGCCCAACGTGTCAGCGACGAAGTCGGCTGTCGCTTGGGCGAAGAAGTCGGCTACACCATCCGTTTCGAGGACAAGACTTCCGACAAAACCTGCATCAAGTACATGACCGATGGTATCATGCAGCGTGAGATCTTGCTCGATCCGGAGTTGAGCAAGTACAAGGTCATTATGCTTGATGAAGCGCACGAGCGGACCATCGCCACTGATGTGCTGTTTGGGCTGCTCAAGAAGACATTGAAGAAGCGGCCGGATATGAAACTCATCGTCACCAGTGCGACGCTCGATGCGGAGAAGTTCAGCTCGTACTTCAACGAATGTCCGATCTTGTCGATCCCAGGTCGGACGTATCCAGTCGAGATCATGTATAGCAGGGAACCAGAGTCGGACTATCTGGATGCGGCGTTGACTACTGTCATGCAGATCCATCTTACGGAGCCGCCTGGCGATATCCTCCTGTTCTTGACTGGCAAAGAGGAGATTGACACCTCCTGCGAGATCTTGTTTGAGCGGATGAAAGCTCTTGGCCCTTCGGTGCCTGAACTCATCATTCTCCCTATCTACGGCGCTCTGCCCTCCGAGACAGCCAGTCGTATCTTCGAGGCCACGCCTAGTGGTAGCAGGAAGGTGGTCATCGCTACCAACATCGCCGAGACTTCGATCACCATTGATGGCATTTACTTCGTGGTTGACCCAGGATTCGTAAAGCAGACCGCCTACGACGCTAAGCTTGGCATGGACAGGCTACAAGTCACGCCTATATCGCAAGCGCAGGCTAAACAGCGTGCTGGACGAGCCGGACGTACAGGACCAGGGAAGTGCTTCAGACTCTACACCGAAAACGCCTTCCAATCGGAGATGCTGCCCACAACAATTCCTGAGATTCAGAGGCAGAATCTGAGCAACACGATTCTGATGCTGAAGGCTATGGGTATCAACGATTTATTAGGCTTCGACTTCATGGACCCGCCACCCACCAACACCATGCTCACGGCCCTTGAAGAACTCTACGCCCTCTCCGCTCTCGACGACGAAGGCCTCCTCACCCGCCTCGGCCGCCGCATGGCCGACATGCCAATGGACCCGGGCCTAGCCAAATCCCTCATCGCCTCCGTGGACCTCGGGTGCGCCGACGAGATGCTCTCCATCGTCGCCATGATCTCCGCAGTCCAAACCGTCTTCCACCGCCCCAAAGACAAGCAGCAGCAAGCGGACCAGAAACGCGCCCGCTTCAACGACCCCGCCGGCGACCACCTCACCTTATTAAATGTCTACAACGGCTGGCGCGGCGCAGGCAAAGCCGACCCCTGGTGTTTCGAGAACTTCATCCAACCCCGCAACATGCGCCGCGCCGAAGACGTGCGCAAGCAACTCGTCCAGATCCTCGAACGCCATAAACTCCGCATCCTGTCCTGCGGCCGCGACACCCTGCGCGTCCGGCAGGCTTTATGCGCCGGCTTCTTCCGCAACTCCGCGCGCAAAGACCCGCAGGAAGGCTACAAGACGCTCGTCGAAGGGACGCCCGTGTACATGCACCCTGCTTCCGCGCTCTTCGGCAAAGCGGCGGAGCACGTCATTTATCATAGTCTCGTAGAGACGACGAGGGAGTACATGCATAATGTGACCGCCATCGAGCCGAAGTGGCTTGTTGAAGCTGCGCCGACGTTTTTTAGGGTGGCGGGGACGAAGGGGGAGTTGAGTCGCAGGAAGAGGGAGGAGCGGATTCAGCCGTTGCATAATCGGTTTGCTGGGGAGGATGAGTGGCGGTTGTCGGCGCAGAGAAGGGGGGGGAGGGGCGGGGGTGGGACGTGGGGATAGACGTGTTGCTGGGGGTGGGGGTGTCGAGATTGGGGTGGCAGGACGTTATTGTGTTGTGCTTGAAATGATACAATCTTCTTGTAGATTGAGTTGCGTGCGCTTGGGGTGTCGGGAGGGATGTACTCAGCGACAGTGGGAGATCGAACAAAATCCCAATGCGGAAGTGCATTGAAATTTGTGACAACAAAGAGAAGCGGTGCAATGTAAGAACAAGATTTTTGGGGCAATTCTGCTGAAGTGCATGTACGCTTTCCCATGCCATGCCGTAAATCAAGAATATCATGCTGAGGTCCGTGCCTGCGGCAGGTGAAAGCTTGAAGAGACGTCACCGATCAAAGTCCTTTCCTCCCAACCTTTTCACCGAGCAACCACACGAAGACTCGCCGAAGATTTCGAAGAAGGATTTCCTTCAACGACGCCTTGCCGTCTGATGGATGTATGACACACTGATAAAGATGTTGTACTCAAAATTTGATCTTCTGGAGCCCACGGACGCCAATTTCCAGTGAGGTGAATGCATCTGCGGTGAATGCCACCTTTTGGTGCACCAGAAATTTCCAGAAGAAGAGCGCGATGGCCAGAGATGTCCAGATTTCTCTCACAAGGAGCTCGCAAATCGCGACGTGGAAAGGTCGTTGTCTACAACCTTTCCGCTGGTATGGTGATAGGAGTCCACGGTCAGTTTTGATCTGTCATTTGCGAGGCACAGGATGAGGCTTGGGTCTGCCCGCCTTCTTGGCAGCTCTCAACCTCCTCTGCTTCCCGAACTCCGTCACATACTCTTCGGACTCGACCTCAGTAGCCTCACGGTACATCCCGGCCCCGACCTCGCCATTGGCATCTGCTACGGACTCTGTATCGTCACCACTCTCGACACCGTTCTGCTCCTCCGCTGGCTCGCGAGATGCGATCCGCTTGCTGCGCCTGGCGCGCTTGACCTGGGTTGATGGCTCGAACGTAGCGTTCGCAGGCCTCTTCTTTGACTTCTTCGACTTCTTTGGACCGGCCGGCGCAATCTCTTGAGTCGGAGTGGGGGTCGGAGGGAGCTCGCCACCCTTCAACAGGACCCTCATCGCGCCTCGCTCCTCAACGGTAAACCTGCGAGTGTATCTTGCCTTCTCAAGTTGCGGCACCAGTGAATCAGCATCCGCAATTCCTCCCTCGACCTCGTCGTCATCATCATCTTCTTCCTTCTTCTGGCCCTTGCCGGGTTTCCGGAAGTTGCCGCGCCAGTTGCTCTCCTTCCGGTTGACGAACCCAGATGGAGCAGAGATCAGTGGCTCGAAGTGTTCAGCGTCCGAGAGGACGTCGTACCTGATGGTCGGGAAGTCTGTAAGAATCTGGATGGTTCTCCCTAGGCGCTGGGAACATTTGAGAGCCTTCTCGACCTTGACGGAGAGCAGGCGATGCCCGTCTCGGTGGAGCGTAATGGCAGCGTGCACAATCATCTCCGCGCGAGCCTGAACTTCGGCCGTGATAAAAGGCATCTTCAGGATTGTGCGCACCTTCCGATTGAACTTGCTTTGAGTTTCGGTCCAGTCCACCGCAAGAGCCTGGTCCTTCTTGAGGCAGATGGTCTCTGGCTCGGTCTTGAAATCTCCGGTGTGCATCACGGCGCGCATCAGTTCCCGAACGTACGGTGTTGGATCAGCTTCCACATCGTTGACATCGTCGTCGGTAATGGTGAAGGGCGCACGGCGGAGGACGAGTGCTTTGGCATCCGCCAGTGAAGTCCGGTTGATCTGGAAGTTACCAGCCGGCAAGGTCGCGATGGTCCGATTTGGACGGAGGAGGTCTGTCACGGCCGCTTTTGCCAGCGCGGTGCCTGAGACAGACGCGTTCGTAGGAGATGGCGGAGCGAGTGAGTTCACGGATTTCGCTTTCGCGTATGGGTCCTTCGTGGAGTCATGACGCTTTGGGATCTGACCATACGCCCCGAAGCCGACAGGAGCACCACGTTGGCCGTGGCCGTGGCCGTGGCCGTGGCCTTTTGTGCCCATGTTCGCCGTGCCTTGCGGGTGGTACGACTGGCCGAAGTTGAGATCGCTTAGGCTACTTTGCGCGCCCGGCGTCGCCTGAAAGTTATCGTCCGGAGTCGCCTGGGAGATGTTGTACGCGGAGTTGTGGCTCCATGCTAGGGAGGGCTGACCGCCGAACTCATACTGCTGTCGCGTATGCTGGAAGTCGCGACCTGATAGTGGATCTGTTTGAACGGAGCCCGAGTTGGGCCGTGCCATCCAGTCAGGCTCGCCACCATAGGCACCATACGGTTGGTAGACGTGATGGACATGCTGTCCAAATTGGTGAGCGACGTAAATGCCTCCTGAGGATGGCTGACTGCCGTAGTTTTGCTGGAGTCCTGTTGGAATGGTCACGGAGTAGGGCGACTGCATCTGCATACTATGCAACTGTTCCGCAGTCATGATTCCGCGGTACGTCATCTGCGAAGGGTCTTGAACTGACTGGTGGCCAGGGAAATTGTTGGAGGTGAACTCATGCTGAGCTTCGTGGAGATCGCCGGAGGCGACGTGGGAGTTTGCGTCGTGGATCCACTGTTGAGCTTGCGGACGGAAGAATTCGTTGAACTGGTCAATATCGAAGTCAAAGTCGTGGTTGGCCAGGCCGGTGTCGGTTGAGGTGTCATATCCAAGACCGCCATTACCCTGGTCAGCAGGAGGGACGGGAAGGTCGGCCCCTTCTGCGAAGTCTGTCAATGTCGGGTCCACTGCACGGTCGACCTTGCGGTGGTTGCGGTGTGCGCCGTTGTCGAGCAGCGACGTGGTCGGTCGGAGTGGCTTCTTCGACATCGGCGGGTTTTGCATGCTATGTGGCAGTGACATCACACCGAAGCCCCCCATGATGGTGAGCGATGGCGTGAGTTTGCGCGTGTTGCGAAGTGCTGCTGTCACTGTTAGTGGCTGCTCCTCACCTTGCTGGCGACATCACAGACGACATACCGCGTGATGGAACTTGTAATGACTCTCGTCAAGAGATGCAGGCGGTGCGGTGTCAACGATGGTGGTTTGGTACGGGTCCATCAAAAGTTGAGATTGTTGTCGAGTGAAGGGGGTAGGTTGGCGTTTGAGAAAGTGAGGATCGTGGTCCGGCCAACTTGTTGCTACTTCCGTTTAGGGTGGGGCGGAAGCTCCCGCGCACTAGCGCGTTTTGCATGTGAGTGGAGTGAATACCACTCTGCTTCAACCCCAGATACTTGGTAGGGGGGCAAAAAATGTAGGTGCAGCATTGTGGGCAGACAAAGGGAGAGGGATGATGCCTTGCAGGCAAGGAATATACTTTCCACAACTGAGTTATACGTGGAGACCGTCAAGAATACTAAAGGTAGGAGGTCCAGCAGTACTCTCCTCATACGAAGTAATCATGAAGCAGGTGTTTAGTATGAGTATCGTGCCTGCAGGCCGGCAAACTAAATACAAGGCCCAACAGCGTCCGGTCCGAGACCGCCTAAGGCAGGTTTGACTGTAAAAGAACTACCAAGAACGTTGGCAAAGCTAACACACTCGGCCAAATACTTGCTCTTATGTCGCAGATCTTGCAGGCAGATCTCGATTTGACGAATTGTTACCGGCTATTGCTGCGTGGCGACGAGCAATGGCACATTGGGTTGGGTCGAGATGAGCTAGAACAGGTCGCCACTAGCTTCTAGTTGTGCGGACCCCTGCTTCTGTTATTGCATCAGGTGCAAGGGAGACTGGCGGTTCAAGAAATTACCAATGAAAAACAGAGTGGTCAGGGAGATCGCGAAGAGAAGTGCAGGCCGAATGCGTCTATTTTCTTTGTCGACATCATACAGGTCTAGCGCTAGACACCGCCTTGGGATTCAAAGTCATTACAGTTTTCTATTCGACAGACATTTTCCTGGCCGCCTCAAAACCATCGCTCCATCAAGCAAATTAAAGCAGCCCACATAGCGATCTCGAAGGCCTGGCACTTTGCAGCAAGTACGCTCCCGCTGTAATATTATATCACAATCCCATCCTGCACCTTGGCCGCCTCTGTTCGTTGACCGCAGATCCGGAATCCTGCTGCGCAAGCTGCCATGTCGACATTGGGTGCTTGCCTTCTCCCCCTTATCAGACCCTCTCATCAGAGCTCTTGTTGCACAGAATGGAATCCATTCTCACAAGGCAGCACCTAGGCGTTGTGGTACAAAAGCTCCCTGAGAGATCTTCCTGCTTCTCCAAGCAGCTTCTTACATCAGCAACTCATCCAGCATACTTTCTTCCTCGAGCGAAAAAGGTAGCCAGGCTGCGATGCCTATTGTGGGCCTGGGTGCTGGCACCGCAAATGTTGCTAAAACTTGCGTACCGGGGGTCTCTACCGTCGGCGGGTTAGATGGCGCGACTCCGTCCGAAGGCGCCGGAAAATGCTTGGTTGGGGCGTCTGGCGCTCTCATATTTCCCTGACCGTGCAACTGCTGCGAGGAAGAGCAAGTCGTCCCAGGTTGGCGCCGGTGTCAGGTCTTGCTTCCCGATGCCGGCAGCGGCGAGCTCGCTATCTTTGAGGAACTCGCTTTCCATGCCACCACGAGAGACACCGCTGTCTTGCGGAAGGCGAAGGCTCCTTTTCTCGCTCATATCAAGCATCCTCCGTTTCCTTGAAGACTCCTCCGACCCTTCCACCGCAACCCGCTTTACTCCCGAGCCTCCAGCGGTATCTCTGATCAAAGATGGCGCCATCATAGCCGATTGTACTGCGGGTGTCGCGTCTTGCCGGAACTTGTCGAAGAACGTCTGCTGCTGATCGGACGACATCTTGTTCCAGTTGTTCCAGCAGCTGACCACCTTGCGGTTGGCAAATGCATCAGGATTGGCGGCGTACTTCGCATAGTTGAGGTTCTTGAGCGCGGAAGAGCGGATGATGGGGTACTTCTCCAACCCGTCGATCATCCCAAGGATCCGCTCCGAGCACTTGAGCCTCAGATCAGGGCGATTGCGGACGTAACCCTTCAAGCATCCAGCGTGGGAAGTGTCCACAGCGCTCTGGAAGACCTCCCAGGCCTTGAACTCCACCGTATTCATGAAGTCATCATCAGATGTCTCGTGCGTCTTGACGTCCACCTGCGATTTCTGCTGCCATCGCTCCCACCATGCAGTTTCCTGGTCGGTCAGCTGCTCCTCTGAACTGCTCTTCTTCTTCCCAGGCGGGCCCGCATACGTTTTGGTGCAGATTGCCGCCACGATGGCAGAAACCCAGACTGCAGAAGCATCCGTATTCACGGTCCCTACGTCGTCCTGACCGTCGATGCATAGCTTTTCGCGACGTTCTGCGTGAAGACGAGCATCTGCTGCTGATGTGGTACGCAGCTAGTACTTTGGGAGTTGATTACCATGGGTTGGGCTTTCGATGAATGGTGGCCGTGCTGAGCTTTGGTGAATCAGATATGGGTATGCAGCTGGAGTTGGATCAGAGCAAAGAGGTCCGACTGGGCTGTGCGAGGCGTTCGACGGGAAAAGCGAATGCGTAGAGAAGAAGCCTTGGGGCAGCGTGGCCTGTTGGACGGTCGGCTGTGGCAAGGCGCGTCGCGATAAATCAGGTTTTGGGATGTTTGCGGATGCAGCAAGCCTGGAAACATCATGTCTGCGTCTTCAGAAGAGATCTGTGAGTCATGATGTTGAAAGTGCATCACAGGGTGACGGAAGTAAGATGACTTGCTCGCGGGTTGGCCTTCCAGATGATGCGTGAGCGACTCCTCGCTCAAGGACGTGGGTGAACCGGATAGTTGTTGGGGTCTCCGAGAGAACTGTCTAGGCTTCCCACCGCCGGTGGTGTGAGCGGGTAGCTCTGGTTTGATCGTGCGCGAGCCCTCAGGTGACGGGTACTCCGGACCCGCACCTTCTATGGCCTGATACTGGAGCTGAGCTCCATCGTTCTTTGATGGCTGAGACCAGAAGTTGTACGCCATGATCAGCGAACGGGTGGTCGCGTTGACCAATGCTAGCAGCGTTGCGCGAGCAGTGCCTGTGTTTGGACGCGCCCCCAGTCGCTTTGCTGAATACCGCGCCTGGTAGCAAAGCAGTTTGATGAACAGAGTTCAAGTCGAGGAGTGACGTCCCTTGTACACACTGGACCGTTGCAGCGAGCCTTTCGGTCAGGATTCTGCCAAGGTCGAGTCGCTCTGAATCTGCGGTTTGCTTGGGAAGTCTTTCGGAGAGGTTGTGGTGATATGTAAAGAAGAAGGTTGGAGGGTTAGTGGTCGGCATGGGAACATGAGTCGCGTTGATACGGGCGCTGAGCGCACGGGCCACAATCACCCAGACGGGAAGTAGCCGTAAGAGTTGCATCTCCAGAAGACGAGGGGCATCATTAAGGATCTGGAAGCATAGTAACGTCCTCGCTGGCTGTATAAACCTAGCAGTAATCCGCGACAAACGCAGGAGGCTACCGATACCGTTACAGGCGAAGCTGCCGGCCTCATTGCAAGACAGCTTATACATATTTCTGATAGACAGCATAGTATGAGAATTGACACAGCCCGTAGCAAAGGGTCTCATCACGGTAGATATAAATTGATGATAAATGCTCTTGAAATTTAAAATCATGTAGACTCTTCTCTCAAGTGTAGTCGTCTGGATTGAGCAACAGCCCAAGACGAAGCGAGCAAGCAAGCATCGTTATGCAAGACAAAAAAGCAGCTAGCTGTGTTTTCAGTATGCACGTTATAGGGCGGAATGCCTTACCCCGTCACTATACGGCAGCCCGGCTTTCTTGAAGACATATTCTAGGAAGGCACATTATCGACAGTACTACCCTACCGAATCTCACATATATAGGGAACTCACTCTTGAGGACTCGAATGAGATTCGCTGCACCACCATAAACAATAGAAACGTGGTTCCAAGGAGCCCTGCAAGACTTCGCTCCCCGAAACACTCTAGACGAATCAATGCTTTACCTCGCTAGCCCATCGGGAAGACCGTTGTGCTTGGCATTGTAGGCGTTTGGTCTGTAGTGGGATCACTACAGTGGCAATAGACTGCAAGGTAGATGTCCATTGTCGAAGTTATACAGTACACGTGTCGGATCCGGCGATGCATCGTAAACATCCTGCAACAATCGTCCTTTGTTCTTTTCTTTCCTTCCTAGCATTGTTCAAAGAAGTTCCAGGGCCAATGCTTCGAAAGTCTGGTATGGAGTACCGATACACTCCTGCACTATCTGTCCAATTGTAGATTCCAGTCCCTGGGCAGTCGTTCGACCGACCAGGCATGTCCTTGGATGCTCTCGGATCCCAAACCCTTCAAGCAAGAATGAACAGATCGATAGGGAATCATCCCCAGCTAGATCCAAAAGAGTGAGCGATGGCGAAACCTTCCACCTTGTGGCCGAATTCGAGCGTGTCGTTGTTGATCGCCCATATAATACGCAGCAGACCGGTCTTCGTATGTGGGGACTGCCGCCCGGACTGGTTGTATAGGCTGGCGGCTTCCGAACACTGGGCCCGTAACGAAGGGAAGCAAGATGCTCATCGCCTCCTATCCTTCCACCATGGCCGTCAAATCTCAGTCTGGTGTCCATGGTCGCGGCCGTCTTAGAAGTGGGCGTCGAAGCTGGAGCTCGCAGCACGCATTTCATCTCGAACAGCGTCTAGTCGGCTTTGCCTCTTTGAGCGGCAGACAAAGGCAGTGGTTTGTTCTTTTATGCAGGTTCGAGAAGCGCACGCTCTCCAACGTCGCAGAAGTGCATCCAACCTTGATTTTTCGTCTTTCTCGTTGCAACCGTGGCATGCCTAGTAGTCCGCTATATTGATCGATCATGTTCGCGATGCGGTCGTCCCGTATTCGCGCGACTTGCCAATTTACCGTATATTCTGTTCTCAGCCCGTATACAGGCTGGGATGTCGCCGTCAAGCCGTGTTGCGCGCTCAGGCGCCCAAGACGTGACATGCGGTTGCTGTGCCTGCCACATTGGGACTTGGCCCGGGCCCCCTGTCATATGACCGTAAACAACTCCAAGTGAGGTCGCGGATAATCTAACAATACTTACCGCCTCGAAGCATCCTGTCTCTACAACCAAACTTTTCACCAACACAACATCACCTTCCCCCTTCTACGATGCCTTCCATCGTACCTCATCGAACCTGACTTCTGCTGCGCGGAAGTAATACTATCGTTCAGCAACCTGCACTTTTCTCTACGAAGCGCCGTGCGGATCACTACCACCAGGGCCCTCAAGGATTCTGACTTCCAACCTTCGTCGCTGCCATAGTAGTGACACTTCACCTAAGATGGCGGACGATCAGAATTCTCTCCTCGACCTAGCCGACTTCGAGCTAGATCCGTATGTCAGCGGTCCACTGCCGCAGAACGACCAAGATGATCAGTTCGGCGACGCTGGCTCCAGGCGATCACCACTGCAAGGCGTAAGCAACAACTGGACCGAAGTCAGTTAAAATTCCATGCTCCCAAACCAACACTCCTCCAGCACGAACGCACCGCAGCAGTCGCTGATGCCAGGCCAAACCGGCTCCAACGATTACTCGCTCGACCTTGCCGGCAACCTGTCGAACACGTACCATCCCACGAGCGCCCCAGCGCAGTCCCTGATGCCACACCACTCAGAATTCCCCAACTACCATTCGCCTGACCTCACTGGAAACCTCTCCGACGTTTTTCACTTCGGCGCAAACCCGTACCACACCAGCGGCGGTGCGCCTGACCCTCACGCTCAACCTGCTCTGCCTGACCGAGTCGCCTCTTCACCTCGGCGCTGGCAGTCCTTCAACAACTGGAACATGCCAAACGTGGTCTGTGTCGACCCATTGTACCCACCGCCTGGCATGAACTATCACCCATCCGCCACCCCTTATGCCAACACAAGCAACGGACAGTACGGCACGCGACACACTCAGATGGGCAGGGCTCCACGGTTCGAACACTTGAACCAGCAGCCACTTGTGCGTCCATTCCCGGATCAGCATCTGCACACGGACATGTTCGACATGCACCAGTCTCGATCAGGACCGTCCACACCCACAGGTATCCAGCCCAGGCTCGCACCAACACGTCGCGTGGGAACAATCTCGCGAATCCAGTTCTGTCAGGTCCAGCGGTGGTCGAAAGTGTCTTGCGCGCAAAGCGTATGCAAAAGCAGAGTCTCGGACAGCCACGGGAGCATGCTCAACAGGCGTCAGCAAGGCGTCCTCTCTCAGTACCTCATCAAGACAGTAACCACATCG
This sequence comes from Saxophila tyrrhenica, assembly GCF_035928015.1. NCBI lineage: Eukaryota > Fungi > Ascomycota > Dothideomycetes > Mycosphaerellales > Extremaceae > Saxophila > Saxophila tyrrhenica. Next base: position 282,176 of record NW_027041749.1, on the reverse strand, counting down.
ACGCTCGTCTGCGCTCACCCGTGCAGAATATCACCCAGGCCACGCGTCCCAGCAACATCTCTCCCTCGACACAAGCCGCCTCCCCATACAACAACACCCTTGCGGTTGAGACACCAAACCAGATCGGTCCCCATCTGCGTTCATCTGCACCCAAAGCCACTCGGACTACGCGCTCGAGCGGCAATCTCCATCAAACTCAAGCTCGATCTCCATACAACAACGGGCTCACAACGGCTCCGACCCAACCTGCTCCGGCTCAAACCAACCTGGCGCCTCATCCGACTGCTCAACCCGGCCCGAACACCACAGCAGGGCAAGGCCAATACCAGTACGCGCCGCACCCTTCCCTGATCAACGCCCAGGCTTGCAGGGAGTTCATCGCCAGTCGCAAGATCGCCAACGCGAAGTCTGTGACGATCAAAGCGTCCGACGATTGGGTCCAGGTGGACGCTCTGAAACAGCGTCATATCGAGGCAATTTTCCACGCGGTGACGGCGCAGTGGGACCATAGCCCCGCAGGCTGCGAAACGATGAGCGCTGAAGGAATGAAGCGCTACCGTAAGCAACAGCAGGAGGCATATGCGAAGGCTCTAGGCAAGATGGAGGACGCCGAGACCAGGCAGGCTGTCCATGCCTAGGCGTTCTTGTTGTTCGAGAGGCGGTGAACATCCATAAGTATGGGGTGAGCCAAAAGACTCTGGACGTGGTCGTCGCCAAACCGAAGCAGCAGAACAAGGATGTGCCGCAAAGCCCTCTGCACATCCAGAAGTGCAGCGCCAGGATTGCGAACATAGTTCATGTCATCGCAAGCAACAAGCTTGTTGCGAAGGACTTCCTTGATGGGGTGAACCTCGACGACCTTGCGCGCAACCCTCTTTACGTTCTGCAGAAGAAGGTCGGATCACTGAAGAGCAACGGCCGCCGCAAAATTACCAAAGACGAGACCTACACTGAGCTCGAGGACCTCAAGCGGAAGAGCGGGATTGTCGAGCCGAAGGGCGGGAAGCGAAAGCGAGGGCCGAAGACTACTCAAGAGGTGGAGGTCCAAGATGAGGAGGACGAGGACGAGGACGAGTTTGCCGACGAATACCTAGAGGAAGATGATGACGATGACATGAGGAGCGATATCATCGTCTTGGTAGGAAAGCCGGCGAAGCGCCGCAAGAGGAGTGATAAGTGATGGAGCTACGAAGATAAACGGTGAAGCACGGTATTTGAGTGAGAAGGCGTAGAAATGGCTCACCGTCGTGGAAAGGGCATCAGACTTACATAGTATATGGTAAAGGACAGAGGGGCTCACTAGTCACTACGCGCAGGATGATCGAAAGAAGGCGGAATTTCGGGATTGTGGGCTGCTCGGTTTGGTCTCGGGTGAGTTCGGGATCGTTACTCATCCCAAAAGTGACGGGACCTCACCTTCTGGACTGCTCCTCGCTAGGACAGTTGTGATAGCATCTTCCATAGTCACCGCGAACTTAATAAACCATACTTCCCGCCTCATCTCCGTCGTTGTGATTGAAATGACAGCAAACTTACAGACAAGGTGGTAAGCACTCGGCTGTCCGCAGACGCCGTCCAACTGCGACACATTTCCTTTTCAGCGCTGCAGCGTTGCGTTACTAACGATTGGTGCCATGGAAGAAAGCATTGAGGAAGGATTACTTGAGGGTGGAAGTCGTTATGCATCGAACAGACCCGTTGTGATGTACTGTTGATTGCTGACTGTTATAATCACTCAGCACGATTGCTGATAGGCTCACGTTCTGTTTAAACATAGATCTGGGGACCATAGTGGACAGATATAGTGGACAGAAGAACTTACAGGCCTCCCTTCTGTTGATGGCTTCAGGTCATAGTTAATCCTGCTCCTCCGCAGTCCTCACGATGCGACGGGCTCTGTAACAGCATGTCAGCCTCGTTTTCCATACCACACATTATCGCCCCAGTATACCCCTCGGCCTCACTCATCAAGTCAATTGAGGCTCGTCTGAGATATCTCAGTCCTCCGAACAATATATTGTCCAATTGAACATCGCTTTCTTTGTCCTCGACCGACTTCCGTAATGTCTCAGTGACGTTTACGTACGACACCTTCTCGAAGCCCGACACTTGAACTCTTCTGGTGCCTTCAAAATGAACCTTCTCGTGGTCAGTTGCATCTTCTCTCGTCTCCAGAACCCTACCGTAATCCCAGCTGCAACCTTCCAAGTCACCAACCAAGCGTCCCCTCCGTAGAACAAACACTCCCTCCAGACCACCTCCCCATACCATCTCAGGCAAGATGGACGCCGCAACCTTCGCCTCTCTCTTCGACGAGAACGGCGCCCTCATCTCACCAAGCGAAGAGTTCGAGCGGTGGCTCGCATCCAACCCGGATCTCGACACGCCGGTCCCGGACTTCTCGCTCGAAAATCACATGCTTCCAAACGCACCTGGTCCGAGCGTAAACAAGCTTACCAGCCCCCTTCTTTCGTCCCCCGAACAACAAGACGCGATTGAAGCTCCAACTTCTCTTGCACCACCCACCACCGCGCTCTCTCAAGCGAACAACATCAAGGCTTCACCGATCACACCACCCACCACTCTCCCCCTGCGCCGATTCCGCGACGCGCACCTTTCGCAAGCCGCCGCGGATGAGACGCCTTCGAAGAAGACACCGCAACCGCAACCCCACCCAAGCCCCAGCAGTGAGGTCGCGTTCTGGTCGCAGCTCACGCGCATCCGAGACAACCAGGGCCAGGTCGCCACCAGAAGCAACGCGCAACTCTGGAAAGAGCATCCTTCCCTCCAAAAGCAACTGCTCCAGAGGCTCGACCAGGTCCGGTCGAAGCAGCTCGAGATGGCGGCGCAACCACAGCAGTCTGGGCCGTCCAGAGCATCTTCACCCGGACACGGTCCACCGCCGGCTGGCATCTCTTACTCTACCACTCCTCACCCATCGTCTTCTTCCACAACAACTCCCGCCTCAGCCGACACGCACGTCACCCGTCCGACGTCTGCTGCCGCACCGCAGGCATCGGCGACAACAGCGACTCCACCGAGCAGGCCAGCGCTGGCACCGGCGCAAAAAGATACGGCCGGCAAACCCCTGAGGTCGACTTGCGGCAAGTGCAGCGGCGCCCTAGTACTCAACGGGCAGAACGACGGCGTATTCTGCACCAAATGCTTCAAGAAGGAGTACGGAGCTCCCTCCAAGCCGAAAAAGGGATCAAAGGCTCAGCAGGATTCGGAGGTCTCCACTCCTGTCGTGCAGCAGGGCCAGCAATCACAGACACTACCGCACTTGGTCCCGGCAGGGCTGCAGGCGAGTAGCAAGTCGGCAGGCCCCTCTATGATGCCACCATCTCAGGCTGCCCAAGTCCAGACCATGCCAGCGGCTCCAGGCATGGATGCGATCGACTTCGGCCAGTACGCCACCACCCTGGTCCACGACTCGGCAACCGAAGCCCGCAATTACACCATCCACCCCCCATCCCAGGACTGCAACAAGCTCGGCCTCCCCACAGACGACTGGCTGCTTGTCAAGACCACCCTCTTCCACCCTCTCTGCCTCCAACTCCTCTCCGCCTTCTGCCACCCACCATCCCTCGACAACGACCAAGCACGTAACGCCTTCGCCAACGCACGCCGCTCCACCGAGACCTTCGAAGGCAAGAAGATGCTGCAAGCTCGCATCATGGTCGCGGTTCAAAGCGCCGTCGCCCTCCACGAGTTTGGCGTGCCCAAGATCGTGACAGACAAGTCGGCGACTGGGAGGGGCTTCACACCAGACTGCACCTTGACGTGCCACCAGCGGGTGCTGAAGATAATTGAGGTGGTGATGGAGCACGCACAGATTAAGGAGGATCTCGCCAAGGGCAAGAGTCTGGAGGAGTTGGTGCGGAATCCAAGCGATGTTCTGGAACGGAAGTACAATAACAAGCGCACCAACAACAAGAAGAAGATTGCTTCGTTGTTGGCTAAGAGGGTTCAGTCGTTCACGGATGAGCATGACCGTCCGCCGACCAAGGAGGAGCGGATTGGCATGGAAGCTGAAGTGACCGCTCTGGTGGAGGGCAATCCAGGTCGTCGGGCGCAGTCCGCGGCCTGTCAAGACGAGGAGGCCCCTGTCCGGAAGCTGGCAGGCAAGCGCGGACCCAAGCGCGGTCCGAAGCGAGCCCGTGAGGATGACAGCCCAGATATGGACGAGGTTGAAGGTGGTCGGTTTTTGCCTCGTGCAAAGGTCTCACATGACCAAGGTTTCGGACAGATGATCGGCCAGCCGGATCTTCAGCGTCGCCTTCAGGAGCAGCGCGACTCCTTCATCGACACCCCGACCCACAACTCCGCATACGGTCCAGCTCCGTATTCAGTCACAACAGCTCCAGACCAAGCCAGCTGGTTGCCGTCACTCAATCGGCACATGCAGGAGCGACGAGCGGAGGAAGCTGCGACAACGGCAGAAGGCCAGGCCAGCGCCGGCTCCTTCACGGACTTTCCAGTCGCAGATGCCTACGGTCAGGCGCCGCGTAGTGAGGCTCCAGATGCTCAAGGACCTCCAATCGATCAGCCGTACCAGGGAGCTTTCGGAGATGCTTCTGCATGGTCCTGCTACGGCCACGGCTATCAGGACATCATGCAGCAGCGACCGCAGACTGCTGACAGTACGGGCGCTGATGGAGATGCCTCTGGCGATTTCAAGTACGACCCGAACGCCATGGATGACGTGGACTTCGAGGAGTACCTGAATCAGTCGGCCGTTGAGGGTGCGTCTGGATGGGCGTTCGGACAGCCGTGAGATTGGAGGTCAAACGGGTCGGAAGGCAAGAGTTTGAGCGCCAGCGAGCGAAGGCGGGAGACAACTGAGATCGTCAGTATGGCGTTCTGGGAGTTTGGGATTGCTTTTTGTTGCGCAACAAGGCGCTTTCGTTGAGATTTTGCGTGTCCTTTAATGCATAGTGAGGAGAAAGGGGGAGCGGAGCTGGGAAAGCATCGCACGAAGAGAATAAAGGCATGAAGCAACGAGAAGCATACTTACCCTCTCCGGAGGGATCCTGAGCAGGAAGCATGGCATAGATAGAACCAATCGCATGACATACCCATCTTCCTCATTTTACATCAGTTTTTACTTATGAGCAACTCGCTGCGTTCATGTCCACACTTCTATGCTTTCTCGTCTTCGGACTTTCCCATAATCACCATCTTCCGGTACAGTTTTGGCAAGCCTGCATCGGCATATCTGTTGTGCAAAGCCAACACCAGACCTTGTCCTCCATTGCTGCGTTCATATGGCAGAGAGGCAATTCTAGGTCAACGGCCTTCGATGCAATATGTCGCTCGCATCTCTGTTGCCGCCGCCTTCACTCTCCGGCTATAAGTGCATGGCAGACATCTAAGCCGGCTCCGTGCTGTGGGATCCCAGAGGTCTATGAGAATCGTGCAATCCGTGATCCAGGCGGCGAGAAAGTCATTGCGAAGGAAGTGCCGGGAGACTTCAGCGTGAGCCATGATCGATGTTGATGGCTGGCAGACTGGCAGAAGGCTCAGATGGAGCACAAGAAGACTCGATGCCGTAAGATGATGGTATGTTGTAGCAGGAAGGAGAATTTGGGAGGTGTTGGTGCGCATCTTGCTCTCCTTTTCGGGTGGCGTCCCGATCAACCTTACTCAGCGCAAAACTAAAAGGACTTCAACTTTGCTTGGAATGTCTGCAGTACACCCACCTTGAAAGTCAACGTTGCATTGCTCGCCACTGTCATGCGTTGGATGTCCGTACTGTTCACGCTGCATCGGAATGATAGCAAACTTTCTCATATATTAACACAGCCAGGCCGACAGAAACAATGAAGACCAACAGTTCGGGCAAACAGATGGTAGGTCACCTACCAATCTACCGACCCAATTCCTACACGTTTGACGAGTCGGGATGCCGGCGACATGCACAGTGGTAGCCTCAAGCCGCTTGACACGGTGATTGCCGTCCAACGGAGCAACCACGTAAGACACGTCGATCGTTTGTCCTCTGATATAACGTCGAGGAGCCACCTCTGCTCGACTGCTGACATCCGCTTTGCCATGCCTCGGTTTGATCATACCCTTTGTCTGGAAGAATGCCCTCTTGGTTTGGTGCCACTTTCTTTGTCCTTGGAGATTCGAGCACCTCGCCCATTCGATTCGAGCGACGAGTATTGGTGGAGCTTCGTACATCCTGAGGGCGACCTTGTCCGTAACGGCATCGACAGACTAGTTCGCGTTGGCGAGATATGAGCGGTCCGAGCCCGGCCGCCGGTCGTCACATGCCCGTAAGCCGGGACCCCTGGCAACGGACCATCCGGACCCTGAGCTTCAAGACGCGTCCAAAACCTTATACACAAACCACACTCCTGCAAAACTTCCCAAACCACCGCAAGTCACCCCTTCTGCTTCTGCAGCTCTTCAAACTTACCGCTCGATACCACACGCCTTACCGCGTCCCACCACCATGTTCCGCACCATGTCGGCCTCATGCTTCGGTTCAGACATGACCACGACGACGCCTGTCTTTGGTACTCAGCCAGACCAAGCCGGTCAGACACAGTTCAACACGCCTGGCCACTCTCTCTTCCAGTCAACTACCGACCCTGCCGAAATCCCTTTCTGGTCGCAAACCTTCCCCCTCGACATGGCCGACGGCGAGCCTTACGTACTCACAAACGCAGAGGTGTACGCGAGCTGCCCACTCGCCCGCGCTGGCATCACTAACAGGCTCATGGCGTGGCGGTCCCTCAACCTGCCTGGACAGCCGCCAGGTGTAGAGCGGCCGCTGCCTCAACCATACCTCATGGCAGCTCCCTTGACGCCACAAGCTCACGCTTCCGCGATGATCGTACCGCCACGCGTCGGTGAAGACAAGAAAACCATCAGAGCGAGGTGCCAGAGTTGCTTCCGCGCACTCCCCATCAACCGGAACAACGATGGCGTTCGGTGTACCAAGTGCTTCAACGAAGAGAAAGGTACACACGAGACAAAGGTTCCCAGGGAGCCGAAGACGTATAAAGGCGTTCGCAAGACCTCGCTTCCACCGCCGCTCCAGCAACAGGCTGGTCCGCCAGCATCACTAAACGAAGCTCCTTCAGCACTGGCCCGTCCCTTGGCGAACTCGGTGACGATGATGGTCTCGGTACGCCAATCACGCCAGTAGACGGCATGCAAGGGCACGCAAGCAGCCAGAAGCAAGTTGTCACTCCGCTGCCTCGCGTCGCCATCGACATCGGACTGGCTGCACATCATCTGCTGTACGCCTCGGTGGACGAAGCCCAGCAGTACGCGATCCAGCCACCGGTAAAGGACTGTATGCAAGTCAAAGTCAAGGCAGAAGATGACGACTGGACGCTTGCGAAAGGCCCATACTACGATGAGCTGTGCTTGCGGCTGTTGGGGGCAGTCTGTGATCCTCCCGCCCCACTTCCACCAGGCGCGGGCGAAGGCGAGATCAAAGCCCTCAACAGGTGCATGAAGACCCTTGCCGAAAAGCTGGGGTCGGAAGACGGCATCAAGATGGTGCAAGCGCACGTAATGGTCGCAGTCAGCACAGCTGTGGCCATCCACGAGTTCGGTATTGCCAAGGTCGCCTTGCAGGATCCCAGAGGCTTCAAGCCGGACTTCACTTTGACTTGTCTGGCTCGAGTACAGAAGATGATCGAGGTCGTCCGGCATGATCCGCTATGCAAGAGCGATCTGGCGAAGGGCGTCAGCATCGATAAGCTGGCGAGAAACCCAAGCGAAGCCTCAAATCAGAAGACCAGAAACCTGGGCGGTAACAAGAAGAAGAAAGACAACCTGGAACTGGCTAAGGGCTTGCAGGCTCGGCAGGGCGATGAGGGTTCGGTTCTCCTTCGAGCAACGGGAAAGCGGGTCCAGTCGTCGGACATCGCAGCGGACCAGAACATCGACCCCGCCGTATGCGGAACTCAATCCCGTCGTGTCGACCCGCCGTTTGAGCCAGCATCGTTTGGAGGGGTGTCGACTCAACCAGGAGGGTCTGTAGTGGGCAGCACAGGAAGAAAGCGGGCCCATCCGACGGACAGCTCGTATGACCTTGAGACTGAAGAGGGCTTCCGGAGCACGCGACGCAGGACCACAAGTGTCTCACACCCTTCTCAGCAGGTGCAACAGCCATCGTATCGGCAGGATTTGGAGTTCGTGCACCCTCAGCATGGTCTCAGCGCCAACGGCATGGTTGGGTCCGGTGACAGACAAGCGGTTTATGGTGCCCAGTCCGGAGGTAATCAGTCATACGGATTCCGTCCTCCCAGCGAGAGCTTCACAGGTGGTGTGCAGGGCGTCTTTCGGGTCGAACAATCACAGAATCTCTTCAACTCTCTCACCCAAGGTCCATCAAGGAACGGCCGTCCATCTGGAAACAGCGGAGTTTTCAGGATTCGCCGCACCTCCGGCCTACCGCACCCCTTCAGGCACCCCCTTCATCTTCAACAGTCCGTCAAGCTACGCCGCTCCAGCAGAATACGGGGCTGCGTCCAGCTTCGGCGGTTCTTCAGGTTTGTCCAACGGCAGCAGTCATGCGGGACCCAGCTTGTACGAAAGCTATCGGCGTGCAAACTCAACTGGTCCGCTCAATGGTAGCTTCAGTCTCAACACGGGGGAGGCGGTGGGAGGTGCGCAGGACTCAGGCGGCGCGTTCGGAGATCGGTATGTCGCAGAGGGTGGAGCGCCTTTTGAGACTGATTTCGATGAGCTCGAAGAGTTCCAGTATCGAGACATAATCGGAGGTGCGGAGGAGACTCAATGGACTGTTCATCATTGATCAGGTCGAGCATCGGAACGGTGAGCGTGTGATGGCGGACGGGCATGGCGACGGCGGGCTAGGATTGTGTTCAGCGTGGTGTTCGGGAGCAATCAAGGGTGGCAATGCTTGGCCGTACAACAGATGTCAGTATAGAGGCATTACAGCTCTGAAGATGTGCGCGTGCCGGCATGAAGGCACACGAGCCTGGAGCGGTCTTTTTTCTTGGGTTTTTCTTGCTCGCAAAGCGAGGTGGGCACAGCATGGGAGGTGGGAGTAGCATGGGAGGAAAGCATAGCATGGGAGGAAAGCATAGCATAAAGGCATGGCATACATGCACACCATGCAGAAAGCATCGAGCAGCACAGCACAAATAGCAAAGCAGACTTACACACCACAAGCCTCCTCAACTCTCGACACAGAACGTCTCTCACCACGGGCTGGTCCTTGGACCGCTTGATGTACCAACGCACTTACAGCTTTGCCCAATATGGCAGCCGCCCACCGGCATCACTGACATACTGCTCCTTATATCCGGGCCGCATTCTACGGCACAAACGTCTCCAACTTGCTAGTTTTCCCGTTTCCCCAATCAAGCATCTTCATCATCTCTCAGACCACCGCTCGTGTTCCATCGTTGATCCCTTCCGATTTCCGCGGCTTCCTTCAAGTGAGGTGACGAGCCAGTCCACGAGGAGCCATGAACAGACGCAAAGTTTTCGCTGCATTTCTTTCAGCGTGAGTCGCCCCCGCCGACATGGTGCCTGCTAGGATTTACCCAAATATATTCACAGCCCAACCAGACTCGGCCAGAGGGATCTATACGTTGACCCGCTGTAGCTGAAGCGTTCCTACGTGTTCTAGGAGTACGCGGTTCGCGGTGCAGATGTGATATATGCCTGCGTATAGTGCGTTCATCGCTCCGGTCACCATGCTCCCGACCTCCTTGTCGATTCAGCTGATGCAGGCGTAAGTCTGTTGATGTCTGCGGGACGAGCGTGTACATACTTTTCTTCTGCTGTCGCGGCGTCGATGATTTTTGTTGTAGCTCGATTGCGAGTTCCTTGCCCAAGTCTTGCCTCGACCTCGTTCACCAACCAATGGTGTGCCATAGATGTCCTTCCCAAGTTTCTCATGGTCTCCGATCGCCTTCACAGTCGAGCATGTTGCTTGCAGAGGCTCATCCGTAACTCGTTGATGTTGTCGCTGGTAACCCAGTGGCGGTATGTCTTCCAAGATTGTGTAGGTGCTGATGTGATTCTCTTCGCCGTCGAGTCGAACTTTCCAGGTCGACCTGCATAGGAGAACATGTTTATATGCTTTGTTAGCAGGCGCAGTAGTGCTCGTCGCGGCTTCTTCGAGGTCGTTAGAGCATATCGATATCGGTCTCGCGCCTCAACCTTAGTCCTCCTTCGCCACCCTGTCTGCGACGTTCGAAAATCTTGTCTGTCTGCTCTGGCAAACTGTTCATATTCCCTCATAGCTCGTGGTGGTACTTGGAGGTGTTGTGATCAAGGCGCTGTCAAGTACTTCCCGCTGCTGCCGTTGTTGATTGAGTCTGCCCTGGCATGCGCCCAACCCCCCTTGCTTCTGCATTCACTGCACCTCCGCGCAAACCACCAGGATGGCCTCAAACATGCTTCAGCACCTTCACAATCACCACCAGATGTTCTTCACTCCCCAGCACAAGTGTCCAACGATCTCAACGACGAGGTGAAGGCATCAGGCGCGGTTTGTGCCATTCGCGCATGCTTCACCGAAGCCTCACTTGCGTATCACAGCCCTTTCACAGCCGGTCAACACATGAAGTGAAGCTCGCACGTGCGCCCTGGTGTTCGCTTGCCTCTCACCGCCGTGCCATCCCTCGAAAGAGCTCGTGACAGGTCAGATTGGAGGCATGGTCGGTAGGGAATAACGAAGAAGCAGACGCACATGCTTCTGTACCTGTGTATAGCATATCAGCCGAGTAAATGGCCCTGCGTGATACCGTTGTGAATGTGCAGGCCGTGCAGAAGCGTCCCGACCGACTTGCCCGGGCTCCGCCGCCAACTTCATCCTTAAAAATAGCCATATTGCAAGTCTCTGCATCAGGTAAACACCGTGAAAACGCTCCAACAGCAACACCCACCTCCCTGCCGATGATTTGCACGCAAAATACCCCCTTCATGGTCTCTACAACATGTAGAACGCTTTAACCGCCCAGCAACGGCACCGGAAGAGCTACAGGCAACGCGCCAGAGCACCTCGGCGCCTCAACAAACCTTACAGCGGGCGCGCGGCTCGAGCGATGGAACAGAAACAGAGGTGCTAGGCGCCATCGCAGCAACCGACCCATCGAGCCTTCTCGAGCGGCGACATATCAAGAAGCCTGAAGCAGCGAGCAACTCCCACAGAGAGCCGGCGAGCGACCTCCATCAGGCGCAAAAGCATTAGCAGGAACACTGCGCCACGGCTGGCCATCCGTTCCTCCTGCTCGTGCATGAACGCGCCAGAGTACTCAAAGCGGCAAGCACCGACAGCAGACAGTCGACAGACCAGCTCCGCGCTGCACGTAGACATCGGCAGGCGCATTCATCCGTGAAGACTGCGTCACCATTGCTGGTCCCGCGGCGACACGCCAGCAAGCCCTGAGAGGCAAGCATCCCCAAGCAGACGCCCGACCGACAAGCCACACCTTGCGCAGGAGCAGCCAAGAGAGGCTGCGGTCGTGCGATAGGCCACTGAATAAGAGACTCGTTCGACTCCGGCATGCTTGAACTCAGAAGAGGCTCAAAAGTCTTGCTTTGCCATCAGATGGACACGGGCTTCGCGATACCCAGTAAGAGAAGGCATGGAAGAATGACTGGAGTGTCACGATCGCTCACCGCATGTTGCCGCCACAGCGGCAGGAGGCGCTGGCATACAGCATGTTCCCAGAACTAGACCATGTTCCCAATTGTGCTGCTTCGATCGAAGGCATGTGCATCGCAGAAGAAACAGGAGGCGGCCACCAGTCCATGCTACAACCCCGTCAGCACTGCCAAGGAAGCATGGCAGCCGCTGTCTCAATGAGAATGGATTGAAACCAGCTCGTCGATTTCAGACACATGCACTGCTTCGGCAGAATACCATGTTCTCGGGTCGTGATAGCAATGCTTGTGCCGCCCCCCAGGGGTCTGGAGCCTTGCGAGCTGTTCTTCTTCGGCAAAGGCAGTTTTGGAAGGCTGGAACATGACCACCGGTTTCTCATGCCATGTTCATCGGACTTAGAAGCACTGGCGATGTCCTTGCAGTCTCATCTTGTCTTGCTTCCAAAGACCCCGGCCAGAGTGTACGCCAAGAAGCTCGACTGTACGGATCGCCAACGATGGAAGCGTACCGACAAACGAAGCGGCAAATTACGATCCTCGAAACGAAGCAGACAACTCGCTAGCCCATAACACATATTCAAAGTAAAAGAGAGGAGGTACTGAGAGTGATATGGAGAGACCTTACCGTTGGAAGGGGCGTGGGTGGTAAAGATGGAAAGCTCACCGTAAGATCCAAGCGGGACGACTCCACTTTCCGTCCCGACTTCAGACCTCACCAGATGAATCTTTCCATCTACTCTACACTCTATACCATCAGTATGGTATCTGGAAAAGCTAAAATGATGATGAACTTATCTGGAGTCGACGGCGAAGAGCTGGAGAATGCGCAATGATGGCCAGACCTCGCTGGAGAAGATATGAGACGACGCTTGACCAGCATTGGATCCAAGATGCAGTGGGTGGTGCTATGATGCATTGGTGGATGCTGAGACAAACATAAGCACAAGATACGCTGCGAGACTGCCGCTGTTTTCGAAGAAGGCGGATGGTCAAAAGATTACACTGCAGACGCTGCAGCTGTTCGCCTAGACACTCAAGCTAGAGCGTCAATGATTTGCCGCCGCGTCGTCTGATGCATAAAGACATACTACAGGGCGGAGAGAGCGGCACCATCAACAGCTGGCGACACATCCACAAGCTCTCCCAGATCCACTCCGTTCGCCGCAAGGTTCACCTCTACCGCACCACAGATGCAAGCCAGGCTCCCGAACCGTACATCGGCATTCGACACTGCCTCGTGCTGGTACCACGGATCTTCTTCGTACACGCCTTCCTCGTACTGAGCCAAGCTTTGGAAGTGGTTCTGCACCCGCCTGGGCTGCAACTCCCACTGCGCTTTTGTGAAGCTGTCGAAGACATCTGGATCACGCTTGCGAATAGCTTCGAGCGCAGCCTCTACGGCGCAGACGTTGTCATACTCGGGGTCGAGATCGATGGCCGACGGATATCCTGTGTCCAAGACGAATGCGTCCACACCTCGAACATGGAAAAGGGCAGCGGCCACCATCCACAATGCCACCGCCTTGCGAGGAGTACGTCGCTCTGTACGAACGGAGCCGCAGGTGCAATCCTGGATGATCACTGGAGGCGACTCTGTCCCTTCACGTCTCATTGTGCTGGACCTCTTAAGCGACGCCTGGACCTGGTAACGCTCCATCTGGTCTACAGCCTGCTGGTATGCGGCCACATTCGCTTCCCAGCTGCCGCAGGTACACAGCTCATTGCTGAATGGATCGTCTGGCTTCTTTTGAAGCCTATCATGGTCTCCGGCGTTTACGCACGTCTTCAGAAAGCTCAGTCGCTCCTCCTCTGCCAGCTGCTTGAAGTAGTCTTGTACCAGATACGACTGCTTCGGCCAGTCCATCTCCATGTGAGCGTATGCTGAGAATCGAAACCGTCGAAGAAGACCCAGCTGCATCTCCAGCTGCCGGATGAGTGGAATGCTGGGATCAAATTTTTCCCGGCTGATCTCCACTTTGCTCTGGCCGGCGCGCTTTCTGGTGGAGTTGATTGCAGTGTCCAGGAGGAAGAGTGGCATCGCCGCGCGAGGTCTGCGGACAGTACAGGCACATTGGAGTCCACGCTTCAGCGGCATATCAAACACGTCTTCCACGCGGTCAACGCTCAGTACAAACGGAGCACTCCATGCAGTGACGATCGATGTGGCCAGGTTGCTGAGGTGCCCTCGGCGCACACCGTACTGCTGCTCTGCTTCCTTACGCCGCTTCAATCTGCTTGTCAAAGCAACGAGCACATCACCATCCGCCGTAATGGCATGTCTGTCCCTCTTCCTCTTGGGAACTTGTGGCGGCGGCGGCATTTTCCTACGATCCTGCTCTTCCCTCACCAGCTGCTGACTCCTCGCCGCCGCTTGACGATCGGCCTCCGCTCGGCTCTCGAGTGCGTCTAGACGAGCGACAGCCACCTCTTCACCCGCTGTACTCCCCTCGCAGGCCTCACGGGGCTGGAGAGCCTGCGCTGGCGGCGTCTTGCTGCGGTCTTCAGCCTCCTGCCCACCATCTGCCACGGCTTGACTTTCTTCTGCCTGGCTCCTTGCACCGATGTGACCGCTGCTGTTGCCGATGCCCTGCTCGTTCGATCGCATTGTTATCGCCTGAAAAGAAGCGTGGTCCTGGATCTCAGCGGCGATGTGGCTGGTCCTGTTGCCCATCGCCGTCTCTTCAGTCGCCTTCTCCATTGATCAATGGAACTGCTTGCTTGGACCTGGCAGTCCTTTCAGCTTGCCACTCCCGTCTTTGTGGGTGCGTTGTCGATGACAAGGTCGTCGTCAAGCAAAGCTCCGCACCGAGGTCGCAAACATACCACACCGCCAAGACATCCGAAGATCGCCCGAAGCGCCACAACATGAGACTACCACGCCAGCCCAGCACCACCAGAGCTCAACAACCACAGTGGCGACTCGTTCGTAAAGTAAATGCGACTGCTCAGAAGGAAATGCCCATTCACCTCGCACCATCCCCATCCTCCCCCGTTTCCTGTAACAAAAGACGTCCGGCCAGGGGGCAAGCCACAGCCAGGTACGTCCGCCACCTCTTTTGCTGTCTATATATTCATTTCCAAAAATTTGGCTTCCAGGCTGGGGGCCGGCGTGACCCAGTCGCAAGAGGAGGATCTACTAACCCTGCCGCTGCCATGCCATTGCCATGTCAGCTGCCTTTAGCTAGCCTTTAGATAGCCTTTCCTTTGTTAACGTACCTTGGGTTATTACGCCCTGCTAACATCTTCTTAGAGCTGATCGATTCAGCTTTCACAAGCTTCAATCAATAAACTGCTACTGGGGTCAAGGCTTCCAACCACCAGACGTTCGGAGGTTTGATTCCTTCAATCCTTTTTTTCTCCTTCGCTTTTTCCTCTTTGGGCTTTTCATTGCGGCTGATGGTTGTTATCACGCTCTGTATGGTCTTCTTCTTGCTCCAATGTCTACCCCCAATGACCTGCTGTTGATGACGGCGGTATCGCGGTAACTGTCAAGTAACGGTGATTGTATTCCCTTTGCTCTGACTACAGGTCCTCGAAGATAAGGCCTTACCTTTTGCTCCATTGTATGTCTCAGTGCCCCGTGATACACAGGAAAGTATCACCGTGACTGTCGTGCGCACGTGGTGGGTGGTGTTGTTCCTTTTGCTGTCATGCTTAGGTACATGCTCCGATACCATGCATTCGGCGAAGAGGAACACCACCGATCGCACTCACTCCACGAAGGAACACCGACAGTAGTCAACGAGGTAATAGCTTTCCTTGTGCTCTACAATATGCCTTCTCACCCTGCCTTCTCCCTCAATAGTCCTTAGTAAGTATCAAATCAAGGCAATGTTGTTCCCTCCCCTCCCTCACCAACTCCAAACCCGAACGCATCACGACCAAGTCCCCTATCAGTCAGCGCGCCAAGCTAAACAATTATACTGATGCTACAAAATTCGTTGCATGTGCTGGGGTCGGGGGACCTCAGTAGCAGGACAGATAAAGAATGAAGCCGCCATCCCCCGTCGAGCTTTGCCAGCTCATTCAATTAGCTTTCCTTTGTGCTTTACTGTTATTCACCTGTTAGAGTTCACCTGCTGACTATTCAATTCTGAGTGTAGCGTTGATTGACTATTCAACGCTTTGGTCTGTTCGAGATCGGTTCGAGCCCGGTCTTTGGCCTGGAGGTAGGCGATGATCATATTTTTCCTCTTTTGGCAGTTGCTTTTGCTCCTGATTGATTCATTTGGGTGGGTGGTCTCGAGGGGAGGGGAGGGTATGATGATCACGGTGAGACTGATACACCTTTTTGCTACTGACCGCGGTGGAGACACGGGTGAGAAGGCCTACGGTCACAGTGAAATTACTCTTGAGTTGTTCTTTCTGCTGCTATCTGGGTGGAAGACAGGTGTTCCACGCTGTACGACCGTTGTTGAGGAGCGTACATTGCTCGTCGCGCTGCGTAAGTTTTCAACCCATCACCACCGTTTCAGATCAACTACCTTCCACCACCAAAACATCTCATTTTCCCCTCTTCGTCCATTCTTGACGGCGTGAGAAACAGCAGACATCTTTCCCTCTCGCGCAAGCAAGAGGAGGGGCGGAGTTGAGTTGTTGAGGCAGGCGGTATTCGATTCATCAACAACGCCGATCGGTCGCGACCGTACTGCGAAGGACGATGATCTTTCCACGCTTTTGCTCACCGTACGGATCGCGACATCAGTAGGACGCACTGCCATCTCTACACCACCTTGCAAATGCCTCAGAGGACCTCCACCGCCATTGCCGCCACCATGAAAAGCGGCAGAAATGTGCCTCGCACCGGCAGAGAGCGGAAAGGTCTTGCTGCGGCGACTTGCAAGATTGCGACGACACCGAATCCGGTCTCACTTGCGCCCCTTCCAAACCTCCCAGTCTCGAAACAAAACCAGCGACGGCGATGTCTCCCATCTCCTTGCGGCGGGAAAGCACAAAGACGATGCATTGCAATGGCACGGTACTGTTGCGCTGCGGAGACCCCCTGACACCACCCTCAAGTCATTGCATTGCCTGGCAACGCACTGAAGTTGCGACGATGCGGCAGAGATTTGCGCAAGGCAAGGAACAAACACTCTGAGTCACGAGAGCAGGCAACCCGCCATGTCCGCTTCTTCTCCTCTCCAAGAGTATGTCGGCACGCGCGGCACGCACACCACCGCTTCTCATACGATATGAGGTGACGGAGATACGTTGGAAGAGCAGCGGAGGTGCTACCCTCCATCGTGCACCGCTCCACGATGTTCAAGAGCTCCAATAGCTTGAACTGATAACTGCCACCTACTGCTGGCCACCCTTGAGCTCACAGAACTGGGTTTTCCGGCCCTTCCAGTACCCACTACATCTCCGCATACCCTCCGCGCAAGCATCACAACATGGCTTTGCCGTCGTCGCACTTCCATCGATTGTGTTCGAGAGATAACCTAGCGGGCTGCGACAGAAGCCGCCGATAACACGAGCGACGCAGCTCGTACGTCCATAAATCCGCCTGCTCCTACCAATCAGCACCATGCGGTGCGTCCCACAGTACGATCGGTCCGGGATTGCGCGGCGAAGATCTTGCGAAGGAGCATCGCGCGGAAGACACCGTTCGGCGAGCCGTCGCTCGCCGCCGTTGGGATAACCATGGCGGCACTGACAAGACCAGCAACCTCCACTTCTCAACTTTCTGAACAGCAGCGTCAGACCCTTCTCGAGCGAGTGCGGCACAGCAAGTCACGAGCTGTCACAACCTCAAGAACAGTAAGACGGTGAAGTCAACATCTCTACCAAATCATTCGACTTCTGATGCGGTCGACGGCCACCAGGCCAGTGAACAGCATCAAAGATCGACGCAAGCAACTTCCGACGGCACCAACAAGAAGTGTGCTACCGAGCTAATGTGATCTTATATCTGGTCACGGCGACAGATACCACTACCGCCATACGCTCTGATCGGTCCCTAATGGTTATCCCGCCTCAGCTTCCGCCCGAGCTTTGTTTCCACCTTCTCCGCCATCCACGAGAACCTAGTCTTCATAACCGCAGCCGGAGAACGTTCGCTACAGCCAGTGCAAAGAGAGTGTGATACTCATATGGCACTGGACACACCTGTCAGCAATATGCGTTGTTGCCCGAAGACGGGAGAAGCGGCACAGTGTTCTCTTTTGGCGGAAGTGTATGGACGGCCTGCTCAACGCTTTTACGTCCGGACCTCCGTCATGGAGGTATCACG
Organism: Saxophila tyrrhenica; assembly: GCF_035928015.1. Taxonomy (NCBI): domain Eukaryota; kingdom Fungi; phylum Ascomycota; class Dothideomycetes; order Mycosphaerellales; family Extremaceae; genus Saxophila; species Saxophila tyrrhenica. The sequence continues at coordinate 264,334 of NW_027041749.1, read as the reverse complement.
ACCTACGTCCTTAGATCTGATCGGTCGTGCTGGGCGAGAAGCTCGCGATGTGGAAGACGCTTATAGAAGAAGAATGTTTGCGGAACGAAGCGTGATAGACGAAGGTACAAGAAGCGTACGAGGAATGAAGGCATAAGTACGCACAATGCAGAGTCGATAAATGCCGTCCGAGAGTGTCTCTCGCCAGTCTGAATACCAGCAGCACAATCCTGCATGGAGATCTCGTGAATCTCATCACCTTGCAAAGACCAAAGCCGACACCATCTTTCAACGCAGTGCAACCAGTGGCGGACTCTCAGCAATATGGTGAATGTTGTGACTCCCAGAAGCATACCACCGCATACGATGCAAGACCACAGCTTGATGAGCTCTTCTCCAATGACAGTGACTGATGACCGAAACATCCTCTGGCTTGACTAGAAGTCTCGTCGTTGGTGGGTAAGGGAAGAGCGCCTTGAGGAAAGCCAAATCGGGAAATAGAGAGCGAAAAAGCACGTGAGCTACCTGATTCGGCCAAGACTCCAGGGCTGAAACTGATGCAGCGGGACGTTGCCGGCCGTACTATTGGCTGCTATACGTCTTGATGCGAGTATCCTGGCAGATGTTCAGCTGGCTTCGTGTTGTTGCGACCGAGCATGGCTCATATACTCTTCCTGCGGCAGGAGGAAGCCCAAATGCTTCGGAAAACGCCTTCGTATAGTAGCCCAGTATGACGGTGCCGGTGAACCGCCAACGAGCTAAGAAGCCCAAGACGAGGACAGGCTGTCGGACATGCAAGTATGGCATCTGTGTGTATTCATATCTAACCGCAGAGCATGAGGTTGACTTCTCTCAAGAAGCAGACGTATCAAATGCGATGAGGCGCGGCCGGCCTGCCGCAAGTGCAGCTCTTCTGGCCGAGAATGCGGCGGCTACGAGGTGCCTGCTGCACACCTCCCTGGGAGCGAGTGCATCAAGCGGCCATTATTGCCCATCAGCCGTTCGTATGACTACGCTCCGCTCTTCGTGGCCAAGCGAACGATTGAGCCTTCCAGTCCATACGCAGCACGGGAATGGTATGCTGTAGACTTCTTCCGTGGCCAGTCAGTGTTCCAGTTGCCGGGCTGCTCTATGGTGAACTCCTGGGAGACATTGGCCTTGCGACTCAGCCATTCGGAACCTGCCATCCGGTCAGCGATCATAGCCCTCGGCTCCATGCATCGTGCTAGAGGTTTGGAGCCGCCTAACAAAACCTCACCGACTCTTGAGCCCGAGCAGTATAGCTTCGCTCTTCAGCACTACGCTCGAGCGGTCTCGGACGTCCAGAAAAGGCTCACCTGCGCCAGTCCTGGGCAGAGGTCCGAGAATGTTGAAGTCACCCTCCTGGCTTGTTTGATGTTCATGACATTCGAACTGCTGCAAGGCTCGTATGGCGTCGCATTGCAGCATAGAGCTATTGGTGTCAAGATCCTCGGCGAGCATGTGGCAGGGTACTCTCGAGATACTGGAATTCGACCTAAAATCCGTCTGAAACCACGGCCGAGCTCTGCCATCGACATTCTCTCACAAGCCTTCGTTTGTGTTGACTACGACCTCTCGATGTCGGGAAGCCTGGTGCCGGAGCTATATGCCACTATCGAGGACCAGTCCTCACCACCCGCGTTCGAGACGCCGGATGAAGCCAGACTCCATCTCAATGTCCTGGTGAACTCAGTTTACAGGGTTCGATCACAGCTGGAGGAAATGGCAAAGCAGGAGATGATCAAAAACCGCATCATGCCTCTAAAACTCTACGAGACCGACCGAGGGTGCTGCTGGAATCAAAGCAGGAGCCTGAGGATAACTCTAGACGACTATCCCGAGCTTGAGGCCAGTATGTCTGCTGTGGAGGGAGATATCGCAGGCTGGTCATCGAGCTTTGCTTGCATGCCGCCGCCCGTTGGAGAGGCGGAGAAGGCGTTGCGGATGCTACTTCAGATACAGTTCCTGCATGTGAGTCTGATCTTGACATTACTCTCTCTTGATTACTTGGCTATGCTAACTCGTCTCTTTTTCAACCAGGCGTGGGTGTTAACAGCTACATGGCGCAGCGCCCCCGAGACTCGATACGACCGCTTTTTGCCCGTCTTTAGCAACACCGTTAACAACATCGAGCACCTACTCACCCTCCGCCCGAATCCCGAACGCCCTGACATCGAACAACAACAAGGCGAAGGATCCGTCTGGCGCCTCATCGGGCGCGGCACCGGCAGCATCCTGGCCCTTCACCTCATCGCCACCAAATGCCGAGACTCTGCCGTAAGATGGAAGGCAGTCTCGCTACTCGACCGGATCAAGCTCCAGGAGGGGCTGCTTTCAAGCGTCCTCTTGGCACCTTGTACTGAGCAAGTCGTCGTGCTGGAGGAGCAGTGGGCGAGGCGTATGAACGGCATGTCCGAGAAGGCACCGCTGAGATGTAGCGATGTGCCGGAGGAGGCGAGGATCATTGAGGTTTCGATTAATGCTAATTCTTCGAATCTGGGTATTGCTGGGCTGGTGTATTCCACCTGCTCACCAGAGTGGCCTGGATTTGTCATGGATGAGCATTGGTTCTCAGTGGTGAAGACGGAGGCTTAAGAGTCTGCTCATCAGTAACAGCCAGCGCTCAAGCTCGTCGAAGATTTCGCAAAGTTTCGAACCGTAGCCACCAGCTCGAGTATCAGCGAGGAAGAATTGTCGACGTTTTGCGGCGAACCACGCCTTTCGTACAGGTGCGAAGCTAAGACTACATACCCACGAGCACAGCCCACCACCCGGCAGCCGCCTCAACTATCCTACATCGATCAAGACCACCGACGTCTTAAGCCTCTCCATTCAAATGGCTCGAACAAGCCCCGTTCGCTCCCAGTCACCAACCTTCGACACAGCCTGCATGCACGCGATGAAGACGTTTACCGTGGACTCGTTACGCACAACGCCATTCATGGCATCTTGCCCGATCTGCTGCCACTTCGATTTCCCGGCGGTCGAGATGTCATTACCTCCGCTGTCTCGAGTCATGTGTAGAACCCGGTTGCAGCAGCCGACGATGTGCCTGGCGCCATCAACGATGGCCTGCTTCATGTCTGCGTCGGAGGCACCCAGGTTGCGAAGCGCGTTGACGTCCACGTAGTCTATCTGGCCATTGATGAAATCCTCTGCGACCTCCTGGGCTGGGTTATCGTCGCTCATCGTTGCGGTTGGTCGGAGGAAGAAAGGTGCGTTTGGTGTGTTGTGGTTGGGAGACGGCTTCGATGTTTGAGTACAAGTTGGTGTGGGTGTCTTTCGAGCTGAAGAGGCGAGAATGGTATGTGGATATGTGGAAGTTGCGGAAGAACTTACGGTTGCGGCGAAGAGTAAGAAGCACTTATACGACGCCCATGCCATAGGACCATATTGAATGTATGCTTGAAGGCCTGCGTCCGCAATGAATATCAGTTAGCAACCGACCACGTCGGACAACTTCTTTCATTCACCTTAGCCACGAGTCCCTGAGACTGTCGACTCAGGTACTATGACCCGCATTCACCAGCAGCTTGTGCCAGCTGAATTCTTCGCCGTCGTGCTTCTTCTGTTCTGGCACTGGCTTCACCACCTACCACGTACTTTGATTCCAGCTATCGAAGATTGATCAGCCGGAGTAGGGCACAACGGCTACAATGCAGTGCCGTGAATGGCGACCTGACCTTCGGACCCTGTAAGCTCGGGTTCATTTTAGTCGTCATATCCGCCGGCAGTAGTCAATAGAGCTTGCAGTATGTTTCCTTCAGAACGGACAGCACTCAGGCCGTGTCGTCGGTGTCACGGCAGGCTCGCGGCGTCAAGACCATTGTTTCCCAAGATACACGGCGACGTATTGAAGGAGGCATGTTGTTGGCTGTTTTCTAGATGCACTGTTTGAGTATTGGCCAAAGAATGAGGGTGGTCCAGATCTCCATCAGGCGGTTCTCAATAAGTGTTTTCGTGTAGCCATAGTAGATTTCTTGGGTCATTCATACGTCGTACCAGTTTCTTTCTTCCAGTTTATCGCTACCTACGATGATGACTTTTCCCCGAACTTCACAGAATTGCGGGAACAACTATGTGCTTGGTCGAGTACATGTCTTGGGATGAGAATGAAGATGATGTTGTCTCAAGATGCCGCGGAAGCGGAGACGGCAGCGGAGACGGCGCGGGCGGGTCTGGACCGCACCTGACGTCGGTAGGCCTGTTGTCTCTACCACAACTACACATTTACAAATGCTAAGTGCAATTCCGTTTCCAGGCAGTCAATCGTAGAGACTTCGCGATGTCTTGCGATCTGCTTGAAGCGCCAGCAGAACGTAGAAGAAGACAACAAGCCAACGTCGAGCGCCATCAGTCAACACATCGAGCAAACGGCAGATAACAACTACTAAACCAGATCTAAGACCCGCGATGGATCAGACGACAGTAGCCTCAAACACCTCTTTGATCCCCTCCGCCGCCATGGACATCCTCCTGGCGGTACCACGATTCGCGCAACGAGCAGGCCACTTCGCTTTGGGCCACATGCCAGAAGCCGTCGACAACATCGCGGGCAAGATCTTCAACGGCGGCAGCGTGATCGCGGACGCCACGGGACAGCAGACAATCAATTCCACCATCACCAACACCAGCAATGATCTCGCGCAGGCTACTAATTTCGTACTGAATCCGGAACTCGTGGAGTCTTGGTTCAAGGAGGGGGCAGAGGACGCCACATCGTCAATGTTTGGGATGATTCTCCAGGGCATGAAAAAGATGGGAAGCATGGGCGGTATGTTCTCGTACTTGACGAGCAGATGGGCTCTGGCTACATTTACGGCGGCGATCATACTCAATCGGACACAATTCTACGCTTCGAGCAGGGAGAGCTTACGGCTGCCGTGGTACGTGCGGCTGGCGCTGTATGTCGTTCCAATTTGCGTATTTCTGGCGCACCTCCAGATCATGCTGGAGGCGTTGAGATGCCAGACATCGCCGGACTTTGCTCTTCTTCGATACGGCGATCCGTTGAAGAATCTCGCCATCGATTTTGGCGCTGAGGGTGGCTTTTTGTACAAATTGAGCTCAACATTAACCCCGTGGCAAAACGACATGGAAAGTTGCACACGGCGCGGCATGTCGCTGCCAGCCATCGACAACGATCGTAGCCTGCTACGGGGCTCAATGTCTCTACTGTTTGGCTTTTTCCTAAGCTTGTGCACCTACCAGCTCTTTGAGACGCTGAGTTGCTCGCTGCAGGGCGAACGCACAAGGCCAGAAACGGGCATGACTCTCTTCGAACACTCGCTTGCCTTTGCAGAGTGCGAGGCCATGATCAGCAGTGCCCTTGGGTTTGGATTCTTCGGGCAGCTACGGCTTGACGGTGCTTCAAGTGCCAGAGCCGAAGAGAGTAACGGTCCGATGGTCTCTCGCGCTGAGCTTCTCCAGCGACTGAACGTGCCGCCTGAGGTGTTGCTGGTCTGCGTGATATCCTGCCTTAGCCATCTCAGCAGTTCAATCCTGGCTGTCACAGGCCTCCGACACAAAGTTCGACTCGTCAACACTGGCATATGGGCTTCTTGCTACATGACTGCCTTCGTCTGGAGCTTTGCCAAAGTCATCGTGAACCCCATCGACAACATCGCAGACCTGGGCGTTCTGCGATTCCCGACCGTATGCATTGTCGGCTTCATCCCACATTTGCTCATACTCATCGGCATCATGACCTGTGCCGTCATCTACGCTGTCGCGCTTCTTGTCACCACCCTCTCGGTGCCAGCAGAAGTTGGCAACGGTATGTCGTTTCGGGAACGCTTCGCCTGGGCCTACGAGAACCTCCAAGCCAACGTCCAATTCTCGCCCGGCTCTCGTATCCAAATACGGATGTCTGACGATTTCTACAACACCCTGCTCAAAGTCGGCTTCGCGGTTCTCACCGCTGCCAGCGAGGCCGTCTACCTTAACGAAGGCAATCGCATCAAAGTCGCGCAAATGACCTGGTTGGAGCAGAAGCGCATCGACGAGCTTGCCAGCAGCATGGACGAACGCAAGAAGCTTGCTGTGCCCTCGGAGCTGCTGGATGAGGACATTGCGAGAGGGCTTGAGTTCACTGATCATCACAACCACGCCATCTCCACTTCGCCGTATGCTCGTGAGCGAAAGTCAAAGCCGAAGAAGGGTGATGCGGAGAAGCCTAGTGCGAATGAGCCTGACAGTGGCTTGGGTCTGGCGAACCGTAGGAACAGGATGCAATTGACGGCTGACTTCATCGCGGGCATGTTCTGGTTGATTGTTGGTATTCAAGCGAACATCGTCCTCGGTGCTCTCCGCAAGACAGGGATCGCATATCAGCCGAGCTGGCTACTGAAGGCTGCTGGAGTTGGCGAGAGACAACGGCGCCCATCCAACCCTATACCGGACAGCCGCCAGAGTGAGCGAGCATTCAAGATGCTGGATGATCAAGGGCGCCTAGTGCTGCCGCTCGATCGTCTTATTGATGTCGAGCAAGAAACGCGGAAACGACTCCAGCGCGAAGGCACTTACGCTGGCGAGGAGAGCCTGAGCGAGACTCTCTACAATTGGTGGGGCAAGGGAGGATGGTTCGGCGACCTCGACCAAAGCGACGACTACCAAGCATCAAACATTGATGACGACGACACGACGAGCATGATTTCCATGTCAACAAATGCAAGCACGGATGACGACTGGTCCGATATGTCAGACAGCGGCCGCCGCACACCCACTCAACTCGACCCGCATGGCGATCGCAGCTACGAACCTACCTCCGAACCAGAAGGTCTGAGCCACCTCGCCCGCCTGCTCAACCCGCAATCACCAGACGACAGAGAAGAAGCCCGCCTCCTCTCACATACCTTACAGTCCAACCGTCCGATGACTCGCTCGCAGTATCGCCGCGACACCGACCGCATCCGCGCCCAGCTCCTTGCCGGCCTCCGCGCACAGCCCGCTCAACCCCTCACAGACGAAGAAGAGGAGCGAGACCTGGAGCACTTCATCCTCGAGCGGCGCTCGAAAGCCGGTACGCAAGCACGGCAAAGCGGGACCTGGGAGTCCGGCGCCGAAGGTATGGGTGCTGGTGGACCGCAGTGCGTGGTCTGCCAGAGCACGCCGCGAACAATATTGGTCTGGCCGTGTGGATGCTTGAGTATGTGTGATGAGTGTAGGGTTGGGTTGGCTTCGAGGAACTTTTCGAAGTGTATCTGTTGTCGGACGGAGATTGCGGCGTATTCGAGGCTTTATGTGCCATGAGCGTAGTGCAAAAAAGAAGTAGTGGCATCGTTTGAATGTATTGCGTCTTTGTACATTGATGTTCTATTTACATTGCCATTGCCCAAAATTCCCTGTTCGCAAATTGGTGTCCACTCTGGTGAACGCTGACTGTCGAAGTATATCTTACATGCTACGAGCTTTTGTCCCATCCCTCGTCAAGTCATACCCACCGCAACTACCAGCCCACCCCTCACACCTGCGCCTCCTGCCCCGACTTGCTCTCACTCGTCACCTCAAACCTCTGCTCATACCTAATAATCGGATGCTGGCTGATCCCACTTCTGCCTGACCCCACACTCCCATCATCCCGCTCCTCCTTTCCCCTCGCTTCCACATTCGCCTTATACCCCGTCTTGCCCGCCCGATTTCTATCCAACTTCTCCCCTGAGTCATCATTGCGCGAGCCCCAAGAACGGAGCACACTACCCTTCTTCCCGCTTTTGGAGAGCGGTTTCATCCCGTACGAAAGAGCGCTCGCGTCCCTAGCATTCCCGCTTTGGCCAGCAGACGTCGCTTTGAAAGTCTCGTGTTCGCCCCAGCCGTGATTCGTCTCGAAGGAGGCGAGGAAGGATTTCAACGCTATCAGGAGCGCGGACAGAAGCGAGTAGCCTAGGTTCAGCTGCTGCCAGACGACGGATCCGACGACTGCGAGACCGCTGTCCTGTGTGTTGGAGCGGGTATCGAAGGCAGCGATGTGATGTGCGTGGAGGGCGGCGAAGGCGATGCAGCCGAGTCGGAAGGCTAGGAGGAGGGTGACGGTGATTTTGAGCTTGGGTTGGAGTTGGAGGGTGGAGATGAAGATTGTGAAGGCGATGAAGACGGCGACTTCGAGAGTGCTGTCGATGGTGGCTATGGCGATCCAGCGAGGTGTCTGTTGGCAGTCACATTTCAGCCATTTAAATCCTTTCTGTGATCATACTTCGTCCGAGTGTGTGATAGGACATACCTGGCTCGGACAAGAGTCGAATCTGCTGCGCGTCAGGAGGTCGATCGCTGAGCAATCAACCGCAACCACGAGCAGAGATGCAATCAAGCACACGACAAGCACACCGTGGAAAACCCAACATGCCATCCGTTGGAGCTTCTGATCAGGGGCGAGCAGTCGCTCAACGGTGCAGACCACGGAGTGCTTGATGACATAGATCGTAACGACGAAGATTGCTTCTGAGGCCAGAAACACCTGGTATCAATCAGCTTGCATCAAGAAGTCATTCACAAGTTATGAGCGCACCTGTCCCGCCGATGCTACGCTATCCGAAGACAGCTCGCCCGTTGATCGTCCAAGACCATGTGTCAAGCCCCCAATAACAGTGCAGAACTCCACGAGAGCAACGACAAATGCGCCAACAATGACATAGTCATCGCTTCCAAAGGCTCTTAAACGTGTCCATACCCTCGCTGCAACGCCCAAGGCGACGAATGTCAAGCACAGCAGGGTTGACACCCATATCGCGCTTCGGTGATCCGTTGGAGAGGATGAAGCGAATGGTTTATTAAATGTAGACATGTTCACATTCAAAGAGCAACAAGAGTCCAGACATCAATCGTGTTGGACGAGCATGCATGTTGTACCCCCCAAGGGCCAGGCTGGCCAGCCATAACCTCATCCTCAACACTGCAGCAACCACACTCAGCCATCTACGCGAACACCTCCTTGTGCTCGAACTTTGTCCACGCCGCAAAGGAAAGTCCTCTGACAATCAGGTACCAAATCCCCGTCCTGCGCCATCAAATCTGCTAGCTTCAAGCCACAGGGCGTTGTGCATAGAACCTGGCGAGACTGAGGAGATCTCACTCGCTGGGCACTGGCTGTGAACTGCCGGGGAAGCGGATCGCGTTTTGCATCTGGGCCCGATGGTCGCCAGGATATTTTCCGTCACATGTTTGGGAAGGCAAGCTTCAATTTTCCACCAAGGGGCTGAGACTTACTACTTTGACGGTGAGGAAAGCTATCACCCTGCTCTCGTTGCCTTGCTCTGCTTGCCTCGTTATGCCTTTCTGGCTATTCGGCATCCCGGCCTGGCATCCGGGGACATTGCATGGCTGTCTGCTGTACCTCGTTCGGCGCAGTGTATGAAATATTATCCGAACAGTAAAACCAGTATCCATGCCAGGCACAGTCACGCATGCGACCTCACAAGCCGCGTCCGTGTCAAATATTGAGGTACTTTCGTGTCGGTAAGGGTAAGAGGTTGTTCACCAATAGCAAGGACGAGATGAAGTCCAGAAATGCAGGTTCACCTCGCTTGCAACCTGGCGTCTGACTTTCGGGGAAGAGATTTAGTTGTCCCTTAAACCCGGCTAGTCTAGTGTCTCCAGTTGAGCAAGGAATCCAACCACCAACCACGCTCGGACGTGGCTTCATCTATCGCTGCAGCACCGGCTAAACCGTGCGCATGCTCTCGAGTTGCAGGACATCGAGGTCAACGGGGAGCAGGAGAGACAAGCCACCAGAATGATCATGATACCGCCAGACGTGAGCTCGAAAATGCCGGCATGGAGCGCGCAACAACGCCAGGAACCGAGCTGGAAAACGCCCAAGCACGAGCTCGTGAGGCACAGCACCCCCGCGAATCTAGGGCAGGCCATGCACGCACAAGCATGGCGCACAAGCATGTTCGCGTGGGAGCCGGCTTCAAGGGAGCGGCAGGGCGGATGTGCGAGCACTATCCGGGGGTTGTTGGTCTCGATCGTCGAGTCCGGAGAAATGGGCTTCCAACCATTGCGCAGGAAATCTGCCGACGCTGCAAGGGAAAGAGAGCTCGCTTCTCCTTAGTCCCTCATCCGATATGGCCATGGCTGGGGTCGAGCTCCAGGCTGGCAGCTGTCCGGCAAGCATGAATTTCCTTTGCCCGTTGCCCTAAAGAGTGCAGTACTGTATCTTTCACAAGCTCCTTTCCTTCTGCTGTACCACTTCTGTACGCTCAGAGGGTCTGGATTTTTCGTCTTTCGTTTCTGCGTGGTTTCGAACTTCATCATGGCGCTCTACGACAAATCCCCCAATGTCTCGCACACGGGCGGCGACATCATGTACGAGCAGGATGCCCACGAGATGCACGATGTGTACAAGTCGACGGCGACGGATCAGAGAGACATGATACGCATGAACAAGCCTCAACAACTGAGGGTACGATTAGACGCCTACACGTTCCAACCTTCAAAGGCTGACTCGATGATGTACAGCGAAACTTTCGATTTACGACCATGTTCGGCTTCAGTGTCATTCTTATGGCCTCGTGGGAAGTCATTCTTGCTACCGCGCCTCTCGGCCTGTTGAACGGCGGTACTGCTGGCCTGCTCTACACGAACTTGGCTACTTGGCTCGGCTTCATCTGCGTCTACGCATCGCTCGGCGAGCAGGGCAGCATGGCTCCGACCTCTGGCGGTCAATACCATTGGGTTTCAGAATTTTCGCCCCGGAGCTGTCAGAAGTTCCTGAGCTACCAGGTTGGCTGGCTCGGCGTGTTGGGCTGGCAGGTGGGCGTTGCGTTTGCGAGCTATCTTGCGGCTACTGAGGTATGATTGCCATTCAAAGGTACCTGCTCGGCAGAACTGACCTTGCGCAGATACAAGGTCTTATCATTCTGAACCACCCGGACACGTACGTTCCGCAAAGATGGCACGGGACCCTAATGCAAATCCTCCTACTGGTGCTGTGTGTCCTCTTCAACACATTTCTTGCCCAGCGGCTTCACCTCGTCGAAGGCTGTGCCCTTGCCCTCCACATTTGCGGCTTCTTCGGCATCTTGATTCCTCTGTGGGTGCTCTCGCCGACCGCAAACTCGCACGACGTCTGGACAACTTTCTCCAACACCCCTGGCTGGCCCACCACCGGCTTGTCTTGCATGGTCGGAACAGTGGCTAGTGTAGCTCCCCTGCTCGGAGCAGACGCTGCCGCACACATGGCAGAAGAGCTTCAAGATGCATCCTATACCCTGCCTCGGATCTTGACCTGGGCCACAACTATCAACGGCGGCCTGATGTTCATCATGTGCATCACCTTTTGCTACACCATGGGCGACCCTTCGGTCCTCGACTCGCCGACTGGCTATCCGTTCATTCAGCTGTTCTACAACTCCACGGGTTCCTACGCGGCCGCCAACGCAATGACAGCTATCATCATCATCCTCAGCTTCTTTACCGCTATCACAATCACCGCCGGCAGCAGTCGACAGCTCTTCGCCTTCGCCCGCGACGGCGCTATGCCCTTCTCATCTTGGATCGCCAAAGTACGTCCAGGCTGGGATGTACCTGTCAACGCTATCCTGGTCATCTTTGGCGTTGCCGTATTGCTGTCGCTCATCAACATCGGCAGCGCTCTGGCGTTCAGCATCATCACCTCCCTCGGCACCGGCACTCTTACGCTCTCGTACATCGTTACGATTGCCATCGTGACGTGGCGGAAGATCACTGGACAGCAACTTCTGCCATCGAGATTCAACATGGGGAAGACTTTTGGTTTGCTCGTCAATCTGATTGCTTTGGGCTGGATGGTTGTCGTTTTGATCTTCTGCTTCTTCCCACTGTTCCCTGACCCGCTTCCGGCGGATATGAACTGGGCTGTGGTGGTCTGGGGTGGGGTTATTCTCTTTAGTATGTTCTACTACATCGTTTGGGGACGGAAGAAGTACGATGGGCCGGTGGAGTATGTGAGGAAGTTGGATTAGATGGATTTTCTGTCATTCGAGCCGATGGGATATACTTGTACATAGGGGATGCGTACCACTCATTGCACATTTGGGCAAGTCAGAGAGGTCACCGTTACCAACTCTCTCAATCACATGCATTTTCAGTGACATCTGTTAAGCCCGCGATATCTCCATCCACTTCTCGTCTTGGCACTCTACTCCAAGATTACACGTCACGACCTCATCTCCTTTTCTTCCTCCAACACCAACACCACACCACTCACACTACCGCTCGCAAGCGCTTAGACTGACCCAGGAGACTCTGGCTCAGTTGAACACCACCTACATCTCACCACCAGCCGTTATATGCAACCAGAGCCTTCTGCGGTACTCCCAAAGCCCACAGAAAGCAGCAACGACGACGACACAACCATCCCCACCCAACATGGACGCGAGCACAACGCAGCAGTCCCCGCGACTCCAGCAGACGATGTTGGAGCAGGGTCGGGGACACCTGCACTCAGCGCGGAAGAGCAGATCGCCGCAGACGCCGCGCTTGCCGCTTCACTGCAGGACGGCGGCGGGCGTGCTGAGACGGCCAGAAGACTGAGCCCGGATCGCACGCCCTCGCCGCCATCGAATAGTATTGGATACAACAGGATTACAGAGTATGAGAACGCCTCTACGCCACCGGTTAGAAAGAAAGAGGGACCTGGATTCGAGGTCTTGAAGAAGGCTAGAAGTCCTAGTGACACAAGGTCGCCTGTGCTGGAGTTGCCGAACGGTATGCTTTTGAGCAAATTAGATCTCATGGTGACTTGGCTGACATTGACGCAGAGGTCTTGATACATGCCTTAGCTCACTTGACTCCATCCGATCTCACTTCTGTCTCCTTGGTCTCGAAGCGCTTTCACGATCTGGTCATCGGACCTCAAGCATGGAGAAGCGCGTTCGCGCATTATTTCCCAGGCTCTGAGTCGCTGAATCTTTGGGCCGACGATGACGACCACGAGAAGCAGGCCGTGGTCCGCTCAGAGAGACGCGCTTTTACGCGTTTGACTGCGCTTGCTTCCTGGCGGAGCGAGTACATTGTGCGTACCCGCCTACTGCGCTCCCTGGTTCGTGGTAAACCGGTCCAAGCCATCGCATCTCCGAGCTCTGCACGCGCAGGCCATGCTCACACAGCTGTGCCCATCGTCATGTACAACTCGCAGCTCTTCACGACTATCAATCATCTACACGCCACTTTTGGCAATGGGCTGAACAAACGTCCGCCGCGCTTCATCCACGGAGCTGACGATCAAGGTACCGCGACTAGCAGTGACCCGACAGCCGCCAAGGTCGACCATTGGGGTCTGTCTGACCCACAGCTCTTTCTTCAATTCTCGGAGCGCTTTCCTGGTGATGCTCAGTATGGTCTTGGACCTGGCGAGGTCGTTGGTGTGCCAAATGTCATGGACGTCAGCCAGGCGTACGGCATGGTACACGGCGAAGGTTCTCCCGGTGGCATGGTCTACTATCGCTCCACCGAGGAAATGCGTGGTCGTTTCTTACTCTTCTCTTCTGCAATGTCCACGCCCGACCTCGGCATACCCCGGATCTCGTCTACAACTGAGGCCATGACTGCGATCTGGATGGCCAAGTCTGCCGCCATACCCTCTGTCAGCGATGGCCTTGTCGGCATGCTCTCTGGCTCTTCACTGGGTGTTCTTACTGCATACAGTCTGGGGACTTCAACCACCAGCAATCGCGACCAGCGCTTTGCACGCGGCGAGATGACTGCTCGGTGGGTCCTCAGCCCCGGCGTTCCGCTAATCGCCATCGCCGTCGACAATGAGTACAGCATCAAGCGCTATGCTCAGAACCGCACCTGGGCAGTGGTTCTCGACGCTCTCGGCGAGGTCTTCTACCTCACCAAGTTCCCGAAGAGACCGCCGATCGAGCGTGGCACCAAGCTTGACGACGAAGGTATTGAGCGCTACGCTTGGCTCACTGGACGAAGCGTCTACTGGAACGTTGTTGAGCCAAGCCGTCGCACTGCAAAGCCAGACCCATATGCGGAGTCTTCTGTCGATGGAAGCTATTCGCCTCGCACATCCTGGAACGGCATGTGCTTGAGCAAGGAGCAAATCCAGGCCGAGACTCGCGAAATCGAGGCGTTCGCCGCTCGGAAACCGAGAGATTTCCAGAAGCTGTGCCATGGCTGGGACATGCGACGCCGGATGGTAGTGGACTTCGCCGGTGATGACAATAACAACGCTGGCGAGAATGTCGTGGTCTTCGACTGTGGTCTGGAAGAGGACAGCACCGCAGCCGTCAAGCGATACTCTCGTTGCCGTTTCCAGGAGCGGTCAGGCTACGATGCCGCTTCAACGCCACCACTGACCACTGGCAGCACGCAGTCATCTACACCGCCGTCAATGTTTGGTGGAGGGTCTCCAGTAACTGCTCCGTTACAGTCATTCTCATTCGATGGCCTGGAAGAGTCGCTTTCTCAAGAAGACCTCGCTGGTTCCCTCACCCCAAGGCCTATGGTCGAAGAATGGCGGACATCTCACATGAGCTTCGGCGACCTCAAAGGCGTAGAGATCCTGGCTACAAGCATCGACTTCTCCACTTTTGCGACGCAAACAATATCTGAAGATCCGTTGCTAAGCTTTACTGGTCGATCAACTGCGTCTTCGCCCTCGCTCACGCCACTTTCGCCCACGGAGTCTTTCGCCAGCCCCGCCGACATGCCAGGCCAGCGCGCTCGTCTCTTTGCTGCTGGCACTGCGACTGGGAGTGTTGTGATCTGGAACATGCGGGCGCCGGTGGCGAGGTCCGGGGATACCGCGAACACTGTCGAGCCAGTCCGCATCATCTACACGGACTCGCCTCAGATTTCGTGCCTGGGTCTTTCTGCCTTGTACCTCGTTCACGGTGGCAATGACGGTCTGGTGCAGGCCTGGGATCTACTCGCCTCGAACATGCAGCCTGTTCGGACGCTCAACTCCCGCTTCTCATCTCGCGCTCGACGCAGGCTCGTGCAAGCTCAAGCCTCTCCACAGGGTGTTGGCATCAATCTGTTTGCGGCCGGCGCAATTTGCCTTGATCCCGACCCGACTGTGCTTCGCGGCATGGTCTCTCTCGGTACCCATCTGCGCTACTGGTCCTACAGCTCCTCTGCCGCCGACCAGTACAAGTCGAACAAGCGCCGTCTCCGTCGCTCAGAGCGAGGCAGCAACAACGGCGGCGAGCGTTTTTCCGGCGCCACCCGCAGCAACCTGAAAGACTACATCGCCAACGAGCGCTTCGAGCTCGATCGCGAGAAGCAGGAGAAGAAGAAGCAATCGCAGCGCTTCGCTGGTCGCTTCGGCACTCAGCTTCTTGATGGCAGCGAAGAAGAGATGCTTGCCTACGCCGCTTTGCTAAGCCAGGAATCCCTCGAGCAGGAAACTCTTCGGCGCTCCTCCGACCCCAGTACAGCAGTCAGCAGCACCTCTGCCACTGGCAAAGTCACGCCAACCAACAGCACCTCTCCTGTCCAGTCCACTCCCAAGACGGACGATGAGCTCGATGCAGATATGGCCGAAGCCATTCGCCAAAGTCTGGCCTCTTCCCCTGGCAGTGCACCTGCTTTCGAGATTCCGATGAAGCAGGCGAAACCCAAAGGCAAGAAGTCTGGTTCAGCTCGCCAATCGCCGAAGTCTTCGCCGCCGCTTGCTGCGGGCTCGAGTAAAGCAGACGAAGTAGGGGACTTAGATTTTGCGATTCAGCTTAGTCTGGCCGAGGAGCAGAGTCGACAGGACGCAGAGGCTGCTGGGCAGCAGGGCGAGTATCCGGCGCTCGAAGGGAAGGTGGGTGAGGCTGGTGGGAAGGGGAAAGGGAGAGCTGGGTGAGCGATAATGGGAAAGAGTAGAGGTTTTGAGAGATGCTGGGTGCATTTTCATTTCGAGATTGTCGAGGCCGATTCTTGTTTCGCTTCTGTGCTTGAGCAGGCTGCTGCTGGGTGATACGATACCTTTTCAGTACTGGCTCTGAAATTTGACCGCTTTGATTCTGGCGCTTTGCCTCATCCCATCCTGTCCCTGCGACTGTACCACTGTACAAATCTTCTGTATCTGCGTCTCGGCGCCTGGTTGCACAAAGGCTGCCTTGAGGTGCTTGCGGTTGGTAATTAAGACATGTATGTCGGACGTGTGGCATACCTCACTGTCAACAGATCTAGGCCTGACCGGCTATACCTCAGCCTCACAACGAAATCGAGCTTGCGAGAAATTCTACTTGTCATCCGGCATCGTCGAACGAACGAATGAATGCGTGTCGATAACTTATACTGCTGTATTGCTGTGACGAGCTTCTAGCTGAGATAACGACTGACAATGCAGCCCAAATCAAACACCCTGCACAACAGCACTCCCATACCGCAACGCCGTCTTCGGCTCGCATATCAAATCGTTCACCATGAACTGCGCGTTAACACGTCCAGTATAGTCCTTGCTCGCCCAGGTGGTGACTTTCATATTGCACCCTTTGGGCCTGGACGAGCCGCCGCCGGAGAGACTGGATGCACAGATGGTGTGATGCCGGCGGAGGTGGTGCCGGCGACGCCTTCGTAGTTGCTGCAGGTGTTGTCGGTGTAGAGGTAGAGGAAGCTGGGGTTGCGCTCGACAGTACAAACCTTCGTCGAAGGCAAAGCGACAGGAACAAGGAGTAAGTCGTTGGGTCAACTCATGGAGAGCTCATGCTAATCCTTAGCCGCATCTCAGGACAACCAGTACTTAGTGGAGGAACCCGATCACAACGTCTGAAAACCAGGCAGCCAATCGAACATGGGAGGTTCCCTTCCCGGGCGGCAGTTCGTACCAGGTCACCAACGAAGAGTGCTTCTCGACGACGGTCGAAACGTCGTTTGAGGCCAGCGCAGATTCCTTCGAGGTCTTTACTATAGGCGCCAGTATCTCTTTCTCCAGTACTCATGAAGTTTCAAACCTTGTCGGCATCACGCTTAACATCAACTGCGGTGCTGGAGAAGGACAGCATTACTGGGCTCCGAGCTTCGACCATTACACTGGTACCTTCCAGCCGAGCGGTGATTTTGGGGAGGTATGGAATCCTTTGGATAACAGTGCAGGATCGTATGGCGTAGGGTGCCTTGGACAGACTGTAACTGTCGGCAACCGACGAGGCGCACAGGAGCTGCTGCGAGGCTCCCATGCAAAGCCGTTCGCGTCCTGATTAATCCTCGGTGGTATTGGCGTCTGTTGGGTAGACTGAGCACCAGGAATGGAAGCCGGAAGCATATAGTACGTTGGCATACTATGGACTATCTTTCCATTAGCCCTTTCGCCATCATCAAGATTCCTGCCTTCCAGTGTTTTCGTCCAGTAGGTTTGAGCGACGAGCTGGTGAACAGTAGGAGAATATTCACAGAGACGTCCTTGCCTGCTGTCGAGAGCCTGCACCGCCTATCTTGTCGTGCTGTTCGTACACTGTGAGTCGATGTCATGGCCTACATTGGTCGACTTGTCAATAATCCTTCCAGGCCTGTGTAGGACAATCAATGGCCAGTTCAGCCTTCAGCATACGGCCTACTTGGCTTTTAGTAGTAGACAGGCTCAACTGCTGGGAGCCTACTTGTAAGTCATCGTCTTGTAGGCAAGAGGTCGCGGGCTGTCCAAGAAGCCTCGTCGCACTAGCGCGCGGCTGCTCCCTCCCGTATACCAAATGTGCCCTGTGCTCAGGGCAGCCGCAAGCTTGACGTACCAACCTAAAATAAACGTCTGAGGTCGAAACAAGACAACACGCACCTCACTGCGACAATACAAAGTCCAGACCCGCCTCGAACTTCGACTCCGATACCCAAGAACCCACCACCACTCCAACCGAGCCCTCTGACACACCCTCCGCCCTCAACAACAAAACCACCTCCTTCGTCACCAACCTCACAACACCAACCGCAAAACACTGACCCCACCCACCGAAGCACCTCAACCTCCTCCCCGTCCCCACTGCGCCCTCTGACATGGAGGCTGCCGCACTCAGGCAGCCCGCCGGCGGCGACACCGCCATGGAAGACGCCGGCAAAGTCGAACACACCCTCGGCTCCTCTACCGAACCACCCACCACCCCCCTCCTCGACAGCTGGATCGACAGCCTCATGCAATGCAAACAGCTCTCTGAAGAAGAAGTGCGCCGCCTGTGCGAAAAAGCCCGCGAAGTGCTGCAAGAAGAATCCAACGTGCAGCCCGTCAAATGCCCCGTCACGGTCTGCGGCGACATCCACGGCCAATTCCACGACCTCATGGAACTCTTCAAGATCGGCGGCCCGAACCCGGACACCAACTACCTCTTCATGGGCGACTACGTGGACCGCGGCTACTTCTCCGTCGAGACGGTGACGCTGCTCGTCGCGCTGAAAATCCGCTACCCCTCCCGCATCACCATCCTGCGCGGCAACCACGAGTCCCGGCAGATCACGCAGGTCTACGGCTTCTACGACGAGTGCCTGCGCAAGTACGGCAACGCCAACGTGTGGAAATTCTTCACCGACTTGTTCGACTACCTGCCCCTGACGGCGCTGATCGATAACCAGATCTTCTGTCTGCACGGTGGGCTGAGCCCGAGCATCGACACGCTGGATAATATCCGTGCGCTCGATCGGATTCAGGAGGTGCCGCATGAGGGGCCGATGTGTGATTTGCTGTGGAGTGACCCGGATGATCGGTGTGGATGGGGGATCTCGCCGCGAGGAGCTGGGTATACTTTCGGGCAGGATATCAGTGAGGCGTTTAATCATAACAATGGGTTGACGCTGGTGGCGAGGGCGCATCAGTTGGTGATGGAGGGGTATAACTGGAGTCAGGATCGGAATGTCGTGACGATCTTTTCGGGTGAGACCAGACGTCAACCATGGAGGTGTGGGGGTTGCTTGCTAATGTGGTGTGTACAGCGCCCAACTACTGCTACAGATGTGGCAACCAAGCCGCCATCATGGAAATAGACGAGCACCTCAAGTACACCTTGTACGTCTCCCCCCTCACTTCCTAAAACGCCATCTGCTAACACCTCACCTCCCAGCCTCCAATTCGACCCCTGCCCCCGCGCCGGCGAGCCCATGGTCTCCCGCCGCACACCGGACTACTTCTTGTAGTCTCCCCTTTCACTCCATCGGTCTGCGGCTGTGCGGCTACAAGGCGGACTGCTGTTGGCTGGTGTCTTTGGCATGGCATTGCTGGCACGACATTTCTGATAGAGCAGCGGCAGGCATTGCTTGCTGTACTAGACCGGCAGAATTTTGGCTCGTTTTGGCGGGGGAAAGTAATGCTGTGCATCTTCACACCACCTCATCCCGTTTCTCTGGCTCAAGTCGCTGCCTTGCCTTGCTTTGGCTCGTCATCGTATGCGTGTATCTGTTCCCTCGTCAGCCCATCCCACCTTCTACTTTCCCATCGCCCCGCGGCTCCGTATGATAGAGGGGAAGTGTACTCACCGCCCCAGCAAACCCAAGCCATTCCCCCAACCCCCGCACAAACTCATCCTCCTCCCCGACCGGCGTCTCGTGTCCCCAGACCACCACCTCCTCAAACCGTGCCTGCTCCTCCAGGATTTTGACCTCCAGCGGCTCGTCTAATCCACCCTTATCGTCATCGTCTTCGTCGTCGGCTGACGTGGGCGGTATCTCGCCTTCCATCCGCCTCAGCTTCTCCACGATACTGAGTTCAGCATGGCCTACGGCACCAGCGCGTGCGTCGTTCGCTAGAGAGACTGGCAACACACGTTCGGTTTTGCTGAGCACGAGCCCATGATACCCGGACGGGAGGGGCACATGGCTGCCCAGTAGCTTCCGGCCGCGGAAGTAGGAGGTTGATGTTTTCTGCCCCGGTTTGTTGACGCCGTTGGCGCTGGCGTAGGTTGTGATAGAGGTGGTAGGCGCCCAGTAGCGCGGGTGGATGGAGATGGGACCTGAGTGTTTTATTGCGCAGGGGAGGAGGTTGGGTGTTAGTTTGCGTGTTTTCGAGGGATTGGAAGGGGGGGTGGGGGGTTGAATGGCTAGCATGGTGGTGGTGTGGTGCTGTGGATGGGAGGAATGAGGGTGGTAGAATGTGCTCTATGAGTTGTTGTGTTGGAAAGTCTTGCTGGAAATGCTGTATACCTCTTAAGACTGAGTGACTTGGAACGCGTTAAGCAGCACGCGTTCTGGCCGGAGCGGAACAACCTGCCCCCGAGAGTCTCGAAAATTGAATCTTTCCAGGTGCCGTCTTGTTTTGCTCCTGAATTCAATACCAGGTTTCCCGTCTTTGACCTCTCATTACGATGTATGCGACCTCATGTCTCATATACCGCGATCAATCTACGGAGTAGAGGCCGCGGGGATGTCGAGATCGGTTCCTGCCACGAAGCCACGAAGCTTGGTGCCCCACTGCGGGGCCTGATCGCACATGGCAGATCGGAGACAAAACGTGTGTTGAAACGAGCCAAAGACGACCTCACCTCGAAACAACACCAGTATGCTACTGAGATACAACACTTGACGGTTCTTCTTCCCTGTCTTCCACTACCATTCGCGCAATGCACCCGACTGACAGTTAGATCGACGACAGCGGGGTCACGCCAAACCCCCGAAAGCCGAAGCTACTGTACCTTTTTCGCCCTTGCAGCTCGAACTTGCGAATCGATGACGCGAACCACACTGACCTTTCATCTACACTTTCCCTCCGTTCGCGTCCGGCGCAACTCTCCAACGCAACATGCTCCGGCAGTGCAGTCGAGTCGGCTTCTTCAATCGCACCGGTCTCCGGGGGCCGTACGGTAGGAAGGTAGGAAGGGACTACTGGCCGGTGATTTCATAATTTCTGCTTCGTCTTTCGTCACCATCTACGCCTTCATTCTACGCTTGCGCGAGGACTGCCTCATTGTTTACTGCGTTGGTAGCATGGCAAGAATCTAATCTCTCGCATTCACTGTTCATTGCTATTCTCCAGCGGCATTCTACTCGAAAGCGCCCGCCATGGCCATCCTCACACCAGTCTACGATCGCGCGACTGCGCTGGCGAGCTACGCGGGCTCGTTCGCGTGGCCGCCATTACTATCAGTCTCCCGAGGCGCCATCCTCGCCCTCCTCAAGAACATACAAATCGGCTCGCTCCAGATCCGCGACGCAGACGGCACCCTCACAATATGCGGCAGCCCACCTCGTGCGCAAGCCGGCGACGGCGAGAAGAGCGTCTACGCAATCCCACACGCAGAGCTGAAAGTCCTCAACGACCTCTTCTGGGTGCGCCTCCTGCTCTTCGCAGACATGGGCTTCTCCGAAAGCTACATGCTCGGCGAAGTCGAATGCTCAGACCTCACAGCCTTCTTCAAGCTCTTCATAGTCAACCGCCAGCACCTCTCCAACGGCAGCACCATCTTCTCCTCTCTCAGCGGCAAAGTCGCCGGCCTGATCCGCAAAACCAATACCCTCGACAACGCCCGCCTCAACATCTCCGCCCACTACGACATCTCCAACGACATGTTCGCCGCCTTCCTCTCCCAAGACATGACCTACTCCTGCCCCATCTGGCTGCCCAAATCCAACCCGGCGTCCTCGCAAGAAACAATGGAGCAAGCACAATACCGCAAACTGAACCGCTTCATCACCAACGCCCGCCTCAAATCCACCGACCACGTGCTCGAAATCGGCACGGGCTGGGGCAGCTTCGCCATCCTCGCGGTCGAGAAGACGCACTGCCGCGTCACCTCCCTCACCCTCAGCGAAGAGCAGAAACGGCTCGCCGAGTCCCGCATCCGCGAAGCAGGGTTCCAAGATCGCATCAAAGTCCTGCTCTGTGACTACCGCTCCCTGCCCACCCCCGCGACGGAGCAAGAGAAGTACGACAAGATCGTCTCGATCGAGATGCTGGAGGCTGTCGGCGCTGAGTTCCTGCCCACGTACTTTGAGCGTGTGGACGCGCTGCTGAAGAAGGCGAGCGGGGTGGCGGTGTTCCAGTGCATCACGATCCCCGAGAGTCGGTACGAAGGGTACAAGGCTTCAGACGACTTTATACGCCGCTACATCTTCCCCGGCGGGCACTTGCCTACGGTCACGCAACTCCTCGACGCGATCCGCGAGGGGTCGTCGTCCCGCTCATCTCCTCCAGCACTGATACCGGAGAGCGTGGAGAACATCGGCCCTCATTACGCCAAAACGCTCCGTCTGTGGCGGCAGAGCTTCATGCAGAACTTCTCGTCCAAGATCCGTCCGGCTTTATTACAAGAACACCAAGAAGACGGCGCGATGGGCCGTGAAGCGGGGAAAGGGATTGGAGAGGAGGACGTAGAGGTTTTTAGACGCAAGTGGGAGTACTATTTCGCGTACTGTGAGGCGGGGTTCGCGACGAAGACGTTGGGGGATGTGATTCTGACGGTGGGACGGGAGGGGGCGGTGGGGATGATGGAGGATGTGCCGCTATAAGTCCTTCTCTCAAAGAAGAAAAGGACGATGATGGCGAGGCTTGATATAGAAAGATGGGACGTTTATGGTGGACGTGGGGTGGTTTGGTGCTGCTGCGTTGAAGCGTCTGCTTTATGTTCGTGAGAAGATACCCTTCTTGCTGCTTTGCTTGCTTGCTGTTGTAGCAGCGAGGCTTAAATTTGGGATGGCTTTGTGTTGGCGAGGCGTTGGGAAAGATGGGGATGATCGCTACTTTGAAATGATATGATTGAGATGTGTATGAACTTTCGCTGCTGTTCGAATGTCTCCCAAAACATGGCATTTACCTTACTGAACGGACGGACTTGAGTCCATTGACCAATCAGGAGCTGGCACTGGGACCGAGGCTACGGACAACCACACCTTACCTTCGATGTCGAGAATGAGTACGAGCTTAGGTACGGTTTCCGATACATCAGGCCCAACCGCCCGGTCGTGCTCCTGTTCCACTGATTGGGCTCTTCAGCTAGCTGTCATGGGCATTAACGAAACGTGGTCTTTCCGGACAATGGCAATCGGCTGACAGACTCCTGGCCCTATACCAGATCACGAAGAGAGAACAGACGGATCATAAAAGCCCAACGATGGCACCAAGATGACCACGCGCAAAACCAGCGAAGAGCCTAGCAACATGGACGACAATCCAGCACCCCAAGACCCCACGGCTCCCCTAGCCCAAGAGCAAAAACTCCTCGAACCCTACGCCCGCTTCCGCTCCGCCCCGCTCAACGCCCTGCAAGAACTCGGCCAACACATCTGGGGCGAAGGATGGCGGTCCTACTCCCACATCATCGGGCAGGAGATTTTCTACCCGGGCTTCAGCGAGGAGATGAAGGGGATGGTGATGCGGCAGGAGGCGCTGCGGCGACAGATGGGGGTGTTGGCGAATAAGCGGGTGGAAGCTGAGCTGTACGAAGGACTGCTCGGGCCGATCGGGGTTGAAGGGGAGGCGCCGGAGTTTCGGGAGAAGAGGGAAAGGAGACGGAGGGAGATCGAGGGGCAGTTACGGGAGGTCTCGGAGGAGTGGTTGGATGGGATGATCTGTAAAATGGACTCGCGTTATTTCATCCGCGGGGCGTACTACGCTGCTACGCAGCTCCTGACGCGGGCGTATCACCAGGGGATTCATATCAGTACGGAGGAGGTGAGGCATTTGCGCGGCGTGGCGGAGGAGGCGGCGCGGAAGAAGCAGAGTTTGGTGTTTTTGCCTTGTCATCGGAGTCATGTGGATTATGTGAGTTTGCAGCTGATTTGTTATCGGTTGGGGATGGCGTTGCCTACTGTGGTGGCGGGGGATAATTTGAACTTCCCTCTGGTTGGATCTTTCTTGCAGCATGCGGGAGCCATGTGGATCCGCCGTTCGTTTGGAGAGGATCAGCTATATCCTACGCTGCTGCAGTCGTATATCGACACCTTGCTACAGAACGGACACAACGTCGAGTGCTTCATCGAAGGCGGTCGGTCAAGGACGGGCAAGCTTTTGCAGCCGAAATTTGGCATCTTACGCTTCTTCCTGGAGAGCGTCTTGTCTGGCAAGGTCGAAGACGCCATCATCTGTCCCGTGAGCACGCAGTACGACAAGGTCATTGAAGTCGACTCGTATGTCAGTGAGCTGCTGGGCACGCCGAAGCCGAAGGAGGATCTGGTGAGCTTTCTGTCGGCATCTAATGTGCTGTCATTGAAATTGGGGAGGGTGGATGTAAGGTTCCATGAGCCCTGGAGTTTGCGAGGATTCATTGATGAGCAGATGGGTAGGATGGAGAGGCAGTCGGTCCAGGCGGATGTCATGGCTGGAGAGGGGTTGAGACGAAAGTTGCTGCAGACGCTTGGATACCAAGTCCTCGCGGACATCAACAAAGCATCAGTAGTAATGCCCACAGCACTCATCGGCACCGTGCTCCTAACCCTCCGAGGCCGCGGCGTCGGCAAATCAGAGCTAGTCCGCCGAGTCGACTGGCTCTGCGACCGTGTGCGAGCGCAAGGCGGCCGAGTCGCGCACTTCGCCGGCCTCAGCACGGAAACCGTCGTCGACCGCGCCCTCGAAGTCTTAGGACCCAAACTCGTCGGCCGAGTCTCAGGCCTTCCGGAAGAGACTTTCTACGCCGAAGACCGCTTCCAGATGAGTTTCTACCGCAACGCTGCGATCCACCTCTTCGTGTCCGAAAGCCTGATCTGCGCGGCCCTGTACACGAGAGTCAAGACCGGCGGCGAAGCGAACGATCAGCGCCTTTCGTACACCGAGCTGAGTTACTACGTCTCCTTCCTCTCCCAGCTCTTTCGCGCCGAGTTCATATTCTCCACGCAGCCTTTGGACGAGAACCTACAAGGGGCGCTACGCGGTCTCGAACGCGATCAAGTCATATCCTGCACCCACTCCACCTCATCCCCTGACTCGGCCATGGAGGCCGTTGAACTGCACCCACACCAACGCGCCTCCGGCCGCGAAGACTTCGACTTCTACTGCTTTCTCATCTGGCCCTTCATCGACGCTTGCTGGCTCGGCCTCGTGTCGTGCTTCCTACTAACCCCACCACCCCGCCACCAGAGCCAGACAGGCGACACAGAAGCAATCTGGCTCGACTACCACACCCTCCAATCCCGCGCGCAGCTCCTCGGCAAAACGCTCTATCATCAAGGAGATCTGAGCTACTTCGAGGCGGTGAACAAGGAAGCGCTGAAGAATGCTTTCCAGCGGAGCGAAGACGCCGGCGTCATTTTGGTCAGCAGAAGCAAAGACAGTAAGGCTCCGCCGCGGGTCCGGCTGGATCAGGAGTATTTGCCACGCAGAGACGGAGAGGGCAACTTGACGGCTGAAGGAAAGCTGTGGGAGTTGTGCGAACGGGTGAGTCTTGGTCGGAGAGAGGGGAAGGGAAGGCGGGATGGAGGGACTGTGAAAAGGAGGGTTTTGGGGCTGGTTGAGCTGGTCGGGAGGGAGTTGTGGGAGGGAGAGGCGGCGGTTGGGGAGGGGCAGGGGAGTGTGAGGAGGACGAGAAGGAGGCGGGGTATTGAGCCTCCGAAAGCGTTGTTATGATATCCCAGGGAATCGAAAAGCATCGAGGTCACAGATGTCGCCAGCCAGAAGGATCATGAGGAACGAAAGCGCTTGATACGCAAAAGCTTTGATGAAGGAAAGGCTAAGGTACGCTGGAAGGACTCGCTAAGTGTACAATACAAAACGTCATCCCACGCCTATGCTTTCGTCTATGGGTGCATCAACCGATGCCGCCATTCATGATTAGGCCGTCAACTCATCCACCTGCTCGTAGGCCTGTGTTCCGATTCTATCCTCCTCTCCTACTCTGCTGACCCTGTCGCGGTGGACACGCCAGACCATCGACCATTCACCGACCCTCCGACTGTTCCCCCAACTCCCCGATCTCCACCCCCTCCCCC
This sequence comes from Saxophila tyrrhenica, assembly GCF_035928015.1. NCBI lineage: Eukaryota > Fungi > Ascomycota > Dothideomycetes > Mycosphaerellales > Extremaceae > Saxophila > Saxophila tyrrhenica. The sequence goes on along the minus strand of NW_027041749.1, from coordinate 238,585 downwards.
CTCACGCCCGAAATCGGCCTAACAGCCCACAGCCCGCTCTCAGGATCAAACCCCATCTCCTTCTCCATCCCCTCCACCCCCGTATCCGCCGCCGTGTCCCCGCCCGTCCAACTCCCAGCAAAAGCCTGATACCGCAGCACCTTCCCCTCTTCATCCAAGTGATCCCGGACGTCTTCCCGACTGATTCCGCCCCATGAGACTCGTTGCTCGAGGTGGGCGAGCTTCATCTGCTTCTGCGAGGCGCGGGAGGATAAGCTGCCGGCGAATGAGGAGCGGCGGCTGAGCGGGGAGATGGGCGGGCTGTGCACGGAAGACGTAGGGCGTGAGGAGGTCGGCTTGGAGATGGTGGAAGTCGGACGGCTGAAGTTCCGATGGGCTGAATGGCGTTTCTCATTGCCCGCTTCGCCTGCGAAGACGAAACCGCCGGCGTAGCTGAATGGTCCATGCGCTCCGTCGGGCGTGAAGAAGCGATTGTCGACACGGACGAGGAGCCAGAAGAGGCAGATGCCGAACTCGAAGGTGAAGAGGAAGATGTAGAAGGCTGGTTTAGACAGATATCCCGGCTGCGGTGCGGATGCCGGGACGGGTTTGCTGAGGACGACGCCGGCGCGGAACCAGGCCCCAAGTGCGAGAAAGATGGAAGTAGCCATCACGATGATGATTTTGGTTCGCATAGAGCCAGAGCCGAATTTGTCGCAGGTTTTGGTGGAGAGGATGTGTGGGTGTCGGCGGGCGAGGCTGGAGGCTCCGACGATGAAGAGCGGGAGGGTGGCGATGATGGCGAGCATTGTGGCTCCGAGGCGTTGGAGTTGGATGGCTGCGTCGAGGGAGTCGAGGTTGTCGGTGTAGGAGCTCGTGATCACGGCCGCGATGAGGCAGATTACTACTGCGCCTGTGATAGCGAATGTTGCTGTGAATGCAATCGAGACGGGCTTTCGCCAGCCGAAGGTCGGGTGTTGTGCTCGGAGGATCCGTTGGGCGAAGAAGAGGTTCGCCAGGTACAGTAAGACCACTCCCGCGTATAGAAAGATCGAAGCTGCGATGGCGAGGTGAGTGTTGGATGTTACGCAGGCCCATGCTATTCGAAGGGATGTAGCAATCACTCTAGTGAAGCAGAATGCTGAACGTCCGGTTAGCAGCTATACACATCCTTCGATGGAGTATGTCGTACCGGCAACCATTGCATTGACCAAAAACTTCCTCTTGCTCCCGACCAGATTCCAATAGAAGACAACGCCATGCCCAATGCCGATTACCAGGAACAGAACCAGGAACACCACATCGATAGGCACATCAGGCACTACCGCGGGTATCGCACCCAATGTCTGGTATCGAGGTTCATACGGCGGGCCATCCTGCTGCTATCTCATTAGCAGTGCTCTTCTTTGAGGACAACGTTCGTCCTACCGTCCCTCTGAAAGCCATCACTCAGGCAGAAGACAGACAACATAGGCATGAAACAAGTCAAGACATAACACTTCCAGCGTCACAAACCACACCCACGCTCGATTTCAACTGAGGAGCGCCACTGAATACCTCCGACCTACCATTGAGCGAGACCCATCTTCTATAGGGTTCCCGGAAAATAACCATTGTGGGTTACACATCGCCGGATCCCCGTGCTTCTCGAAGCACACCTCTCGCGGCTAGCGACTCGAGCCCACCGCATGGCCGGATCCTCGCTGCAGGAGTAGATAAAGTTGCAGTTGGATACCCACGGAGAGACTCCGGTTGGATAGCAGAAATCGCCGGAGATGCCTCGTTGGCCAGCGTTTTAATCAAAGCTGCTCTTCAACGTCGTCATATCCTCAGGAACGGTCTCGATTTGAGAGTCGACGTGTCGTCAGCGAGCTGTTGGGCGTGCTTGGACATCCCTGGCATAGATATCGATCGGATCCACTGCGCGAAAATGCTTGGACCTCATCTAGGCGCAGTTGCCGGATAAGGCTGTTACTCAGATATTGCTGTATGCAAGGTCGCGAGGCTGTTGTTTTCGTTGGACAAAGGGAAGAAGTCTCGGGATTAATACACGAGAACACTGAAGGCTCATCTAAGATGCTCGTACCATGAGACACGAAGTCGCCAAAGTCCAAGTGGTTGCGCAGTCGTCCACAATCTCGCCGAGTCGGAAGGTGTTCATTAGGTTGCAGGGCATTGGCATGCATCCATGAACCATGTTGAAGATCTATGCGTCAAGATCTGGCTCCAGTTTTCTTACGGAGATCTTTCCGATGGTGATTCTAGTGATGCATCCACGTCCTTTTCGGAGAGCGTATGTACGCTCCTATCGAAGCTTGAAGCCACACATCGACGTGGATCCGCGGAGTGAAGTGCTTGAGATGCAGCACGAAATTCGAACGTTAGGAAGAGGCTTGATGAGTCCTCGTGGTCCTCGCAACGGGTCGTTGGCGGCAAGCCACGCGAAGATGCAGGCTCGGGAGTTGGTTCCGTTCTCCTGACTCGTGCAATTGCGAGATCGGTCATGATATCGCTCTGGACATATGAGGGAAGTCTTGACGGTGTCTTTGTTATGGTCCACAGGCTTATCGATCAGAAGCGACTCTGTATAGAGACAAGACCTGTGGTACCTCACAAGCTAAGCTATCGATAGGCCGACAGCACGTCTAGAGCTTCGGCAGAAGTTCGAAGCTTAGGAGATTAATCTTCGAACGTCGTCTGAACTATATAAGATATCACGAAAAGACTATATCATCCGCCAAAATGCCCTCCGCCACAGCCGAGAAGACCTACGACAATCTGGCCAACGCCTTCACCAGGAACAACCCAAAAAGCAAAACCATCTACAATGCGGCCACCAACTCTCTACCGGGAGGCAACACCCGCAGCGTCCTCTACTACCACCCCTTCCCCCTCTCCATGTCCCGCGCCTCCGGCTCCCAACTCTTTTCCGTAGACGGACACGCCTACATCGATCTCCTAGGAGAATACACAGCCGGACTCTACGGGCACTCTGAGCCGTTAATCCTAGCTGCCATCACTGAAGCCGCGAAACGCGGGTTAAATTACGGGAGCCAGCATGAAGACGAAGTCCGTCTCGCTGAACTGGTGAAACAGCGATTCCCGAGTATGGATCTTATGAGGTTTACGAATTCGGGGACGGAAGCGACGTTAATGGCGTTGGCGGCTGCGAAGGCTTTTACGGGGAGGAAGAAGATTGTTGTGTTTGATGGGGGGTATCATGGTGGTGCGTTTACGTTTAAGGATGGGAAGAGTGCTGCGGTGAATGCGCCGCATGAGTGGTTGATTGCTAGATATAATGATTTGACTTCTGTGCGTGCGCTTCTTGACAGCGAAGAGAATGCTGGAAAGGTTGCTGCTATACTCGTTGAGCCGATGCTCGGGTCTGGAGGTGCCATTCCGCCTACTGCCGGTTTTCTTGAAGGGCTGCGGGAGGCTGCGACGGCAGCTGGGGCGGTGTTGATATTCGACGAAGTGATGACGAGTCGAATGCATTCTGGCGGTGGCATACAGTCTCAAATGCCAGCTGATCTCTGTCCGGACATGACGACTCTGGGAAAGTATATCGGCGGCGGAATGTCGTTCGGTGCCTTTGGTGGCAAGCAAGCAATCATGGAACTGTTTGATCCTCGCAAGCCGAATGCTTTGCAACACGCGGGCACCTTCAACAACAACGTCCTAACAATGTCCGCCGGCCGCGTCGGCCTCGAGCAAGTCTTCATGCCCGAACGAGCAAGCCAACTCCACGCCAGAGGCGACAAGCTCCGCAAAGCTCTCCAAGACGCCAGTCGCGGCACGCTGATGAAGATAACCGGCTATGGCTCCATCATGTGCTTCCACTTCACCGAGTCGACCGTCGAAGATGTTCGCTCGCCCCAGGACTTGAAAGATGACGATAAGACGCTGAGCAGCATCTTCCACCTCTTCATGCTAGAGCGAGGATATTATATCGCGAGACGTGGGTTCCTGGCGCTCAGTCTTGCGTTAACTGAGGAGCAGCTTGATGGTTTCGTCGAGGTCGTGCGGGAGTTCTTGCGTGTCCACGAGAACTTGGTGAAGTCGCAGAGCTCCAGAGCGAGGTTATAGCGCTTGCAATATCCATCAATCTTCAACCATCCTCCCATCTCCGCCCAACCTCCTCAACCAACGCATGCATCTGCGGCAATAACTCCGGAATCCGAAAAGGTTTCGTAACAACCTGATCCATCCCCGCCTCAATCGCCATAGAAATCTGCTCTGATCTTGCATTAGCCGTCACAGCAATGACAGGCACATGTTTCGTGATCTCCCCATTGCCCTGCCGTTCTCTGATATGCTTGATGCAGGTAATGCCGTCCATGGTAGGCATCTCCAGATCCAGGAGAACGACCGAAAGATGCGTCTCAGCCCGGCAGAAAATGCTCTTCTCGATGAAGGTGAGGCATTCGAGGCCGTGGTTGGCGACATGCACCATGCAGCCGGCGCGAGTGAGTTGTTGGCGCATGACTTTTTGGTTGATGAGGTTGTCTTCTACGACGAGGACGTGGAGTTTCGTCTCCGTGGCTGGGGATACCTGCATCGAAGAAGATCGGCTCAGAGGGTGTGGGGCGCCTGCGGTAGTGTGTGGATCTTCTTTGACAGAAGGGATCCGCCTGAGCTCGTCGGTCCCTGCGCTTGTACTCCTGGGTAACACGCTGCCTCTGCGGTTAAAGGTCATTGGACTGGCAGAAGTACTTGTGAATCGAGGCAACGTAGGCCGGTGTGCCTTCTCGGATGGTGCATCAGGTACCCATTTCTTCGCTCGGACGAAGAAGGTGAAGCTCGTCTTGCCATTGCAGCTCGAGACGCCGATCTGGCCGCCTTGAAGCTCACAGAGTTCGCGAGAGATGAACTGTGCACTCATTAGCGCAACTTACAAGATGGAAGGAAGAGAGTACTCACCAGTCCAAGCCCACTACCACCATACTGCTTATAAGTTTTCGGCGACGCCTGCTTGAACCGCTGAAAAAGGACTTGCATATCCTCCTCGCTCAGGCCCCTGCCAGTATCAGTCACAGCAAACTGTAGGTACAGTATCTCGCCATCGCCCCACTCATCAAGCGGACTCTCCGCTCTCCTGATATGCTTCGTGGGAATAAAATCGACCCCATGATGCTTGCCCGTCGGCTTCTCGTACGAGGCGCCAACGCAGACAGTGATCTCCCGTGTCGCAGCGTCTTGAGTGAATTTGATGGCGTTAGTAAGAAGGTTAATGACCACCTGCAAGACACGACTGGGATCCAAAATCACCCAGTCAACATTCAGCAGTTCATACGTAGGCTCAACGTCGACTTTTGCGGTAATTCCAGCTCGTTTGATCTCCGACTCGAACATGGTAAGAGCCTTGTACAGCAGCTCGGGCGGCTGGACTCTGTCTGGCGATATCTCCAGTAGGGACGCATCGAGCTTCGACAGGGTGAGAATGTCGTCGACTATCCGCTTCTGATGCTGGGCGCATAGGATGATGGTATGTGCATAGTCGACGAGTTCGTGCACGACATCGTGCGGCAAAGTCACTGCTTTCGAACCATGAGCGTCGGCATGCTCCAGTGTCAACACAACAGAATCAGCGCTCTGCAGAATGGCACTCAGAGGATTTCTCATCTCATGCGAGGTCATGTCGATGAAATTCTCAGTCTGGCGTCTTGACTCCAACGCATCTTCTAGCTTCCTCGCCACGAGCCCGTCTGTAAACTTCCGGTGACTGATATCGGTCAACCACCCCTGGACAGACGTGATCTTGCCATCGGGTCCCACGTCCGGAAAGGCGTTGGCAAGCAGCCACGTCTCACCACTGACTTCCTGCCCAGACTCAGTGGCAATCCACGGCTTCTTCAAGCGATGCTCAATAGTGAAAGGCATCTTCTGCTGGACCCCACGTTCCCAGATGTCGGAGAAATGCTCCATATCATCTGGATGGATGTGTTCTTGCCAGGCCAATGTGTGCGGGCTTCGCGATGCCTGGCTTTCCCGGGTCTCACCTAGCACTCTCAGGTACGCATCGTTTGCGTACAGCAGTCGTCCGTCAGGGTCAAATACGAAAACTCCTGTTGGTGCTTCATTGGCCATTCTCGCGAATTTTGCTTCTTGTCGCTCCGCTTGCAGCGTGATGAGGCGTAGTTGTTGAGCGAGCGTGGTGTTCATTTCGTCGGCCAACCTCTGCGCTCTCCTCTGCTCTTGCGGCAGAGAGATCAAAGACGCCGCTTGGCACAGGAAGTCGCTGAGGAATGATCCGAACATCCTGTACTCTTCGTTGAAAAGCTGTCGAGGATTGAAGCCGAGTACCAGCACACCAAGGACGTCGTTACCCCCCAGTGAAGTGATGGGGGAGACCACGGCGGTTTGTACACGGTCAGTGATCTTCCGGCCAGCAGTGGGAGCTGACAGATAGTCTGGCAGAGTGCCGTCATCGTACTTGATCGTGATGGACTTCCGAGTCTTCCAAGCGTTCAGGCAATGCGTTGTCAGTGTAAACTGTGGAGTCGTTGCACCTACCAGATTGAACGATTCAAGTATCTCTGGGTGATCGGCGGCAAGGCCTACGGTACCAGCGAGTCGAGCGCCAGAGCACTGCGGATCTGGTTGAGAGACGCCGGAAGCGTCTGCTGCCGGAAGATCGCTGGCCGCGTAGACCAGAGCGAAGGGAACGTCTTCCGATACTTCTTCCAAGCCATTCAGGAAGCAAGACCAAAGCTCTGGCAATGTTTCTGCAGTGTTGATCTTCTGCCGGATCTTGACGACCATATTCCGTCGCCGGATGCCAGTCACCGCTCGAGTCATCTCAGTGAGCTCCAGGAATTGGCCGAAGATCTTGCCACCTTCTCCAACTACCGGAAGCGCAACGGCGTCCCAGTACGTCTCTTCCGGCGCGCCATTCCTTCTTGTAAGGAGAGGCAGTTGCTCCAGCTTGAGAGTCTTTCCGTTGAACGACTGCTCAACCATAGGACATATTTCCGTCCACAGCTCGGCCCATGCTTCAGCAACAGGCTGTCCCAGGCACGCAGGATGTCGCTGTCCAACCAGCGGAATGCACGCTTCGTTGTAAATGACTGTCCTCTGTTCGCCCCATACAACAAGCCTCGCATGCGGGTGGGCCATTACGTGCAGAGCGCAGCTTCGAAGGAGATCCGACCAGTGCTCCATTGGCCCAATAGCCGTCGACGCCCAGTCGAAGGTACGGACATACTCGACCCACTGACTGAGACCGTCCACAGGAAATCGTGTCCAGTCTTGAGGATCATGTCTCATGTTCTCGTATCCATGGCCATTGGTACCGTTCTCAGACTTTGCCGGACTCCCGCCATGAGACCCATTGGGAACCTCGCCCTCGTATATCAGTGCTTTCCAATGCTTAGCAACTGGCGTGATTCTCCACGACCGCACATCAACAATGCTCTGTCCTCTCTTCTCACATCTGCCTCTGACATCCTGACCTGCGAAAAGCTTCCCGTGTCCCTCGATGTCTTTCACAAGCTGCCTGATATACCGTTCCCCAAGCCCCAGACTCTTAAACGCAGCGTTCTCGTACACCAGCTTCTGTCCACCACATATCCGCAGCGGTCCGTTGATATCCTCCCACACAGCAGTCGGCCGTCCATCAGTATCCAGAAAGTCCACCAGCGCCCGCAGCTCCGCCGGCAGCTTGCCGTGAGGCTGGCTAGCAGTCAAGTCGGGCATCTCGCGGCTATGCGGACGACCCATCTCGCCCATGCCGCGACGTTAAAGGCAGAACAGAGCACGCAGTACAACAGCTCTGCGGCTCAGCTACCTCAAGAGGTGTTCGCTTTCGCGACGTGCTCAGGTCAGCCATCTTGACTAAGTTCTGGACCGATGGAAGCTGCAGCTGGCTGCTGCGGCTGCCGTCGTGAGCCGCTGAATTCTGTGACCCTCCGCGATCTGGACCCTGGTGGCTTGACAAGGACATGGGGTGTGGTGCATGCAGGTGGTGTTAATCCGGGGTGTACTTGCGAGGTCGGTCTACCCATGAGGTCGATGCAGGCTGGCTTATGAAAGGAAGTAGACTGCGTGATTCAATGCCTGATGACATACTTCGTTTGGTAGGTACACGGCTATAGGACTACAATAACTACCACTTCCGCCTCCCACCACGCCCGTCATCAAAGTCCTGTCCACTCCTCTCCTTCTCAATCTGCGCATCAAACTCCTTCTGCGCTTGTGATCTCGCCAACTGCTTGTCCTCGTCTCTATTCGAGAAGCTGAAGCTGTCACTGCCAGAAGAATTACTCTGCGAGTTCGCTGAGCGCGAATCCCTCGAGTTAGAAGACTGCTGGTTCTGATTGCCAGACATGGCGTCCTTTCGTAACCGGTCCCAGGAAGTGCCGCTTGGTCTTGAGTTGTTATCTTCGGGTCGTCTCCTCTCTGGTCTCGAGGAGTCGGTCGCTGCACCATTGTTTGCGTATTGTGACGACTGCTGTCCACGTCCATAGTCCGGCCTCGCCTGTTGATCATCCATCAACCCTGTATCCGCCGGGCCACCCATGAGCTCGTTTTCGAACGCCCCGCCTGTAGGACTCATATCATCATCAGCCCCTCCCCGCCCACCTTGCCCCTGCTGGCCCATACGCGCTGACTGCCCTGTCGCGTCGTCCGCTTCCCTCTGCACCCTCCTCCTCTGCCACGCCATCTCCTGCGTCTCCCCCATCTTCGCCCCATCGCCTTGGTTCTGCACATCCCGTGGCCTTGGCATTCCTCCACCCTCCTGCTGCCTCTTCTTCAAAGCCTCGAGAAAGTCCTTCAGCCGCGGATCCTGCATCCTCCCCGCAATAGACGTAGTGATCGCATAGCTTCCAAAGAAGATTTGACCTAGTAATGCCCCGACGGTCCAGTACGCCCCGTATCTCGTCGCTTGCCACGCGGTTCGAGCCACCTGCCCTTTCAGCGGGCCAAAAATGTCGGGACTAAACCTTCCTCCCTCCTTCATGGGCGTCCAGCCTGGGAAGCGGAAGCCCTCCCCAGTGCTTCGATACGCAAAAAGTGTAGCGATAGACACTCCCACGGGCGTGCCATATGAGCCTATTCTCAAAGCCTTCCCCATATGCCACGCGAATGCCTCAGCTTCATCTTGCCGAATGGGTCGTTGAAGCACCTGGGCAGCAAGTTTGGCGTTTTGTTGGACGGTACTCGCGATTGAGCCGGCGTAGGTGTCGAAGGAGGGAACCAGCAAGGGTCGAGGAATTTGCTCGATGTTGATATCTATGGGGGGTACGCCAGGTTGGTTGACGCGGACATAGGAGGAGCTGGGAGCGGCGAGTTGGGAGTTGTCGCTGGAGGAGTATGGGTCGAGATCGGAGCTGGGTATGGAAGAGTCGGAGAAGGAGGTACTGGGTTCAGTGGAGGTGGAGGCTTCTTCGAGGACCATGGCTGCGGTGGGGAGAGGAGGGGAGGGTCAATGGCAAGGCATTAAGGTCGCGATGTAGTACGGATATGAATGTCAATGATCACTGGTGAGCTTTAGGAGCTCGGGCCTCTCCAATGACCTCACCATGAACTTTACATTCACTTCAGCTTCACCCTTTCATGCCTTTCACGTGCTTAGCCGTCTCACGTCCGCTGAGGCTGCTGAACAGTTCTCGCAGTCATCTTGGCTAGAATCTCATGGCTAAATTGTCGCGGGCTGAATACGAGTAGTGCGACCGGCACCACAATGTACCCGAATCCTGCCGCATCCTCTTGTTGGAGTCAAGCTAGGGCTGTCTCTGTCGTCTGGTACTGCTTATTACAAGATGGTAATCGCCAGCCATGTTTCTATATGAGCTGCCACGACCCCTCGTCTCCTTCAACCTTCCGCCTGTAGAGAGGGGTTTATTAACAGTCATGTCATCTTACACCACCCTCCTGAGCGACGGCATCGGCCTCACAATCGCCACTCTCTATAGTCTCGCTGGCCAAGCACACTTCACCCCTCGGCTGACACCAGGTCTGGCACAGAACATCGAGATCATGACCCACAATTCGCATGCAGCTTTCTGGTTCCTGGGGCTGGACTATCTTGCCGTATGTCCACCATGGACAGATCGCTCCTGAGCATAGCTGATGGTCTGAGCAGCTCAGACGGATCTTCGGCGCCTTCGACCTGATAGGAGCTGCATGTCTCTGGCGGAAGAAGACAAGGAAGGTTGGACTCATTTTCGCAGTGTTTGGATTCTCAGGAGGGTTTTACGGTCAGTTGTATACCGGCGGAGATGTCTTGCAAGTCGGAGGGTTGCTCAGTATGGCTGTGGTTGGGCTGCTTTGCTCCTCTGATCGATGAATGGTAGGTAACGAGAGTACGCGCTTGCCATCTTCCTTGCTGTTTTCCCATGATAATCATAGTACTCGCTCACTGCAAATACTAGTTCATCATGCGATCAGGTTTCACCCCCTTGATCTCGTCGTCTCTCATAGCCACTCATAGCCAGAACTGTAAGTGAGTTTGAACTGCATGTGAGTTGCTCTCTCCAACGTCGCATGCCTGAGGGTGGGCCATGCTTTGTTTCACCTTTGCCCCCTTCGGCCAAATCTCACTTATCAGAAGCACACAAGTCTATAAAACCTCTCTGCATCCTCTCTTTCAACCTTCACACCTCCGGCACGAACCTCGATATGGACTATCAAGCTCAGCTGCAAGCTCTCGCGGCCGAGGTAGTCGCCGCCAACGCCGAGAGGAGGGAGGCACTACAGTCCACAGCGAAGGCGTGGTCCGACCACAACGAAGCAGAGGCAAAAGTCACAGGCCTCACCGCGGAGGTTCGACAGCTCAAAGCCGAGATTCGAAGGCTCAATCCTAAAGGCTTGTTTTCCACTACTCAGACTCATGCGTCGCATCCCGAAAGAAGCTCTTCCGAGTCCGAAGAAGGTGTTCTTGGCCTCGAGTCACGCAAGAGACGTCGGTCAGTGAGCGCGGTAAGAACTCCAAAGCTACGACTAGCTTGACTCCCTAGTTAATGAGATCACAGGATAGCACCACGGACGAGCTTTACGACAGTACTCCGCCTCGGCACATGGGCATAGGATCACCCGGCGACAAGAGGAGCAGGTTGTCTACCACGGGCGGCGGCAGCTCGACGCAAGACTCCATCCCTTCGAACCTGACCTCCCGCAACCGCTCGCGAATACCTGTGGTCACGATTGGCGTCTACGTCTTCAGCGAGCAGGGTGAGGTGACAGTGACCCCTCTCGATGCCAGCATTGTGCCTCAAACGGTGGTGACTGCCGTCTACGACCTCATCAGCTACATCAAGCATCCCGAGAACATCCAAGAGTCTCACAAGGGCGGTTGCCGTCGTCAGAAGTTGCTTAATAGGGAGACGACCTGGTACTATTTCAAGGATAGCGAGAGGTCAGTACACGAAGTTGCTTGCGGGAACTGCACCTACAGGCAACAGCCATGCTCGCGCGCCAGCGGCCAGATTTACGACATCATCCTCGCACCCCAGGCAGAGAAATTTCGCAGCTCTGTCAAACCGAGCTCGTCGGAGCACTTCGTCTCCCCGACACAGCTCGGAGCTCCTGCTATCCTCCAATCATTTGGGAGTCCGAAGAGCAAAGAGCGTTGGTACACTTGGGATGAACGGCCTGCACGCAAACTCCACGATTTCTGGTACTAATGGCGAGATCCTGACATTTCTCGCGGCTGCTTCACAATTGCCATGAGCCTGTCACTGAGGGAAGGAGGTTTTGGCCACTTCGAAGCAAGATGAAGACTGCGATAAGTCGAAGAGGGTGCAGTGTTACTGTCCTTTTGCTTGTGGGCCTTGGTTACAGGAGAATCGGAACGCTTTGAGAAGAGGCAATATAATCTGAATAGCATAGTGCTGACGAGCAATACTGGCAGCGTAGAAGTAGAAGTGCGTGTGATTTATCATATTCAACGCACAGACCTTGACACTCGAGTCGCCTTCGGTTGTCCCTTGTGGTTCCTCGTTTGGCTGCACTACCGTAAGCTCTTCATATAGCCATGCAAGAGCAACCCAAATAGAGTCGCTGCATATATCTCATGGCATGTGTGGTCAATGCCAGTACTCCGCCAAATTTCCATGGTCCAACAACATGCCACCGACCAACGGAGAAGCAGCCCTAGCAGCCATCACCACACTGGCGGACCCATCCAAAGAGCAGAAAGCCGCTCAGTCCTCAATTGAATCGCTACTGGCCTCTTCGGACCCCTTTCTGGACATACATGAAGTCTTCAAGCACTACAACACCCTCTACTTCCGCAGCCTCCTCCTTCCCCGTGTCGAGGTCTCCTGGTCTTCTCGGCTCACCCTCTGCGCTGGCATCTGCGAGCTCATGCAAGATCCTTCAAATGGCAACAAGTACACCCGCATCCGCCTCAAACTCTCGGAACCATTACTCAAGTTCCGGCCGCGGAGCGATATGATCAACACGTTACTTCATGAAAGCATCCACGCCTACTTTTTCATCACGACATCCTGGCGGCACTCACGCGGAGACGATGGGACAGGTCATGGAGCTGGATTCTTGCTACTCGCCGATGCGATCAACAGCCATGGAGGCTACGAGGTGACTGTGTTCCACACTTTCCACGACGAGGTAGACAGCTATCGCACGCATGTCTGGCAATGCAATGGACCTTGTCAGACGCAAGCGCCGTTCTTTGGGATGGTGAAGAGGAGCATGAATCGTGCTCCTGGGAAGAATGATTCTTGGTGGCAAAGGCATCAGCAGGAGTGCGGAGGGACGTTCACGAAAGTCGCGGAGCCGGAGATGAGTAAGGCGCAGGTGGAGAAGATGAGTGGGCTGCAGAGGGCTGGGAGGCAGAAGAATAAGATTGATGGTTGGGTCGGGAGTGGCCAGTCTGTTCAACCTTCTCAGGAGAAAAGCGAAGCAATCCAACCAACGAAACGAACCAATACCGACAGCGAGGCGGCTACCACACAACCTGTGAAGAAGAAAGCGAAGCTTGAGGTGGTGAGCTGTCCTATATGCGACGAGAAGCTCGATTCGGACACTATCAACGACCACCTGGACCTTCAGCATCCGCCTTGAGATCCATAAGATGAACTTGGACCACCCCTTTACAAACGAGCGCTACGGCACCTTACTGCGCTCGAAACCCCAGCCGCCGCTAGCTCAGCCACTCCGCCGGCAGACAGCTCCATCACACAATGTAGACCTTACAGGTTCGTGCCGCCTGGAGATTGAGCACCTTTCCCAGCTGAACGCTGAGGCTGACCATGCTTGTACCATGCCTCAGGGGATCACCAGGTCTGTTGGGAAGGTGTTACTTTTTGGCAAGGCAGTATAGCGCCAGATGCACCAGATGCAGCATCACTGTGGCAACGTACGGGGCGTCATTGCCTTCTCGGACCGGTAGCTGGGAACGGACACCAGCGGATACAGCTCTGTCATAGCTGCCATAGGGGGTGAGCTCGGGTCACTATTTCGAGCTTGATAGTGGCGTTGCTGTCCCTGCGTGGCGTCAACTCTCGTTGCGGACGTCCAAAACCACGAATCCAGCGACGGCAGTGGTTCAAGATCGCGTATTCGGCGTGAAAGCATTTCGTCCGGCTGCCCAAATTTGGTGCATCGGTCGAAGGCTTCAAGAGCAGAAGTCTACCCTGTCGGCTGCTCTCCGTCGTAATCGCAGTGTATGGCCTTATATTCGACATTATGGCGCGGCGAGATATGGCCTGAAAGCTTGAGATGTTTGTTTGGCAGCAAACACGTTCCTGAAGTCTCAGCCGTCGCCATCGTCCTCTCGCTTTACTTCACCCTTGATGTTTGATTCATCCCCATCCTCTTCACTCTTGACCTCCTTCTTGAGCTTCTTCGTCGCCTTGTCCCACTCCTTCTGCTCCCGCTGAAACTCCTCCTTCAGCGCCAGATATCCCTCATCGCTCGTGCACTGCCTCCATATCCCCTTGAAGTGCTCGCTAACCTCCAGCTTCTCATCCCGACCTTCATGCCCGTCACTCTTCGCAAGCTCCGTCCGCTCCCCACCGTTGCGTTCCTGTTCGCGGACGGATTTATCGTACTTCCGTCCGCCCTTGTGATTTGCGTAGCGTTTGGCGCGCGTCATCCCCATTTGGATGAACTTCCGCGCCATGTCCGCGCCCACAAGGTCTCCCGCTTTGACATAGTGGTCGAATGCTTGGTTCAAGTTGCTGGAGCTTTGATGGGCGACAGGCAGAGTAGCGAAGCGCCAATGCGGCAGTAAGAAAGATTTGTAGGGCTCGAACGTCAGTACTCCCTGCTCACCGCGGGCGATGCGGTAGGACATGCGGAGGTCTATTGACTCGAGGGCGGGAGTCGGGAAAGCCTGGATGTTGAAGGTTGGGAGGGCATGTTTCTTTTTAGAAACGGCTTTTGGAGGCATTGCCTCGAGTTGGGACGGTGTTTATAGCATCGTTGATCTTGGAGAAAGGTTGCGAGCAGAAGAGATAGGCGGAGGTCGTCAATGGCCGTTTGGGGCTAGGTCCAATTAAGGGAAGTGAATGCATGTTTCGTTTGGTCTGATCGCGATTGTCGTCTGAGCACCTTCGTGGTATACATCAGCACAACATTCCCAGCACTGGACAATACATGTAATGCCTTAGAGATTTGTCGCAGACATTTCTACGATGCTGTCGACTGCGATCCTCGGCAATACTTCGGCCAAAATTAATAGTGGTACATTTACCGTAACTCCAATTTTGGCTCTTCATTCCGCGGTCTTGTAGTGTAGCGGTTATCACTCTGGATTTTGATTCCAGTAACCCCAGTTCGAATCTGGGCAAGACCTCTCGTTTTTTTTTTACTTTTGTTCAATGTATGTAACGATTCCGGCAATGCTTTGTTGACTGCCATACGTTTTTGTCCTGATCCGAGCTTCCTCGGTATGCTTGGCGTTCCTCGATGTCTCACTTTAACATTTAAGCTTATCGACAAACCGGGAACGCCGATCCCGCGACACTTCACTTCTCGAGCGCAGGATCCGGGACGAAGGATCAACTCGAGACGCGCCAACCCACTGCACATGTCAAGTCGGTAGGGAGAAGTACGAACAATGCCACCCTTATAGCACGAGTCCCCGCCCGTAGACTCGGGCTTTTTCGAAGAACAGCAATATGGCCCCCCTCCACCGCCGCGCACCTAGCAGAGACGCCGAGCTAGGCAAGCGAGACGACGACTACCGGCCAAGGACAAGTACGTCTTCGACAGGCCTGCCATGGCGATGGCGCAAGAGGAGGGTCGTGTTCGTCCTACTCGGGCTTATGCTGGTCTACCTCTTCATAAAGAACATGCCCACAGATCTTCCGACGATTGATGAACGCATGGGAAGGCCCTCACGCCCAGGGCACGTCGTACCAGTATCAGATGTGCGGGCGCTCAAAGAGCCGGTGGGCGCACCTCCACGGTCTGCGAACGACGACGAGGGACCGCACTACTACAACGGACCGATCAAGTTCTACCGGCTTGCTACCACTTTACGAGGCATTTCGCGGACAGGAGGGTCAAAAGTGGACAACCGGAACGTGCTATTCGCAGCTTCGTCATTGAAGAGTGTTGCGAACCTCATACCGATGGCTTGCGCGATGGCAAAGGCGGACAGGAATTACGTGCATCTGGCGCTACTTGGAAGGGACGCTCTACCTCTGAATGATATACTGGAGATCAACGGCTTCGACAAGAAATCATGCCAAGTCTTCTTCCACGATGCGCGCGGGGATTACTCCGAGTACAGCTCGGAGACGCGAGCAGAAGTGTCGGTTTCAGGCGCCATGAAGCATATAAACGACTTCATCCATGCGCAGGCGATTGTCATGGATGACAGCATTGTCGAGGATGGCTTCTTCACACGCGCGATGCGAAGGAGAGCAGGGGAGTACCGGCGCGCACTGATCGAGGTACCTGCCGGTAAGTACGAAGAATTCCTCTGGATGACTCGGCTGGATTCGGGGAGTCTTGGAAATTGGTTTAGTCCAAGTATCGACATACTCATACACGCACCTCCAGAGAGCTCCGGCGGTCTTATTCGACTGCTCAAGAGCCTTCAACGAGCAGACTATACAGGACTGCGGCCGCCGCGGTTGTCCATTGAGCTGCCCAATGACATCGAGCACTTCGCGAGAGGGTACATCGAAGGTTTGGACTGGCCGCCTGATGAGAGGGCTTCGCCTTTAAGAACGAATGCTCTATCACTGCGGCATCGTATCACGACTTCACGTTTGAACTCCGAGCAGATGTCTCTCCGCTTTGTGGAGTCGTTCTTCCCTGCCTCTACCATCGACGATCATGTGCTCATACTCTCACCGCAAGCTGAGGTGGATCAACTCTACCTCCAGTACTTGTACTACCTCATCTTGGAGTACCGCTACTCTCTGATCGGGAGCCGAGACACGGAGGATCTCCTTGGCCTTTCTCTGGACGTGCCGACGAACTTCATCAACGGCTCTTCCGGCTTCGAGCCGCCAACAGCAGCAGATATGCAGGAAGATGAAGATCGAAAGTACGAAGCCTTGGCCAAGTCGGATCCTGTGCCTTTCTTATATCAAGCCCCCTCGTCGACCTCAAGCCTAATCTTTGGCGACAAATGGACGACTTTCCACAACTTCCTCTCGCGGCGGTTGGAAATGTCTGAGACCGGCGTGGCAGAAAAGCACACGAAGCAAGTCGCCGAGACCGAACCAGCTTGGATGGAGTATCTGCTCGAACTCATGACGGCGAGAGGCTGGAACATGCTGCATCCTGCTTCTCCAATGGGAACTGTGCATAATGAACTTGCTCGGATACCTGAAGAGTACATTCGCGAAGCCAAAACCAAGGACGAAAAGCCAAATACCGCTCCACCACAAAATTCAGAAGACGAGCCTTTTCTCATTGCCGACACCCCGCCGTCCATTCAACCGCACGTCGAACACAACCAGCCAGCCAGCCATTTGTCACTCTCAGACACTCTACCGTTCGACGGGAACCTTCCAGATCTCGGCACCCTCCCGCATCTCTACCGCAATGGCAAGGTCTTCGTTCCCTACGAGAGCGGTGAGTACCAAGACACATATCTCACGTGGTTCCGCCAGCATATCGGCGGCTGCGACTTGGCGACTGCACAGAGGAAGAGGGTGGTGCATTGGTTGAGCGCGGACGACTTGTTCTGTGTGGCTGGTATACCTAATGATTATGACGAGGGAAGACGGGAAGAGGAGGAAGAGGAGGGAGGTGATGGTGATGATGCCAGTGCTGATGCGGCGTTAGCATCAGGGGAAGCTGCAGGCGCGGAGGAAAGAAGAGAGGACGACGAGAAGAGCAGTCGGGCTCCCACTGGGCCCGGGGCCGACGACGATGATGGAGCAGATGAGGGGCAACAAGACGGCGTACAGGTGTGAGCGACTGCCGTCCGTTTGTTGTAGCATTACTGGTCCAAGAGAGTGGGGCGTTCTCTAGCACGACGACTGAATTGTCGATTTTGGGGACTGTATAGTTGCGATACCCTATTGGTGATAGATTTGTATGCATATGACTTTGATCAAGTTCGACTGACTGGCTTTGGGGAAACTCTTGAGCCTACAAGGCATGGCCAACTCGCCACTTGATGTCGAGCGGATCTGGTACGGACTGAGGGCGGAAGGACTGGCGAAGGGCCATCTCTATGCTCGTAAAACGTATCTACGCCGTCGCTGCTTTTGCATCATCCGAAAAAACCTCCACTGACTCAACCTTCGACAACTCGACGGTCAAATTGACCTCACCACCCCGTATGCCCACCGTCAATCACCAAATTATTCCCCGTCATGAACGAGCTCGCCCGACTCAACAAAAACAACCCAGCACTCTTAAACTCATCCGGCCTCGCAAGCCGATGCATCATATTCTCACTCTCCCACATGCCCTGCAATCCCGGATCGTCGTCAAGATTCTTCCGCACCATCGGCGTCAACACATGCCCGGGACTCAGACAGTTAACCCTGATTCCGCCAGTCCCATCCTCCTTGATCGGCGACCACTCCATTGCTAAATTCCGCGCTAGCTGGATTAGAGCGGCTTTGCTTGAATTGTAGACGCTAGATAGTAGGCCTTTGTTCGCGATGAGCCCGGACATGCTGGCGACGAAACAGATGCTACCGTGGCATTTATACTTCATCATCTGCCGCGCCGCCGACGTGGCGCTCATATATACGCCCTTGTAGTTAATCGCCATCATCTGCATTAGATCCTCCGCGCCATACTCCACAGCTGGCTGGATCTTCTGGATCGCCGCTGCGGCCATCAAGCCGTCGAGTCGCTGGTGCTTGCTCGCGATGTCCGTGATGGTCTTGTCTAGATCCGCGGTGTCGTCGACATCGACGCGTTGGTAGTCGAGGGCGCCGCCCCAGTCGGTCGCGACGCGTTTCTGTGCCTCGTTCCACTCGGCAGTGGGGGAGGGGGCGCGGTCGAGGCAGTAGACTAGGAGGGGGTCAGCAGCCATACGTAAAGATCACGGGGTTTGGGACCTGCCTTTGCCGCCCCCCTCTACGAGTCCTTCGGCCATGGCTAGGCCGATACCGCTGGCTCCGCCTGTTACGACGAAGACGTGTTCTTTCAAATCGAAATCTGCGAAGCGCTTCTGTCCGACATTTTCATTGCTGGGGCCGAAGACTTCGTCGCCTTCGTTGTTTAGGCTGGCGTATGACATCTTGGAGTTGGAAGTCTTTCTATGAGTCTTGTGTCTTGCTGTATTTCTTGCGAGATTGGAGTTATTTTAATTGGTGAGGTCAAAGGGTTTCGAAATGGAGGAAGAAGATACTGTACTCGTTCAATAGCTCACCTCACCTACATATAAGCAGAAGAGTAGCCGTCCAGTCCTTGGAGAGGATTCCGGCATCATCACGATGTTATTACCAGAAGATGCATGCTGTAGCAAGATAGAGGCGCCGTATCAGCTGGACGTCGCTTTAGCATCATGCTGGCCCAATTTTCCCTGCGTTGCCGCTGGGGGAGTAGCATCCTTGGTTCGCGTGGGATGCTTCTACAATCACATGCGTGGAGAGCGATTGCATCTGTAGGTATCGTGTGGGAAACACGCGGAAGGGGAAAATGTTGGATGTTGTTGATAAAGTGAGGTCCAAGATGAAGTGAAGTCGAGGCAGCAAGTCCTTCTCCAGCGCTCGGCCACCCCTCACGCTCACCTCCATCTCTTCTTCCATTCGACGATACTCTTGACACAAACATCCACTTGTCGTAGATATACCGTCTCGCGTACACGTACCTTGTCACGAGCTCAACAAAAGGAAACACGACCGATGCGCTGAGTGAGCCATTTGCCTTCCACTTGCTGGATCTCACGGAGGCTGCCCGGCTCACGAAGGCTGACGTCGCGCTGGATCCCTGAAACGGGACGACTACACCCTGTGTGACATACTAGAAGCACCAGGTCTTGGAATTGGAACCTGTACTGGTGGACCGCCCAGCCATCCGCGATGGCAGGCCCATCCAACACCATCGACCTCACCAAGGAGCCAAAAGACCACCTCACAGCACTCCCCTCCGAGCTCCAGCACGAAATCCTAGACTACCTCTTCCCCACTCACGACCCCGACGCAGCAGCCAAAGCAAACTACGTCGCGCCCTCCAATCAACCGGACACCAAGCGCCATCACTCCTTCGATGCTCTCGCGGCAACCTGCCACGCCCTGCGAGACGGAACCTTCTCCTGGGCACGCCTCTGGCTCATCCGCCACCAGGAAATCACGAACTACCTCCCAGCACGGCCAGAGCTACAGAAGAAGCGCGACTTCCTCCGCGGCGGCCCGTCAGGACTCCTAAACTGGATGGACCGCCACTGTGTCTTCTGTGGGAAGAAAAGCATCCGGACCGCCATCATGATGAACGGGCTCCGCTGCTGTCGGGACTGCGATGGGAAGCACTGGCCGGAAAAAATCACCAAGACGGATGCCAAAGCGCAGTATGATCTCAAAGAGAACCAATTACTGCCGAACCAGCATCCCGCAGCGAAAATGCTTAATCGGCATCCGGGTGGTTTGCCGGTTTTGAGATACGGGACGTACATGGTCTCGAGTGTGGTCACGACGATGTTCATGCGGAGCGATGTTGAGGCGCTGGCGAAGCTAGCGCACGGGGATTTGAAGGCGCATTTTGCGAAGAGGGAAGCTGCGAGGGAGGAAAGGAAAACGAAAATGGCTGAGAATCGGGCGAAGAAGGTGGCGCAAGCGATTCAATTGCTGCAACATGAGCGGTATGCTGCTGACGGGTTTGTTGAGGTGCAGCGGACTTCGGGTACTGATTGCGTTGCAGCATATGATACTCGTCGTGCTCATGGGGAGAGTGGGTCGGCTCACGGGACGGTCTCGATGTGGGAGGTGGAAGGAGGGTACGAGGAGACGACAGCGTTGGCCGAGCGTGCGGCAAGGGAGAATATGGAGGAGGCTATGGATGCTTCGGGCCCAATACCATCAGATGGTAGTGGGTTCAACGAGCTAGGACCGTACTCCGGGATGGAGGCACTCTTCGCTCCCTTGTGATGGCACTGGAGGGCAGGAGGAGATATGATTAAAGATTTTACGACGGCACGATTGATGGACTTGGAGGACGAGCGAGTTACGGCCTGTAGGCGGACTTTCCACGAGACTGCGCTTCAGGCAGGACGATCCTATTATACTGTAGTATGAATGTCTAACAGTGATACCCAAACTATGCCTTTCATATCTGCAATGTCTCACCCTCCAGGCTGTCACATGCTTCTCGACCCGTCATTGGTTGAGAATTGATTAGAAACTGTTAGAAAGCAGCGTCATTGCATCAGGCAGGCGCAACCTGAGGCCAAGGCCAGCGTTTGCCTTGCTCCAACACGTCGGACCTCTCTCGCGCTTACAAAACCGCCACCAAGCTCCACCCACTCCATCACCTCACCTTGACACCTCGACACTTGTTGCTTTGCACAGCCTCAGTCTAGCGTTCACTCATCCCTTCCTTTACCACAACACACAATACCTACCCACCATTCCACCCAGAGAAGCAGGCAAGCTGGGTACCAAACGTCGTCTTTCCGGCGAGGAGCCAGTGGGCAGCAATCAGCATCAACACAAGAAAGCCATGACTGAGCAGAGCAACGCGCACCTGAACGGTGCCGCCGCCGGTAATGGCAACGGCGGCGGCATGGACACCCACGCTACGGCCCAGCAGCTTAAGCAGCAGGCAAACGGCGACATCGACGAGAGCCTGTACTCCAGGCAGCTGTACGTTCTTGGTCATGAGGCGATGAAGCGTATGGGCTCGTCGAACGTGCTGGTCAGCGGTATGCGCGGGCTGGGCGTGGAGATTGCGAAGAACATTGCGTTGGCGGGCGTGAAGAGCTTGACGCTGTTCGACCCCAAGCCGGCGGCGATAGAAGACCTGAGCTCGCAGTTCTTCCTGCACCCGGAGGACGTGGGCAAGGGGAGAGCAGATGTCACGGCGCCGCGGGTCAGCGAGCTGAACCCGTACACGCCGGTGAATGTGCACAAGGGAAAGAGCTTGACGGGGGATCTGGAGGCGTTGAAGCAGTATCAGGTGGTGGTGTTGACGGATACGGCGTTGAAGGATCAGATCACCATTTCGGATTACTGTCATCAGAATGGGATCTATGTGGTGATTACGGATACGTATGGGCTGTTTGGATTCTTGTTCACGGACTTCGGGAAGAACTTCACATGCGGCGATCCTACCGGCGAGAACCCACTCAGCGGTATCGTGGCAGGTGTCGACTCGGATGGGCTGGTGTCGGCACTGGATGAGACACGGCATGGGCTAGAAGATGGGGACTTCGTTACATTCTCAGAAGTGGAGGGCATGGAGGGTCTCAACGATGGGAACCCGCGCAAGATCACTGTGAAGGGACCATACACATTCTCCATCGGCGACGTGTCAGGGCTCGGACAGTACAAGCGAGGAGGACTGTACACACAGGTCAAGATGCCGAAGATCATGGACTTTGAGCCTTTCAGCAAGCAGTTGAAGCAGCCGGAGCAGTTGATCTCGGACTTTGCCAAGTTCGACCGGCCAGGGCAGTTGCATGTGGGTGTACAGGCGCTGCATGCGTTTGCGGAGAAGGAGGGCAGCTTCCCACGGCCACACAGCGATGCGGATGCGGCGGAGGTCATGAAGCTGGCGCAGGACATCGCGAAGGAGAGTGGAGAAGAGGTTGAGCTGGACGAGAAGATCATCAAGGAGCTGTCGTATCAGGCTCGCGGAGATTTGTCGCCGATGGCAGCGTTCTTCGGTGGTCTGGCCGCTCAGGAGGTGCTGAAGTCTGTCTCTGGCAAGTTTCACCCTGTCAAGCAGTGGCTCTACTTCGACTCGCTTGAGTCGCTACCAACTTCCACCACTCGCAGCGAAGAGCAGTGCAAGCCGCTCGGCACACGATACGATGGGCAGATCGCGGTGTTTGGGAAGGAGTACCAGGACAAGCTAAGCAACGTGCAGCAGTTCTTGGTCGGCGCAGGTGCGATCGGATGCGAGATGCTGAAGAACTGGGCTATGATCGGACTGGCGACTGGTCCCAAAGGCAAGATCAGCGTCACCGACATGGACCAGATCGAGAGGAGCAATCTCAACCGGCAGTTCTTGTTCCGTCCCAAGGATGTTGGCGAGCTGAAGAGCGAATGCGCTTCGAAAGCAGTCCAGGCCATGAACCCGGACCTCAACGGCCACATCAACATGCTTAAGGATCGTGTGTCGCAGGAGACGGAGGAGATCTTCAACGAAGATTTCTGGGAGTCTCTTGATGGTGTTACGAACGCTCTGGACAATGTGGATGCCAGGACATACGTCGACAGGAGATGTGTGTTCTTCCGCAAGCCTCTGCTAGACAGCGGAACGCTCGGTACAAAAGGCAACACGCAGGTTGTGCTGCCGCGTGAGACGGAATCGTACTCCAGCTCGCAGGACCCTCCTGAGCAGTCGTTCCCAATGTGTACTCTCCGCTCCTTCCCGAACCGCATCGAGCACACCATCGCGTGGGCCAAGGACCTCTTCCACACCTACTTCGCGGGTCCGCCTGAGATCGTCAACACCTACCTCACTCAGAAGGACTATCTTGGCAGCGCACTCAAGCAGTCCGGCAACGAGAAGCAGACGCTGGAGACTCTGCGCGACTTCCTCGTCACAGAGAAGCCGGAATCGTTCGAAGACTGTGTCAAATGGGCGCGCATGCAGTTCGAGAAGCAGTACAACAACGCCATCCAGCAACTCCTCTACAACTTCCCGAAGGACTCTCAGACTTCCTCCGGTCAGCCCTTCTGGTCCGGACCCAAGCGTGCCCCTGATGCGCTTACCTTCGACCCCAACAACTCCACTCACTACACTTTCGTCCTCGCCGCCGCCAACCTCCACGCCTTCAACTACGGCATCAAGCCAACCACCGACCGCAGCCGAATCACCAACATTCTGGACAACATGATGGTGCCCGACTTCAAGCCCGATGCGAACGTCAAGATCCAAGCCGACGACAAAGAGCCCGACCCCAACGCCAACGGCCCCGCGGACGACGAGTCCCAACTCGAAACCATCGCCCAATCCCTCCCGCAACCCAAGACCCTCGGCTCCTTCCGCCTCACGCCCGTCGAGTTCGAAAAAGACGACGACACAAACTTCCACATCGACTTCATCACCGCCGCCTCCAACCTACGCGCGGAGAACTACAAGATCGCGACCGCGGACCGGCACAAGACCAAATTCATCGCCGGCAAGATCATCCCCGCCATCGCGACCACCACCGCCCTCGTCACGGGCTTGGTGGTGCTGGAGCTGTACAAGATCATCGACGGCAAGACGGACATTGAGCAGTACAAGAACGGCTTCGTCAACCTAGCGCTGCCGTTCTTTGGCTTCAGTGAGCCGATTGCGAGTCCGAAGGGCACGTATCAGGGGCCGGACGGGGAGGTGGTGATTGATAAGTTGTGGGATCGGTTTGAGACGGAGGATGTGACGTTGCAGCAGTTCATTGACGATTTCGCGAAAAAGGGGCTTACCATCTCGATGATTAGTTCGGGGGTGAGTTTGCTGTACGCGAGCTTCTACCCTGCGGCGAGGAATAAGGATCGCTTGCCGATGAAGTGAGTTCCATCTCTCCCCCTTCCCCCCTCCTGCGAAGAATGAGCAGGCCCTCCCTTCTCTTTACACGCGACATGGCACTGACTTTGGAATAGGATGTCCGAGCTCGTCGAGCACATCTCCCGCAAGAACATCCCGGCGCACCAGAAGAATGTGATTCTGGAGATTACGTGCGAGGACGCGACGGAGGAGGATATCGAGGTGCCGTATGTGATGCTGAAGCTGGGGAAGTAGGATGGCCTGCTGGTGCAGCAGTGTGGGAGGAAGCGGAAGATGGAAGATGGAAAGTGAGGGGTGAGGGATATGGATATGGCTATTGCATTGTAGTGGAGTTTCGAGAGTGGGGATGGGTATGGGAAGGTTCAGAATGAGAAGACTGGATGGGAAATGATGGAGTGTGGTGTTCGATGGCTGCCATACACTGATGCGGAAATTGTTGCTCTGCTCATGGTGGAAGGCATAGATGATGGGTAGTTCAGTAGCTTTGTAGAATGAGCATGACATTTGCAATGAACTCACCATCCCACGTGAGTTCTCTAGCGTCCCGTTCTCTCAGCTCGCAGTAAGAAGAGGAGTGGGCTGAAGCGGCATAGAACGAAGGCTTCGAGACGGATGAGAGCACAGGAAAAGGTGACACAAGAGCTCTGAGGGTGTTGGCAGAAGGCCGCACATGCTGCTTGAGAGCACTGTCAGGAGGGCTACTTGCGCTTCGTCCGTTTCTTCTTCTTATACTTCTTCTTCACCGTCGCCGTGACTTTGGCCTTCGCGGGCGCCTCATCGCCATCAACCTCGTCCTCGCCCTCCTCGCCATCCAGCAAATCCATATCATCGTCCTCATCAGCCTCCCCACCATCCTCCTCCCTATCCAGCTCACCCCTCCCCTTCCCCTTGTTCCCGTCATCTTTCCTCCCTACCCCAAACACCCTCCGACTCTCCTCCTCAAACCCCACCCTCTCCTTCCTCACCAACCCCATCGCCGCCCGCGCATCCTCCACACTCGAGTGCTCCCCCTCCTGAATAGCCCATCCTAACTCCTGCTTCGCCAGATTCCTCAGCGCGGGGGGTTTGCCTTTACTCTCGATTCTGAACTTCGCGTAGCGGCTCGTATCCCTTAGATCCCTCTTCGGATGACTGAGTCCCAGGACCACAAGATCATTCTTTAGTGCGTGGCCGACGAGGATACGGCCGGAGAGGAGTGAAGCGACGGTTTTCTGCACCTCGCCAAACGGCCTCGCGACCCCGGGCCGGATATGCTCCGCCCTAATCCCCGACACGAAAGTCCTGTAGTCCTTAATATCCTCCACCCCGAACCCCGGCGGCGGCAGCACGTACGAGTCGTACACCTGCTCGCCGTGGAAATTCACCAGACTCGCGCGGGCGAGGATGTGGTCGGGAAAGTGGGGTGGGGGCCCGGTGCCGACCATTTCGCAGTCGAGGGCGAGGTATTTGCCGATCTTGTGGGTGGGGTGGAGGCCGGCGTTCACTTCATCCTTGTGTTTGAGAGGAGTCGAGAGAGGAGTCGAAGAGTGGGTGCCGTAGGCGGCTGTTAAGTCGGAGGGGGGGATGTCGTGGGTGGTGGTGAGCGAGGAGCGGAGGGGGGGTTGTGAGGTGGGGGTGGAGGTGGTGGTGCCCATCTTGTGAGGTCGTACTGGCTTGAGTGGTCTTGCGCCTGTGGTCTTTGGCTTCTTGAATGCATTCGCGGCTTTTGGCTTGTCGTTGTCGGGCCTCTTGCGCTTCACGCCATTGCTCTGCTGCGGTTGATTCTTCTTCTCTGCTTGGAGCTTCTCTTGCAGCTTCTTCCAGTTGCTCGACACCTCTGTCCCCTTCAAGCCTGACATCGCCTCTGGTTATCGAAGGGGCATGTTGTTGTGGAAGTGCCCTGAATGCCCCAAGCCTGGGGTGATCTGGAACTTTTTCTTGAAGAGGCAGTCGCAGCCAAGCCTTCGGGCGCAATTTGTACAAGCCGCGTCTTCGAAGGCGACAACATCTCTTCCCAGCGACATCAAAACTCACATTTTCACACTCATAACTTCAGATCTCGCTGAAGAGTCTGCGCATAATCATGGCGCCGCGAAATGATCACGCTGGTGGCGGCGATGATCGAGAGCCAGAAAGAGGGCATGCGACGTTGGCGACGTTGAGGTATGAATGATTACAGAAGACGACGACGATGATACTCATGGTTCTGAGCGACTTGCTGATGGTGGTTGTCACAGAATCGGCGTCAAGGTCTGGGTTGAGAAGGTGAGCAGCATCCCCTTAGGACGGCTTCAGTGGCGTGGCGATGGCGAGCATTGCTACGTTCTTGTGCCAGACACTACACTCCCTCCATAATGGCCGGGCGATTGCGGAATACAATACAACTGCTAACACAACGTAGGACAGCGAGGAACGGAAAGCAGAAATCCTTTCCATGCAAACTCGCCGGGGCAAGCCAACATTCTACGTCCACTACGAGGAGTTCAACAAGCGTCTGGATGAATGGGTCGCCGCTGAGCGACTGAACCTCTCCAAGGAAGTGGAATGGCCTCTGCCCGAAAAGCCAGACACGAAGAACAAGCAGAAGACGAACCAGCAATCCAAAAACCTGCAAGTTCCGGACACAGGCAGATCCCAGAAACGACCACGAACAGTATCAGACAGCCGCGATGCCTCCGCTACCCCCATGGACATGTCCCAACTATCCAGCCGCCGCCCCTCCCTCACTGGCGGCAAAGAGAATCGCGACCCAGCCCTTGCCACCATAACTCGCGACGACTCCACGGGCACCCCTCAACCCGAAGACGAATCCCTCGTCGACCTGGTCGACACCCAAGAAGCCGCGGCAGCCGCCAAAGCCGCACCTCCCCACGTCCCCTACTCCCGCGAAGAAGAGATCGAAAAGCTCCGCACGGGCGGCAGCATGACGCAAAACCAGACCGAAATCTCCCGGGTGCGCAACCTCGAGCGCATCCAAATGGGCACCTACGAAGTCGAGCCGTGGTACTTCTCCCCCTACCCCGCCGAATTCGCCGACAGCGAGCTCGTCTACATCTGCGAATTCTGCCTCTCCTACTTCGGCAACAGCACGCAGTTCGGGCGGCACCGCAAAAAGTGCACCCTGCTGCACCCGCCGGGCAACGAAATCTACCGCGACGACAGCGTCAGCTTCTTCGAAATCGACGGCCGGCGGCAGAGGACATGGTGTCGCAACCTCTGCCTGCTGTCCAAACTCTTCCTCGACCATAAAACGCTGTACTACGACGTCGACCCCTTCCTCTTCTACTGCATGACCGAGCGCACCGCCCACGGACACCACCTCATCGGCTACTTCTCCAAAGAAAAAGAATGCGCCGAAGGCTACAACGTCGCTTGTATCCTCACCCTCCCGCAATACCAGCGCAAGGGGTTCGGCAAACTGCTCATCCAGTTCTCCTAC
This sequence comes from Saxophila tyrrhenica, assembly GCF_035928015.1. Taxonomy (NCBI): domain Eukaryota; kingdom Fungi; phylum Ascomycota; class Dothideomycetes; order Mycosphaerellales; family Extremaceae; genus Saxophila; species Saxophila tyrrhenica. The sequence continues at coordinate 211,143 of NW_027041749.1, read as the reverse complement.
GAACTCTCCAAAATCGAAAACAAACTCGGCTCCCCGGAGAAACCCCTCTCAGATCTCGGACTGCTCGGCTACCGCGCCTACTGGCAAGAAGTCATAGTCGACCTGCTCATCGAGCGTGAAAATGAGGGGACCCCGATGATGTCGGTAGAAGAGCTCGGCCAGGCGCTGGCGATGACGACGAACGATGTGCTGCACACGCTGCAGAATTTGAACATGCTGCGGTATAGTAACAAGAACCATGTGATTGTGTTGACGGACGGGGTGGTGGCGCAGCGGGAGAAGCAGAAGGAGAAGGAGCGGGTGAAGGGGAGGCGGGTCATTGAGGCCGAGAGGCTGCAGTGGCGGCCGCCGGTTTTTACGGCCGCGGCTAGGACGTGGAATTGGTAGTATGTCCACATACATGTAGGATTGTGGGAAGGGAGATGTGATTTAGCGAGGCGTTGGTGGTGCTTGATACCCAGCGGCATTGGAAGGGCAAAATATCACAAATGCTCGTCCTTTCCGTCTAAACATGCAGAACGCCTAACTCCGCGCTCATCCCCCCACCCCCACCATTAACAACCGCTCACCCCCCCTTATACTCCGGATCAACCTTACTCTGCTTGAACAAGCTCTTCCCCCTCAACCACTGCCGATACGCCTTATACCGCTTGGTCCCCCCATCCTCCTCCCCGACCGTCAACCCCTCCCTCTCCCCCACAAACTCCGCATACGCTGCTAAATCCGCTTCTCCTACCCCTTGCCCCAACAACCCCGCCTCGTCGGCGTCCTCGAAATCATCTCGTGCGCTGCCGCCGGGTTTGTGCACGTACTCTACGTAGTCTAGATTCGCGTCCGAGGGTAACTCGGTGGACACGACGAGGGGGAGATGGAGCGGGTGGGAGATATAACGTGTATACTCAGCAGTTTCCGATGGTGAGACGGAAGGGTGCAGCGATTGCAGGTGGAATTGGTTGAGGGTCCAGAGGTGCATTTGCGCTTTATCGGCCGGTTTGACCGCGGCGCCTCCTCCGCCAAGCTCTGTTGAGGGTTGTGGTGGAGGGGAGGGGTGGTAGTGGCGGTCGGTGGTGGGTTCGCGGAGGATGCTGGGTTTTTCGTTGTTCGTCGTCGTTGCGGGTGGGGAATGCGCGGATTCTGTCGGCGGACGAGGGGAGTCTGTTGGGTCTCCGTCGGCGATTTTGACACGGCGTTGGGCTTTCTTTTCTGTAGCGTCGTGGGCGGCGCGTTGCGGGTCGAGACGGGTTTTGAACGGGCTGAAGTCGGATCTGCTGTCGCGTTGTGGACGGTCGGGGAGGAATTTGTTGGAGCTGTTGAGGCGGTAGGAGTAGACTTTGCCGAGGGTGGAGAGGGCGGCCGGGCGGTAGCATTCGAGCCAGTAGTCGTCGTAGGTGCGGATGTCGTCTTTGGCTTCCGGCTTGTCGCGTAGGAGGTGGAGGGTTGGAGGCAGGGTGCGGGTGTCGAGGTGTTCGGGGGTGAACCAGTAGATGTAGTTGCGTCGTTTTCGCTCGAGCCAGGCCTTTGGGTCGCCGTGGTGGAGGTAGTAGTCTGTTGGTAGATCCCAGAGGAGAGGCTGGCCTTGGGCCCAGACGTAGTTGCCTAGGAAGAGGTTGTACGCCTCCTGTCTTTGACTGTCCAGAAATGAGTTGTGGTAGTAGCGCTTGAAGCTCTCAACCATGTCTCTCGAAGAGCTCTGCCACTGGTTCAGCTTCCGGTACGTTGCCATCGTATTCACCAGATGCGAGCCGCCGTACTGCACAGCAATGGTATCGCCGTGATCGTGAAACATGTGAGTGAACACATTGACAGCGTCGGTGTCGAAGTCGACTTCATCCCGATCAATCACCCCTAGAGCCTGTAGTTGCAATGCAAAAGCTCGCTTCCCAATGACGAACTGCGCAGCATTCGTCCGATCAAGACAGTCAATGCAGTTAGTCCGTACAATCCCATTCTGCACAACCGGCTCGTCGAACCCTTCGTCCCCATTCCGGAAGAAGCCGGTTTGCGCAACAATTTCCTTCGCAATAACCTCGAGGCTGCCAATAACATCACCTCCACGAGTCTTCGAAGCTCGGCTCATGTCGAAGGCTTTGTACATGATCTTCTTGCCCTCTGGTAATGATTGGTTGAGGTAGTCGATGCACTTTTCGAACTCGACGAGGAGTTTTGACTCCCTCGGTGTGCGCTCACGAGACTTGATGAGGTTGAGCACCGACACAGGGCAGCCATATCTTCCGAACAAGTTGTCAAAGTGCAGCGCAGCGGGTTGGTAGAACGGATCTTGAAGGTTGAGATCAATGGCTGGCTTGGGTGTCACACCGCTGTTATCTTGTGTCCAGTACAGCGGTATACTGCCTCTGTGGTGGAGGAAGGAGGTGTAGGTAGGGCTGGAGTACAGTCTCGGACCAGGGGCGTGGAAGGACGTCGTGAGCTTTTCGGAGACAATCTGCTCGGTCTCGACATCATTCGCCACGTACCCCAGGTCATTGACGCCGCGCTTGAGAAACCGCGCACCAGCGAAATGCCGTGACCGTCGGCCAACAATGGTGATGTATACCGCTCTTCCGAAGATGTCCAAGGCAGCCTGATCGATGAAGCCATGGATAATCGGCAGACACCAGTTGAACGGATGCTTCAGCGCAGATATCGCCGGCTTCAGCAGATGGTGGTTCCAAACGAACATGCTGTTGAACGCCTGATCCGCTTGATGCTGGCCTTCATTCATAGCCTGCCGCTGCCGGATGATGTTGTGCTGTAGCGAGTGCGTGATGTCGTATGAGTAACTGAAGTAGAACGACTTGCTCAAATCCAGATTGTTCAGAACATTCAAGAACCGCGTCTCCTCCGGATTGCGATCGCGAACAAACCTGCTACTTGCACCAGTCGTCAAAGGCACGAGCTCCGTTCCCTCTACCTGGTAGACATAGTGCCCTCCAATCATAGCAACCTGCTTTCGCTGCGTGACGATGAGCATATAGTACGCCTCCGTGAATCTGATGAAGCCGAGCAAGCCCCAGAAAGTACACTTCATCCTCAACCCGCCTGTCGATTTATTCCCTTCATCGATACTGGCGAGGACCTCATTCATCTGCCGCCGGTCATACGTCGTGTCATCCTCGAACAGCGCGATCTGGCCCGGCGCAGACGTCCTGTCGATGCGCAGCATTCTAAACTGCTTGTCTGCAATGTCGGCGCCGGTAATCCAGTATCGCGCGTTCGTCTCGTAGAGCGTGAGCTTGTAAATGCGGTGGAGACTTGGTTCTCGCGGCGTAGCTTCGCTCGAGCGATCTCGTGATGGCGCTTTGATCTCGGGGTTCTCGTCTTCGTCCGCTACTGCTTCTTTGACTTGCTCGTCGGTGGCGCCTACTCTGGGGTACTGAGGCGTATCCTCTGGGGGGCCAGCGTCTGCATTAGTCGCCTGCTCTGCTGCAGCGCCATCCAGAGTGCCATTCACTGATAACTCGGACATGGTCCGCCGAAGGTCATCGCCCGCGCTCCGTCTGGTGGAAGTACTACGGAACGCATGTTTCCGCGGCTTCTCTAAGCGCTCCTGCTCCGGCGACGGTGGTTGAATCGGGTCATCATAATCCGTATGAGCGTAAGGCGCCGCGTCGACAGGTCCAGAGTCCATGATAGCGGCGGCTTAGACACCGGGTCATCGTCATGGTCCGACTTCAATACTCATTTCGGGCGCGTCCACGGTCGTAAAGATCGACTTAGTTCTGTCTTCAATATGGTGCCCTTTTCTCGGTATTGACTTGATGTGGTGTAAAGGTTCATTGAAGGAAGATCCAAAGTGTAGCGAGCTATTCAGCAGAAGTGAGGTGACAGCAGCGCCAAGACATATCTGCTGTCCCAGTCGCCAACACATCTACTACATTTCACAACACGGTAGGAAACACGCCGTACTCTCATCCAAATAGAAATCGTAAATTCATAACAGATCCACCAATCCCTCAACTAGGTAATATACATAAACCCGCCCTTCTCCCAACCCCTACCCCGTCTCTTGTTCCCCCTGGACAACACAACCCTCAACGCCCACGCCAACAACCCCACCACCCCCATCGCCCCCGCACAAACCCCCATCCCCTTCACAAAAAAAGGCGCATCGCTCTCCGGGTACAACCTCGTCCCCACCAGCGGCCCCATCTGCCCGAAAACGTTCAACACCGCCATCCCCGTCCCCTTACCCTCGTCGGAAACCTGGTTGTTGATCGTCCAGGTAATAACGATCGTCACGGCGGAGAAGAAACCAGCGCAGATGGGGAAGGTGGCGAGGTAGCGGATCGTAGGGCCAGCGTGCAGGATGCCGGCGATAGTGGCGACGAGGTAGCCGGTGAGGGCAAGGAGGGAGTGGAAGAGCATCGGACCGCTTCTGCTGCGGATGCGGTCGGAGATGAAGGCTGTGAGGAGGACGGAGACGAAAGCGAAGAGGAAGGGTGGAGCGGCGAGGCCTTGGGAGGCGAGTTTCGAGAAGCCCATCCCATTGACGATGGTGGGGAGGAAGACCGGCATGCTCGAGAAAGCGACGTTGCAGCAGAAGAACATGCCGGCGGTGAGGTAGGATTTCGGGTCGCGGAGGGTGGAGAGGACGAGGTGCCATTGGAATTTGCGCTTGTGGCGGGGAACCTGCGCAGACGCAGATGGTGTGCCGGATTTCGAGGTGGCGGCGATGTTCTCTTTGCGCATGCGGAGAGTCGCGATTTTCTTCTCTCGAGCGTTGAGCCAGCGCGCGGTGGAGGGAGAGTCTGGGATCCAGAACCAGGCCCAGACGGCTACCAGACAGGCGGGGAAGCCTTCGAGGAGGAAGAGGAGGCGCCAGGAGGCGATGCCAGTCTTGTCGCCGAAACGTACTATAGCCCAGGCGAGGGAACTAGCGAAGGTGGTTGCGAGAGGTGCTGCTGCGATGAAGAGGCCGACGCGCAGGGCTAGCTCTTCGCGTCTGTAGAACCATGATAGGTAGAAGGGTATGCCAACGAAGGCTGCCTCTCCAATGCCGAGGAAAGCTCGTAGAACGAGCATGTAGGCCCAACTAGTCGCCAAAGACTGTAATGATGCCAGCACGCCCCAGGCACAGACACAGACCGAGATGTAGATGTGCGGAGGGAACACCTTGAAGCACAATGTCATCCATTCGAAAAGGATGTATGTGATGTAAAACGCCGTAAGTAGCCATTCGAACTGGTCGTTCGAAAGGTGTAAGTCCTCCGTCAGGCCAGCGACTTTTGCGTTGCCGATATTACTACGATCGAGGAACGAGAAGAGGTATAATACAGCTACGAAGAGGACAAGGCGGGTGTCCAGTTTGCGCCGTACTTTGCGCTCTTCGTCGGGGGTGTAGAGTTCGAAGGAGGCGACACTGTCTCTCCTAGTGCTCTTGCGGCCGCCGAGGGCGGTGTCTGCTTCATCGTAATCTGAGTCGTCTTCATCGTCGTCCTCTGCGCCTGCGCTTGCACCCTTCTGGGTTTCCCGACTCTTCTCGCCATACTTGGGCAGGCTTTTCAGTTCATACCCTTCCCCCGCTTCCAGGTGCTCGAGTTCATCATCGTCGTCAGAATCCGACTCGGGAGTCAGGTGGGTGCCGCTGAAGGAGTCATTGGAGCCAGCGCTGCCGGGCGGTCGCTCCTCTCCTTCGCTCACAGGTTCATACTTGGCGGACATGGACTGCCTCTGCTAGGACTACGTAGGGGTATAGGCGCATTGCTGGAGCTAGCGATGTGCCATGGTGGAGGTGAGGCTCCAGGCTGCGTCGGCTGCTCGGTCTGCGGGACAAGCCAGCCATTGAAAGTAGCCAATGGCACAAGAGAGCCTCTGCACTGCTACCCGCGAAGCATCGAGTTCGAGGACTGCCTGCTGTGGGAGGTATCGTGGAGTCAGTTCTGTAGATATGTATACATGTCACGTTCCAGACTGCCATGCAATCGTAAAGTTCAGTCGCTTCCATTACGCCTCGGAGCGATCATTGCGTACTGCAACACTCCTTCACTGCTTGTCATCGGCAGCTGGTAGTATTGCCGAGTGGCTTAAGCCACAACAATGCACGGCGATCGTCTGCAACGAGCGAACATCTCCCAAACTCGATGCTATGCTCGAGCACAGATTGGTGAGCTTCTTGATCGTCGCTGGTCGCGAAAGACGAGACGGCACACCACTCCAGGCCCGAGGATTTGGAATTCGGGACGATCAGTAGAAGATACATGCAGGCGCTGGTCGGCGATCGGTCGTCGTATAACACCCCTGTCTTAAGGCTCCGCAATGATGTGGTGCAGCTCGCGTTGCATTTCCAGGTTTCGCCGTCCAAATGTCGCGGTGATATAAGACAATCTTCTTCAATATCTTCTAAGGCCAATATTCTTGCGAGAGAGCGGGTTTTGGCTGACCGCACGGACGGCGCTTTGTCCGTGTCAAAGTCAAAGGGAAGTCCCACACGAGATCTGCTCCGAGGCTTCGCGTGTTGCAGACCTCACCTTCAACATCACTTCCAGTCCGGTACACACATAACAACCCTACGCGCGCAAGACTTGCAACAGCGCGGCGACTGGAGGACTGATCAAGACTCCTGCTCACCAAGAAACCACCATCGCAATCCGGACGTGCGGAAACGAGCGAAGAGTCTGCCAGCAGGCTTCCAAGCGGAGACAGTGCGCCGACGTGAATACCGGCATCACGACAGACTCAATTGCCTCATAATGTGCATATTGCGATAGCAGAACATATATAGCCCAGACCGAAGCGCAGGTCTCGACTTGCGCGCCCACACTCCGGCTACGCTGGCGGCCACGGCAGACCAGTCTGCATACATGCAGCCTGGCTCGGAACCACAGTACGGGCCATATCCAGTCACAGCACTGACGCCTGCCTCCTCCGACCAGTCAATCAATGGCGACGGCACTATCTCGAGCAAGAAGCGCAAGGAGTCTCCACTACCCACAGGCAAGAAGCCGGTCAAGAAGGCAAAGGCAGATACCAAGAAAGACTCTGTGAACCCAGAGCAGGATGGCGAGCCTCTCAGCAAGGCCAAACGTGTGCGAACAGGGTGTCTGACATGTCGGGAAAGACACTTGAAATGCGACGAGGGACTACCGGTTTGTAACAACTGCAGGAAAAGCAACCGGGAATGCAAGCGCGGCGTAAGGCTGAACTTCATCGACATCTGGGCGGAGCGGCCTCCTACGCTGTTGACAGCCTTTGGCACTTCAGAATGGAAGGTCAATTTTCTGGACGAGTCGCGCGAGATAGCGAGCGAGTATCAGGGTGGACTGCAGCTGTACAGGCGGCCGCGACCGCAGCAGCAGCAGCAGCAGCAGCAGCAGCGCGATCCACCAAAAGCTGTGCCGATGGACCCCCGCTTGACCTTCGAGTATGCCCAGCCTGCGCCTCCGGCACCTAACATGGCGCATCAGCCATTGCCGCAGATGCATGGAAACATGCAGAATCCGTACCCGGAGCCTCCTCCCGCGCCAGAACTGGGCAATATGTACGACCCATTTTTCAAGCAGGACCAGCATAATCACCATCTGCAACCACCGCCTTCTGGCTCTACGGTCGAGTCACGACACAGTGGAAATTCAGACAACAGCAGTCTGCACCCTGGGTCTGTCGGGAGCTATAACGTCGGTCCAAATGGAGTGTTGCAGACGAGCAATGAGGAGCGGAAGGATTACATTGATGATCAAGAAGGTGAGTGGCCTTGTTCAGAATGTGGGTCCATGTCATACTGACATCAAGCAGAAACGCTCTTCATGCAAGTCTTCGTAGAAGAAGTCGGCCTTTGGATGGACAGCATGGACTCGCACAAGCACTTCTCGCAACTACTTCCTTTCCACTCTCTGTCGGAGCCGATGCTTCTAAACGCTTTCTTGGCCTGCGGCGCGCGGCATCTTCAGCTCGTCAACCCGGCTTACAACGAGGAAAAGGCGCTACACTACTACGATACCGCCACGCGACACCTGCTCAAGAACCTGCAAGATCCTAACCGAGATACAGTCATATGTGCGACCACAGCTGTCATACTCAATGTGTACGAAATCATGTCCGAGCGTGCTTTACAGCGAATGAACCACATCGCGGGTGCGAGAGCTCTGATCAAAGAGTGCGGCTGGAACGCTCGGTCGACAGGAGTTGGCGCGGCGTGTTTCTGGCTCAACGTGGGTCTGGAAGTGCTCAGCTGTCTACACTTCAACTGGCAAGCCGCTTGGGATCCCGACGACTGGGGCGTGGACATGGACTTCAGCCGCGAACTGCAGAACGGACGGGAAGAGATCTGGACTCACCGCATGCTTTACATCATCGCCAAAGTCTGCAACTATCGCGCAACCACTCCTCGCTACAAAGAAGGTGAAGACCCCAAGCTTAAGGAAATGCGCACACAACAGCGCTACGAAGAATGGCTCCGCCTTCGCGACATGGCCGATGCCTGGAACAACGGTATCCCGCGCACAATGCACCCCATCGCTTTCCTTTATCCCCACCAAACCGCCACCCGATCCAACTTCCCCGAAGTTTGGCTCATCAAGCGCAGCACCGTCGTCGCTCGCCTCTTCTACCACACCGCGCAGCTCCTCCTCTCCCAAACCAACCCCTACTACAGCCCCACCAACAGCCCCGAAATGGCCGACATGCAATCCCGCCATTCCCAAATGATCTGCGGCATCTCCGCGCACGTCAAAGACCGCGGCGTCGCCTCTGTCGCCATCCGCTCGCTCGCGCACGCCGCGGAGGTCCTGACCCAACGGAACGAGCAAGAAGAAGTGCTCCGCGTCTTCTCGAAAATCAACAAAGAAACCGGATGGAAAGTCGGGTACGTGTACAAAGAGCTGAAGGAGAAATGGGGCTGGGAGGAACAGATGTCGGCCGAAGAGTACGCGCAGACGCACGAAGCGGCGCGGTTGCAGCGCGAGGCGAAGGAGGCACGGGAGAGGCAGATGCAGGAGAATGCTATGCTCGCACAGCAGCAGCAGCAGAGTTTCGACTTTAACGCGCAACAATCTAATGGGATGGGGACGCTGCAGCCGAATGTTCAGCCCAGTGGGCCGCCGATGATGAATCCTGCCACTTCCAACCCTGGCGGCGGTGGCGGAAGTGGAGGTGCAGGAGGAGGTGGAGGAGGAGGAGGCATGCCCCGCAAAATGCCCCAAGGCATCCCGAATCCGATGTACGCGAAGGCGGATTTCAACCTGCCGCAGCATCCGTATCAGAACTTTTACGTGGCGCCGAATCACGTATCGGCTGCTTGGGGGGATGGGGGTGGGAATGGGAGTGAGCAGCACAATCAGCAGCATAATCAGGGCCAGGGGCAGCAACAGCAATTCTACTAGATCCAGGGGATAGAGGTATACAGGACCGATGGGAATGGATACCGAGGGATGGAGGATATGGGAGAATGGCATCACGGGACAATGGGAAATGGGAGGATATACATGTGGCTTTTTGACGATACCCTGGCGGAGATGGTGTGAGCGATGGCGTTTTTTCGGGGATTGTTTTGGCTTGCTCTGAGGTTGAGCGGTCGTAGACAGCTTGAGCTGAGCACATGAGACGGGCTTGCAAGACAAGCGAAAGCACAGAAATGAACGTGTTCAGCCTCCAATTCCTCGGAATGTACATTTGAAAGTACTCAAACGTTCGCCTCGCCGATACTCCCGCCAAACAAACACTGTTAACACACGCTAGAATTAGAATATCAGATCCTCATCCCCCTCATCCCCAAGCACGTTCTTGCCACCACTCTCATTGCCCTGCCCCGAGTCGGCGCCATCTGTTTGATTCTCCTTATCGCTCTCTCTCCGCTTCCTCTGCTGCCTCTCCGCCTCCTCCGCAGCCGCCGCCCTCTCCTTGACATTCTTGACCTTCTTGAGCCGGAAAAACTCCTCTCGATCTAGCTCGTCGAGCTCGCTGTTGATGTACTTGATCGTGTTCTCCGTTCGGGGGATGATGACGTGCTCACTATCATTCTCATCAGCAACAACACACCTTGCAGGAGCGGGATTCACCCACATAGCGTTCACTCTCCTGTTCACCACCTTAATCACCTCATCCAAAATCACAAACGCCGTCTGCAAACTCGCCAACTCCACCAGCGTCTCCACAGCCCTCGTATACGTCTCCCTACTCCTCGCGACCTGCTGGCCACCCTTCCCCAATCCCGTCATCCCAAACTCACTACTCCCCTCCATCTGAAAACTCTCAAACTGCGGCAAAAACACACCGCTCACATTCTCCTGCCTCGTCCTAACCCTAAACTTCGCCTGCCTTACCGACTCGGTAATCTGGTACTTGATCCCATCGTTCCCCGTCGCGTACGTGACTTCGGCCAAAGAGAAAGCGGCGATCTGCATGACGCGCCCCATTTTGCGCTTGGCTTCGTCGATGCGCTTGGTGATTTCACGGAAGCGTTTGGTGAGGGCTTCGGACTTGCGTTTGAGGAGGTCGTGCCCGGTTTGGGCGCCTTTGAGTTTGGACTTCATTGCGCCGAGGGATTGGCGGGTGGGGAAGACTGGTTCGCGGCCCTGTGGTTTGGTGTGTTAGTTGGTGAGAAGAGAGAGGAGGGGGAGTAAGTACTGCGCCGGACGACATGGTGAGCGGTTGTGTGGTGGTCGGGCGGAGGTATGTTATAGGGAGATCGAGGAGTGTCTGGGGACTGGCGGGAATGTGTGTCTTGGTCAATCGCGAAGTTGAGGAGGGAATAATGCGGCGGAGGTGGTGATGGTGTATGTACCTCTACCTTAGCAGTGGAAGAGCTGTGGTCTGGACGTCACTGCTTCGAGCCGAAGTTTGGCCGGAGCTACACTTCAACTCCTCCACCGAGTTGCATTCCGTTACAAACACTTCCAGGGTTCCCCGCAGGACACCATGACTCGACTCGGGGCCGGTGACGAGCTAGAGGTAGAAAGATGGGCCGACACTGGAAGAACACTGCCGTGGAGGTGGCCACTCGGTGAGTATATAGGTAGCAAGGTGAGCTCGCCCTTCCTCCATCTTGACATACACGCATAAGGTCTGTAAACATGTACTTCCCTGCTGCTTCAGTTGTTCTCTGCCTACTTGCAGCCGTTCCATCCTGTTCAGTTCATGCACACCAGCCTGGAAGCCAGTATGGAGCCACATCTTCCAAGATTCGCACAGTTGTCACTACGGATATGGAGCAGGATGATCTGACCTCCCTCGTCCGTTACATGCTATACACTCCTGCCCTCGACACTCAAGGCCTGATCTACTCATCCAGCCGCTTCCACTGGGAAGGCGATTACAATGGCACCAGGTTCTACCTTCCTGACCGGGAGTACAAATGGCCACAAACCTCCTTCCGCTGGGTGGGCAATCAGACGATGCAGAACACCGTTGTTGCGGCTTATTCTAAGGTGTATCAAAACCTCCGCGTCCACGATCCCGACTTCCCGACACCAGACGAGATCATGTCGTTGGTCAAGATTGGCAACGTAGACTTCGAAGGAGAATTCGACCACGACACTGAGGGATCCAACCACATCCGCTCTCTCATCCTGGACGACGACCCACGCACGCTCTATCTACAAGCATGGGGCGGAACCAACACCATCGCTCGCGCCCTGAAGTCCATCGAAGAGCAGCACTATGGTACCAGTGGCTGGAAACAGCTTCAAGCCAAAATCGTCAAGAAAGTCGTCATCATGGCCAGCGGCTTTCAGGACAGGACATACGATGAGTACATTGCTCCCTTCTGGCCGAAGCTTGAAGTCCGAGCGAACGGCGTCCTCTGGACTACATACAACTGCAACTTGGGCAAAGGCAACGTCCGCGGCTTGCCTGACGCCCACGTTTACTTCACGGGCGATTGGATCCGGAAGAACATCGAGATCGGACCGTACGGCAGCCTCTACCGCTCTTGGCTCGACGGGCAGCACATGCGAGGAGACCCGCTTGACGTGTTTGGTAACACCACCGCACACCCTATCCCAAAAGATCTGTGGTGCAAGCCGCTGGGGCCCTATGCTTTCCTGGGTGAAGGCGACGACGGAACCTATTTTCCCTTCCTACCCTCCGGCATCCAGGACCCATCTGATCCCAATCTGGGAGGCTGGGGTGGGAGGATGAAGCAGAATATCAGCAGCTTGGCCAATCTCTGGGTCTCAGTGTCCCGCGAGCGGGCTCCGAATGGAACGAAGGTGGCAGATTGGGGAACCGAACGCTTCATCTCTGCTGTGCAAAACGACTTCGCGGCTCGTATCCAATGGACAATGACGTCGAAATACAGCGAGGCGAACCATCCACCGTCTGTCGAGGTCGCCAACGGTAAGACCATCCAAGCCCGCGCTGGCTCAAACGTGCGGTTGCAAGGTGTCGTCAGCGATCCCGATGGCGACCGTGTCACGATGAAGTGGTGGCAGTACTTTGAGGAGGGAACTTACAAAGACGAAGTGAGAGTGAATAGTATGGACGGACACGAAGCGATGGTCAAGGTGCCTAAAGATGCGAAGAGCGGGCAGACGATCTCGATTATTTTGGAGGGTACCGACGATGGACATTTCCCGCTCACGAGATACGCTCGTGTTATCATTGAGGTGCAATAGGTGAATATCTTACAATACAAGAAAAAGTGATATGTCCACGACTATGACGCCATTCCGAATCCTTGCTCAACGCGCCGATATACATCACAGCTCCTTGCGCTCTTCCAGGACGAGGCCGACTTCAAGCCATGTTCATCGCAAACCCAAGACCCGCTGCTGCAATGGCTCCCACTGCCGCCATCGCCGTGGGTCCAGCTACCCCAGGGCTGTTTGACGTACCAGCGGTGCCATTCGAGCTCTGCTTGACCGGGTTTGCCGTCAGACACACCGGAAACACCGCACTGTGTCCCCCGCCACCAGGACTGTACTCAAGAGTCGTGATGAAGGCGAGCTTGAGCCGATGCTTCTCAGCCTCCCCCTCGGCTCTTTCACTGGCAGAGAGCGGCAGTGACTGGCGTCCGAACATGACTTCACCTTCTTGATATGCTGGGGTTGTGCTGTTCGAGAAACCGCTGAGACCTGCGCACGTCAGCGTATCCAAGCGTCGGTCGAGAAACCTTTACTTACGAAGACTCCTCGCACTGACCAAACCCTCGTCGGCGCGGACGACGTCTTTACACTCCTCGAGATCAAGAATGGCACCCGGGTTCGGGCATGAGCTCGAATTTGACGAGGAAAGTGTCATCGCAGAGAGCATCGCAGCTGCGCAAGCCTTGCCGAAAGGGCCAGTGCAGTCTCCTGGCCGACTCGCATCGTATCCAGCTAGCACGCTGTATGGGAAAGCAGCGGACACGATACCGGCACATAGCAGACCGCTGTTCGAGGTCTTGTTCGCGGTACTCTCGGTCGCCTCTGTGTTCAAGCCAGCATCCTGAGGCGAGGTGATATCGAGACTCGTGGCGACGATGTATGCTCCTTCGATGGGAGCTCCGTTGCTGTCCGTGGCATCGGGGACGTTGACTCTGGTGCTGTTGAGGCCTGGCAAGAGTTATCAGCTGCTTTGTCCGGCAGAAGTGGTTGTGATATGCGTACGAAGAGTGAAGTCCTGGCTATTGCCGAACTGGGCTGAAGCACTTGCGTCTGGATTGCGACTGGCGATGGCGAATTGTGGATCGTCGAAGCCTCCGAAGTTGTCGATGCCGGCGTATTGCCTGCAGCCCCCCAGGCGAAGGAACAGGAGAGCGGCGAGTATCGACTTCATTTTACGAGGATAACGAGGAAATAGGTGAAAGAAAGGTGTGGTATATCGCCAAGATCTAACCATGGCTCGAAGGCTACTCATCGATCATTATAACGCATTTGTCTCATCTGGAGACGTCTCGCAAGGCATAGAGTTGGCCCCATGAAGTCAGCTCTAACAATAATACAAAATCTCGAAGTGGGAAGCTGAGAGTGGCGCAGACCTAGGGTGGCCTTATGTACCGCCCATGCCACCAAGTTGAGCGGGCGAGACGAGTTTGATTGGTACCAGTTGAATCGAAATGTCAGCAAGGCACCTGGAGGCTGTCTATGTGCCCATGTCAGCCCTACGATGATCTACATGCGGCCGCACAGCGCAAAATCAGTATCCAGGCGACGTAGTAGAAGAAGTGGCAGTCTCCGCAGTCTAGACTAAGGAAAGTATACTCAGAAGCCTCTAGGGAGGACTCGGAGGAGATTGTTTATGGAGAAGAGGCGAGGAGCCGGCGGATAGTATAGCTCTCCGAGATAATAGGAACAGCATCGCCTATCAGGAGTCTTCCAAGCAGGCGGTAGTGTCACGGAGAAGCCAGAACCTGACTGCCACTTCCTCTGCTACGTCGCCTGGTATCAAGGCTCATACATTTGGTCTGTCTATGTTCGAAATGGATTGTGTTCTTCAGTAGCGAGTCTCAAAAGCGCCATCTGATCGAATGTCTTGCTAATTATGCTTAATACGTGGTAAACTAAAGTCATACTGAGAAACGTCCCACACAGCAGAACATCCCCATCCCTCATCAATCAATCAAATAACCTAACCTCTGGAAAGCCCTCCCCAAAATCCCCCCAATAATCTCATCCTTCCTCTTAGTATACTCCACCATCCCCTCCCCTCCCTCCCTCACCACCCTCATAGCCTCCCTCTTCGTCCGTCCATACAACTCCCGATCCCCATCATTCTCCCTCAACCGGTCCCGAAAAATGAGGTGCCGCTCTACCTCGGCACACTTCGGGCCCCAAACGTGCAGATTACACGGCATAGGCTCGTAGGCGACGAAGAAACGATGTTCGTACCATGAGGGTTCGCGGAGGACGTACTGAAAGCCTCCGCTCTCTAGAAGGGGGACGTAGAATGGTTCAGAGGAGAGAGTGGTGGAGGAGAGGACAAGGTCGATGTCGATGGTGGCTTTGGCGGGGAGGTTGGGGACGGAGGTGCTGCCGACGTGGTTGATGGAGAGGATTTCGACTCTCATCCCGTCGTTGCCACCTTGCTCATCGCCTTGCGGATCGAAGGCTTTGAGGATGCGGTCTTTAAAGGTCTTGAAGTACTCCGGCCATTGCGGATCCGGGTCAACGATGGTGAGTTCCTGCGCTTTCTTGCGATGGGAGATCCGTTCGACGAGCTCAAGATTGTTAATGATGGGATTGAGGATCTCTTCCACGGGGATGCCGTTGATGAGTTTCTCCGGCATATTCATGAGGTTTCATCTCCCATCTTCAAGAGGTTCCTTATCCTATATGTCTGCATCGTAGCACATCCGAGCAGGTATGAGTCACCGAACGATGAATTGCGGCAAGCTCATGCGGCTGGAAACGTCCATGTTACATTTTGGAAATCAAACTGAAACAGCGGCTTGGACTGTGTCGACGCTGATGTTGATGAAGAGAAGAATGAAGAGAAAAGAATCGCAGCCATCCATCCAACGCTGACTACAGCTTGTACCGAGTATCGCAACTTCGGCTATGGAAGCATTCCAAACCCCCGGCATCACTTCCATTGCCATGACAGGACCACCAACAATTACGACTGCAAATTCGCACTCGCTAGGGACACCCCTCGACACGGTTTCTTTAAGCCCGGAAGTATTGGACGACGCACTGCAGCTCAAAGTCAGCTTCTGTTCAATCCACCGGGTCATGCTTTAGAACTTACGCCAGAAGGCCCAGCAGTAGGCGTTGAAGCCGGCACCGAGCTGACGGGAGCAATGCCAGATCCAGCTGGTGCAGAGAAGACTGGCGCAGCAGAGCTAGCCGGAGCCGCAGACGGGATATTGATGGCGACGTTGGATGGTACTGCAGAGACCACGCCAGAAGGAGCAGAAGCACCATCGCCGGCCGACGAATCAGCCGTTCCCTCTCCAACAGTGATATCAGCGGATCCAGAGGAGAAGTAGCCCTCGGTAGCCATGATCTGGTAGTCGTGCATGCCCAGGTTCAGGCCATACGAAGCCCAGGCCTCGAAGTGGTTGCCGGTCGTCACGGTACCCTCAGAGCGCTTGTCTTCACGGACGGACCAGTATTGCTTGAACGTGGACGTGCCTTCGATCGAAGGAGCGTTCGTACGGGTGGTCTCCAAGATGCGGTAAGTCGAGCCATCAGACTCGATCGTTCCGAGCTCACTGGCACCGCTGGATGGGTCGTAGGTGCCGAAGTTCTCGACGATCTGTTCTCCGCATCAGGAACAAATCTCGTGCGAGTGAAGGGAAGGATAAGTCGGCGCACGTAGTACTCAACAAGCGGGTTCGTGGTCCAGCCATAAACAGACAAATACGAGTTGCCATTTGGCGAGTAGTCGCCCGAGAACGAGATGGCGCGGTCCGTGCCCGTCTGCCAGCCCTTGCCGCCAACCCAATTGCCGTCGCCGGACCAAGTCACGGTGTAGCGTCCGCCCTCGCCGTTCTGGTAGTCGACTTGACCTGCACCATCAGTCCAGAAGGAGTAGTAGTAGCCACCACTCTGACCAGTCGAGCTTTGGGCGAGGGCACCGACAGCGCAGAGGGCCGCGGTGGTGAGGGTGGTTGCGAGCTTGAACATTGTGGATGGAGAATGGATGCTTGATCAACAAGTCTTGAATAGGTAACGAGTGTATGAGTTGGTGAAGAGAATGAGCGTCTTGAACAATGAAAATGAGCTGGTATACGAAAGCCTACATCTCTGCGACCGGCACAGGCTTTTGTATGCCTACCAACCCCCATAGCCATTGCCGCTCGAGGCTGTACCACATACTGCCTGCAACAATCAGGACGAAACATAAAGCGAAAGCAGCTCTTCAGTCGGAAACAATGGTTGATTCGTGTCTGCTGAGGTCGAGAATTGCACGACCTTGACATCTTGGAGGTGGACTTGGGAGCAGTCTCGATATGTAGTAGTCGTCCTTGGCCTACAACGAAAAGGACGTGTCGCAGGGATAAAACTAGCGCCGAGATCTGTAAACGTGGTTGCCAAGTAGTCCGAGATGTTTTACGACGCTTCGAGTTTCAGGTTGATGCCTTCCGGGCTGTTGTTGACTTTAGCCGCGAGGACTGCCGGATCGCTATCGTGGTAGCCGGGTCTTGAGTCTTGACCGGTGGTGATGAGGCTGAAAGGATAGGGCAAGCCAATGTTGACGACGGTTGTCTGGTTGGACCAAGGCCGCGGAGTCTACACCTGGCTATCGAAGCGGTCGTCTGCGTAGCTCGACTTCGCTGGCGTCTTACTTGGCCTTGCGACAGGTATGGTGTTGCTGGCCGGCTCCCCTTCTTGCTCTACTTAGTGCAATGCCGGCCAAGCGTCCAGCGGCCCGGTGATAGAACTCCGGATGGTGTGTACGGAGGTATGCACATGTCTCGCTCTGCTCTCGAGACCAATAGTGGTTCTGGCATTCCAATATGCCTCCGCAGTTGGCCATTACAGCACCGATCCAGGCTCCGCAGCTTCGGAAGGGCCGACCGACGTGCGTTGGTAGTGCACAAACAGCCCGACCTCACACATGAATCTGCCGCAAATTAAATGTCCATTCCTCTTTTGAAAAACGTCCGGTCGTATTCCCGCTTTCTGGAAGTAGTCTCTCGCCAGGAGAGACTTCATAGCGTTCTGCTCCTGCTCAGAGGAGACCACGCGATGCTCGCCGCCAGCATTGCACTCTTCGAGCGACGGGTATGGGCAATGTGCAGCTCGCTCACGCATCGCCTTGAAAGCAGCCTCCGTTTGATCGTCCTCAGGGCCAAGCCAGACCAGCACCCGGTCCGCATGAGAGAAAATGGTGGGCATTAAGGCAAGCTGCTCGGTCCTCTCAGCTGGATCGCCGCAGTTGATAGACACTCTGTCAATCCAGTAGCCCTCGTTAGTCCTGTGATGCTCCACGATGGCGCTGAGAGCCTCGTGAACGGTCGATGGCACCATAAAGGAGCGGCCATTGAGCATGATGGACTTCAGGTCTTCGTACTTCGGATCGTCCGGGCTGTACGACAAGACGTTGTAGGGTGAAGTGTCCTTGCGAAAGTCCGGCAGATGCTCCATCCACACATGTATGAAACTGGGCGTGCAATACTGGCTGAATCGTACGAGCCGAATGCTGCCTCGCTGCAGCTGCGTGTATTGGAACTTCATCTTTGTCGGTCCGTCTCCTCAGAGGTTCTAGAAGGCAGTCGGCCGTCACGGCATACCAGCATTCGCAGGACTCCCGCGCATACCAAGCGTATAATGTAACAACCACAACCTCTCAACCTTCCTCCACCGAAGCTCATTCATAGCGTGCAACGTGACCCCGCCAATGCCCGACACCTCCATCTCCATGTACACCTTCGCGACACCACTTCTCTCATTGACCTGGGAGGAGACGTGCCTGATATCGAAGCGCACGTCTGGATGCTCTTCTGCGCGCTGCTTCCACGCTGATGTCTGCTCTTCCCAAGTGATGGGTCGGTCGCGCGGGCCGCCGGTGTCTATCTCGCCTTTCCACTGAGGAGATATATGGGCCTGCAGCTCTTGCGTGTCCGCGCCCTGGAATTCGAAGTCGCGCTCGTTATGCGCGTGGATGATCAGGCATGAGAGGCGCTCGAGCTCGGCCGCAGTGTCCTTCTTCTGCGGTGGAACAGTAGGCGTTTCTGGAGGCGTGGGAACGGAGGACGGGTCATCCATGTTGCGCGCAATGTAAACACAGCGTGGAAAATGCTGCGTCCATCATGAGAAGCTCGTAAGTCTGCTTGCAAAGGTGGAATTGCATACGTCAGGCTGCGCAACGTGTTGGTGTAGATGGGCGAGCGAACCAACCCAGTCTTACTAAGCGTGGAAATATATACATTCTCCGGCCGAAGGAACAGAGCTGCCATGGATTCAACGTGGCTAAGGTGATCTTTGGTGCTCCGAACCTCCGGGGAAATCTGTACGAGGATCCCATCAGCCTCTTGAGATCCGCCAGTGATTGGACGTATCGCCCAGGACCTGTCCCCATCTTCCACGCTCCCAGCATGATCCTCATCCCCCAACCAACCTGCCCTCCAACTCCCTCAACACGTCCCCATTCTCCTTAACCCCCTTCATCCAATCTCGTCCCCTCAACCCCTCTTCCCCCGTAACAACCCACAGCGCCTCCGCCACCGCCAGCCGTACCCTCGGATAAGGATTCGTCTTCAACATACTAACCAACTTCTTCAGCACTTCTGCCCTCACAGCCGGAACATCCGCCATTCCGCGGTAGACGTGGACGGCTGCAAGGATCTTCGGTATGTCGTTGGACTTGTGGTGGGATTTCTGGATGGTGGAGAGCAGGTTGCGCCATTTGAAGTCGGTGTTGGTGAGGCATTGTGGGATCTGCATGTCGAGGAGGAAGGAGAGGAGTTCGAGGGCGGGATGCATTGTGTTGGTGCTGTTGTCGAGGAGCAGGGTCTTGAGGACGACGGCGAAGATGGCGAGCAGGGTTGTCAGCTGCGCCGTAGGAACGGCGCCGAGGGTGTGTACAAGTGCGGCTCGAGAGGCTTGGAGTAGTGACTCAGAACTGATGCCGGCGCACGAGATGCAGCCTTCGAGCAGAGCTCGGTGCTTCCACTCAGGCTCTTCCCGGGTCAAAGGCTCCAAGCATCGGATGAAGTACTCTTCTGACGACACACTGGCCACATCGCCAGTCTTGACCTCCAAGTCAAAGTGGTAAGAGCAGCATTGCGCTGCTTCGAAGCGCACACGATCCAGCTTCTCAAAGCAGAGCCGATAAATGTCCGCTTGCAACAGCTCGTAAAGCTCTTGTTGCTCGAGAAGAGCAAGTTTCGCAAATATAGCGGACGTGCATGCAATAGCTTGTAGCCGTACGAGAGAACCAACGTCTCCCCTCTCGTCAATCGTGTAGTCGTTCATCCCGCGGTGCACGGCATTCATCAGTTTCCCCGCCAGTTCTTCATCAACCGCTGCATCCTCTGCAGTCGCCTCGACGGCAAGACGAAGCGCCTTGATTCCAACAACACGCCAGTCCACATTCATAGCATCCGTCAACGCTGCGAGCGTCCACACCGCCGCCTCGGCACCCTCCCCATTCAGCCCATCTCCATACCGAGCCGCTAGAGCACCGAGAGCTACGGCCCCACAAGCACCGTTAAATGTGCTTTTCGAGCTGTCGATAGCAACCTGCTTGCTCAAAGCCTTCGACGCAATGCAGGTAAGGTGTATCTCCATCCTCCTCTTCAAGTTGAGAAGAGCGACAGCGAGATCAGGTATCGCTTGCTGGATGGTGTCCTCGTAGCGTGTGAAGAGGCGTTCCGTAAGTAGGTCGATATGCGGGATAGGTATATCCGCGAGCTCGCCAACGCCCATCAAGGACGTGCACAGGGCAGCCAGAAACCTCGCAATAGCGCTTGACAGTTCCGACCGGATGCTTCGAGCGGTGAAGGTCTTGGTCCCTTTCGCAATGAGGAAGAGTATGTTGTAGACGTCGACCATCGACAGTAGCGCGCCGACCTCACCACGTTCCATTACCTTTTTAGTGAAACCTCGTCGCTCGGTGTTCAGAAGGAGGTATGTCAGTGACAGCGTTAGGCCATGGAGCTCCTCGGCCTTCTGCCAACGTAGCAAAGGCGTCTTCACGGTCTTGATCAAAGTCGTGATAGCTTCGAAGCTCGAATGGCTCAGTGCTGCTATTCCACCAGCAGCAGCTTCTCTGGATGGCACATCAGGAGATCCAACACCACGCCAGCCGAGCAGACCATCGACTAAGGCAGTCCAGTAGCTGCCTTGATCTCCTGAAAGGGCGGCTGCGTGTGAGGCCACGTCAACCATTGCCCGTCTGCGTAGACCAACAGCTTGATAGTCGACTACCTGCACCAACGCAATCCCTTCCGAGACCTGGTTGGGATGCCGCCCGACAAGCTCCTGGAGTGCTGCTGAAGAGCCGCGGCGAATGTTGCCTACGGGGTCGAGACATGCGGAGAGCACAAGATTCGTGGCTAGCACTTGTATGATTGAATGGTCTTCCCCTTTTGTTAGAGCTGTCTGCAGGAATGTTGCATCGACGGAGAGGAGCTCATTGGTCGTGTACCTCCTCGACAATGCCCACAAGCCAAAGTTTGCAGCATCTCTCACATTTGTCCCAACGCTGCTACCAGTCGCTGTTCGCTGCTCAAACTGCAGAGCTGAAACCAGGGCATTGACGATGTCTGGCAGCTGTTCCGGAGCTGCAGAGCGCTTGAATAGCATGTGAGCGAGAGTCAAAGTCAAGCCGTGCCACTTGAGAGCATTCGCTGTAGTGAAATTCAAAGCTTCAGCGTCCCTAGGCGTGTCTTCCTTGAACATGTCCAGGACGGCTTGGATGATTTCGTGCCCCAGGGCCGGTTCCAGCTCCAGCACAAGCCGGCTGAGCGCTTTCGCGGCAGCATACCGGACTGGTGTGTCTCTATCGCCGAGTGACCGAAGTAGGTAGTCGATAACATCCTCGATAAGGCCCGATGTCTCTAACATTGAGGTCAATTTGCTCTGGACAGAAGCAGCCCGTAGTGCCGTAATGGCAGTGTTCCTGAAAATCTTCACAAATAGCTTTTTTGCAACCGCATTGTTGGCCAGGCGTGAGTCTGACTCTTCGGACAGCTTCCAGCAGTTCTTGTAGATATCCACAACACCAAGTCGATTATCAGCCGATGCCATGGCAATGCCGGCGTAGAAGCGTAATGGGCCGAGGAGCTCGTATATGTTGTTCGTGCTGTCGGACGACAGTTTAGGGGACATGTCGCGTAAGAGCTTTGGGCTCAAGGAAGTGCATAGCCCAAGTTTCAGCATGTCAGGCCTAGTGACCAAGCGCACCAACAGCGTAGCCGCAGCATCTTGTGCTTTGGTAGAGGAAGACAGTAGCTTCACTCCAGCCTCCTGAATCCTTTCCACCAGAATGGGAATGGGCGCCGCATCTCCAGGCGGTCGAGCAGGTGAAATCGAGGCCAGATCAAACGGTGTAAGCATCAAGTGGGACAGCCATAGTAGCAGGATGTACTGTACCTGCCATTCAGACGACTGGTCACCCTTGGCTGCGAGCGAGGCTTCCATTCTGTCAAGGACCGGTTCCAGGTATCGCGGCTCGTTGTTCAAGAAGCCAACGATAACTTTGTAACCCCTGACCTTGCAGAGGACGTACAAGATCTTGCAGACCGCAGTTTGTAGGTCGACATGCTCCAGTGGCCGGCTGCTGAGTGGCTGGCTTATATACTGCAGGTAGGCCTCAACAATAGGTGGTAGGATGAACTTCAACTTGGTATCAAGCAGTTGCGGATCGCCTTGGAAGGGTTCTATCTGGAGACTGTTAGAGTTAACAAGTTGCCAGCCGTAGGAGATTCCTAGCTATTACCAAGTTGATCACATGGTCAAGATCCCGCCTCTTTACCTGTCGATGGACTGGGCCATGTCTTGTACCCGACTTTGAGGGCTTCCAGAGGAGTTTTGGTAGAGACTCTTGCAGGTCATTGAGCAGGCCAGCGGATGCTTGTACGAGTCTCAGATCGTCCTCGTCTTCTAGACCTTCCATGCCGTCCATAGTCTTTCAGGAAGAGTAACTTCCTCTTTGGGATGAAATCTATGCCACGACTTTTGTCTCTCTCTTCCAAAGTGCTTAACGCGCCTCGACGCGTTGACATCGGACGAGTTACCCGAGTCTTTCGAGGTATACATAAAGATCGCAAAGATGGCGCAGGACTACACAGAGTACCTGGCAGTAAATGTGTTGAATGAGAAGCAGATTGTACGCTCGCAATGGCAGCACACGATCAGAAGCTAACAATGTTCAGGTCAGCTACAGACTGCTCAGCAGAGCATTGAAAGTACATGTCAATCTTGCGAAGCAGTATGACTCTTGAACAATGCAATACACGCCTTCAGAGACTGATAGGATGCCAGGATGCTCTACGAGTTTCACCGCAAACAAAACGCAAAGACACCCAGCAGCGTCCACGCAACCTACCTCCTCACCGGCATACGTCGTGTCCTCCCAGACCCTCCCCAATCCAATGGCAATGGCGCCGCCCCTAGTCAAGAGACCGATGGCGACGACACGATCATGCAGAGCAGCCCCGTCCTACCCTCCTCTTCAATCCCGCAACCCTCGACCGAATCGACTCCAGAACCAGCCTTAATCCGCTCCATTTTGCTCGTCAAGCAAGAACACCTCGACCAAGCCAAAGCGACCTTCGACACAATCTCCAGCACGCACATCTACAGCCTTGAGCCTCACGCCCTGACCGACGTGCAGGTCCTCACTGAATGCAACCGCAAAGTCGCCGCGGACTACGCATCAGAAGACCCGCTGGAAGCATGGAAGCAATACGGTACAATCCAGAACCCGAACGTAAAGCGTCGGAAACGCGGTACAGCGCCTCCACCACCAGCGCCAGTAGCAAAGACAGCAGAGACCAAAGTCAAACCCGCAGCACCAACGACCAAACCCTCAGAACCGCAGAAGCCCTCCTCCAAAACCCCCTCTGCCAAACCAACACCCGAACCAGAGTCGAAGAAGCCAACCTCGAAACCTCCCGCAACCAAGCGCCAAAACTCCGACATCTTCAAGTCCTTCGCCAAATCCACCTCCAAGCCCAAGCAGAAAAACGACAGCCAGTCCTCCGCCTCCGCCTCCCCAGCTCCAGCCCCAACCGAAGACGAACCCATGGCCGATTTCTCCGAAGACGAAGCTGATGACGACGACGCTGCCATGCTAGAAGCAGAAAAAGCCTCCGACTCGGCACCAACAGGCAAATCAAAGAAAGAGCGCGCAGCGGAGTTGGCGGCGATGATGGACCAGGAGGATGAGGAGATGGAGGATGCGGCGCCCACTCCTACGACTGGTGCTGAGGAGGCGGAGGAGGAGCCGAGCAATGCCATAGACAAACCCGTCCCTCCACCTCAGGAAGAAGAGCCAAAAGAGACCGTCATAGTAGAGAACGGCCGGCGTCGCGGACGGAGACGCATAACGATCAAGAAGACCGTCAAAGACGAAGAAGGCTACCTGGGTATGATCGCCATATCCCACACACAACACAGAATGAACCCGATGCTGACTGTGCACAGTGACGAAAGAAGAACCCGCCTGGGAGTCCTTCTCCGAAGACGAGCCGCCGCCAAAGAAGGCGAGACTGCCTTCGAGCAATGCCAATGCGGGCGGTGGTGGCAAGACGGCGGCGAAGAAGGGTGGGAAGCCCGGGCAGGGGAACATCATGTCGTTTTTTGGGAAGAAGTGAGAAGGTGTGGGCATGGTTGGTTGGGAGTGGTGTACAGACCTGCGGTCGAGGAGAGGCTTGTTCGGCTGCTCGAGCTGTCCGATGCGGATGGGCAGAGGTCGAGCAGGTGCCTGCCTGTACATACACTTACCATTGACCCATCTTCAGAACATCCGCAAAACCATCTTAAACATGTAATAACGAAGAGGAACGATGGAGCAGAATGATGATCGTGCGAGGAAATCCATCACACTGCCACATCTACCCCCTAAACTTTTCCCACCTCAAAACCTGCCGCATCAAAGTCATGATACTCACATTGAAGCGATCGGAACAACAAGCAAGCAGCAGCAGTGAGGTCATTACATTAACAACAAGCTCGCTCAAAACAGTCCTCCCCATACGCCCGTGAAGGCTTAGTTTGCATGCTCTCTTCCACCTCCGCCTGCCTTGCAAGTTCGAACAAAGGAAAAAAACCCGTGTACCCATAAACCATGTGTCACCAGCTAAAAGTACAGATGCCAGACATCTGCAGGGCTGCTGTTGTGCGAAGATAGGTATGATGTTGCCAAGCCAAGACAGGCCAACATGTGCTTGTCGACATGTGTGATGATGATGCGTTGGTGATGTTGTATCAACAGTGAGCGTCGATGCCGGACGAAAGGGGCCAGGCATGCAGTAGCGATACAGCAGGCGATGAAGTTGGTGGTGGCATGCAGTCGTAACGCTTCATAAGCTTCGTAGTGCAATCGTTGATGTCGTTGCGAATGTACATCCAGAGTTTGGTAACGACGGTAAGTATGCGTCGGTGCTGCGTTGTCGTTGATGGGTGTCAGGCCATCACTCCTGCCCGGAGGCGGCACCGGAGTCGACAGGGCTGTTGGCTGCCTGGGCAGTGGCCGGCGAGGTGACGGCGGGCTTGGTGTCAGCAGCCTCAGCAGCCGTGACAGCGTGAGCGGCGTCGGAGGCGACGTTAATCTGGACCATGGGCGCCTGAGAGGTGTTGGCCGGCAGACCGCCGAGAGGGCTGCGGCCGGGGAGACCACCCCCGCCGTACTGAGCCCAGCGCTGGCCTTGGATGGGGACGTTGGCGGTGGTCCCGAGGTACTGCTCGAACTCGTTGCCGTCCTGGCTGTCACCGGCGTTGCTGCCGGCATAAGGGAGATTGCCCTGGCGCCAGGCTTGAGTGGCGTACTCGTACTCGGCAGACCGGAACTGACGGGCAGCTTGGGTCTGCTGCTTGAGCGACTTCTGCTCCTGGGTGTCGGCGTAGCGGATCTGGATTTGAAGCTCCTCGCCGTTCGGGTCCTTGATGGTGAAGTTGTTGTAGTCCTTGATGACCTGCTCGCAGGCGTCACGAGTCTCGAAGCTGTGTCGTGGTCAGCAAGGTCAAGCGTGGCAGGGGCGACGACGGTACTCACCGAGCAAAGCCAACACCACGGCCGTGGCCACTCTTCATGCGGAGGATGCGAGAGGAGCACACCTTGTGCGGGCCGAAGAGCTGAGCGAGCTCATGCTCGTTCATGGTCTTGGGCAGGTTCGAAACGTAGAGGTTGGTGTTGTGCTCGTCGGAGAAGGCCTTGAGCTTCGAGTAGAACGACTCCTGAATGGGTGTCAGCATGGTGGATGGATATGATGAGAACGACAGTGAGACTCACCCTGGCGAAGCTGACTTCATACCCAAGGTAGTGGAAGCCACGAATGCAGTTCTCGGCGTCCTCGTAGTTGTGGTACTTGATGAAGCCGAAGCTGTTGAGGGTCAGCGGTGTCAACAAAGATCGAAGAGGACGACATACCCCTTGCACAAGCCAGTGTTGAGATCGATGATCGACTTCGAGCTCTTGATGTCACCGAAGCGGCTGCCCCAGCCTTCGAGCACTTCATCACTGGTCGCCGGCAGCAGTCCGCGGATGTAGACGTTGGTCTCGCCACGCTGGTTCTCCAGAGCACGGTCAAGTGGCTTCAACGGCGACGACGGAGCTGGAATCGCCGGCGGGATGCTGGGTGCCTGTGACACGAGCCTCTTGATCTCTGGCGAGACATCACTCTGCTCCAGCTGCTTCGCCAATGGCATGCCGTACGGACCGATCATGGAGGTCGGAGACGGTGTGCTGTGGGTGTAGACGCCGCTTGGTGAGCGGTTGATGTTGACGGCGCGCGGAGCGAAGGTAGGGTAGCCGGCGTAAGACGGTGTGGTTGGCTGGTCATTCTCGTTGGATGAGATGGAGTCACGACGAGGAGTGATCAGCGTCGGCACCTCGCCGGTGGCACCAGTGGTGGGTGTCCAGTTCTGCTGAGACAGCGGGCTGTTATCGTGCGGGTTGTAGCCTTGGAAGGTCATCGGCGGCATGTACTGCTGGACGTGCGGAGTGTACATGTTGGCCGCCTGGTTGTTGCCAGCGCCGCCGTAGTTGTTCGGGAAGATGTACTGGTTGGGTGCGCCGTACATTGCAGGAGGCATCGAGGTGACCGCCGGGAGTCCGTTGTAGTTAGTAGCAGCGGTCGACATCATGGCGTTCTTGGCCTGAGCAGCGAAGGACGAGTTGGGAAGGTTCATGCCTTGAAAGCCATGAGTGAGGGCTGCCATATCAGCAGCGGGGTTGTGCATGCCGTAGCCTTGTCCTGCGTGACCGCGACCGCCATACTGGTTGTTGTACATGTTGTTGCCGTAGCCGTTGTTCGCCCGCGGGTAGCCCGTGTTCTTCGAGTCGGTGACCGATGCCATTGCTGCAGACCTGGTGTTAACAAAGGCCATTGCAGGGTGTGGTGCCGCAGGGCCGTGAGGTCTTTGGCGGACCATTCTGTTGTTCCACTGGTTCGAGGGGTAGGAATAAGGATCGTGCTGGTGGGTGGATAGCGAGGTCATGTGTGCTGCGAGGAGATGCTGTGCTGGTGCTGGTGCTGGTGCAGTGGTGGAATGGCAAGCAGGATGAGCTCTTACCGACACTGCCGGTTGGAGTTGAAGGTCGTATTGAATGGAGGGGGCCGTGGGTCTGAATTTGCACGAGTCAGCATTGTGTGATGTTGAGCCTAAAGTGAGGTTGTGGAAGTGCCAAATGACGGTGAGAGTGGCCTCCCCTGACTCTCCAAAGCCACGGCATGTCAAATGGAGGGATGGAGGAAGAAAATGCTCACCTGAAGATGTCTCAAGGACTTGAGCTCGTTGTTGCCGGAGGCTGCCGAGTCGAGGAGTGACGGTGAGGTCGAGGTGGGATGCAGCAGCAGCAGAAAGGAGTGGCGAGAAGTGGATGGGATTCTACCAAGATTGTTTCGTCAACGACAATGCAAGAGAATGAAGAGTGCAAATGGTGCTGTGGGAGGAGTAGAAGCTGGATGTGTGAGGAGGAAAGGAAGAGGAAGAGGAAGAAGAGAAGAACAGGTCGACATGGACAGAGACTGACGCTAGATCTTCGGTGGTTGCCGGGTATGAGTTGAAGGAAGGAGCGTACCTTGGACTCGGACTCGAGCACGGCAAAGCCGAAGACTCGTCGCTGCTGGTATTGCTGCTGTGGTGATGGTGGAGGAAGGCGAGTATCGTCGAATGGCAGGTCAGACTCGAAGTCACCCTTCCAGGTGTGGAAGCTTCAGATCTGGTGACCAGGCAGGAGGAAGGCACCAAGACGACAACTCGATCTCGTCGGCGCAATGGGAGGTTGGATATGGGCGGTGGTGGTGGTGATGGTGGTGATGGATAGCAATGTCTTGTGAAGAATATGGAACACAACACGCTTTCAACACAAAGACAGAGACTCAGGTGTTCAAGACGTCCGGCTTCGAGGGCAGACCCGCCCTTTTTGCTGTCATCTGCAGCACGTCTGGTCGGGGTGACACGCAGGGGCCGCAATTGTTTGACGGACTGCAAGCCACTCTGCCTTTGTTTGAATGCTTGCCCCGCCGCCTACTGCCGGCGGTGGTGCTACGAAACCGCAGCCACGGTGTAGCATGTTGCAAGTCGGGTCGCACGACAACATCCTGGCCCCCCTCTACCACCGACTGCCGGTACCTCTCCGTTGCAGACTCATGGCAGGATGCATACAAACGCTGCTTACCATCCAATGGACCTCAGGTCAGGATCATGCTCCCTCCATATTGCATCTGATCTATCACATTGCCAAGACCGATATCTGAGTAGGTGAAGTCAGCTCCTTCCTCACCAAAGTTTAAGCCGTCCACAACAAAGGCAAGCGCGACGGACACTCACTTGTGGAGATCGTGACGCTCTCAACACCGCATCCTCGTTTGACAGCTTTCCACATTCGATCGTGCAGCGATCACCAGAAAGCAGTGGCGTTCGTCGCTCAATGCAGCCGCCTTGTACCTGCGTCCCGGTTGCGCCATCTACAGGCTTCAACCCGGCAGGTGGGATACAGTAAGTGGCACTCATCTCTCGTGCTTCTTCAGATCTTGCTCTCCCGACGTGTCGAGCACGATCTCTCATTGCTACCTACCTGCTTCTCATTTCATTGGCACCAGTGCTTCGCCTCGAACTCGTCATATCTGCTGCTCTCCTTCTCGTCAGCTCAGCTGTCTGCGTTGTCAGCTCCAAGAGCAAGAACCATGCAAGGAGCCACGGAATCGCGCTGGCGCTGCTGTGCAACAGAAGCCTGCAGCAGAATTTCTAGACGTCTGTCTTCTGTCGTCTCCAGAAACGCTGGATGTGGAGATCTCGGAATGCCCACCAAGAGAGCTGCACATCATCATCATCATCCCATCTCCATCTTAAAGATCGACCTCTCGGCTCCATCACCCCCTCGCCCCCTTCCGAACATCAAGAAAACCTGTCAAACAACGCAGCAACACCGCAACCCGGTTCCCGGAACCCGGGGCCCATCGGCACCCAGCAGCCGGCAGCAAGAAGTGCATTAGCACCGTAGGACGTGTCCCCTTTCCCCGAGCGCAAAGGCGTCAAGCACAGCAGACGGGTTCCTGTACATTTGTACTGTATGCCTTGCAAACGCAGAGCGCGCGCGGGTAGGTGCAGTGGTGCTGAGTGTGCGATGTTCGAAGATGCTCGGAGGTGGGTAAGCGAGCGAGAGGTGCACGGATCGCTTCCATCTCGTCTTTGGGTTTGAGGTCACGTACGTGAGTGTCCGAAAGAGCTTTGTCGTGGTTTATCTACTCACGCAGAAGTTGTCTCGTCAGATGCATCATGTAGAAAAGTCTTTCACCTATAGACAAATCTACGCCAGCAGCCAGAGAAAGCACAAAATCTACCCCAAGATCTAAACACCACGCTCTCACCACCCAATGCAACGCCTCGTATACCAGAACAACGCCCAGCCCAGCCCATTTCCAGGTCCATTCCAACCCTCACAACCACTTCAAATTCATCCTCGTGACCATCTACGACCAAACATCCTCCTGATACTGATTCGCCGCCCGCATCCCCTTGACAATCTCCTCCCCCTTCTGCTTGCTCACCCCCCTCTTCTCCGAGATGATCCCACACAGCACATCACTAACATCCCTCGCCATATTCGCCGCGTCACCGCAGACGTAAAAGTACGCCTTCTGTTCGAGCAGCTTGTTGACTTCCTCGGCCTTCTCTTTGAGCCGGTGTTGCACGTAGACTTTATTAACGCCGTCGCGGGAGAAGGCGGTGATGAGCTCGAAGGAGTCGCCGAGGTCTTCGCCCCATTGCTGTGGATGTACGTTAGTATAACAGTGGGATGGAGAAGATGGGGATGGGGTATGCTTACCTCCCACTGCTCGCGATAAATGAAATCCTCCTTCTCCTTCCTACAGCCGAAGAACAGGATCGTCTTGCCGACATTCTCGCCCTTCTTCTTCTGCTCGGCGCGTTCCTGGACGAAGCCGCGGAAGGGCGCGACGCCGGATCCAGGACCGACCATGATTATGGGCTTAGCAGGGTCTGAGGGGAGCTTGAAGTTCGAGTGTCGGACATGGACAGGGACGTGGATGCCGTCGTACTTGTTGCGGGGGCCGGTCAAGGCGTATTCCAGGCCATGAGGGTCAGGGTTCGCGGCGCCGTGCTGCTTCTCTTTGAGAGCGAGCAGGTAGTTCGTGGTGACGCCCTTGACGACGTGGTCAGAGCCCTCGCTTGCTTCCGAAGTGACGACAGCGGTGATGGCAATCTTCTTCTTTTGCGCGAGCGAGGATGACGAGATGGAGTAGTAGCGAGGCTGGAGCTTGTGGATGCCTTCGATGAAGAATGAGAATGGAATCTTGTCCCACTTCTGACCAAAAGACTCAAGGAACTGCGCGATGTTGAAGCGTTTGCTGGAGACTTTCTCAGCGAAGAGGTCCTTGTCCTTGCCGATCCTAGACATTTCATTCTTGATGTCTTCATTGGGTGCGAATTGCGCAAGTGAGTCAACCATCTGGCGGGAGACAGGCGCGCCAATCTCCATGTGGTACCGAACAGCTGCCTCGTACGTGGTTGGCGACGGGAATGGTACCTTCGCCGTTGCGTCCAAGCCCTTTACAGTGATGACGGTGTCTTTCTTATCTTGCATGTTGATGATCCTCAGAAATCTGTCGACCTCTCTGCCTGAGTTGGTCGGCCATACGGCAATGTGATCTCCAGTAGTGTAGGACAAATTAGACTCCGAAATGTCGACTTCGAGGTGCAAGCAGTTCCGCTCTTTGTCTTGGAAGATCTCTGTCGACTCAGTTATAGGTGCGATGTAAGGGTTGTGTGCGTTGTACGGTCCCTTGGACGCTCCCTCGAGGTGGTTCTTGTTCGGCTCGCCAAGGTATACAGTGTCGTCTTCAGCACTCATTTCAGGCTTCTCGGTGACCTCGAAAACCGGCTCGTAGATCGCTTCACGCTCCTCCAAGTTCATCGCATCTGCGAGAGCGGTCCACATTGGCTCTTTCCATGCTAGGAAGTCCTCCTCCATGGTACCGGCGCCATCGTCGCCCTCACCAGCTTCTCCAATGCGCTTCGCTCCCAGGCGGTCGAGGTACTTTGTAACATTCCGGACCATGGAGTTGTAGTGCTCGTATGTGTTGTTGCCGAGACCGAAGGCGACGTACTTCATGCTGCCCAGAGGCTCGCCATCCGCGCCGCCCTTCTCGCTGAACGACACATCTTCGCCGCCGATGAACTCGTAAAATTCCACAGCGTTGTCCGTGGGCTCGCCCTCGCCGTAGGTAGCCAGGACGAATACAGCCAAGCAGTCATCCGGAAACTGGTCGAGGTTCTCGTAGTCATATTCCTCCAAGTCCGCTGTCATTGTCTTGAGCCCGAATCTTGAAGACCCTTCCTTCGCTATCCGCGATGCGTAGTCCTCAGCTGTGCCTGTCTGCGAGCCATAGAAGACCACACAGTTCTTCCCCGTCTCCTGCATCTTCTCGAGGATGTTCCTACTCTTGCCCGCCTTTGAAGCGCTGCCATTGGCGAGTGATGTGGCGTAGGGATCCTTCTGTACTGCCCAGTATGTCCCCTTCGTAAAGTAAGCGACTGTGCCGAGCAGCAATGCCACCAGAACGATTATATCGAGAGTGTCGAGTTGCGCCATATTGCCGTACACTGCGGGGAGTTGGTGGATGATATGGGTTGTGACCAGTCGCAAATATGGTCTTGTTGATCCCCAATATCTGCCCAAGAATGGTCTGCTCTATATGGGTCGCCTAGAAGGAAGAGAGTGAAAGTGTTCGTTGTTCGAAGTGGTACGAGGGACGTCGTCTTGATGTCTATGAACAGTCGTCGTTGGTGGCGTGGGGTCCAGTTCCGAAGATCAAATGCCGGCGCCCACCACTGCACTCTCGCTATTAGCCCGGCTGCTTCAACTTCCGTGTCTTCGAATGGTCACAGCGGGAAACCGACAGTACATGTGCTCCGAAGGTGGAACGCTTAGAAGGATGGCTGTGATGACTATGACATTCGAACGCGCTTTAAGAAAGACGGCCAGCTGAACGACGGCACAGGGACCCACGAGCGAGCTGACAGGCGCCGACCCTCACGAAATTGGTTGTTTCCGCTCGCATTCGACTTGCATGCGGGCGGAACTACGGCCGTCTCGCGGTGGTTGTATTTCGCCACGGCAGCGGAATCTCATAGCCGGGACGAGCTCAACCCGTGCTGCCACGTCTGCGACACGTTGTTGGTGGTACAGAGAATCAACACATTGCAAAACAGGCGCTTCTTTGCGCAAAGCATGCGATTGAATGCGCTCCCCGTTTCGCACCGGGGCGAGGGCAACACGCTCAGCTTCGAAGGACGGAGATGAAGAGGCTGTTAGCCATCAACGTGGCCCGATCGAGGACTAACGAAGCAGACGCCGGCGGCCATTGATGGCTCGTGGTCTCGATACCATGGGAAGTAGGTGGACCTGTTCGGAGTCTCCGTGCTGACTGTGTTGAGCTGAAGTACCAATGTTATCTGCTATCTCCTCCCACTTCCCGTTTGACTCATTCCATTACTGCTTAGTCTCACCATTTCCACTTCTGTCTGAGCTAGGCACCTTGCTCATAGGCATACCATCCTGCGTCATACCACGCATATGGTGGCTCTCATTGTCAAGGTCCTGGAAGAAGCTCCAATCGCCAATCTGCTCATCAAAGAACTGATCGATGTCAAGCCCCTTCATCTCAGCCTCCTCGCTAACACGCAGATGCATGCCAGGAATATACTTTAAGGCGAACAGCAGGATAAAACTGACGACGAAGCTGTAGGCGCTGATGGCGGCAATGTCGGCAAGCTGTCTGGCAACTTGGACGCCGTTGCCGTTCCAGGCTCCTGGTGCAAGGGTAGAGCCATCGAGTGCTGAGATGGCTGAGTCGGCAAAAATACCGGTGAGGAAGGATCCGACAATACCGCCAATGCCGTGAAGCTTGAAGACGTAGAGGCCTTCGTCGATGCGGATCCACTTGTTGAGATTTTGAAGCAAGGCACATACGACAGCGGTGAGGAAGCCGATAAGCGCAGCCGGCCTACGCAATGTTAACTCGACTTTTTGATGTGGTATCGGAAAGTTAAGGAACTCACCAGCAAGAAACGTAACCCGCGGCAGGGGTGATGCCGACAAGCCCAGCAATCACTCCCTCACACATGCCAACAACGCTAAAGCGACCCTTGGTGCGGATGAAGTCGACCAAGACCCAGCCGATTGCTCCGCAGCAGGCGGCAGTGTTGGTGTTGAAGGCGGCATACATACCACGGACCTAGCTCGTCGTCAGCATTGATCCGCAACAGCAATGGTCGAGGGACTTACCGTGGCGTTGAGCGTCGAACCGCCGTTGAACCCGAACCATCCGAACCAGATGAGGACCGTTCCCAAGAAAACCAGCGTCGTGTTGTGAGGCTTGCCATGACCTTCGTCGCCCCTGTGTTTCCTCTTTCCGAGAACAAGCGCGTACGCCAAGGCAGAGCAGCCGCTGGCAATATGCACAGGTCCCCCTCCAGCATAGTCAAGCGACGGCAGGTTAAACAACCATCCATTGGCGTTCCAAGTCCAGCATGCCACTGGGCAGTACACGATTGTCGTCCACAGGAACGCGAACACCAACGACGGTACGATCCGACCACGCTCAAACGCGCCGCCGATCAAGATCTGCACCGTAACGGCCGCGAACATGAGCTGGTAGAGGCAGAAGACGATCTCTGGGATATAGGCAGAACCAGGACTCGGTGCGGCTTGTACCTTCATCATGCCGAAGTTGGTCAGGGTGCCGATGAAGGGGCTGGCATCGCGGGCATAGGCGAGCGAGTACCCCCAGAACATCCATGTGAAGGTGACAACCGCGGTTGTCATGAAGCTTTGGAAGAGGAGACTGAGACTGCTCTTGCGGCGCGCGAGACCTCCATACAAAAGGCCGATGCCAGGGATGATCTGGAGAAGGAAGACATGTTAGCGTCTGACTCAACAGTCCTCCAACACAGGTACAGTTCTCGGCGAGGGAACAAACCAGCCAGACGATGAAGGCACAGATGATGAGGTAGACATAATGGAACTCGAAGCCCGAGTACTGGGCGTTGACGTCCTCAGCGGCTCCCTCGCTGTTGCCGCCCTGTTGCACTATCAGTCACCATTCTCCTGTCGCGCGTTACAGTATAGTGTCTTACCCATGGCTCAGCAGGGTTGTACGACGGAGGCTCAGAAGAAGACATGACTTAATGCGCTTTCCAGATGAACAAAGAGACAGAAGATGGAGCGATCAACACAGATTCATTCAAACCAACCTCACATCCTTCGAGGCGCACCACGACCTACATATCCTCTCCGCCAACACCGACCACGTAACTCCCGTTCCCCAACCCTCCACCATCCCAATACTCCGGACATCCTCCAAGATTGCCTTTCCAGATCTCTCAAAAGCTTCGACTGATAGCAGACACCCCGGAACCACGGAAGTCAGTCCATTGGCCTTGCAACACGCGCCTTGTATACCGCGACCCCACTGCCACGAGGCACTACACAGTCCGCCGAGATGCTTGGCCTGAGTGGTCAAGAATGGTGAAGCGAGGTGGGAGCGCGACGAGGCAATTAGAAGTCGTCAAGGCAGAGATAAGGGAAGATGGAAGAGGAAAGGTTTGGGTCTGCAAAAACGGGCCGTGTCTTGGAGATACAGCGACACGTGATGCGGGTCGGGAAGTCTCGGAATAGATTACGGCGGCTGAGGTTGTTACGTCTGGCGTTTATTCATGCGCGCTCACTGCATGTAGGAGAGACTGGAGAATGGTTGTGAATATCTGTTTGATTTGGAATGGTACTGACTACACTGACGCCGTCACTGCTATGCATAATCCCATAGAGCAATCGCATCCATCTCACATCTGCTCAATGCCGAACACATCTTTGCGTCCGCGGGTGGTGAATCTGCTTCACCTTGCAAGCCGCAATAACATCACACTTGAAACATCCCATCCGCGTCCAAGACCGCTCTCGTCCTCATGTGCTCGACAGTCCCTAGTCATTTCCCACTTGCTTTACCAGCCGCTGTTGACAGCCACTGCTTGCTGCACCTGAGGTCTGCGACCGCCGCCCCTCGAGGGCTTTGCCCAGTTCGACGACTTCTTGCGAGTGTCCTCCGCCGAGTTCGAGTTCGTCGTAGGGGCCGGACTCGAGTTCTTCTCGTTCTCTCGTCCGTTGTTTTGGTTCGTGTTGGCAACCGCAGCGCCATCCCTTGCCTTCGGGTTGTTGAACTTGCCAGATGACTTGCGGTTGTCGCTCTGTGCGTTCGCTGGGCGGCTGCTACGGGAGTCGCGGACGAATTTGTTGCCGACTTTTAGAGCAGGGATCTTAATGAAGATGCCATCTCTATGCCTGCGGTGAACGCTCCTGAACTCGAGCGGCACGATAGAGTTTGCTTCGACAGAGAACTCGTTGCGGGTATTCGCCATGACGAAGGGCCCAGTCTGATGATAAAGAGCCTCGTTATAGGTCGCGTGGCGTGGCACGCTGACCTTCGGCTTCGATCCGAAGCTCAGTTCTTCCGTGAACATGTGCTCGATGCCAGGCTTGGAGATCACGTCCGCACTATCGTCGATCGTGAAGCCTTCACGACTCGTCGGCTTCTTCGCCTGCGGCAGCGACACCATGGCCCCCGTGGCAGCCGGCATCTCGTCCATCACCGTTCTGCTAGAAGCGGCTACGGCGAGAGCAGGGCTCTGCATCTTCGGTGGGGTCTTGGGCGGCGAGGGTGGAGTTTCGGTGTGGACAGTGGTACGGTTGAATAGCCCGTTGAACCGCGCTTGCCACTCAGTTTGCATCACGAGCGGTCTGGAGCCACCAGGTACGGCGAGGTTGGAGATCGGACGCTGAGGCATCACCACACTCTGTTGTTGGTCGACCACAGATGCTGGCGCTGGAGGCAGCTTCACCTTTGGTTTTCCTAGTGGAAGCTTGACGAGTGGGTGGCTGATGTTGCCGCTATGCACAGGGTGTGAAGACTCCTCCGGCGGAGGTGGCGACGGGACGGTATCGACTGGCATCAAGGGCACGGCGCTGACGGCGTGGTCTGTCTGTTGCTGCACGGCTGTCTGCTGAACCTTCTCTGTGCTCGGACGGCCGATTGGTGGCTGCTGACTCGGTGTGGGACCCTGCGCGGCGCTGAGTGAGGTATCCGGAAGCCGCACCTTGCTTTCGCCGGCCTTGGCCCATGGGTCTTGCTGTGAGGGCGAAGCGATCGGTGCTGGGCCTGTTGGCTGTGTCTGCGCATGCGGTGGCGCCGGGCTGTGCGTTTGCACAGATCTTGAGCCCTGCCTATCGTGAACGGTAAACTCGGTTTCTCCATATCGGCGAGGGCCACCGAGTCTGGAACCAATCGTGGTTTTCTTGAAGGTCTCCTTAATAGTATCATCGCGCGGTGCGCTGGTGGTGGCAGCCGGCTTTGGTTTGCCAGCCGCTTCAGCAGCATTGCGATACTGCTCTGGCAGACTCTCCGCAGCCACGTTCCATGCCTTCAGTTTGTCCTCGCGCTGTCCAGCAGCTTGTGGTTGCGCACGTGACGGGGGCCCGATTGGGCCTGGCGGGTGAGGTGGACGAGCGAGTCCGGGAATCGGCGACGTGCCATTGACTCGTGCATGGTTCGCGAAAGACTCCGGGCGGGGCTCAAAGCCGGGTGGCGCGAAGCCACGGTGCGGCTCTTGGAGTGTCTGTTGTTGCATGTTCGGAGATTGCGAGCCTTGAGCCAGTGACTGCGGCGAGATCCTGTTTGAGGGTGACGGGCGTGACATGCCAGGCGGCGGTGGAAGCGCTGAGGTCTGCTGCATCGGCGCAAATGAGCTCGAGCTCTCAAAGGTGCCGTTTCCGATACCTGAATGGCCCCACACGTTGCTATTCAGCCCAGTCGTAGGCCACGAGGAAGAGAACGTATCGTTATTCGGCAGCGGTGAGCGGTTGAATTGATGTTGCTTGCGATCACCTGGCGAGGAGTATGAAGAAGTCGGCTGGCCGTAAGGCGACGGCTGACCTTGGAACGGCGCTCGGTTGTTTGCTCTCGGGGACAGGTGACTGCGCGACTGCTGACGCTGCTGTTCCGTAGATGAATTTGGTCTGTCTGGCAAGTTCGTGAAGTGAGGCTTCGGTGGAAGCGGCGACGGTAGCTTGTCGTCGGATCTGGTCTGCTTTGGCTGAGGCTTCGCTGGCGCCGCTGGAAGAGTTTGCGCTTCAAGTTCTGGTGCGACGGTCGCTGCCACTTGAGCAGGCTGTGAAGGCTGTGCGCGAGTGTCTTCAGCTTTCGCAGTCGGTGTAGTGACTTCAGCAGACAATTCAGTGGCTGGGGGCGGCGAGGGCTTGGCGGCGGGAACAGCCGCAGCTGCTTCTGCTGCGCGCTCACTCCTGGATTTGCCGGCACCCTCGAGCTGCGCAAGTCTTGCCTTGAGCCTTGCCTGCTTCTCCGCCTCCTCGCGCTTCTCTTCCTCCACACGGCGCTTCTTTGCCAGTTCGCGCTTCTCTCGCATGACCCGCTCCTGGACCTTGACCGGATCTTCTGCCTCGGTGCCTGGTTCTGGTCGCGGGGGCATCTGCTGCTGCCATGCTGATTGCTGTGGGAAGTTCGGCTGGGCGGGCTCAGCGCGAGCCATCTGCGGCGAAGAGCGCATATCGTGTCCAACGACTGTACTTGTGCGTCGCTCTGGAGCTGGCGACATGTCTGAGCCTTTCGAGGTCGACACACGCCTTCCAGGAGGGATGCTCGAGTGGCTAACACTAGAGCCACGCCTACCAGCCCAAGATCCATCGGCCTGGATCGACGACCGAGTCTGGAAGGCTGCTGAAGGCTCGGCCGGTGATGTCACGGACTGCGACGATCGCTGCAGGAGTGATGGCTTTCGCATGGAAGAGTCCGGTTTGATGGAAGATCGTCGGCCCTCCGCTACTGGCTCGTAACGCCCGCTCACTGAGTTGAACAGCTCCCTTGCACCTCCTTCGCCCTCCCGCCAAGACCTGTCAAACGTGTCTGCAGCGATCTCTCTAGCGGGCTGCTGTGGCACTGGCGGACCGTAAGCACGTGCGTCCTGGGTAGCGAGCCTGGGCTGCGGAGGCTGTTGTTGCTGAACAGGTGGATTGATGGGCGACGTCTTATCCATTGGCGGCAAAGGTGCCCATGGTGACTTCATTGGAGGCGCAGGGCTCTGTGCTTTCAAAGATTTGTCCGCTGGTGTTGCAGAAGCTGCCCCATTCTGCTTCGCTTGGGCTGCCGCCGCACTCGCTCCAGGTTTCAAGATCGTCTTCGCCGGGCCGAGTTCGGTGGTCCTCTTTGCAGCGAGCGTAGGACGAACAGCTTCCGCGGGCTTTGGCGGCTGCGGACTGGTAGGCTTTTGCTGGGGCTGCGGAGTAGCAGCCTCCTGTGGCGTGAGCGTTGACTTTGTGCCATCCATCCAGACCACTGCATCTGGTGCCCAATCGTCCTCATCGTCGTCAATGTCTGCCCACTTCGCGTCTTTGCCGTCGCCTTCGGTCTGCAGTCGCGTCGCAAGATGAATACCGTATTGCTGCTTGAGTTCTTCGTCCGTGAACTGCTTTGGAGGTGGAGGTTGGACAGCTGGGTTGGTATCAGTATTCGGACATCGTTCACTCAGATTGAGAGGAGACTTACGCCGGTTCTTATTCCAGACCTTGCTCGCATCAGGTCCACTTGCTGCTTCTGAGCCTACGCGAGTCTTTGGCCCATCGCGTGCGGAAGCGCCAGTCTTTGCGATCAAACGAGGCCTGGCGGTCTGTAGTGTGGGTGGAGTCCCTGCTGGGCTGGGCTTGTCGCCGGATTTCGCAGTTTGGGGAGCAGCCGCTGATTTCGCGAGGTAGTTCTTGGATATGGAGACCTTGCTGAATGTAGTCGGCTTCTTGACAGAGTTTGTGCGAGTGTGATGGTTCTCCTCGTCTTTCTTCGTCTCGGTGGCGTCACCTCTGCTACCTTCGGTGTCGGAGTGTACACTAGCATCCACCGATCCTTCTGCCACGCTTCCCTGGTCGATCGAACCGTCTATCACTCCATTCGGCCGGTTGCCGCTGCTCACATCAATGGAACCATCGGTTTGGGCAGTTTGTGACGTGCTTGAAGCTGGAACTGCGGTGTTCATAGGGTTTGCCGCACCTGTAACCTCACCAGCGCTTGGTTCAGCTACAGCGTCGACGGCGTTCATCCCGTTATTCTTCACAGCATGCTCGTAGATACTCTGAGTCGCCTGAAGCTCGGAATTCGTCTGAGGAATCGATGTACTGGTGGCGCCTTGCTCGGCGGAAGCGATACTGGTTTGGTTCGCGGCGACGTCGACTGGTGCCGAAGCACTCGTCGACATGTTGTTTACCACATGGTGGCTTGTCTGCTCTGCCATAACAGTTTCCGAGACTGTTTTCGCAGTGATGATCTCGTTAGAGCTAGTTGGCGATGGAGAGGTGACTGGGTCGGTAGGAGAGGGGGGCATCGTGCCGCCGCGCGTTCGCCGATGAAGGCGAAGTCACGCGACAAAGCACGCTGCGCTGTGCGATGACTCGAATGGAGGTGAAGTGGAGGGCTGTACCTAATGTCAGATGTCTGCGTCCGCCAGAGTGGCTTGTCTCAAGGCGATGAGTCGGACCACGTCAGGCTCGCGTGCGAGCTCGAAGGGCTGTTTGTGGGCGCGTTCGCGGAAGGCGGTAGAAAAGAGATCCTCTGGCTGTGAGCAGCTCAGGGTAGAAGAGGAGATTGCGGTTCTCGCGCTGATGGGGAGGTGTGTGAATGTCGAAAGGAGATGTTCGCTGCTGTCAAGGTCAAGTGTCGTCGCAGTCTGTCGGCTCCGCTTCCGCTTGCCGTTCGGGAAAGAGATCACGCACGTGACTTTAGAGTCTACAGCGAAATACAGCTTCCATCGGGATGTAAACGCAGATCTACTCTAATACGGCAGTGAACTACATGCAGACGAAGAAGTGTTCAGTATGGGATAAGTTGCAAGCGGTCTGACGTCTCTCTGTTCTCTGCGCCAACGTTGGCCCGCCGGTGAGTTTCACTGGAGATGTCAAGGTGCAACTGGAAGTTGTATTTGTCTTATGTACACATAGTCTTTCCTCCGTCTTGTCAACGCCATCCCCGACACAGCTTGCACCTCTTAGTGAGCGTTATTCTTGTGGTGACCTGGTCAAACGTTAGCTTCTGCTGCTTTCGCCGTGGCCTCACCGAATACTCACGCAGATGGAAGTAGTAGTTCTGGGCGTAGCCAAGGAGCATCACACCGCCGATGAGATGAACAAGCGCTGTGTCAAAGCATATCAGTACTGTCCATGGTTGTCAGGCTCCATACAGGCAGACGTACGCATCGCAGACGCATTCTTGCCCATGTACCTGAACTGGTACCTCTGCAGAAGTCCACTCGGCTTCGGGTCGGGTGCTCGTCCTCTTGGTAGCTTCTCGTAGAAGGAGACGACTCTCTGCATGCGAGCGGCATCCGCTGCACCGCCGATGGCCTACACAAGCCATTGTCAGCCACCTGGTTGTCACAAAAGCCCTTCAACTCCGCGCCGGGGATATTGCAGCCTCTTGTATTCTTGATTTGCGACATGACAGGCTATTTGGGGTGGAAAGACTCGTGAGGAGGACGTACGTTGGGCGAGGCGACCTAGGCGGAGTCTGTCAGTGTCGCTGTTCGCATCAAATTGGTATGAAGCCAGCACATACCTTCGGTGGCACTAATGAGGAGACCATGGCTGTTTGTCGAGTATTGTGGTGTTGAGAGCGGTCGTAAGGGCAAGGCAATGGGGTGTGGTATCGGCGAAGAAGCGAAGGGAGAGAGCTTCACTTCGGCTGATCCCGCCCGATCTCCAACATCACCACTCCACGAACAACCACACTTCGCAATCCACACCACCACCAACTATGGCGTCGCTACACAAAGTTGCGGCTCACACGATGCGGACAGCGGCTCGGCCAACACTCTCACGACGAGTTCCAGCATTGTGCCGTCACCAGACCGGCGCCGCCGCCGATGTCCCCGAGCCACCTATCCCAATGACCGGCATTATAGCGAGAGCTCCGAGCAGCCAAGCGGTCCAAACACCGAGCGCGTCGATGATAAGAGACAACCCAGACTACAATGTGGCGGTGGACTACAGGACGTCGTAAGTCGGGTTCCGAGGAACGGGATAGACAATGGCTAAGCAGTACAGCAACTTCTCCCCGATCCCTGCGAGAGTAATGGATGGCAGTGAGCCGGGAGAGACCACACCCGCAGCGGTGCTTTCAGGTGCGCCGGTGGAGCTCCAGGCCCGTACTGTTCGGTAGGTCATATCCGTCTTCCCTGACATACATATGTCCTAACCCACCACAGCATCTACCGCCCCGCCAAACCCGCCACGCAATCCGGGGACTGGCATCACCAACACTGGCGCATGGACTGGGATGTTATGTCGAAAGGCCACCGCTGGGAGAACCCACTCATGGGCTGGCAATCCAGCGCAGACTTCATGCAGGGCACCCATCTCAACTTCAAGAGCAGGGATGACGCGATCATGTTCGCGAACAAGCAGGGCTACGAGTACTTTGTGCAGGAGCCGAACGAGAGGCGGATAATACCCAAGGCGTATGCGAATCAGTTTGTGCATCAGCCGAAGAAGTTGAAGCAGATCAGGACGAAGTAGAAAGGAGTCGTTTTTACGATGTGTATATACAGGACATGTAGCCTATACGGAAGCTCCGCGCGTTCTCCACTGCTTCCTGCATTTCTGCTTATCGGTTTTCTTCGGAGCCGACTCACTTAAGGCAAATATTTCTTCACACGTGTGAGCAGGGTTAGGGTTGGGGTTGGCAGTGATTGAATGTAATATCATGCGAACGGGTTTAAGTTGATGGATATCTGGAAGCACACTGCTCACATAGAGTGTTACGCATTTGGATCCCAATTTGCGTTTATGCACATTCCTATAAGGTTGCTTCTTGACATGTGATCCAGCTTCCGATGTGCTTTTAGCAATACGACCTTTTGAGCGTGGCCGGGAGACCATTTGCAGTCTTCAACGATGTATACATGTAGCAATACACCAACGATTTGACATAGATACTTCGACTCCTCCTGGTGTAGATGCAACATTTAACTACTTTGGTTGATTTCCTGGTAACGGTCAACCGATATAAGATCTACCTAGACACGGTTCTGTTGCCTCGCATGTTCCTTCACCGAACGAACGAGTCAATCGCTGATGCTGTTATAACAACACCAAATCGAGAGCTACGAACCGTAGTTGATTGAAAGTCGAAGAGGAAGCAACCGCTGTGCTCGACCCGAATACCTGGCTCGATGTGACGACCGCATGGCCTTCTTACTGCTCTGAAAGGTCGGCTCGTCCGCGGCTATGGATCCCCTGTCACTTTGGAGATGCCGAATAATGGGGCGGACAACGGCTCCGACTTGACAGTTTCAAATTGGACGC
This sequence comes from Saxophila tyrrhenica, assembly GCF_035928015.1. Lineage (NCBI taxonomy): Eukaryota > Fungi > Ascomycota > Dothideomycetes > Mycosphaerellales > Extremaceae > Saxophila > Saxophila tyrrhenica. Next base: position 168,738 of record NW_027041749.1, on the reverse strand, counting down.
TAGAAGTGTTCCTGCAAGGAACGCCGAGTTTGGGTTTGCCCAAGGGTCCGTCTCTTGGGTCTTTCGAAACCGTCTCCATATTCCCAGCTCGTGCACCACATTGACGACCTCGAAGGCTGGTAGGAACACAGGCTGAACGATGAATGAAGAGGCCGAATTGTTAGGATGAGTACGTCGCAATCTCCCTGTACAATTGCTTCCAGAAGCCGCGTGGGCTTCCGCGGCCACATGGCCTGGATGCAGGCGCCGAGAAACGTGGAAGACGTCCTTTGCTGACCAGAGTTGTCGAATGTGAGCAGCCGCGCCTTTGCCGTCGGATGGACGAGCATTGGTATCTCCATCCCTTCAGTACACGAGTTCCAGCCCATCACCCGAGCGCTCGACCGGCGCACCGTCCACGTCGTACCACCCAGCGTCGCGCGAGCCGTCTTCAACGAGAGGAAGGGCGCTGAGCGCTGCGAGTCCGCACAATGCGTCGCCGAGAACAATAACACCTGCACCGCAAGTACGGGCGAACCAAAGCATCGAGCTCGAACGGAAGCCATCCGCATCCTATGGCCACCACCGACAGACGTCGATTGTGCATGGAGTGCAGCATTCACGAAACCCCAGCCTGCTGTCCACCACAAACGTGACCCCATTGAGCCCACAGAAGGCCATGGCGAAGTCGGCAGGGCCAGATGGGCCCACGCATGGCGCCGTGCCTGGCTTGAAGAAAAGTCCCTCAATGTCTACGCTCCACAGTAGCAAGCCAAACGGCTCAAGTATGAACGTCAATGGAAGCTTCGAAAGAGCAGAATCGCAACGGCGTGCGGACAGAATGCACAGTCAAAGGTCAAAGCGGGACTACGAGCATCAGCGATCGCATTCAAGGATGCAAGCACCAGGAGTTCCGGAGATGCGGACGGTCGGCGAGCTCGCACTTCACCACATGTTCACTGCGTTCATTGCCGAAGCAGAGGAACGTATCGAAAGATGCCTACCAAAACCGGGGAGAGTGGATACTTCTATTGAGAATATATGCGGTCCGGGTGCCGACCCTGCCTTCGACCAACTGCTTGCGTCTCTTGGTCATGTCAGCCGGCGAGACCCTAGCTCATTGATCAGTTCCGTGGTCAATTGGAGGAAGGAGAAGAGGGATGTCATGAACAAATTGGCGGAGGCGAATGTCATGCGGGAGTCGACCAATCCAACGCAGCGACCGACCAACGGCTCCATGTCGGTGCCAATTTCCCCGCCAGTACCGCAGGACGTCGATAAGATCGAATACACCGCAGCAGTGGCGGAACGGAGATCTTTGACGTCTATCTACATCCTCTGTCGGGTGTTGATTGCAGTCCTGGGACAGACAACGTTGAAAGACCTCAACCGCCGTGACAATACTGCGGCACGCCTGGAGGAGGTCATCTATGGTCAGCTCCAGCTCGCCGACCCGGAGCAGCAAATGTCGTCCATGTACAAAAGAGCAAACTGGACCATAAGAGGTCAAGTGGTCGGTGTCATGAGCGGCCTCAGGTTCAAAGAGGTCGCGCACAGGTATCTTGCGGATCTCGACAAGGCCCACAAAAGATTATCGATCAAAGGACTGAACGACACCCGACTTGCAGCGAAGACCGCATTGCTGGTTCAGAGCATGCGATGGCTGAAGGTCCAGACGTTTCCGGAAGAAGCCTGGCTAAATTCGTGCGAGATGCTGCACACACTCGCCAGATACTTTACTGAGGTCCACGGCCGAGTCATGAAGTATGCGTACGCTCAGCTCTTCGAGGCTCTCTTGCTTCCCATCGCCGGGACAGCTACATCTGAATTGAACGTGCGGACATGGCGAGACGTGCTCAACATCGTCCAGCCACGGGTGTCGCAGATGCTCCCTAAGGCGGATCATTGGCCTCATGTGTTTCCTCTACAGGCTGTTCTGCTCTGCGTCTCGCCAGCCGACCAATTTGCGACTCAATGGCTGCCCTTGGTGGCGTCCTTCCAACCCAAAGCAAGAGACAGATCAGCGAGATCGCACGCCCTGAAAGCCATCTGCCGCTTGGTCTGGCGCTATCTCTACCGCCACAACGAGTCTCACAACGCGATAGCGAAGAAGCTGGACGAGGTTATTAAGCTCGTCTTCCAAGGCGGGAAGCGGGTTCTCATCTCTACCGATCCGATCATAGCTGATCCGCTGATCCAGTTGATACGGATCATTGGCTTCAAGCACCAGGACTTGTGCTTCAGGTCGATCATCTTCCCTCTGATGAACTCAGAGCAGCTGATGGACTCTCAGCTGAAGATCGAGAACCTGGATCCTGAGAAGACGGTCATTGCTATCAGAGCGTTCCTCGCGATAATGAGCGATCTCGAGAAAGGCGAGCCGCCTGCCTTTCCGCAAAGCTTCGAGTGTGACGCCTTGCTTGATCCTTCCTCCCGTTCGCCCATAACGCACCGCAGAACGAAATCTCAAGGCTTTGCAGTATCCGCCGGCCGGACTGAACGACTATCACGACCTGTCATGACCGAGAACTTCAATGAAGTCTCGAGAGAGTACTACGCAACATTTTGCAAGATTTTGGGCAATCTCACCATCATTTGCGACAACACTTTCGGTGGGCAAGCGGTTCTGGATGAGAAGCTTGCCACACACACACCGAAGACACCAATGGCCGAAGCGTTTACGTTCAACCGGCGAGACGAATTGTCGAACCCAACTGATCTGCGACAGAACCATTATGATCTATTGTCTGTGGCGGTCGAGGCACTACCTCGCTGTTTCTCCTCGCAGATCCAGATCAACCCACTCGTCAATCTTCTTTGCACCGGGACCGCGCACGTTCAGTCTCACATAGCGAGTTCTTCGGCCCAGTCATTAAAGTCAATTGCGCGCCAGTCACACGCTCAGCCGGTCACCATTGGATTTGCTAGATTCATCTTCAACTTCGACGACCGATATGGGACCGTCTCGGACGGTAGCTTACTTGGACCTGGTCACATTGAGAACACTTTGCAGCTATATGTCGAGCTGTTGCAGATCTGGATCGAGGAGATTGAAGACCGCACTCGAAAGGTAGCCTCGGAGCCTTCAAGCGAGGAGCAGAGCACCCGCCACTTGCCCCTGGACCTCTCCAGTATTCTGGCCCACGTTGACGAGGTGGAGTCGCATGGCCTTTTCTTCCTGTGCTCGCCTTCACCAGTTGTTCGAGCGATCGCTGTCAGCGTCTTGCGCCGGGTGACCAATTTCGACAAGGCCCTGGGAAAACCGTCTCCTCGAATCATCGACATTCTTGAAGGCAGCCCGGACAAGGTGATCAGCATCAATGATGAACGTTTGTCGGTCGCTGAGAGGAGTCGTCTGCAAAACGGCTTGCGAAGAGGTGCATCAAACAGTACGCTGGTCGAGCTTTGCAGCACTGACATGGGAAACGACTCTAAGCTGTGGATGAAGATCTTTCCAAATCTGGTCCGCCTCAGTTCTGAGGAGTGCCTGCACGCCGTTGCTCTGACAAGAGAACTGGTCTGTCAACGACTGTCGCACAGCCATAGGTCTGTGTATGCTCTTGCCGACCCGACCAGGCAAGCAGTGCCTTTTGACCCAGCCTTCCCGATGGGCAGGTTGAGTACGCGGCCTATCGTCTCCTCGCCTGATGTGGTCATCGAGCAGTGGAAGATCCACCTCATCTTCGCCTGCACGACTCTCACAAACATCGGCAGCAACAATTTGCAGCCTCCTAAGACAAGCATGGGTTCTCAGCATACGCGAAAGAGCTCCAAATCATCTACTAGCTCCAGCCTGGACAAGATCGCATCGGCGACAGAGCTGTTTGCAAGAGTGGTACGGTTTCTATCGGTCCCGAATGCTCAGGTCCGGCGCGCAGCTGTCGATGGTCTTGGGGCGACGAACGTCACGTTGTTCCACACGCTACTCGAGGCACTGCAGCCTTATGTCGCCGACTGCAATGCGGAAGTCAAAGCCAGAAATGCAGCACATCAACGCAACACCAACCCACCGATGAGAAGTCGGAAGACAGATCACCTGCGGACTGAGACGACTCGTCTATTGAGCCTTCTGTGCCACCACCTACATGATCAGCCAGAGAACGACGACTACGCCCTCACGTATCTGGTTGACTATGCTAAGTACACCCGCCTGTTCCTGAGCGACGCCGAAGTACAAGCCGAGTTTGACTTTCAGAAGCTGAGAACTTACTTCTGTACTATGACTGAAGGCATCTATGAATACGTACGGAAAGTGAAGGAGCCGTCGCGATATATGTCATTTCAGTCAAGGCAGGCAACTTTCTCGCTCATCGAGAACTGGTGTGGATTCTCGCCGAACGAATCGCAGATACGAAAGCGTGAAGACCATATTCGCCGCTCGATCCTCGAACGTGAGCTCGACCTGAAGAATCGGGGCGTGATGAATTCAGCATTCGAGAAAGAGAAGAGTGAGCTGCAACTTGCTGCGCTGAACGCCATGGCGACATTGTGCTCCGGCCCGCTCACCTTCACCGCTGACAATCGGACACTGATGCATTTCGACGTTCGACGCATGCTCGCTTGGATACACATGATCTTTGAAACTCCAAGTGATCGGAACCACAACATTGGTCGCAAAGCGCTGCACAACCTGATCGTCCATAACATAGACGAGCCTTCTCTGATCGCTCAGGCTATGCGGATGTGCTACACGTCGAAGAACCCGAAAGGTCTGGCCAGCTACTTCGAAGTCATCAATCGGGTGTTTACTGAGGAGGGTGACACCCCAATTCCGTACTGGAAGGTCCTTTGCGCCGCGCTGTTCATTCTTGGAAATGAGGACAGCGACATCAGGATGAAGTCTGCCAGGCTTCTCCGGCTATTCGAGCAACGCCAGAACACCACTTCTAAGCTGCAGGATCTGGATATCAGTGTGTCCGACAAGACAACAGCGGTCTACAAGCTCGCGCAGTTCGAAGTGTCCCGCCGACTGGCGAAGCAGCACCCAGGGCTCGCCTTCCACATCTTCTCTGAATTCTCTGCATACTTCAAGGAATTGGAGCCTGACCATCAACGTAATATGGTCACGGCGATGCTGCCCTGGATCCAAGAGATACATCTCAAGGTGGACCCGGCTGGAGTTCCTACCGCAACAACCTACATGCTCCTCGTAAATCTATTCGAGATCACCGCCAAGAGCAGCATAACACTGCACAATGAGATTCAAGCACTTTGGCAAGCCCTGGCCACTGGCGAGTATGGCGGCAACGTGCTGCTTGTCTTGCAATTCATCCTAAAAATCTGCCTTGATAAGAAGGAACAAGGCTTCATCCACTATGCCAAGCAGATAGTGGTGTTCTTGTCGCAGACGCCTGCTGGCTTCAGAGTCGTTGACCACCTGTTGCTGCAGATCGGACCGCGGAACATGGCAAGCGACAGCTCGCATCACGTTCAAGTGCCCTATGAGACGGGTGCCCTGCCGTACGTCGCCGACATCAGCAACGTCGTTCCTGGTGGTGGCAAAATACACGGACTGTCGCTTGGCCAGCTATGCATGACCTTGATGGTGGATCTCGTCGTCTCACCGTTCACGCTGCCGGTGACGCAATTCGTCCCACTGCTTCACATCGTCCTTGTGCAGTGGGACAGCCAGATCGACATCGTCCAGGACCAAGCGCGGGAGATGCTGGTACATCTCATCCACGAGCTTGTCATCTCCAAAGTCTCACCAGAAAGGCCAGATATCGACTTCAAGAGCATCGAAGACTTTATCGAGTCGGTGCGCCGCAAAGACCAGCAGATCGCTTGGCCTTATGGCGATGTCGAAGGCCGCGCAGCAGAAGACGATACGAGTCTACTGCCGGAGGCAATGGCGTATGTGATCGAAGAGCTCGTCAAGATGTTCTCGACGGCGTACACTGGTATCAGGGAAGAGTGGGCCAAGGTTAGCATGCACTGGGCGGCGTGTTCCAACGTGCATGTTGCGTGCCGCTCTCTCCAGGTGTTCCGGTGCATGGAGATAAAGGCCGACCGGATCATGCTTGCGGACCTCGTTGGAAGGCTGTCGAGTACCATTGCTGACCTGGACTCGCGGCATGTCCTACGATACTCGCAGGAAACTCTTACCACGCTGCGCACCTCTGTCGCTGCTCTGACTACGCAAGAGCTTCTGCTGTGCCCAGAAGTCTTCTGGGCGAGCTGCGCGTGCCTCGAGACAGTGTACGAGAAAGAGTTTCAAGAAGCCTTGGCCATCCTCAACCTGCTTCTCGACAAGGTGGACCTCAGCGATGAAACGGTCCTGCAGATGCTGGTGGAAGCTAGGCCGGCTGTGGAGGGCCAATCGTCCTTCAAAACTCTGCACGAGCTAGCTCGCAAGGGCATGCGGTCGAGCAACTCGATGGGCCAGTCGTTGGCTACCATGGAAAGACTCACCAAGCTCCCAGGGAGTCACATAGTTGGCAGAGACGAGCGGCTGTTCTTCACGGTCCTGGCAAATATGCCAAGATACCTGAACCACTTCGACGAGAGCCGCGCCGACTACTCGATACTGCAGTCAGCTGAAGTCTTAGCGGCAGCTGCCGATGGTCAGAATTTGATCAACCTGGGACGAGCGCTTCGAGGCTTCGCACAGTCCAAGCATCGTTTGGGGGATGACTTCTTGGCTCAGTGCACAGCAGCGCTTGTCAAGGTGAATACCCACGACCAAGAATTCTCGAGCCTAGTTTTCTTGATGGGCATGGCCAACAATCAGTGTTCTTGGTTCAAGGTGAAGACAATGGAAGTGCTGTGCAGGATCATGCCAGCGATGGACATGCGCAGTCCGGAGATAGCTTTGCATGGGCCAGATTTAATCTCACCACTGCTTCGTCTGTTGCAGACGGAACATTGCCAGCAAGCGCTCGATGTACTGGATAATGTGATGGACATGTCAGGCACTCCGAACGACAGCAAGCATCTCCGTATGAGCATGGCAGGCTCGCACTCGAGCTTGGCAACCAGAAAAGAGTACGAGAACACCAAGAGCTTGTACGGCATTCCCGAGCAGTCGGGTTGGTCGGTGCCCACTCCCGCGATATACTCCACACGGACGCGCAGCTTCCTATCGCGGCTTGGGCAGAGCATGATGGTGGCGGATGGAACCAGTATGACGGTATCCACACCGGAGCTCGAGTTCCAAGCCGATGATCACGACTCGTACTTCACTCGGAGCACGGTGGCTATATCTGGAGCATCCACTATCGACGGCAACATGGGCGAGCTTGCAGATCAACTTGACGATCTAGATGACTTTTTCGACGATCAGACGCCCTCGCCCTTGCGGACGCCAGATCTGGCGAGACACCCAAGCACACTCATCGAAGAGCGCGAGGCCTTGTATGATCAGCAGGCCTTGCCAATTCTGCACAAGTCGCTGAAGAGAAACACGAGCGTGACCTCGTTCCAGCACGGGCTGGCCGACTTCCGTTACCCACAACAGCCCGCAGTGATGAACCCAGCGGCCTTTGCGCAGAACGAGGCTCTGCCCGTCAGACCTGGCCTGCACAACCGATCCATCACCACTCCAGTCATGCACATCGAGCAAGGACGCGGGCAGCCGCAGAACGGCATGTCGGTGAGTCGCGAGTCGAGCGATGGGCAGGAACCCTTTTCCGACGACGAAGCATCCATCGGTCGAGCTCACACGGCCGACGAGCCGTACCACATGCACAGCGGACCGAAGCCCCCGACAACAAGCAGCAAGCCGGGGTGGAGAGGCGCGATACAAAGACGGCTCACGAGCAGCAGCAACTCCAAAGAGGCCAGGGAGGCTCTCAAGGCTACCACGAGTCTCCCGCTGAAGAGTCCGAAGCTGCCGCCAAAGGTACCGATGACGTTCTTGAACAGTTCCGCAAGCGAGGATTCATGACATGATGGGCGAAGTTGATGTTGATGCAGAGGCATGCAGTGGAGGGCCATGTGTAACGATAAATGTATGACTACTTAGATACCCGCTCGCTGCGAGCAGCGCTCTGTATCATAGCAACGGCTGGCCAAGCAGATGAATTGATTACCTACCCTTCTATTAAAACCGATCAGCTCCGCGCAAGCTGTCGACAATGAAAGCGGCCGACTAGGTCAGAGTGAGCCGTCTAAGGGACCTTCGTCCCTTTTCAAAGACAATGACCGCCCGCTGACGAGAGTGATGTTGCCTTTTTGGCCACGATCTCGTTTCAGAGAAGACTGCAGGGCAGGTATGCCTGGGTGGCCGCTTCCACTGCAGGCGACGTAGCAAAAGAAGTAGCAGTCAGGTTCTAGCTTCTCCGTGATGCTAATCACCTGTTACAAAGACTGCTATTAGGCCATACTGTTCCTACTATCTCGGAGAACTATGCTGTCCGCCTATTATTCCTCGCCCCCTTCTCCGCTAAACAATCTCCTACCTAAAGGCTTCTGAATATACCATCTTCATAGTCTAGACTGCGAAGATTGCTACTTCTTCTATGTATTACGTCGCCTAGATTGAAATCGATCAGATCCGGGGATTGATGAGATCGCGCTAGGTTTGTCGATTCGATACGTCACTAATGTCAATGACAACCATCCATTCGGACGTTCAGTTCTTGTTCCCTTCTACTTCCTACTCACTTCTACGTCGATAACACAACCTAGGCAGATCACATTTCAGGACTTCAAAGCCAGTCTTCTCGTTGCTGGAGTTCAAACGGTACACCGAACAGACGAGGAAATCGCAACACCCTCCACCATAGCTTCACGACTGAACCAGATCTCGCGCACCTTCCAGCGCACAATGGCCTCAACATCAAGCACGAAGGCGCCTCAGCCAGCACCATGGAAAGCCACCTTCCTTGAGCACCTCAATCAAATGGACAAGCCAGAATTCGTCTTCAGCTCGCTCCACCCAGCGCCTGAAGGCAGCCCTACACCCTACGTCCCAAGAGCAAGATACTGCATATACCGCGGCTGCTGGGCGGAGCTGCCGGAGAACAAGCACAACCAAGCGGAGCAGAACGAGCGTGTATACGGCAGCGATTTACCCACTTTCACCACCGACGTGCGGATGCAGAAGCAGTATGAGCTCTTCGCCAGCTCGAGCGGGCATGCGGATAGATCGGAGTTGGTGCAAGGGTCTGGAGGCGGTGGGCCTTGCGAGGCGGTGTTCTGGGCGAAGGAGGTGATGGTGCAGTGGAGGATGAAGGGGGATGCTTTCATTATTGGTCCGGATATTGAGGGTGAGGGTGAGCAGAGTAAAGAGAGCAGTGGGGTGAGGACGGTGAAGAGTGAGGTTGGAGGGCGGATGCGGGTATTGAAGGAGGAGGATCAGGATAAGTGGTCTTGGAATAGGGAGCTTACTGCACATTTTGGGAATTTGGCGCCGGGCATGAGAGGTGAGTCTTTGCCGTTGCGCGGTATGAGTGTGGTATGCTGACTGTCCATTCCAGGCTCGTTCGCAGCTCCGCCGCCAGGACAGCCAGTGGACCAGCCATACGACGATAAGAACCTCGCTCCGGGTATGAAGATTGAGGACAACCACCACCCCGTTGCGAGGAAGAATTTCCGAGTTGTCGTGATCCGACCAGATGAGGTGGAAAGTGTTGATCTCTCGGATCCGGCAAAGTCTCGACGACAGGTGTACAAGTATGATGCCTCGAGCGGCGAATGGACCCATCAAGAGTGCTGGCCTTGAGCAGAGAAGAGTGCGTGGGCGGTTTGCAGCAGACGTCGTTGTATTGTACGAGTTCAGTCGAATTCGAGATCGTTGCGCAACGTTACGCGATTCTCAGCTCATTGGCAGTATCGGAACTGGCGAGCGGTTGGAAAAAGCCTTGTGTGTTGTTGCACAAGATCGCTTGGTGACAGGGTAGAAGCACATGGCTGAGGGGGGGGGGAGGCGGAAGGCTGCATGCTCGTCCTCCGTCTTGATGGTGGCTGATTTTAGAGGGAGAGCACTCCGACGACATCCATGGCTTGTCGAAAAGCCGCTTTCCCAGCAAAAAGCAATGAACTGTCCCGGCGCAACCCCACGCTGCTTTCGTATTTATCACTGTGCGATCACTGCTGTGTTGTAGCGTTCTCCACGCCGACCCCTGTTCTTACCTCCCCTGCTGCCACACGTACCCATGCTTTGCCCTATCTGCGATCTCGAGCACTGGGGAATTCTGTACTTCAACATGGCGTGACGTTGGCGAAAACATTGTAGAACACGTCTCGAGGAGAACAAGCAAGGTCGATGGCGTGTTCCAAATCGCCTGGCTGCGTTGCTGGTAAACCATCATCTCCAGCCCCTGTCGTTGTGAAATGACGTTGGACCTTGCGTTATCTGGAGCAACGGCATGACCCGTCGAGATCTGTTGATGCTACCTTTGTATTAACAGGATTCTGATCGTCGCTAGAAACCGGCTAGAAGAACGTTGAATTGCGTTGATATGAAAAGCAATCAAACATGGTTTCGCGGACCACGCACCCGAGACGCTTCTGACAGATGTCGCACAGGTCGGCGGAAAGTCAATCTCGCCCGGCACAAGCCGTAGGAAGCTGAGAAGCTGAAGCTCCCACTCGGCGCCTCACGTAAAATCTCCCTTGAAAGTGATGCTTGTCATTCCCACGTGTGTCATTGGAGAGGTCGGGTGGTGGGAAGCGCACATCTTCCTGTTTCTGGCTCTGCCAGAGCGGAGAAACACTGTCTCTCTCGACCAGGTAAATGCTCTCGGCTTCCGCTCCTTCTGGCCTTTCTCTCTGTTGTACTTCACCTCTTGTCTTGATGTGTATGGTCGCAGCTCTGTATAGCAAGCAGCCTGTTTCAATCTATTGCGACTGGTTGGAACATCCGCTACATTAGGTCTGCAATCCGGAGGAACGGACGACCCTTTGCTTCGAACTTATGCTGGTCGAATGTGTGCGGGCTACTGTGCCGCACTATGGCCGACGAAGCGTTGAAATGCTTTACGACATTGCTCGAGAGCATACCGGGATGGATTGCGGACCTAGAAGACACACTGCAGACGGCAGCCAAACGACAGAAGGAGATGCTGTTCGAGAACCAACCGGCACAAGATGAACAGCCGATCGATTCATGCCATGATCCGCCGCGACGACCGTCGAAGTCGTCTTCCCTCCGTTCGAAACGATCTTTAGTCGAGGAAGCCGAGGGCCCGAAGGCGAACGACAACCAAGCTTCTCCTGTTGAGATCCAAATGCCGCATATGACACAGTCAGACGCTCTTCGATTGGCACAGCGAAAACGAAAGACAGCTTCAGTATGCTCAGACAGGGCGGAAGGTCCGCACAAGTACCGATCAAGAAGTATGGTGGTTATATATTACGATGGAGACACACAAAAGCGGTTCGAAGAGATGGTACGGGCGATAAGCACTTGCAGAAATGCACTGAGAAAGGCAAAGATGAATGCGAGAATGGAGATTGTGCTGTCAAAGTCACCCCCGCATGATAAGACGGACGACTCAGACAACGACGACGACATTGAGATCCCCACCATGGTGGTGAGGTCGGCAAGGGCGAGACAGAATGAGGCTTCGTCAACAAGTAAGGATGAGACGCAGGCTTTCGATCGGATCGATGGGTTCTTGGAGAAGGCTCAGATGATGTGCGAGCGGGCGGCGCATCAGATCTTGCGAGACGGCGATTGTGCTTTGGAGATCAAGCATGCTCAGCAGTATTTTGCGGACGCTCGTAAGCTAGGCGAAGATGAGAAGACGACCTGGCAGAAGCGAGCGGACGAGGCTGCTGAGAAGAAAGTCCGGGATGGTGAAGCATGCGAGGCGGCGAAGGAGACGGCTGTGCAACCCAAAGCAACATCCTCCGAAAAACGCCTCTTGACCGCTGCAGACTTGCCCACGCCGCCTTCGACCTTGGAACCTGATATCGAAGTCGACGATGAGGCGGATGACGATGAAGGCTTCACTCCCCTCGGTGGCCCGCAATATACGAAGCCCTACTTTCGACGAGCAGGTCTGACGGCTCACTGAGGGTACCATCTCGCGCATGTGAAGTGTTTTTGGATATGTGGTGGAGTGTGCGTTCATAGCGACTGCTGATTTTGATTTTTGGAAGCGTAGGCGTCTGGGTTTTGGCAACAGCGGCGCCTCACAGGGGCACATTTTGATTCAAAAGCATCTGGAAGATCTTTGCATCTTCATCTACTTCTTATCTCCGCACGTTCAATGGCGATTGAATGAAACCAGTAAGTGAGCTCAAGAGATGTCGTCTCGCGTGCTCACGTGGAGTCGCGTCGCAGGCTTCCATCGACCGCTCCTTCCTCAGAAGCGCAAGCGAGGCGACATGACACCTCGACAAGTACACCTCTCTTTCATCAAGACACCTTCACTTCACTTCATCTGTCTGCACTTGCTGCGCCTGTTGCCGTTCGTTCTCATTGCAGAAACATTCATACACCGCAATGGCAGGGATGGAAAGCACAGCCGCTGAAGTATCAATGGAGAATGACCAGCCAGTACGCGCATGCTCGACTCCTCTCAGCCTCACAGCAGCTAACACGACCAGCAAACCAATTTCAACGAGGAAGCCGATGACGGTGCAGGTGATGAAGATGGCGCCCGCGACGAGCCAAAGCCAGCTCAGAAGAAGCGTGGCAGTCGCCTCCTCCGTGAGCTGGATGCCAAAAACATGCTGCCAGCACCTGAGCCGCAGGAGACCATTGAGATGCCCGACGATGAAGCGGACCCCAAGCCTGCTCAGGAGCAGAAGCATACCACTCGGCAGTCGCGTCATGGTAGGACCAATGTGAATTACGACATGAAGGTGAGCTCCCTGTCAGTTGCTCGGAGAGCCCATCACTGATGTGATCTCAAGTTCCATCCGGATTTCGACCGCGCGAAACGACCAGCGTGGGCGGCGAAGCGACTGTCTGGATCCAGGTCTTTAACCCTCACCCCGGGGACTGACGATGAGACCGACGAGGAGAGTCTACCTTCGTCGGCCAAGGATGGCTCGGAGTCTGAGGATCCAGCTTCTGATGAGGATGATGAGGACGATGTGCCTCTGGTCCGTGAGCCTGACCCAGGGGCGACGCGGCGGTCTTCGAGAGCGTCTGCGCAGACTCTGGTCAACTACGTAAGTGTCACGCCTACTGCCAAGCTTTATAGCGTTGCCAGATGACTGAAGCTGATGATATTGCAGAGTGCGAAGCACCACCCCCAGGACTCTAACCTTCCCGGTTATCAGCACAAAGCGAGAGCACTGCGGCTCAAGCGTAAGCAGACTGGCCGGCAGTCGACAAGTACTGGCGTGCATTCGCAGTCTCCGATTGAAGTCGATGATGACGAGCCGGACGCCGAAGACGATGCTATCGAGGTGGCCCCGCAAGCTCCACCACGAAAGAAGCTGAGGGTGCTTGATGACAACCGCGCAACCGAATCGAAGGCCAAGCAGCGATCAAGGAAACGTGCAGGCCGGGGGCGCAAGAAGGCCTCGAAGAAGAACGACACCTTCTCGGATGCGGATGATTATGCTCAGTGGGCTATTGAGCATTCGCAGCCGCCGCCAAACCGACTAGGGTCTCGAGAAGCCAGCCTGCAGGCATCAGGTTCTTCGCGCGACGATGCTGTGGATCCTGGGGCTTCTGGAGATGATGGCGCGCCGCCCTCGAATGAAGATTCTCCTGTGGATGAGGGCGGCGTGAAAAAGGTTTCTTCAGTGCGAGCGGAAGTTCAGAGCCTGACACCACTTTCGATGGCCAAAAGCACACAACAAGAAAGCGCTCGAATTAACGTCGAGCGCAGGGGCGGTGTTACCCTTCAGAGCGGTAACATGGCGTCTTCTCGCCTAACGCAAGGTCACGATACTGAGCGTGACCGGAGTGATAGCCCACCACAGCCAAGCAACTCTCGCAGCGCTCGTGGATCTTCGACCTATGTCGAGGCCAACATACTGCCACCGTCCGCTCAACCTCACCCGCGTGCTGTTGTTGCTGTGCTCCCCGCGACTCCGAAAGCCACGATGCAGACAGATGTCCAGAACTCCTCGACATCCGTCAAGCACAGCAGAGCAGGATTATCAGCAAGCTCCTGAGTTCGCCGGGACGGACGCAGCAAAGACCAGTCATTGGGACCCAGAGCAGGATGACCCAGAGCAGGACGACCCCCACCCATCGTACTTCGAGGAGGCGTTGGCCATAACTCAGCCACGTTCACCTGAAGCCGACGATGGCTATGACAGACGGCGGGCAGGCGGAGATCTACCCTACAGCGATACTTTTGTGTCATCCGAGTCTGACAATGGCGCTCGTGAAGGACAGTCTCCCAGCATGCCGTCGTCCACCAAGAGGCAGCAATGCCAGGATTACATGCAAGTGTTCATGGAGCATAGGCCAACTCAAAACACGGACATTGGGCTGTTTCAGCTGGATGGTACCGGGGATGCTACACCTCAATCCAGCGTATCGCATAACCATTTGGCGAGGGGTACAAGTACAGTCAGCAATCTACTCAATGAGTTTGACGTCGAATGAGTTCGAGATGTTTGCTTGATGCAAGGAGAATTGCCTGCTGTGCCCGCTCTCAAGCGCTTTGGAGGACATGTCCGCCGAATGTACTTGCTAATGAACTCCCCCTTATGCTGAGGGTGGAAGAGTGGTAGACGCAGAGGTTTTATATGAAGGAAGCACATGTACGCTGTTGATGGCAAATTTCAATTCCTCACTCCAAGAGCAGCAGCTCTACGACCCAACATCTCACGACCCAGCTTCAAACCAAGAAGACTTCTCATCAACACAATTCCTCGTACCATCGTTAACAGGTTCCAGCCCGCAAAGCATAGTAAACTAGTACAGTCCAAACACAAGATCGTAAATCCATCACACGTCACGTCACACAAAGTCGAACATTCGACTTCCAGTCCCGTCGTCATCAACACAATCATCTCATCGTCAACATCAACACGTCTCGTCCTCCAACATCAACACACATCCCCGTCCCTCCACGAAGAAGAATCAGTTCTGCCGCGAATACGGCTTATTCATCGCCGCAATCTCCCTCGCAATACTCGCCCACTCCAACTCCCTGCGCACGGGTCTCCCGCGCTTCTGACATTGGAACTCTTCCCATTTCAACAATTCATAACTGCTCTTCCATTAGCACTTGCGCGGTAGGTAGAGGAAGAAGCACGACGCACCAAAACCGCAAATGCGGCTGAATAATGACATTCAGCCTCCTCGCGCGCACGAAGCAGTAGGCGCGGGGGAAGGAGAGGTTGAGCTCGTTCATGACTTCGGCGATGCAGATGGTTGCGCTGCGGGAGACGCCGACGCGGCAGTGCACTAGGGTTGCTGTGCCTTTTTTGCGGCCGTTCTCTGGATACTCGTGCGTTAGCAGACGGTAGAGTACGGAGGGATGTGGCAACGAACCGATAAACTCCAAACACCGCCCAAACTCCTCCATCAACGGATCCACGCCGTTGTCCTGCACGCGGTCGACGAAGAGGAGATTCTCCTCCGGCCAGGCGTCGATGACTTGTTTGCTCCAGCTTACGGGCTCGCCTACGCTGAGGATTTGGCCTATGCCCAGCTCCTTCAGCAGAGCGGGGTTGTTCGCGTGTCCGAGGTTGCCTAGGTACATGTACGGCATGATCCTGCTCGGTAGACTGCCGTCCATCCGCTCGATCCAGTCTGGAGTGGTGGGGCAGAGTTGTTTGAGGTCGCCTGAGTGTCTGGGCGAGGCTTGAAGGATGCGCGGTTGGATCGCGCGGAGCAGCGCGACGTCAGAGCTGTATGCGAAGAAGTTGCGGCCTTTGTCGCGGTGCAGTTCGAGCCAGGCGGTATGGCAGGGGACGCAGTGGGCGTACATGAAGTAGGCCAGCGCGAGGAGGGAGGATTCGGTGTAGCCGTCTGCGCAGTGAATGAGGATTTTGCGGCCGGGATGTTTTTCTGAGTCGGTGGCGTGCATGAAGCTGTCGCCGTCGGAGTCACGGCCGGGAGGGGTGAGGGAGAGTTTGCTGTCGCGGCGTTGCTTCTTTTCGGAGGAGGGCTGGCCGGTCGCTTGGCGGTGGATCCACTCGAGGGTGGACATGAGGCCGTCGACTTCTGTCTGGGACCAGGTAGGTGGCAGGATGGCGCCAGAGCCGGGAAACTCGAGCATGGGGAGGTCGTGGTCGGCTAGTTCGCCGTTGTCTTTGCGCGAGAGGAAGCCTTCCATTGCTTGTAGTGACCTTGGGTCTGGGACTTGTGCTAGGTCATTGGCTTCGATTTGGATGTCGAAGCTTAAGTCCTTGAAGAGACATTCGCCGTCTGCGGCGAAGGAGACGTTTGGGTCTGGTGTAGGGCCGAGCCAGACGTTGGGACATATCTCTGTTGGCGCCGACATAGTGCACATCTCAACTCGCTCCCAGTGGAAGAAGTCCACGACTTTGTTCGTCATGCAGCCTTCGGAGTCGAGGGCGATGATGTTAGGGTGGTCGGCCTCGATGACCGTATAATCATCTTCACGCATGTCAGCGACATGTCAATCGGGAGCATGGATAGCGACATACCCTCGACCAAAAACGTATTAAACAACCTGTCCTCCACACCTGGCCCCTCCATCCTCCTCTGCCACGTCGCCTGCGCCCTCGCAATCTGCCTCGCCACTCTCGCAACCTCCCGAGCTGGCGTCCGATCATCCCCATAGACAACGACATCGCTCACCGTCGCCATCTTACAAGCCTGAATCTGGAAATTCCTGACCCCGAACCCATCCTTCGGATCAATGTCCAAGAAATCGCACTCCTTGCAACTTTCCTTCTTGATGCATTGACAAGCCTTCAGCAGCTCTTCCGGCCCGACCGCGCCTTTGATCTTGCTGTGTGATAGGTCTCCGCCTGCTTTGACGACCGTCAACCCGCGAATGCATTTCGGCGTGCGTCGAAGGGACTTCTTCCGTGCTATGAAGAAGGCGAGCTGGAGCTGGTTCTCGGCGTGTAAGCCGTGCATCCATGGAAACACCTGTCGTGCTGACGGCAGCGGTTGCGAGGACAGATGATTGAGCGCCTGCTCTAGCTGCGCTGCCGTGATCGAGTATACTGGCGAGTCATTGAACGGCTTCCGGAACCCATTGGGTGGATATAGTAGCGAAGCTGGCTTTACCGGCGAGAGCGGGGAAGGAGTAGCTGGTTCATGTCGCGAACCCGGCCTCGGACCCGGTGAACAGAAGGGGATATGTTTGTTCGGCACCGCTGCGGGCGTACCGCGTTGCGAGGTGTTGATGCTGAGGTGCGGAGGTGGTGTAGCTGTGCGGCTCGGGACTGTGGTGGCCGCCAGAGTCGTACACACGGCTGTGGCCATTACATTGGCGTCTTCGGGTTCGCGATGCCGCTCAAAGCCAGTTGAGGGTGGTGACGAGGGCCAATGGCACCGTGGAGGAAGAGTATATACAGACACGCATTAATTGATCAGATGGAAGGACGAATTGTTGTCGGGACCTTATCAGGAGGGGCAAGGAATGTATCAGCATGCACGTTGGGCTGCTTTGGTCGCTGTCGCGTGGGTGTCTTGTGCTACCGTGGCGTTTCAGGAAGTCGTTTGCCAATGTCCGCCGAATTGTCAGTAATACACGCAAGAAGCAGCAATCCTCATCCGGTTCGTGGGAATTACAGACAGAGGAGGGGGGGTAGCCATCTGCACGTCGTCGCAAGCTGATGTCGCTGGTGTCTGGTCCCTCTATCAGCCCGCCCGCACTTGCCCCACCACCGCGGCTGGGGTGTGGAGAAAGCCAATGGCGAGAGGCCGCTAATGCTCCCGGATCAGCAGCTGTGAAACTCAGTCCGAGCTGCTGTGTGCCGATCTCCTGGTCCAACGTCTCGAATCTTTGATATGCTTTTCGAATCTCCAACGCCAGAATGAAATACAGCTCCTCGTCAATAGGTCACGATTTCCAAGTCGAGCGTCGGCATCAGTCAAGTCCATATACCAGAGCGGAATGGCTTGCTCGACGAGATCTAAGAGCTCGCGCAGGGACTACCAGGCCCTGAGATACAGTACCAACGTCCCTGCGAGGCTCTAAACAACGGTATCGGCGATCCAGACCCCCGGACCCTTCTCTCAAAGTCCCTCCCCAAAGAACGCCTTCGCTCCAACACCACAACACCGACTGCTCAATTCTCATATCTTTTATGTACTTGTTCGCATGCTGTGCTTAGCCAGATACCTACGCCCACAGCCTTTCCCAAACCACTCCGCACGAGCACGCCACGGCGCGAACCCAACGCAGAATGACATCGCAAGCCACGCTTCTCAAGCTTCCGCACCACGCCGTCTCGAGGCCGATCGAGGTACATCATGTAGGTACATGTACATGCAGCTCAACTGCTCTCTTTCCCCAGACTTGTGAGCCGCTAGCGCTTGCAGCTATCGGACCAACCAATGCGGTCTTCGTGCTCGAGGGAAGGAGCATTTCATCGCGATCGTGGACTTTCATTCTATCTGTACCGTGCGATCATGTGGTGAGCATCGAGGTCATGTCTGCTTGCTTCTCCCTTCCTGGCGGCGTTAGGAGTCGAGCAGGACCTTCTGGATGTGCAAGTCGGCCTGGCGGCAACGACGTGCATATCGGTTTGCATGGTTTGGCGAAGGTGGCGTCAGACGAGGCTTCGATCTAGACTGCTCTGGCTCTGCGGTAGGCCTTCTGTGAACTTCATGTTGGATTTTCGTTCTACAGTATCTACATCTTGACATCTTCACAACCAAATGACCACTGTACATGCAATGCACACACCTCTCTAATGCTCCACTCTCCCAGCGCCCACATTACTAAACAAAAACCATCTCAGCCCATCACCAGTCGTAGACTTCTTCACCCGTAAACCCTCCCAACGCCGTCAAACCTGTCCACCACCCTACGACCCCAGCTCAGCATAAACCTCATGCAGCCCCTCCCCCGCCGCCTCCCTCTGCTTCTTCGCCTGCTCCAACAACTCCATCCCCAACCGCTGCAAATAGAACCCCCCCACATGCGGCGGCACGCCCTCAAACCCCTTGACGATCTTCGCCACATCCTTCCTGCCCCGCTCATAAGCCGCGAGATCCCTGTTGCCGTAGACATCGCGTCCCGCGGCGTACTTCTGCGCCTCGAGGCTGCGGAAGAAGCAGTTCACGCTGACGGACATGCCAGAGGTAGGGGCGGCGGTGTGCGGCCAGGTGGAGGGGATGAAGAGGATATCGCCTGGTTCGAGGAGGGCTTCGCGAGGGTGCGTTTTGCGGAGCGCTGGTGTCTCCGCTGAAGCAGTGGGGCTGAAGACGTCGAGGCTAGAGCTTGAGGCGCCGGCTTCGAAACCGAGGTGTGCGACGTCTGAAGGTGGGAAGAGGATGAGTTTCTTCGTGCCGCGGACTTGACAGAGGACGTTGGCCATGACGTCGTAGTGCAGCCACATGGTTACGGGCCCGGAGATGCGGAGGGGTGTGCTGTGGGCGTTTGCGACGACGTAGGCGAGTTCCTCGGGGAGGGAGAAGTCGTGGGCGATTTCGGGGAAGTCGTCGGTCAGGTTTGCGGGGGTGTCGGCTGGAGAGGATTGGGAGAGAGAGCGGAGGTAGA
The DNA here is from genome assembly GCF_035928015.1 of Saxophila tyrrhenica. Lineage (NCBI taxonomy): Eukaryota > Fungi > Ascomycota > Dothideomycetes > Mycosphaerellales > Extremaceae > Saxophila > Saxophila tyrrhenica. The sequence goes on along the minus strand of NW_027041749.1, from coordinate 149,245 downwards.
GTTTTTCGCCGGAGTTGGCGGCGTCGAGGAAGGAGCCGAAGTCGCGGGTTTCGTAGGTGAAGTTCTTGTTGGCGAAGTCCATGCGCTCGTTTTGGGAGACGTGGACGCTGACTTTGCGGTCGGCGCCGATGGCTTCTTTGAGGTATTCGTTGCTCCAGTATTGGGTGCAGCTGCCGAAAGAGAGGCCGGAGATGATGACGGGTTGGCCAGCGTCCAAGTACTTCATGAAGTTGTTGTTGCCGGACAGGCGTACCTTGGGCACGTTGAGAGTGGTAGGTAGGCCGCTGCCATGGCCGTTGACCACCGGTGTGGCAGGCGTATCCAATCTGATGGAAGGCGAGGCAGTTGAGTAAGCGGATGCTCGTGCGGTTGAAGGCGACGGTACCGGCGGCAGTATAGAGATTCGATCAGGGTTCGCCCCAGCCGAGGAAGGCGATACGGTGGAATGTGCGGAATGGTAGGAGAAGACCGAAGCACGGTTATCTGCACCCTGTGGCAGGTTGAGCGTCGACATCGACGGAGATGCCATGATCGTCTTGCGGACTTCGGGCTGCTTGCTCGAAATCAGCTGCCATGCCATGTCCTCTTGTGGTCGTGAGCTGGTGCTCAGGAAGCAACTCTTGCTCCAGTAGGTGCCGAATGAGAAGCAGGTAGCGCCGCCTCCCAGCAATAGTAGGCCGCCGTCGACTTCTTGCACTGAAGCGCCGACGAAGAGCGGTCGTGCATTCTTGACTGTGAAAGGCCGCAGACTCCGCATGTTCAAAATCTCGTCGTTTCGTGTCAGCATCCGTCCGCCAGCGACACCACCAACAAGCAGAATGCCATGCTCCGTTCGCACAAGTTGCGCACCGAACCTGCCCAGTATAGTCGCATTCTGCTTCAGCACCGAGATCGCGCGAGCAGAGACGTTTTGACAAGTAATGCTCATATCCGGCTGCAGGTTCCAGTGCCAGAAATCGTTCAGCACTCGTCCAGCGCTCGTCATTCCCCCAACGATGACTCCAGATATGCTCTCCTTGTGGTCCGTGATCATCGCAGCGCCAAAGCGAGCACAAGGATGATCGCCGACCACTCGCAGATTTGTCCACCCCTGCTCGCCAGCCCAAAGTAGCCACTCGTCCAGAACGTGACCATCTCCAGTGCGACCTCCGTACACCAGCAGAGTGTGCGCTGGCCGTGGCTCAGTGGGTAGTCGGACCGGCACAGCGCAATGCCGATATCGAGCCTCCGGTAGGCTTTCGACTTTCTGCCACTGGCTATCTTGCCGCAGCCAACAGTCTGCGATCGCTCTATCTGGCGATGTCCTGCCACCCACCATCATGCAGTTGTTCGTTCCGCCCAGTCTGGTGATGGTATGGCACATGATACCCTGCCGTAACGGCGGCCCATCAATCACTTGCGCTGTGTCGAACCAGGAGTATGTATCACAATCGTCAAGTCGCTCCTGCGTTCCGAGCCCAGCATGCAGACCTATAGCATCACCATCCTGACCTCGCAGTGCTGGCGGTATCAGTGCACCAAATCTGCGCGGCACCTGCGAGCCCTTGAATTCCTGCACGTAGAGGCGGTACTCAGGGTCAGAATCGTCTCTCGAACCAGCACTGCCCACTGGGCTGGGTACGTGAGAAGCGCGATTCGCGGCAAGGGACATCCGATGTGGCCTGTAAGTGTAGTCTTGATCCGCTTTCCTCTCCACTAGCAGCAGGAAGTAATGCGAGGCGAAAAGCGCAAATTCTTCCCACTCATCGAATGGCTCGATTGCGTCCAGAATCCTCCTTTGCTCCGGACTGATGAACGTCGGCTCTGACCACAGCTCCCACAGTGAGTGCATCTCTAATGCATTCTCAGGCCAGTCAGCATTGACGAAACGTTGCCTCATCTCGTCCATGGTTCCGATCGTGTGCAGAGGTGTTCGTAGCTTTTGGAAGTGGGCAAGCATAGTTCTTGCAAATGGATGTTCGATGCCATCGGGAAGATGCTGCTCGAGGAGGCAGAATCGCACATCGGGATATGTTGCCGCCCATTCGAGCACAGCCTGTGATGCGTCTCGGTCCATGTACGCAATCGACACCTCTGCCACAAATAAAATAGCGACAGACTCATCCTCGATCTCCACGGCATCCTGCAACGTCTCTTTGAGCAGATCCAGATCCCGCAAGTCACATCCAACAGCCAGATACGGATTCCCAGCGCCCAACACCCCATCCTCATTGCTCGTTCGGTAGAAGTTCTCCAACAGCCCATGCAGCTGCTCCGTATTCGAGATAATCCCACACTTATTCTGCATCAGCACCGGATAATCAACGTCCACAAACGTAGTATTATCACACAACTCCGGCTGCTTCCCCAAAAACGAAAACGGCATCGGATCATACCCACACCCCAAATTCACCACAATTTTCCTCTTCGGCGTCTGCTCCGCCAGAAACCTCGTCACCGAATGCTCAATCGATTTCATCCGCAACCAATACCCGCGATTGATCAGTGGCGACCGCCGCTTGAACTTGCTCACAAAATAACGAAAGTACTCTGCTTCGCCGCCATAGTAGAGCTTCTCCACGGACCGTTTGGAGACGATGCTGCTGTTGTTCGTGTCCATGATGTACTCGTCGTTTTTCTTTTGCTTGGGATCCACGGCCTTGGGGGAGCGGGTGCGGTCCGGGACATCACGGTGGAAGGGGATGGAGTCGGTGCCGACTTTTGGTTGGGAGGGGAAGGGCGAGACGCCTTCGTCTCCGTTGCTTTGTGACATCTCGGGCATGGTTGGGGGTGTGGTCATGCGGTGCACGCGAGCAGCTGTACAGTACCCCCCGGGAATTTTGGCAGAGTCCGAGCCTATCCAGAGGAAACAGTTTTTATGACAACATCCAGAGATCTCCGATCAAGGTGGCATCTCCAGTACATACGTCCTGGAGGATTAAGGGCTGAGGTTGTTGTGGCCCAGGAGAAGGGGATGGATGATCCGAATGTCAGGCCAGCGTCCCGTATTTGCGTGGAGGTTGTCTTGAAAACCACCCATTAATAGTTCTAGCCGTCAGATCTCCCCCAAAACAGCATGGGTGGCTTGGCTCCTGCAGCGGTTCCGAACCGGCGCTAGTCATCGCGAGTTGTGGAGATCGTGAATGTTGATATGGCGGGTGCAGCGACACCTTCAATCTTTGACGAGACGACGCGCAAGATGAGCTAACATCGACCTCCTGCACCACCGGCAACGCAGGTCACCGTCACAGACCTCATAAACTCGAGCCGGCGACGATCTTTGACTTGGTTGGACGTCAGTATGGCAGGACTTAACTACGTCAACTTCAACCAGGACCACAGTCTGTTGGCTGTGGGTAAGTCGCATGCCAGAACACTGCTGGAGAGTATAGCTGAGGCGATGCAGCGACCTCCCGTGGCCTTCGCATCTACGGGACCGACCCATTCGAGCTCACGAACCACTCCTACGAAGAGGACATATCGCTCGTCGAACAGCTGTTCTCCACCTCCCTCGTTGCGATAGTATTAACGCCGCGGTTGCTGAGAATAGTCAACACAAAGGTACACATCCACGAGCGAGGGGACAGGGCGAAGCTCTGACGAAATGGCAGAAACACTCCACAATATGCGAACTCACCTTCCACGGCATGGTGGTGGCTGTCAAGATGAACCGCAAGCGCCTGGTCGTCATGCTCGAAGAAATCGTCTTCATTTACGACATCAGCAACATGAAGCTGCTGCACCAACAAGTCACGCCCCTCAACCCCGGCGGCATCTGCGCAGTCTCGCCTAATTCCGACCACAACTACCTCGCCCTGCCGCACTACCAAAAACAACCGTCCAACAACACGCCCTCGCAATCGCACGTCCCGAAGTCTGTCATAAAGGAGCCCATAAGTGGCGACGTCCTCCTCTACGACCTCAACAAAATGGAAGAAGTTACAGTTATCCAAGCCCACCAGACCCCGCTCTCCTACATCGCCATCAACAACGACGGCACCCTCATGGCCACGGCGTCTGAGAAAGGCACCGTCGTGCGTATCTTTTCTTTACCAGAGGGCAAGAAGCTCTACCAGTTCCGCCGCGGCAGCATGCCCGCCCGCATCTACTGCATGAGCTTCAACGCCACGTCGACCTTGCTGTGTGTTTCTTCGGCGACGGAGACCGTGCATGTCTTCAAGTTGGCACCTCCTGGCTCCCTGCCCTCCAACGGCAACACCTCTAATACTGCGACCTCCCCAACCTCACCCCCCGACTCCCCCTCCTTCTCCCGCCGCGACCGCTCAACCTCTCCCTCCGCCTCCGCAACCTCCTCAACCCTAAACGACGATCCTACCTCCCCCTCCGCCCCGTCTTCCACCAGCGCAGCACGGCAGCAACCGGGCTTCATGTCCCTCCTCCGCCGCACCTCCCAAGGCGTCTCCACCTCCCTCGTCTCGCGCGCGGCAAACTACCTCCCCAGCTCCGTGACCGAGATCTGGGAGCCCCAGCGGGACTTCGCATGGCTACGGATTCCGCGCGGAGCGAACGGACAGCCGGTACGATGTGTGGTTGCGATGGGGGAGCGGGTGCCGCAGGTGATGGTCGCGACCGAGGGGGGGGATTTTTATGTTTTTAGTGTGGATTTGGAGAGGGGTGGGGAGGGGGTGATGGTTAGGCGGTTTGAGTATGTATGACCTTTGGGTATGGATCTTGGGGACAGGTGCTAATCTGAGGGGACAGTGATATTCATGGGCTGAAGCATCGGAAGGGTGGGGAAGTGGAGGATTGAGCTAAAGGTGTGTTCGAAGGCATTGGAAGCATTAGGAGCATCGGAGGCGGTGGTGCTTTGGTTTGGGGTATTTGAAGCGTTCAAGCGTCCCCTTTCCCCTCATTGGCGGCAGCTTTACTCTACCATGAAAGATACGACGTGTATGGCATTAACGAAAGCAATTCATCTCAATCTCAATTCGTACCTCCAAATTCAGTGTCTGTCTGCAGTAAGTTCACCGCTATGCTACGCCCGTTGACATCTACTCAAGCTTCATCCTTCACCATGCACTCTTCACAGCACGTCCTCATCACCACCGAGGCGGGTGGATGAAGAACTTGAACTACCAGTCCTTCTTAATGTCAAACGCCCACTTGAATTGCAGGTGCGTCTGGTTGTCGTCGTCGACGAACTTGGAGACGGCTTCGTAGTGCCCGCGGCCTAGCATGCCCGAGGGGGCGGTCTCGGTCTCGACTGGTGGAATGTTAGCACTATTGGGCAGAAAACACAGGGTGGGGAGACGACGAACACTTCTTCTCATACTCGGGCTTATCGGTCGTGTTGGGGGAATAAGAGCCCTGGGAGAATTTTAGATTAGTCGCTACGGCAAGGCACAAATGGGTTAGGGAAGGTCATACGATCATCTCCTGCATCTTATTCTTCACCCCCATCCGCGACACCACCTGCACATACTTCATCCCGCTGCAGATCTGATGCTGCACCTTGAAACGCGCCTTCATGCGGAAGGTGGCGCCTTCTTTGATGGTGAAGGGGTGCTTGTTGAGGTCCTCGAGGGCGCCAGGTTGGGAGAGGTCGATGACGATGTCGCTTCGACCGGCGACTTCGAGGCCCAGGGAGAGGATGATGACGCGGCGTTTGTCATTCTTGGACCTGCGGGTAAGCAGGAGTCGATGGCAGAGCAGAGGCTTGGTGTGGTTGGGAGGACTTACGGGGTCGCTGAGGTCGGAGCCGGTGCCTAGGCCGAGTGACTGTTTCCATTTGCGGAGGGATTCATCGTTGGCGTCTGTGGCGCATGTCAGTGAGAGGTGGAGTAATGAATTTGGGGAGATGTCGAAGGGGATTTGGAAAGAGTGTGAAGGTCGAGTGCAGACGCTCTCGCCACCCATTGGTGGGTATTGGTATGAGAGAGTGGATTCATACCCAAGTTCTGATATTCCTCAATCGTCTTCTTCTCACCGACTTTGAAGCCTTCGGTGTGCTCGGGCTCCAGGTCGTCCGGGTTGGGGTTGGCGCCTACTCCTGACATGGTGGCGACAAGTAGAAGACTATGCTGCTGGGAACGAGGGTGGAAGTCTTTCTGATTGCTTGCTTACGGCGGAATATCGAAGGGGTGAGGTCAATTCGAGCAACACGAATGCAGAGTGGGGCGCGTCTTCTCGGGTCTCAGCCTTTGTGCATGGCCACATCACGGCAGGAACACTGGGCGCATCACGTGGGATTGTGAGATACGCTGGAGGCGATGTAATGTACGACTCCATCATATGTAACATGACAGACGCAGTCGTTGTATGAGTATATTGGAACAGATTACCTCATTACCATTGAGTTTGGCACGGGTCATATCCCAGCCACGTCTGCTTCCCCCCAGCGAGCCAGCCCAGCCCGTGCCGCCAGTTCTTCTCCACACTCGACTCGCACGAACTCTCGAGTCCACCCCTGCTCGTCGTCCGCCACGCCAGTCCAGCTATCCCAATAGCTTTACCGTCGCATCGTCAAGACATCCTTCATCGACAGTCTAGTCGCCAGTACCAGCGAACACGAAGACAGCCACGTCTGCGCGAAACCGGCACGCGTGGAGCCCATTGCGATCGAACGGCGCGTGTCTCGGACAGCAGCAAGACAGACCCCAGCGCAGCCACAGGCAGACAGGAGCTTGCATACTCCCGCGCAATGGCCACCAGACAGCTCCCCGAGGACGTCAACCCTCTGGTAGAAGACGAGAATGCGCCCGCATGTGAGTTGTCGCATCGCCCTGAGCCGGCGCACGAAGACACAGTCAGCAGTACAGACCACTAACGCCATCGCACTACAGACGAGATTCTCGTCGAGCGACGCTGCCTCGGCCAGACCGAATTGAAGGTCAAGGCCGACCATGTCGGCACAACGAATGCGACCAAGCCTGATAACCTGGGCAAGCTGGACTACGCGCACCTTCGCATCCCGCTGCCCGGCGACTTGACCAATAGCGGCATCTTCACGAAGCAGGGCAATCGCAAGTGGCCCGAAGCATACTTCTTGATGGTACGTCGAGCGCGATACGAACAACGGCGCAGGAAACGACAAGACTGACGGCGCATCCACAGAGACGGTCCACCGACGGCTACGTTAGCGCCACGGGCATGTTCAAGGCCGCCTTCCCCTGGGCGCAGGTCGAGGAAGAGAACGCGGAGAAGGAGTACATCAAGAGCCTGGAGAACACTTCGAGTGAAGAGGTTGCTGGGAACGTCTGGATCCATCCTGAACAAGGTACGTCGACGTCATGATGACCAATGAGATGCAGCGCATTTGCATTGTGTTCCGTCGCAAACACGTTGGCGCGCAAACTTTAGATGAGAGTTGAGTTTGCTGACTTTTCGCGACCAGCCCTCTCCCTAGCCGACGAATACGGCATCCGCATCTGGATCGATGCGCTTCTGGACCCTGAACCCATCACCCACGGCACCTCCGACCCCAAAAAACTCATTACCTCCCCTCCCACTTTCCGGACGAAGGACGTAATGAACGGCACCAGCAGCCCCCGAGCCAGCGCAAGCAAATCCCCTGAAGCCGACAAGAAGAAACCCGTCGTGGACGGCCGCCGCTCCACCCGCGGCAACTCCACGAAACCAGCAACGACAGCCACCCGCTCCGAATCGCCCGCCAAAAAGACCCCCGCGCGGGTCAAAGCCACGCCGCGCAAAGCGCGCAAAACGAGAGGCAAATCCACTGAACCCGACCTCCCTGCGCCGGCACCAGCAGACGCCAATGGCTCAGCCGCATCCCCCAAACCAGAAGCAAGCGACAACGACAACGTCAAAGTGCAAATCGAAAGCGAACACCACCCCTCCCCCACCGGCGACGGCGACGAAATCGACCACACCAACCTGAAAATCGAAATGCCCGCTTCCCACCCTGACCTGGAACTCCCTGAATCAGCGGAGGGAATGCTCGAGCAAGCCCGTTCAATGGTCGAAGCAGCGAACCAAGTCGACGGCCGACGCATCACCTCTCCCGGCGCCTGGTCGACGAGGGGAAAGAGGAAGGCCGCGGAGCTCGGGGAAGAAGGGGAGGAGCTAGGCATGGGCCCGGCGGCGAAGCGGGCGCGCAAGGCGGAGTTGGAGTTGCGGAAGGAGAGGTTGCGGCGCAGGGCGCTGGTGGGAATTGCGGGGAGTTTGGCTCTGGGGGCGATTGTGCCGAGTATTATGGCTGCTTTTGGGTCGTAGTCGCGGCCGGACGGTCACAACTACCGTCTACGAGGGCGTCGGAGATGGAGGACGGATTGCTTGAGATTGTTGTGTTTGTGGAGCTTTTCATTCGATACGATACCACTTTTCCCCTTTTTGAGTTCGAACGGGCGTTCGCTGGGGAGGAGGGATGGGGAGGAAAGATGGGCGGGCTGCTTGGCTATAGCTGCTGGGCTCGGGGATGGGAAAGGGAGGGGGACGGGCCTCTTGTTGTATGGTAGATCTCGAGAGTCTGGAGAAAGGACACGTAATCGCAAGGTTCAAAATGACAATTTGCACGGAGTCTGATTGCGACGTTAAAATGTGGTGAAGCATCAATCGGGCCAGCGCCCGTATTTCAGTCCTCTATCTCATCTCGTCTCATACTCATCAAGACAGCAGTACGTATCCAGGTCGTGCCGAATAGACCGCCGCTGCATGCATGCAATATCATCTCCTCCCATCATTCCATCCTCTCACCATACGCGTAGGTGAGGTATTTTACATATGGTTCTTAATCGCATTCTCCAACGCGGTCGGGTTGGCGCCCACGACCTCGCCCACCTTCTCCCCGTCCTTGAACAGCATGAACGTCGGCATGGCGCGGACGGACAGCTCCTGCGCGACGTCGGGGACCTCGTCGACGTCGAGTTTGTAGAAGCGGGCGGTGGTGTATGTGTCGCTCATCCTGTGCGAGCGGTTAGCAAGCTTTCATGCGTGATGCATCGACTGCCACGCCTGAGGGGCTTTTTGGTGGGTGCTTACTTGACGACCTGCGGCGCAATCACCTTACACGGCCCACACCACGTGGCGAAGCAGTCGAGGACCATCAGCGTGCCCTTCTCGCCCATGGCGGCGTCGAAGTCGGCCTTGGACTGGAGGTTGTGGACGCCTTCTTTGGACATTGTTGCTGTGAAAGTTCGAGCTGTTTGGAAGGTAGGAGTGGTTGTGCGGGGTGTGAAGGCACTTCGGGTAGCTGGTCGAAGAGCTGTTGGTGTTGATGTGGTGGATCTGGAGGCAAAGCGCGCGGTGGTGAGTTGGGTGGTTCGTTTGAGGGATGTGCGCAGGAGAGACATTCAAGATGTTGTGAAGAAGGGGGAGGGAGGGGTTTTATGTAGTGAAGAGGATGATTTGATATCGTAAATGGGAGAGTGTAAGCTAGAAAGTGCTGGTGTTTGTGATGAGGTGGTGGTGAGGTGGATTTGTAAACGAGTACGATGGCTTCTTTGAGCCTCTGCCTCGGGCCGTGCGGTGCTCGTTCGGTGGTGAGTGGCGAATGGGGGTTTTGGGGGGCGAGGGAGGCGGTGGTACTGGGATCTTGTAGTGAGGCTGCTTACGTACCTGTTTGGTTGTTTGTAACGAGTCTCGTGAGGTTTGGAGAAGGTGTTGTAGCTGGACGTGGAATGTCTTTTGCCGCCCGCCATGCCGTGAGCTTGGGACGATGACGAGCGACTGTCCCGCTTTGTCAGGCATCAAGGCAAAAAGGCTGAAATCACATGTCACCTCACGTGTCTCAATCTAGTCATATGAATCGTCCACATTTACTGGTTTAGAGAGAACGTGAATTTTGTGAAACATTTCGTTTAGGCTCACATGTCTGAGAGCAGTAGAGCGATCTCGTCTTTTCCAAAGTCGAACATGTCTCCAGCTTAGCGCGCAACGTCACGTCACTCTCATCTCGCGATTCCATGCTCATACTACAACCGTAAACACTGTGCAGCCTGTTCAGTACGTACAGCATGCCCACGCTTCAAGACTTCCTCCGCGACTTCGACGAAGCCTTCCGTAGGTGAATCCACCTCCCTCCCAACCCCCCTCATCCCCAACTAACAACCACCCAGCCGCGCCCGCCTAGCCTCCCTCTACTCCGACTTCCGTTTCCAAAAGGCCTCCAACCCCGACGGCTACACCGCCAACACCACCACATGGATCCGCGCTCTCTCCGCCGCCGCGCAAGCAGGCCTTATCCCCGGGCCCCCAGGCGCTGAAGCTAATACGTTTACTCTGCGATCTGGCGAGGAGTTGGCTAGGGCGCTGCAGACGCAGGAGTATGGACGACCTTTAGCACTCGGTGCGGCGATCGAGGAGGCGGTGAGGAAGAGGGAGTTTGTGGGGTTGAAGGGGTTTTTGAATGCGAAGGGGAGTGTGTATGCGAGGAGTTGGATACCCACGCCTTGGCAGGTTGTGAGTTGGACGCTGCGGCAGTTAGGTGTGGTCGGGGAGGGAGGAGAGGATCGGTTGGTTGAAGGGGAGTTCGTGGTCATGGCGAACGTGGAAGTAAGCTGATCCATACTCCACTGGTTGTACACCTTGACTGACCCATCACAGTCGGCCGCGAAAGCAGTCCTATCCCAGGCCTCTCAGATCTCCACCTCCCATCCCTCCCGCATTTTCACGCCCGCCCTCTTCACCAGCACCTTCGCCCCAGCCCTCGAAATCCTAAATCTCTCCCCCACCGATCTCTCCGTCCTCCTAACCCACCTCTCCCGCGACCGCTCCGCCATTTCCTACTCCCCTGCAACCGGCACGATCAAATTCGCCTCACCCTCCGAACCCCATTCCTCGCCCATAACAGACGAAGACGTCTCCATCGCCAACCTCCGCGCCCTCATCGCCTCTCTCGAAACACAAACCACACAACTCACAGCCCAGATCTCAACCCTCGACCAAAAAGCCCGCGAAGCCGTCACGTCAAAACAACCAGCCATGGCCAAATCCGCTCTCCGCTCGAAGAAACTCACCCAAACGAAACTCGATACCCGCACCGCGACTTTGTCCCAAATGGAAGAGATCTACGCCAAGATCGAACAAGCTGCTGACCAAGTCGAGCTCGTGCGCGTCATGGAAGCTTCTTCCAGCACTCTCAAGAGTTTGAACAAACAGACGGGCGGGGTGGAGAAGGTGCAGGATGTAGCCGATGGTTTGCGGGAGGAGATGACGACGGTAGAAGAGATTGGAGGCGCGATCAATGAGGTTTCGGCTGGGACGGTGGATGAGGGGGAGGTGGAGGATGAGCTTGAGGCGATGGAGAGGGGGGAGAAGGAGAAGGAACGGAAAGTGGTGGAGGAGAGGGAGAAGGAAGAGAGGAAGGTTAGGGAGGAGAGGGACGAGAGGGAGGCAGAGGAGACGAGGAGGAAGTTTGCGGAGTTGGATCGGGTCGTTGCTGCTGGGACGCCTGTTGGTGAGCAGAACCAGCAGGGGGACAGCAAGACAGAAGAGGAAGAGAATGCAGCGAAGCAGCGGGAAGAAGCTGCATAACCCCTCTACATAAGTACCATACGAACATCGAGCTATCCATCATCCCACCGCTCCCCCGTTTCCTCATCAGCCTACTTCTCAGCCTCCCCGCCATCAACGTCGCAAACCGGCCGACTCGGCACCGCAAACATCGGCATTTTTATAGGAGAGCTCGAGACGTGATGCCTCTGCAAATCGCACATTTCACGCGTGTTGTCTTTGAGCAGGTGCTCGTCGCGCGTCGTCGTCGTCCACTGCTGCTGTTCCTGCTGTTGTTGTTGCTGCTGCTGCTGCTGCGATTGCGACAACTGGCCCCAGTGCGATTGCTGTAGGAGAGGGGGGTTGTCTGATCCGGAGGGAGCTAGGGAGGAAGGGTCTCGGCCGGTAGGGTTGTTGGGGTGTGAAGGGGAAAATGGTGAGGTGGGAGCGGCGAAACCGGCGTTGATGTGCGGTTCGATGGGCTCGTTGGCGTTGGCCGCGGCGACTTTGGCGCGGACGGAGGAGAGGGCGGTGCGGTTGTTTTCGTAGGGGTGGTCTTGCTCATAGGTATGGTCGTTGGTGGTCTCCAGTATGGTGTCGTGGTTCTCCATAGGATGATCCGCTTGCTGCGCTGCGGCCGGGCTTCCATGACCGTTCCTATCGTCCGTCTGTAATTTTTTCCCTGGCTGGGGCTCCGCGTCGACCATATCCACGACCTCCGTCCCTTTTCCCCCTTCCTTCGACTCTTCGGCAGGACTGCTCTTCTTCCTCCGCGCATCCGCGATCAACCTGCTAAAATTATCCTTATTACTACTCGCCCACCCCACCCCATCAAAATCCTTCCGCATAATCGTACTACTTAACCCATTCACCACCGGCGCCTTTCCGCCCTGCGTCCGCTCCCACGCGTCCAGATCTCGTAAGAGTTCGCGCTGCGTCTTCTTCCCGCCGGAGTCGCAGTTGGCGTTCCAGAGGTTCACCCACTCGGTGTGTCGTTTGATGAGGAGTTGGCGGGAGCCGGTGTTGGGGATGCCGGCGTCTTCGAGCTTGAGGCGCAGTTTGCGGTCGTTGAGGAGGGAGTAGTTGAGCTCGGATATTCGTTCTGGGGCGGGTTTGTCGGGCGGTCGATTGCGGGAGGTAGTGGATATGGGGGTGCGGGATTTGGCGCGTTTGGCTGCGGCTTCTGCTTCTTGCTCTTGTTGGCAGCGGTCCAGATGCGCGTCCATTTGATCTGGCTTGATGCGTTTGCCGCAGCCGAAGAGGCATTCTACCAGTCCATCATCTGCCTCCTTCTCTGGAGAGTAGGCGGCATCCTCCCCGTCGCTGTCCTCGATCTCGATCGTCTCTGGCTCTGAAGTCTGAGAGGCAGCTATTCGTCTGCTCTTGCTCCTCGTAGTCCTCCCATCTCGCTCTACCTCCGCCACATCATCCGAGTCCAGCACTGCTCTCTTCCTTTTCCCCGGCTTCTTCGCTTGCTCCTGCGATTGCTTGTCCCTCCGCGCCACTTCCAGCGCCGCCGGCCTCGCAGCCAGAAACTGCTCCACCACCGTCTGTAGGATCCAATTATTCCGCAACTTGCTCGCTTGATCTGCTGTCTGACAAGACGGACACTTCCCATTCGCGGACAGACAGGTTCGTATGCATTTCGAGCAAAAGGTGTGACAACAGGACGTGATCATCGGCGTTTCGTAGAACTCTTTGCATATGTCGCAATGCAGCGCGCTTTCGAGAGGTGAGAAGTCTTTCAGCGGTGTCTCCAGCCAGTCTGTAGGGTCCGGTATGTCGTATGCGCCGTCCATTGGGAGGGGTGGTCGTTGGTAGTGAGTGTGGTGGAGTGAGAGTCCGGATTGGGTTAATTGACGAACGCGATATTGACGCGATCACGTGTCGGGAGAAGTGGCGTAAAGTGAGCTTAGATGAAGCTTCACCTTCTCTAGCAGGCACCGATGCGTGACTGGATCGCACCTACCCCTCCCGCCTTACCACACCTGCTCGTATCCATTCGATAGCGCGGATGCTCGCTGCCGCGGAGAAGAAGCAGTCTGACACGAAGCAATACTCTCAGCAAGGGCAGGCACGACGATGGCTTACATGTACCACGCGGATGGGTGCAGCATCTCTCCATCTCTTCCACCTCACAAGCGCACGTATCAGCCCAGTGACGTACGAAGCCGAGATTCAAGGACGATGGTGCCACATGACTTCCGTTTGTGAGAAGAAGTAAGGCAAGAGCTACTGGGCTCGATATAGCTTCCCCAAGGGCGCCTTCCTTGCGTCTGAACCTTCCATCCTTCAACTCGTCATCTGCTTCACATTCTCATCCTCCTCACTTCTCACCTCTCCAACAACAAGACCTCAAAGCACCCTCGATATCTCATACGTCACCCATTCCACCCCAAGCACAGCACCCACCATGAAGCTCCCCACCCTCGCCGCCGCAGCCCTCACCCTCCTCACCACCGCCGAAGCAGTCAAGAACACCACCCAAGAGTTCCGCCTCAAGACCCATGTCAAACCCGGCCAGAAGGGCAAGGCAGCTTACAGCGACCTCTACCTCGAAGCCTACGTAAGTAACCCCCAACCAAGAGTCAATCACCAGCCCCACGGATCTAATGTTCGAAAAGCACACCGGCGCCGGTCTCGACGATGCCGTCCTAGTGCCCAAGAAGAAGAGCGGCATCAAAGGCTTCCTCAACGGGACCAACGGTCGTGAGGGAGACATCAAGTGTAAGTCTCTCCTTCCTCCACTCGAATTCGCCACGGGAGAATCTGTACTGATGATGAGTTTTGCAGACCAAAACGTCGTCTTCGACCTCGGCACCGACTTCGGCTGGTCCCTCATCATGGCCGGCAATGTCGAGTTCTACTCTGGCTGGCAGCCTGTGCAGGTCAACGCTGGCGAAGGACCGAGCGATCCGGAGGGCGACAGTGGGTTCTGGTTCAACGGGACGGGGCTGCAGTGGAGTGAGTAGTCACCTTCGTGCTCTTGAGTGGCGAGGGTAGTAAGCTGACATGACATAGCGAGCAATCCAGAGGCGAGGCCGAAGAGCCCGACGAATGAGTTCGGAGGGTGGCTGGTGTGTGATTGGTGTATGTACACCCTCTCAAGGACCTAAGGGTAGTGATGCTAACGCTTGTTTGACAGGGCACGGCGTTCCGCAGCTCTTCTTCCGCCTGAGCTACTACGACGACTACCCAGCCCCGAAGAGCTGCGCGGACGTGTACCTCTGTCCGGAGTACATCTGAGCTCTGCTGCATCGGTGTTACTGAGTCAGTCTGTCACTGTCTCGAGCTGGGAGAGGAGGCATGAGCTGACAGAAGGAAACGATCATTGCATGAAGCATAATGTACAATCACTCAACGAAGCATCAGGCACGAAAGTATGAAGTAATGTTCAATATCACCGATCCGAAGTGTAAAGGAGCGACTTTTGTGTGTTCAGCGCTCAACTATACATCCCAATTTTCCACAATCCTTTTCGTATTCATGTTCATGTATCACATCCGTCGGCCGTGTCAGCCTCATGGGGTATCCCAAACACAAATGCACCACCCTCACTCGCTCGGCAGTTGCGTGCCAAGTCTCATATCTCTGTATGCCCACTGTTATACCGTGTAGCATCTATCTGCTCATTCACTCCTTCTCCGTCGGCGTCCCCGCCCCCGTCCCCTTCCGCATACTATAAGGCGCCAACACTTTCTTCGCCCCGCAAATCCGCCAGCTCAAATTCCTTACCGTCCCATCCGCCTGCACCACCTCCGGCGCGAACTCGATGCCGAACATCCTGCTCACGGCGTAGACGACGCGCATCGCGTACTTGCCCTCCCGCTCCAGCGTCGGGCCGAAATGCTCATCGACTGTTCGTGGCGCGACGTCCGGGTCGCGGTCGAAGCAGTTCTGTACGACAGGTAAGAGGGAGTCTTCGACGGCGGACCGGGAGACGGGGGTAGAGAAGTCGAATTCCTCGATCGTGTTCTCTTGGGCGTCGGAGGGGAAGTGCGGGATACGGATTTCGAACGGCAGAGAGATGGCCATGACGTTGTATTTGCCGTCGTGGTGGTAACGGAACTCGAAGACGCCCGAGGTCCACCAGAGCTTGTCGCCGGAGAATTCGACTTCGCCGGATAGGAAGTCTTTGGTTTCGCCGTCGGTGCGCTGTTGGCCAGAGACGCGTTGGTCGGAGACTAGGATGCCGGTGTCTGCGTTGCCGTAGTTGAGACGCTCCTTGTTCGTAGCGATCCACCGGCCTTGCGAGGAGACTTTGGTGATTTCCCTGCTGGCGTTGTCCGCGACCATGTAAAGTCCGATCCAGTCTGATTTGCTGTGGTTCAACGGCCCGGTCCACTTGACTTTGATCGGAGCGCCGTACTCGACGACCAGACGGCGGAAACTGTCTTTGCGCTTTTGCGGGAACTGGCCGTCTTGGCCTTCGCGGCCGCTGTGCGCTTGCTCACCGGATGAGATGCCGGGTTGCGTCATGTCGATTTGGAGGGAGTAGTCGTCGGGGTCGTAGCCTTCGAGGTCTGGGGCGAGGCGCTTGATGCTGATGCGGGCGGGGAATTGCTTGAAGAGGGAGCGTGAGTCTTTGACAAAGTGGTTGAAGCCTTTTGTGAGCTTAGGACGTGCGGCGTCGAGGAGATCTTCCACGAAGCCGAAGCTTTCGTCTAATGCTCGGTCGACACTGCCAGACCATTTCTGGATGGGCGAGGGGATGACGGTCTGCAGGTTCTTGGAGACGCCGGAGGTCTCGCGGATGGATTGGCGGTAGAGCTTCTGCATGTGTGGGCGCTCGACGAACTGGATGAAGCAGAGCGTGAGGCCGTGGCTGAGCAGGGCGAGGAAGAAGATGGCTTTGCTCCACGTGATGATGGCGGCGCCCCAGACACCGGCGAGGCCAATGGTGCGTTCGGGGTTGTTGAGGAAGCGATAGATGCCGCTGTAGTTGAGCTTGGGCGCTTCGTCGAAGAAGAAGTCGCCGAAGAACCAGCCGAATTCTCCAAGGCTGTAGTTCAGTTAGCGGGGATTCAAATAGGAGTAGAAAGTAGATACTCACGATTCGTAGATCTCAGTAGTCGTCCAAATCTGCAAAGCCATCAAAGCCACACCAATAACGTGCCTCAGAGTCGACATGCCGTAAGTCCAGTCCTCGGGAAGGCCATACATCTTCCACGCAGCGCAGACAAAGCTGGTGTAGCACATTATGGTGGTGATATGGTAGATTCCCTTCCATTGCCGCCAGGCTTCTTCAGCGCTCTCGCCGTACTTGACGAAGTGGCGGGTCCAGGCCTTCTGAGTTGATTGTCTGTCCAGGAGGATGCCGATGCCGATGGAGAACCACAGTCGCCAGATTATGGCGCTGCCGACGAAGAAGGCTTGCCATGTGCGGGTTGGCGGTGATAGGATGGCCAGTGTGTACATCAGTAGCTGCATGACGATTACCGAAACATCCGTGACACGGTGAAGATCGATGTTCTGCCAGCCAAGGAGATTATGGACTTGTGATGGCTTGCCGCTTGAAGTGATCGGAGGATACTCGTTGATGTTGCCGGAGCTCATCAACCGAGACTTGTATTGCGGCCGCACCTGCTGCTCAATGGGCGTCTCAGTTGGTGAGTCAGGTCGCTTGATCGGGGGTGGCGTGTTGTAAGTCTTTTCGATGTGGGGACTCTCGACGATGGAGAGGAAGACCATCTGTAGCGCATGTGCGAAGATCGAGATGAACAGCACATTGTAGCTCGCCGCCATCATCGAGATCCCGTAGTAGCCAGCATAACCGACCGAGTACATCGGATGTGGTGCCAGCTCGAAGACTCCATCGAAAGTGAGCTCCTGGTCAATGAGGTAGAAGAAGTCGCCCCAGTACCATGCAAAGTCCTTGACGACGCGGTGCGCATCAAGCTTCACCCACAAATTGAAAGCTACCAGAAGCCAGCCGCCAATCCAGCGAGCGATGGTCATTGGCAGCTTCTCACCTTCCGGCAGGCCGCCGCACGCAAGAGCGAAGAGGCAGTAGGAAGTGAAGTCGCTCATCAGGATCAGGTCGACTACTCGGCGAAACAAGAGCCAGGTGTTGTATTCCAGTGGCGCGTCCTCGAACTTGTAGTCCTTGGGAATCTTGGCTTCCATTTCACGCTTCAAGAACTTATACAATCCGGGACGAGGCTGGTTTCCGGATTCCGGGTTCTCGAAGATCTTGGACTTCTTCGCCCAGATTACAAGGCGCTTGTGGTGGGATTGGCTGTGGAGGAGCCATCCTATGCCGGCATTATAGCACAGTCTCCAGAAGATGGTCGTCACAGCGAACGTGGGTATCCGCCATTTCTGGGGCAGCAGGTAGAACAGCAGACACATCGAGCCTAACGACAACACAATAGCAAAGTCGGACGCGTTCTTTGGCTGCGTGGGGTCGAACAGCTGTGAGACCATGTCCTCGGTGTGAGGCACAGTGAAGACTACACGGGAAAGTATTAGCTGATACATGCACTTGAACTACACGCTACGAGTACAGTGCAGGAAGGGCGAGCAGGTCCTGAGTACGCGAGGTACTCACCTGTGCCATCGGGTGTCCGTCCATATGTCCGTGTGTTCTTCTCGTCTTTGCCTTTCTTCACTTCTTCCTCGTTCAGTTGTCTCACTGCTTCTTGGGCAGTCTCCGCGGACTCGGCCTTCTGCGGGGCATCAGGTTTCTGTGGTAGTCTTTCTCGAAGCCCACCGGCGTCTATACCGGTGCTGCCCTCCGGCTGGCTCATGCTTGTGGATCAGTGCCGTGCGGGCGTGGTGGTAAGAAACGGAAGGTAGAGGTATAGAGAGTGGCTGAGAGGTGAGATGAAGAACGGAAAATTACATGTACCGCATTGAAGTCTTTATTGAGGAACATCTGAACGGCAGTCCCCGCACGATCAGGTGAATCGTCGCTTTTGCAGTGAATGTTGTTCTGCCACCCGCCAGGCCGGCAGTTGTGTCGTCAAAACACAACATCATAGGCTGCATCTTGCTCGGAGGTGTCTGTTGCGAGGGCTTGGCGAGGTGGGCAGCGAGGTGGTGGGCAGCATGACGTGCCCCCTGGTCGAAAGTCATGGGGGTTTGTTCTTGTACTCTGTACTTCCATCACACCGGATCATTGCATGTGATACTGACGTGCTCGCTCGTTCTTTCTGTCTACAGTGATCACAGCATCAACGTGTGCTTTTCTAGACCTCCAGAACGAAGACGAGACGAACAACATCTGAGGCTCACAATCACCAGATAGAACAGGCCACTACTTCTTGGAACCAAACTCACTCGATCCACACCTCACCCTTATTAGCGGACACGGCGGAGCAGTGTATCCATCCGCGGAAGCCGTCAACTCCAATGGAAACATGGATATCACATGCTCGGTTAAATGATGTTTGCTCACCCCACCACAGGGCGCTGCTCTACCTCCGTACCTCGATCGACTCTGTACATACAGCTCGCCAGTATGCTGTGGAACCGCCGCGTCCAATGGACACCACGCTGAACAATGCCATCATAAAATAATGCAGTCCTCTCCAAAGCTCCCAGGATTCAGTCTGCTCCCACGCCCATGCCAGTACTCTTTACATGAACGCGTCTCGTAATGTTAACAATGTTGTCCTTGCGGACTGTCAATCTAATCCTCTTTTCTCCAGTCCGCTATCAAGCATGCCCCCCATGACGCTCTTCATCCCCTTCCACGAGAGTTGAGTCGGACAAGGTAGGTCCGAGCTGTCGTTCTTCGTCCAGGGGCTGCTGCTGTACCACGGCGCGTGAGATTTTGACAAACGCGACACAGAGCACCAGGCCGACGCCAGCAGATGCAGCTGCGTAGAGGAACGTTGCTTTGTATCCCCAGTTGGTGGCATCCTTCGGCAGAGTCCGCGTGCTGCTTGTTTGCTTCATCACAATTTCGGAAATCGAAAGTGCGAATGACATGGCCAGATTGACCAAGCTCGAGCAGACCGCACCCGACAAGCCCTGGTACCGTATTGGCTGGACCGATGAGAAGAAGACGATGGATACTGTGAAGGTCAGGTCGATTCCAACAGTAGCGCACAGCATCGATGGCATGACGAAGGACCAGTAGTTGAGCGGTAGAGGAGCCAAAGCGAGCAGCAGCGGCGCGGCAACCCAGGCGACGGCCGACAGCAACAGCAGCACCATGATCGGGACGATGTGCACCAGTGATCCGCCGATAATGCAGAGGATGATGCCGCCAACCGCCGTGGGTGTGTACCATAACGCGAGTGTCATGCCACTCCTCCCAATCCCTCCGGCCGCCGTTGTTGGACTTTTGAGGTACTGAGCTGAGTTGTACAGCCAGACTCCATAGCTGGCATAGAAGAACAGACAGGCCAGTGCGAACGGCTTGACGCTCTTCGGCTTGAAGAAGTCGAATGGCAAGAGTGGGCAGGTGGCGCGCCATCCTTCGTACCAGAACGCCGCAGCCAAGCAGAACATACCAGAGGAGAACGGGCCGATGACGATGGGAAAAGCGAAGGAGCTCCTGTCCTGGCGATGCTGGTTCGCATACGGCTCCACGGCCAGTGCGTACGACACCAGGATCAGACCAGACATGATCAAGAAGGCTCCGATCCAGTCCATCTTGAGGCCAAGCTTCTTCCTGTCTACTCTATCAGTCGGGCATGAGAGGAATGCAGTGAGAAAGGTCGTTGCCGCCAGAATTGCCGCAATGAAGAAGAACCACTGCGGCTTGTCGACAGGCAGAGCACCAGCAGTCAGGAAGCCAGCAAAGAAGCCCATTGGAGCACAACCGGAGTACAGTCCCATCACGAAGTTCCTCCTCGGCCCTTCAGGATAAATCCCTCCGACCAGGGAGAACGTGGACGGCGTGAACGCAGCAATGGCAAGTCCCTGCATCGCTCGCGAGACGTCTAGCCAGATGATGTCTCGACAGAATCCCGGGATGATTGTCCAGATTGCGAGCCACGCAACACCGGACATGAAGATGAAGTATCCGGAGTACATGTCCGACAACCTCGCGAAGAGGAACAGCGTGGCGCTCAAGATGAGCGACAGCAACGATGCTGGCCAGAAGATTCCCATCGACTCGCTTCCGCCTGGCCCGCCAACTAGCCTAGGGAGCTCGATCGCGAAGCCGGAGATCAGATATTCGGCGAGGAACTGCGTCATGGCGATGGTGAAGCAGAAGCCGATTTCAGCGGCACGATGGCGGAACTTGCTGCGTTTGATGGCTGGGGTAGTGGTTTGGTGCCTATTGGCATCGTCGTTGCCGTCTTCAGAGCCGGCCACAGTGCTCGCACGCATGTTCTCGTCCTGGATACTGGAGGTCGCCGAATCGTCCAGAAGTGCGAAGGTCTTCCTGTGCTCGCCATTGGCGTCCTCCGAATATGGGTCCGGAGCGCCTGGTCTGCGCAGTGATGATGATCTGGATAATCTCCTCCATTCAGCCATCTCCTCGCGGTAGGTCATCAGGTTGTCCAAACTGGAGAGCCGAACGAACGATCTCCTTGGCTTTGGGCTGAGCACTGGAGTTGATGGACGGCTTGACGGCTGCGAAGGTTGATTTTGCTTCTCGTTGTAGCCGTCGAGAAGTGTTTCCAGGTCTCGAGGGTTGATGTGCGGTTGCGCGGGCTGCCCATCGAAAGAAGAAGACGGGTGTGTGACAGGTCGTAGTCTCTCGAGCCTGATGTGTGGCGCAGACCGAGAGGTGGGAAGAGCTGGAGGCAGCATCGGAGGCCGCAACTCGTCGTCCGACGGTCTGGTCATCGTCCTCAACGACAACTGTCTGGGCATCGTCGATAGCCTTTGGATGGCCTTCGATGCTGGCGTGGTTTTGAGTGGCTCGCCATCACGGATAGGCTCAAGGACGCTCTGTGGGCGGTGATGCCTGGTCGAGCTGTCAGAGTTGTGTCGGGAGAGATCAGCGGTCGAGACGCTCTGTATTGAGGCCGGCCGGCCTGGTGTTGGCCTACTTGGCGACGGGTGGCGAAGTGGTAGCAATGGTAGTGGTGAGTTCGGTGATACTCTGACAGGTCGTGGGCTCGGAATTGGCCATGCTGATCCGGATGTCGTGAGGTTCGGTAGTGAAGATGGTCGCCTAGGTGGTAAAAATGCAGGTGGGTTGTCGACAGGAGGCCTTGGAGTCGTCATGGTGACGGCGAGTGTGGTCGTTATTCAATGTCTGATCCGAGAGGTAAGTCGCAGATTCGGCAAAGACAGTCTCTTCATTCAACACATCTCATGCTCGTTCGCGGTTACCGGATGCCCGAGAACTTCACTTGGTCTGCTGGAAGGCGCGTCAGGTGAAGTTGAGGAACAAGACACAGTTCAAACGTGACGGCTGTCGTCGGCAGATAAGGTAACTCCCAGGTGTGACGAAGGCCACGAGAAAGGTCTTCTTCTTATATCTGTTTGCTAAACTAGGTTTCAAGACGTGTGCAAGGATATCTGCAAGGTCCCTCATCGCAAACGGCGAGGCCAACGTTGCACCAAACTGTGAAGCAAGAACGGTTGTCGAAAGTGGAGTCCCGGGGCATCGATATGGGAAGAGTGACGAGTAGTGAAGTGAAACTGTCTTGCCAATTGTTACAGTATCGGTCTTTGAGCGAGGAGGTACATGAGCATGTCACATTCCGTCTCACCACGACTCCAACATTCTCCATCCTCTCCACGCAGTGTTCAGATCGTGCAGACACGATGCTGTTTTCTTTTTCACCGTATGCAGCTTGCTATGGAGTTCGGCAGACGTAGTCAGAACCGTTACCTGTCAAGCCCAACGCAGGGACCAGAGACCGGAGCATTTCTGGATGCAGTCGTTTCAACGTCGCTCCGACTCAAGCAAGGCTGCATCCGGATCTACACTTCCACGGGCCCAGCTACCGGTTTACGAACGTCCAGATCGTTTGCATCGTTGTGGCTGACGGTGGGTGACGAATGACAGGTCCTTAGGCGCTTCGAGAAGCTGTCGATCGATGGACAGTGAGAGGCATGACTAAACGTTGCGACGACGCCTTTGCATTTGACAGATGCGCCTTCGTTGTCGATTGACGTTTCGCATACCATCACGTCGTCGCCATTAGAGGCCGCATGAAGCCGGATCGGTCGTTTGGTCGTTCCACTGCCGTTCTGGTCGCTGTGCTCATCTATGTGACGATACTGCAACGCTCAGAAGCGTATCACATGCCTAATCGGATACCAATCGTTCTCAAGAGGACAATTCGCATGACATATTTGACAGGTGGAAGGAGGGATGCACTGTTGGATGTTTCAGACCACAGCCGAACGCCACCGTTACACAACGGCCGAGCAACCGAACGCTGTTCGCAGGGACAGAGGGGTGCGACCCTGGTCCTTGGGTTAGGCATCTGATTGCAAAACAGGTGTGTGGGTTGTGAGATGCATCAAGGGCAGGGGACAGGGCTTGCGGAAGCAACGTGCCGTGGACAGCACATGTAGCGCAGGACATGCAGCTTTGGGAACGGAACTGTGAGTATGTGAGCCGTTTTCTGCGTTAAAAAAGCTTATGTACGGGTGATGGCGACACAATGACTGCTATCGTTTCTCGATCATGCCGAACTCTCCGGCAACGTGGCCGACCGAGAGTGTCCGAGAAGACGCAGATATATGATCAACGCTTTGGCCTCTGCGATGTGTCTTCGTCGCCGGGAGCCGACTCTCGATGAGCTGTATAGCGTTCTCAGAGTAGCGTCGCTTCCTTGGTTTCATGGTTGAAGGAGGCGGTGCTGGGTTGATCATCTCGGGCACAACGTCCCTTTCAGAAGATGACGAAAGTGTGCTCAAGGAGGCCCGTGGTGCATCCCCAGACCACGGATCCGTGTTCTGGTAGACATTTGGGAACAACAGCGACTGGCCGCTGTCCCACGGCAGAGGGTGATGCGTAGGAGATTCGAAGAAGCCCAAGTCTGTCGAAGAACCGTATGGAGAGGACATTCGTCGTTCTGTCATCATCGAGTGGTCCCAGTACCGCATTCGGCCCGTGTCTTCAAAATGTGCAGGTGTCGTACATCCATACGTCTCGCGATTGTCAAAGATCGGCATTGTCGTTGCATCAAAGCCGGGCGGTGTTGGTGTTGCATTGTGTCCATCGCTCTCATACGTAGATAAAACGTAATAACACTGACATAGGTAGGCATACAACCAAGCCTGCTGCGATTCGAGGCTCTCGATCGCTTTCTTGGTCAAAGCACGCGACCACTGAGTCTTCTTCTTAACCTTTCTTGACAGCTGTCGTTCTTCCCGCTCATCCAGTTTCTTCTGAAGCTCGGCAAGCCTCATGTATTGTGTGCTGAGCGCTTTGTGGGTGTTGCCAAGCTCTCGGGCATAGTAGCTGTACTGCTGGTGGACAAGGTCACGGAGGTCCAGTTGCTGGTCGGCGTAGAGCATGTCGCACTCCTGGTCGTCCTCAAGACGTGAGTGGAGCGCCTAAGAACCGGGAACCGATGGCTTCGCTCTGAGGAGTTAATTGAATTGCTCAGGCAGTGTCCCTCGTCACACGATGGCATGAGGTAGGCTAGGGTGCTGATGGTGATCGATGGCTATCTACGAGCAGGTCAGTTGGAAGCGTCTCGAGACCGGTTCTTTGATGCTCGACATCATAGCAATTCGTCGGGCCAAGTCGACCAAAGCTACCGGACGCGGACAAAGCGACCTTTTCATTGTCCTTACTGTGTCTCAGAATAGCCAGGTCTACGTGATAGCAATACGCAGTCAGGCTGTTCACGAAAGGATCCGTCTTGGTTTAGCATCGTCTGCTATCATCTCCAGCAGCTCTGTAGACGTCGCAAGTGCACTTGCCGTTCAGTGTGAGATCGTGTGTAGAAACCCGAGCGGGAAAGCTTGAAGTCGGAACAAAGGACATGCCAGCGAGCTTGACACGTGCCACATTCCAGTTCATTGATCTAACATGCTATCCTTCCTGAACCGTGCCCTAGCCTCCTCTTTCAACCTCGCCCGCTCCTTGGCGTTCTTCTCGCTGCATAGTTGTTCAATACGGTCCAAAGACCGTCTGGTACGCCTGAACAGAGACTTCTGATCGCAATGTCGGGCCGCTGTACTCCTTGCAGGCCAACCTCCAGGATCGAGCCTTTGGATTTCGGCCGCCAGAACATCGGCGTATTCAACGACTTCTGCGATGGTGAGTCGGAGGAAGATCGGGTTGTTCGCCTTTGCGAGGACCACGGCTTTGGTTGAGTTGCGGTCGCCTTGCAAGATGTGTTCCATCTTTGGATTGTGAATAACCGAAGTGTGATATGTTTCCATCCTGTCCTCGACCTCCTGCCGAAAACAGGCAAGCTCTCGCTTTTCCTTCTTCCGGTGGATGCGCAATTCTCGAAGTGCAATTTCTTCCTCAGTCTTTGGCGGAGGCCGTACTTTCATCTTCGGGGCGCGAGAACGAGCGGAAGCCAACAGCATCAGGCTGCTCTTGTTGCGATGTCGATTGCTGAGCCCACTGACTTCGCCGAGTTTCAACTGACTGTTCATAGTACAGTCTTCAACATCCGGGCAGCCTTCAGAGTCGCTCGAGTCGTAGAGGTCATCGGAATCTTCGGAGACCTTTGATTCACCATCGCTCGGGTTCTCGTGCTCGTCGCTAGACGGTTCGTAGGACGGTTCGCAATCGGAGGGGATGTCGTCTAGGTCCTCGAATGTGAATATCTCGGAAGGGATTCGGAACATGTCGATGACTTCTTGGACCAGCGCCATATATAATCTATCACCAGCATGACTGACTGCTGTTGCGGATGAGGTGCGAAGGAACTGGAGGCAGACAGGCATGACGGGGCCTTCTTCAACAGAGACGTGCTGACCATGGGTTGATTCCGATATTGGGGTGGGCGACTGTATGATGTTCCAGAGTGTCACAGTACCAGGAAGATGTTAACTTCGTACCAAGCACTTGAGAGGGGAAGCAAAATTGTTGGGTGGTCCAGAGTGAAGTGTGGTAATCATTATGGAAGCTCCTTTGGGTGGTCGAACCAGTGACAAGCAACCACTCAAGGTTTGCCAAGCTCAGGCCAGCTTTTGAGGACTCTGCAACCACGGAAACACCGCTCGAAGGTGACGCAGAGGCTCTTGAGGACCGCTTCCACGTAAAAGTCCTTAGTCTGCTCGAATCCGCTCGGACAATGGCCTGGAAAGTTGTGGTTCATCGCGGATGGAGGTACTGCTAGCAGGGCCGCATCCCATGCCGTACATACTCGGCCGTCATCGCTGAGCTGGGACATTGCTTTAGACAAGGTGTACGAAGCCATGCTATCGGTTTCAATCGACGAGAAAAAGGTCTCGCGGCTTAGTCGTCCAGGTCAATCGTCCAGCGGCAATACATCCTCGCCCTTCATCCCCAGAACTTCGGCCACGTTACGTACGACGTCTCGCAAGGCCTCGCAAGCAGGCGAGTCCCCGAAGTTGTCGAAGAAGCTCTCACCATAGTCGCAACTCATGCCTATGCGTGGGTCAAGAGGCACAGCGCCCAAGAAAGGAATGTTGGTATCCTTGGCAAGCTGTCTACCACCACCAGTCGTCGGTCGAAAGATCTCCGACTGATGCGTACACTTCGGGCATACGAAGCCAGACATGTTCTCCACGAGTCCTAGAATGGGTATGCCAGCCTTGCGACAAAAGTCAATCTCCTTCCTGACGTCCAGTAGACTGACTTCCTGTGGAGTTGTCACCAGTACTGCTCCATCGACACCGCTCTCTTTCAAAAAGCTGTTGACACTGAGGTGCTCATCGCTCGTTCCAGGAGGCGTATCGACGACCAAGTAGTCCATCTCACCCCATTCCACATCTTTCAGGAACTGCTTGATCAGCCCATTCTTCTTCGGTCCTCTCCAGATCACAGCATCGTCCCGGTTTGGCAGCATGAACTGCACGCTCATGACGCCCAAGTTCTCACTGACCCATACCGGCTCCCAACCTGTGCTGCTGACGTGTATCGTCTCGGTCTCCACGCCCATCATCTTGGGTATGCTTGGACCGCAGATATCTGTGTCCATGACTCCGACCACGTTCTCTGCATTGCTTGCGAATGCATGCGCCAGCATGGTCGTGAAAGTGCTCTTGCCCACACCACCCTTGCCACTTAGTACTAGTATCTTATGCTTCACGCCCGACAGTCGCTCGGTGATGATAGGTATATCCGGGTCGGGTCCTTTGGGGGCAGAGGCGCAGATCGCCTGGTTAGGACACCCCGCGCAGGCATCTTGCTTGCCCGCCTGTTCACTTTCAGGACCAGGACAGTGTTCTGGGGGAGCTGCTTTCAAAGCGGGCTGCTTCCGAAGGTGCGAATCGAGGGCGTCGTCGACTGGCTGTATCGGCTCTTCGAGTGATGGAGCCATGACTATCGTGGAGTTCGATGCGCTGTAGTCGTTCCTCGCGCAAGACTGTATGACTGTGATTCAGAGGGAACAGAATGGAAGAGAGATTGAGCAAAAGTTTGAGGTCATATCTGCTGCTTGGTAATCCCGCGGTGGGGTCTTGGTGGTGATGATGTGGGAAGCCGCCACTTCGTTATCAACAACTATCTCACCAATGTCATCACTACCGAAAGGCGTCTGATGGCACACAATGCTCGGAATAAGAGCAGGCAGCATGGTGCTGCGATCAGCTCGTTGCAGCCAGATTAATTCTGTCGCTCAGTCCTTCAGACGTGGGCAACACCGCGCAAAGTCGGCACTGGCTCCTCAGTTCCTCCTGGACACCTACATCCCGCGATATCAACTACTCACGGCTCAACAAGAAGCAAGGAAACGTAGCGAGGCGTACGCGCATCTTCGGAACTGTAACCTCTGCCCTCGTCTTTGCGGCGTCAACAGATTCGAACGAACTGGGACATGCTTAATAGGGAGTGACGTAGTGGTAAACACGGTGGCGCCCCATTTCGGCGAGGAACCTACTATTCAAGGGCGTAATGGCAGTGGCAGCGTCTTCTTCTCCGGTTGCAATCTACGATGCGTAAGTCTCATCGACGAGTAGTGTGGATTGTACGATGTGCCTCTGCTTCGACGTTAGACCGAGACGTTGAACAGACTCGCAAGACGCTTGAGTTTCCTGAATGGAGTACACAAGAGCCGTCGCATTCCCTGTTATCGAACGACTTAGATACGTATCACGTAGGGAGCTGCTGCTGACATCCCGCGTTAGGTCTTCTGCCAGAACCACGACATAGCGCACCAGAAGAATGGCTTCCACTTATCGCCTGAGGAACTCGCAGACTGGTATATCAAGCTCCAGGACGTCGGTGGCGTGCACAACATCAATCTTGTTACGCCGGAGCACGTTGTGCCTCAAGTCGCTCTGTCGATTTTGCATGCGAAGGAGCTTGGCCTGAAAGTACCGATCATCTACAACACCTCTTCGTTCGACTCGCTGGCTTCTATAGAACTGCTGGACGGCTTGGTTGATATATATCTGCCAGACTTCAAGGTCTGGAATGCCAAAACTTCCCAGCGGCTGTTGAAAGCAGACGACTATGCTACTGTCGCGATGGAGAGCATCAAAGCGATGCACGATCAGGTCGGTGACCTTTGCTTCACCTCTGATGGCATTGCCAAAAAGGGTGTACTACTACGGCATCTGGTCATGCCCGGCTTCGAGGAGGAAGGCAAGCACATTGTTCGGTGGCTCTCCGAGAACGTGAGCAAGGATCTCTATGTGCACATTATGGATCAGTATCACCCGCGTGCGCATGTTGGAAAGGAGAAGCGGTCGAGGATTGGCAGAGCGGAGGATGTTGCAGAGGGGATGGTAGAGCCGGGTGGACAGGCTGCTGGTGAGCAGGGGAAGAAGCAGGTGAGGTACGAGGAGATCAATCGGGCTGTGAAAATGGATGAGGTGGACAGTGTGAAGAAGGCGGCAGAGGAGAGTGGGCTGTGGAGATTTGCTGATGCTTCTGAGCACAGCATTTTCAGTATTTGAGACGGCTGGTAAGAGGAGGCTCGGTGTATCACCGCAATCCGAGAAACCCCATCTCAATGAGCGAATGCTTAGATGAAGTGACGTTGGAACAAGCGCGTGGGTCATGTCTGCCGCTCTCGAAAGAGAACGAACTATCTGGCGTTCATCGCAACTTCACTACTGGACTACTGGTTTGGCTTTCCGCCTATTCAGGATCCATTCCAGTCTGCCCGCAACCATAATGGCAGAAGACAGTGCGAACACAACAGGCGCGACAAGCTCTGAGCCATCGCACCTGGAGATGATGGCTTTCGTGGCGTGAGTCGGTTCCCAGCTCTACTGGTCTTCGTGAACTGACACCTTACTTCGCAGGGGCCTTCGAGTCGACCGCATCATAGACGTATACATTGGCAAGAACACGGACGCCTGCCAAATCCCAGAGTCGACGCTTATCAACACGTCCCCCGTCTTTGTAAAAGCTCTGCAACATCAGCATCTCGGAGGCGACCCTCCAGACACACTTCGCTTCCCCGACGACAACGCTGGCTCTTGGATCATGCTGCTTTGGTGGAAGGCCAAGGGCAATGTGCCAACTCCGCGCTGCAACTTTCGCACTGAGACATTCGTTCAAGCCTGGATCATGGGCGACAAGTACGATATCAAGGATTTCCAGGACGACCTGATGCTGGAAATCATTGTCCACCTGGAGACGAACGTGCTAGATCTCCGAACAGCAAAACTCGCGTTCGAAAACACTGTGCCAGGCTCACCCCTTCGCACTCTGATGGCCGAAGAACTGGCGGATCAGGTACGGCAGGAAGATGGCGCCAAAGGATTCCAGGAGATCTTTTCCATGTTCGAAGGCGTCGTTGGCTTCACGGCTGAGGTGGTGGAAGCACTGGACACTTACGAGAACTGTGGCAAGGACAATCTGAAGAAGGAGAGGTCGAAGCAGCATCTCGCAAGGTTCATGGTGGGAGACGGGCCTCGTAGACGCAGCGTGCAATAGCTGGATATGTGAGCGCATCGACGAGCAAAGTGATGAGGGCGAGCAGCGACATGAGCTGGTGATCAGCAAGAGGACTGGCCATGAGCGGGATTTCGCTAGAGAGGACATGGGACATCGTATGATACAGCCTTTGTCAGCTACTCAATGTTAACTACATCATGCAGCAAGCTTCGTCGCCGTAATCATATAAAGTCTCCATCTCCGAAACCGCCGAATGGATTAGGTGGTCCACCTCCTGGCGGCCTGCCACCCATCCCAGCACCGCGTGGATGACCACCCATGCCCGGCCCGACTGGATCATATCTGCTTCCCGGCGGCGCTCGCGGGTCGTAGCCTCCTTGCCCTTGCCCTGCGAACAGCGGATCGTCGAACGTCGGATGCATCCCACCTCCACCGCCTGGACGTGCTAGCCCTGGCCCCACACCGCCATACATTGGATCGCGTGGTCCCAGCCCTTGCGGGTACAAGTCTCTGTCGCCGTAATGGGGCAGGCCAGGTCCAGGCACTCCACCTCGAGGCGGACGCAGTGTCTCGTATTCGTCCTCGAACCCAGGCATCGGCTCTGGTATCGGTCTGCGTGGTGGCATCGCAAGCGGATCGTGGAGTGGCCGTGGCCGAGCTGGCGGATCTCGATCGTCTCGTAGTGGGTCGTAGATAGGTTGTTGAGGCTCGCGCGGGCGTTGTGGGTCTGTTCGTGATGACTGTCCTGCCCTATTCTCCTCGTAGCCCTCCTTTTGCAAGCTCGGTATGAGCTTCTGAATCACGTTCAATTGCATCATGCTGCCAAAATCGCTCAACCTGCCAGCTGAGATGAACACATCCGTCAGACTTCTGCTCGCCTCCTCTTGGTTCTTCTCTTCTGATACCGGGGTGGCTGGGAGATTGCCCTCTGACACGTAATCTCGTGCTGTGATGTCGAAACTGCAAGTCTTGTCGTCGCCCATTCCCATGCCCATGATAATCGCTTTGTTGGCCATCCTGCTGATCTTGAGCAGGTATTGCATGCTACTCTGGGTATGAGCATATCTGAAGCTGTAGCTTCCGCTGTTGGCGTTCCATTCTGAGGGTAAAGGTTGCGGGTTTGACGGATCTGAGTCGGCTTCGATGCGGTGGTCTTCCCCCAGGCCAACAAGGCGGAAGCCGACTGCTAGCATGCTCGCATGTGCAGCCAGTGCGATGGAATCGAAGGCATTATTGAGTTGTGGTGAGGCGTCTCGCGGGAGCGACTGGGCCATGTAGCGGCTCAGTGATGTGGTGGAGAGGACGTTGGTGGGGGAGGAGTTGTTCGCCATTGCGGCTTCGCGCGGTGTCTTAGGTGACTATGTGAGGCCTTCTCGCTTCTTGTCAAAGGTCGGGATGTTGTTTTGGTGGAACTCGACGATCTGATGTTGCAGATTGTGTTTGCAAGGCGAGATAGAAGTGATGCTACTGGTGATGATCGAAGAAGCGTAGGCCACAACGATGACGAACACTAGCGCACGATAAGCGAAAACCTTGTCCCCGCATTGTCACATGCGTGGAGAAAGTGAATGAGTGACCACAGGAGGTTGTGTCTGTATTTGCATGGACTACTGATGAGAAGGGCAAGCGAATGCTTGCAGTCGATAACGATAGGCACACGACAGCCGCCTGGCCCTGGGAAGAGTTCACAAGAACGATGCATCGGACGGCCTCGCGAGGTTGCTGGACCATCTCGGCTTAGAGGTTCAGGCGATGCCAACAGCCAACCTCGACATGGCAAGTAAGATGATTCAGTGAGACAGAGAGGATGATTGAGGACCAGAAAAAGGCCAATGAAGTACTAGATCAATAAACCTGCTTGGACCAATATACTCCAACGACGTCTCCTTCCCGGACCGCCTCCTCCTAGGTTAGTAGGTGACTCGACCACTACGCTAGGATGCTAGACATGACGCTTCGTCAACTGCACCCGCCCTTCCCGCAAAAGTAAACGCCTCCGTTGGTGATACAGCACTTGTACCCGGACTTGCAACATCCATTGTAACAGCAGCTCGCCGGCTTCTTGCAAGCCACAGTCTGCAGGCTCACCGCGCAACACCTCAACTTGTTCTTCGGGACGTTGAAGCATCGATTCCAGTTCGGACAGCAAGACTTCCCGGTGCAGGTACAGGAAGCTCTGGTGTCGAGGGTGTCGAAGAGAGCCTCTGTGGACCTGCGGTTGAGAGATATGTCGAGCGGTTCGGCGTTGCCATCGACTTCGAACGCCTCCTGGTCTTCGAAAGTATCGAGATGGGGGAGGTTGCTGCGTTTCCATGCGGCATCCGGGAGGAACTCGTCGAGAGTGTTGCCCCAGTCGGTGTCGACGGCGACAGCGAAAGTCGAGGCTGCGAAGAAGAGTGGTGCGAGTAGAAGGAGCTTCATGTTGCTACTTTCTCAGCCTTCTTTGGAGAGATGAGATGGTTCAAGTGGCAGTCCAGCGGATTTTCGAAAGGTTTGGAGTCAAAAGAGACGCGAGGCTGGCTGCCCCCGCTTGCGGTGGCCCTTCTTATATGCCAGCACGACCTGGTAGCCTCGTAGCCTCGTAGCCTTGCCATACCGCCAAGTATGCCAATACGTATTGCCCCATACACAGCATCGTGAGTCGTTCTTACGAGCAAATCAGAGGTTTCGATCTAGTGGCGTGACTCCCGAGCAGTCAAGCCAACGCCAAAGGTGGCCAAGCTGTATTGAAGCCAAGAGGTTTCATGTTGCGGTCGGAGCATAGAGAGTATGCAGAGCGCAGCTGTGAACAATTCCAGCTCCGTCTGCTCGCCTTGTTGTAGTCATACCATATACTATGAAATCAGGACGATGTGTCCAGAGATCAAGGCCTCCCATCGGGCGCTTAGAACAGCAGAACATGTGGTCTGGGCTTCGATAAACCTGGCACGGGGAGAACGGAACGTCGTACCACCCCAGCGCCGCCATTCTCTTAGCTTGGTCTAACACCGAGCTTGAATCGCAGCGGTCGCAGGGACACAACCCAACGGCCGGCAGACGGAACAATGTCGTGGGCGTGCCCTTCTTCATTCCAACCAAGTTGCGATCTTCCAACATGGTGATTGTGAAATCATTTCAAATCTAGTCTTGTGATTCGCTAAAAGAACAATCAATTCTTGCCTCTCCAATTTGACGCCAGTCCATGCTCTACCCAAAACACCGACGGCCGCTCAAGCGAGATCGAGCCGCTGCAATGATTCCTCCCGTCTATTGATCGTCAGGCGAGCGCTTTCGATTGTTGCTCTAGCCGACGAACTCCGGGACTTGATCCCACGAACTCGGTGGCGCGGAAGAGTCTTCTCGTTTCCACCGTTGTGTTGACCTCCTCACCATTGATGCGCTCGAAGCCCGGCGGCTTTGGGAAGGGCGCTTCTTGACGTCTAGTCGTTGCGGACAGCCGTCGTCCTCGTGTCTGGCAGAAACGTCAGCGATCGTGCAGATGAGAGATTAGAAGGCATCGCATACCTCCTCAGTGTATCTCTGCGCGCGAACGAGCTGCCACAGCGATGGCAGACATGGTTGCGCTCTTTGAGGTGTACCTGTGAACAGTCAGTGATGGCTCACACGTCATGCTGCCTGCGAAACTTACACTTCGCTGGTGCCTTACAAGGTCTGTCCGCCTCACGAAGCGTTTGTCGCAAGAGCTGTAAGGACACAAATGTGGATGGCTCCGGTGAGGATCGTGCGTCTCCATGTGCGCTCGAAGATTATAGGCTCGCTGGAAGAGCTGACCGCACTGCTCGCAGGAGCAGGTGGCCGTCTCTGGGTTCGTGTATGCTCGCTTCTTCCTGTCCCTGCCTTCGTCCTCCGATGATGCTCTGCGACGACCTATTCGTGCTACTGGTGATCCGAGAGCACCGTCAGAAGAGTGGAAAGCTACTTCTGCAGGCTCAGGCTTGACGTCCTCGGGAGGTTGCATGATAAGGTCTCCAGGATTCACTACCAGCTCTCGAGTTCGATATGCTCTCTCAGCTGGGTATTGGATTCGTGGTATTGACGGCTCTGTTGACTGCTCAACTTTGATTTGTGGAGAGTCGGCCGAGCGCAGAACACTGTCTGATCGCGCATATGGAGAGGACACAGCCGATGCGTGCGAGCTTGGGACATACTCCGACACGGCGGGCGAGCAATCGTAAACAGCTGCTTGACGAGGGGCAAGCTGGGCATGGTCCCAGAGTGCGTCAGGCATCAAGGTGGAAAGCGGATTGCAGCTGCCATCGTTCCATTGCTGTGACTGAACCCGTTGTCGATAGAACGGGGCTGGCTGGGCGACGCCGAATTGACTTGGCCAGGTCAAAGGAGCCGGGTCGCGTGCCATGCCCATCTCCAAATATGACTGAGCAGCGGTACCCGGCAAGTAAGGAAGACCAAGGCCATACAGGCGGCCAGTCCTGTACGGCGATTGCTGCTGGTAAGCGTATGTGTAGTCCGCGGAGACATTGTCCTCGTTCCAAGCTTGCTGTTGCGGAGTCGTGAAGTGCGAAGATGGAGGTATGGGTATATCACCGCTCGGGAAGTAACTCATGGCGTCCAAGATCTGTCTGGTTGATGCAGGTCTGCGTGACCCGAAACGGAATGGAAGATATAGCAATCATCAGAAAGTGTGCGGCGTAAGAACGTCAAGGAAAACGAGTGATTTGATGCCAAAAACGAAGAGGCAGTGTTCGTTGAGAAAAAGAGCGGTTATTTGGTGAGGCCAGAGAGGACAGCATACTTCTTCAATTCATGGCGCAGAGTAGGCATATGGCACCGCGGACGCTGCGGGACGCTGCGAGCAGAGCAACCCCGGCCATCTAGGATGACCCACACCAACCAGGCAGTACTGGCGGCCATCAAGCATCTCTCATCCTAGCGGCCACTGACGGTGCAGGCGCATTGCTAGGCCCGTGGCTATGCACGGCTATGCAGAAACTACAGCGCCGTCTCCGCGTTGTTCGCTTGGGCGCCAATTAGCGTGCCATCGAGGCGGAACCGACACAAGACTTTGTCCATCGCTGCTTCTCGAGTTGACTCTGACGTGCTCGGCCGTTTTGCCAGCCAATGTCCCGACACGGCAGATCAGTCTTCCCATGCATGTCCCATGCATAAGCATGCGCGGAAATGCTTGTTATTCGTCCGATTTCATGCAAAGTCATGGGCATCGGCGGCTGTCTCTGAACCTTAGGCAGGATTTGCTTCCTTCCTTTTCGCAATCATCAAAGCGACATGTTCGAGTTGCATCTGTAACGCAGCCACCGCGGCACCCAGATCTTCCTCTGTCTCCAGAGCCGCCGGTGGGTCTGGTTGTGCCATCGGCTTTCTGCCGGTGCGTGCCTCGCGCTCCAATGGTGGAGAAGGTCGCTTTGATAATGCTGGCTTGCGAACTGCCGCTAACGAGCCGTGAACACCCTTTGGCGAATTTGGGCCTCGAAGAGATCGAGAAGATGAGTTAGCGTTGCGGCGTTGATTAAGGTATAGCCGCCCGTTCTCGTAAGCGAGAATTAGCGCGACGAACGGAACGTGGGTCCCTTTCAGCAAGACAATCCTCAGAGACCTCAGAATTTCTGCTCCGAGAATCAATCTTAGCGGTCGCAACACCATCGGTACCAGATTCTGTGCAGGGTTATCAGCGAGGCGTCTTTCGTGTTTGTACTCCGCATCGAGGCGTTGCTCCACTGCGTGTTGCAGATTTGAGAGCCATCTTAACAGGGTTGCGCCCGCAGAGAGGCCTTGCCTGCCCAACGACGGTTTCCATTCGACGACAACGACCCTCCAGCATTGCCTGCGGTCGTGGCTCAGGTCGAGGGTGCTGGAGAGCGGACCAGACACCCCCAAGGTAGCAATATGCTGGTGAAGGCGGCCAGTGTGCATTACCAACGCATCTGGCCATTATACCGAATGACGGCACACTCATGCGTACAGAAATACGTGAAACTTACCAGTGGAGGTAGGAAGTAGGTCAAGCGATTGGAGGTCGCGGCTTCCAGGACATAGACCGAATACCTGTGTCCGTTAGCCTGCACTCAAGCCACACAAGGCACTGCTGCTTGATGCGCAGCAAAGGGGCGCTACATACACGAAGAGATACTCATCTCGAGCATGCTCCATGACCTGTGTGTCGGCGGAGGATGTCAGCCAATCGATGTCATCCCGGCGGCTAATGAGACGCTGAAACACATCACGTGAGTACGTACCCGGTTCAGGCTTGCGGACAGCAAGGAGATCAACGAGGTGATCAACAAAATGTTGGTCAGGCAGACAAACACCAACATGAGTGGCGGTCCGAGAATGGGTGAGATCTGCAATCGTTCAGTTCTATCGGTCGATGTCCGAGAGTACTTCGTCTCCTTACTTGGTCTGCAACGTCCTAAAGCTGTTGTCAGCTAATCTCCAAAATGCCATTACTGGGTAAACTCACGAAGCCACTGCAGTAGCGTCAGAAGTGTTCCTGGCCGTGAGAATTGCAATCAATTTCGAGCTTGTTGGACTTACTACCTCAGGTGTCAACGAACGATCTCCATCGAGCAGGTAGTACATCCTTGCTTACCAGATAACCTGAACCAAAGAAGACCTTGACAAGCAGCCAGTTCATCTTCGCAAAAGAGTACGTCCCTCGAGCGAGGAAGGTAAAAGTGGTGTCGAAGCCTGTTGACATTAGCTCCATGAAGTGGAACGACAACGACGAGATGCTGACCGAGATAGAGTATCGCTACGAGCCCAATGAATCTCATGAAGTCCTTTGTCTGGAAGACTGTCAGTGATCGTTATATCCTCTCGATGTCGAAAGTCGTACCATCTCTTTGAGTGCCGGAAGCAGCATGCCGAAGTATGGATGCAAGCTCAGGATAGAGAACACCCTGTAGAAGAAGTCAGTGAAATGTCTGTAGGCGAGAATGCAGGCGATTAAATCAGTCGACCCACCGAGGGACAAGAAACAGCGCCTGAACCGACAGGATATCAAAGGATACAGTGGTTGCTCGTTCGTTGTCACCAAAGATGCCAACCATCCTGCTGATGAAGGAAGCCAAACCGGTGGCAATGATGCCGCTGGCTTTACGTTAGCTGTGTCCGTGGCATCACGCAACATTGGTCATTTTACTTACAGGTCCCAACTTGACCAGAAGTCAGTGGTGTAGAACGTCAAGCCAGCGTCCCAGAACTCTCCAAATTCTGTGGATGGCAGGTCAGTATCGACACGTTCGCTCCTAAGACAGGTCTCGGCTCACCGTTGTATGAGAATGCAAGTAGCCAGATGTAGAGCAACCACTCCGCAGGCATGAAGCGCTCGGACTGCTTCGGGATGAGCGCGGCGTAGTAGCTTGCGAGCAGAGTGACGAAGAAGAGGACTTCGAAGACTTTAAGGTACAGCGGCACTCGCAGGCGGCAGTATGGATCCGACTTATTCCTGTTGTAGAGCCGGGCCTTCTTCGTCGAGTGCATACTTATGGAGTCCCAGAAGATGATGTCGCCGTTCCAGATGCCGTTGATGACCCGCTGGATCGACTTCTCGCCCATGAAGTGCTTCGCTTCAACGACAGCAGCAATCTCCAGGGCGTTGAGGCTTACAAACTGGGCTGCCAATGAGTCGGATGACAACTCCGCAGTATTCCGGTCTTCGTCATAGAGGCTAGTGTCTTCGTTCTCCGTTCCATCAAGAAGTGGTGTACGTTCATCAGGGTCATCGAGCTGAGTTTGACTGTCGCCATTCTCTGCCGTCTCAGAGTCCGCACTCTGGAACCCTTCCTTGGACAGTGGTAGCTCCGTACACAGGTAGTCAATGGCTTCTCTCTCGGTCAAGTGAGCGACGAATCGCCATGCCACGATCTCACACGCCATTGCCCTCGTTTCATTGACGCCTCGGTCATCATCATCCTCGCATGTCGAAAAGCGCCAGCGGAGTGCTCTGTTTGAAGTCAGTATTTCTTCTGAATTCCATAAGCAGCCCACAGCTTTCACAGCGGAGCGCTGGGTAGGAACATACAGCAGCGCGGAAACAACGCCTTCATGATGGACGCCATCCACCAGATACCTCACCAATGGCCTCAGCGAGCGTCCGTAGACGACCTTCTTCAGCTCATCGAAGCTATGCGGAGACTCTATAGCTTTCGTGACATACCTATAGCACTCGTTAGCCGCCGCTCAAGCGCATGAGGCAAGAACGTACGTCGCCAGCTTCCGCGCCAATTGGTCGAAGGACTCATCCCCAGCGATCTCCGGGGGAAAGAGCGCACTGGTTCGCATATTTGGGGGCTCAGAAATGCTTTGCATGCAAGAGAAACATTGTATGACAAGTAGAAGAGAGGGAGGAGAAGAGCGCGCTTGACAGCGCGTTTGCGCGGCACGGGCGTTTAGCGCTTGCAGAAGTGAGGTCAAACTAAGCGCAAGCGATGCTGGGCGGCTGTGGCGTTAAACAGAGCGGCAGAATCAAGTACAAGAACACCTCTCAATAGTTACATTCCGCAGAACGCAGGACAATCCTTCTCACGGAGCGCGACAGCATTCAAGCCCACAACGGCAGTGCTCTCACCATATCCTAGCCTTTCGCTTTCGAAGAACACGGCACAACCTCAGCCCCTAACCCCCTCCAAGACCCCGCTTTCTCCAATCCACCAACACTCCCACAAGGCCACACCGCACCCCACGCGACCCTTCCACCAGTTCACCACCCGGAGGGCGGCGCCGACGTCTCCCCGCCCTGACCTCCGCCCTGCTCCCACCCGGTCACCTCCCCCTGACCTTTCTTGTTAGGCTTGCGCTTGCTCTTCTTGTGCTTCTTCCGCCCTTCCTCTTGCGCTCCCTCCACCGCTCCCTCGATCGTCTCCCTCTCTTCCTCAGTCATGTACTTAATCGCCTGCTCGTATCCCGCCTCGTTGCGAATACGGTACAGCAATTCGGCCCTCCAGCACTCAGCCGCCATCCTCATGGTGAACAACCCCTCCCGCTCCACGCCCAGGCAGTTGCGCTCCACTTCGATCTCCTTGTGGCAGAAATCGATCGCTTTGTCGAAGTCCTTTACCGCAAGCGCACGTACGGAAGCCGTGTGGTAGGCTTTGGCGAGATCGAGCGTGTGGATGCCTTCATTGAGCAGAAGCGCAATAAAATCTTTCGCCTGCAGCAGCGCGATGTCGGCGTTGTTCGGGATGTACTGGTTGCTGGTTCCGTCTATCCCTGCTTCGAATTGCTCGAGACCCCAACCCACCAAGGCAGTCCTCTCACGACGCTTGTCTGACTTGTTGGTCGGATCCGCGCACGACTTGCAATGACAGGTGAAGCCGAAGTTCGAACGCAGGATCTCGATGCGCTGGGACCGAAGGTAGTAATTCCCCTGACTGCCGAGGTAGGTGACGTAGAGCTGCTCGTCTGGCTCGATGTCTCGAACAGCATGGACTTGGAGCTGCTTAGTGGTACTGTTCCATGACTGGTACACGTTCGGCACACAGGAGTGGTTGAAGCGAGAAGCAATCACGTAGATGCAGAACTGGCCGAATGGCGTCTGGATGTTGTTGTTCATGAAGATGCTCATGACGCGGACGTGCTTGGCAACGATGGACCTGACTCCAAGCTCGTCTGCAAGCAGGTGCTGTTCAACCAAGCATGTGCGGCTAATGTATTCGAGGTCGAGGTGTTCAGGCGCACAGGCAAACAGCGAGTCGTAAGCCGCCTTTGCCGAGTCGTCGAGCTGGCAGTACGGGACCCACACGGACTGCGCAACTAGGCTCGTGGTCGCGAGGAGCGGTTCTTCAACGAGGATGAGTGTGCCACGAGGAATGCGGGTGGCTGCAAAGACCCCCAAGTTGCCGTATGCGACCTCGCGTGCTTCAAACACTTTTCCGGCGCTTGGTGACGATGCAGCCGCGGGTGGCGGGACTGGCTTGAACGCACTGGCTTGCGGGTTCAAGTCGGAGCTGCCAGACGATGCTGACGGCCCCTTGGCAGAACCGTCCGCGCTGCAAGGGCTTGTCGTGAGAGTCGCCTGCTGTTCGGCCTCCGGAGAGTTGGGGGTGGCAGCTGGCTCCTGCTCTTGCTTGTCTTCGATGCGGAGCTTGCCCACCCTATCCGCCAACTTGTCGCCGCCATCAGGCCCGACCTCATCAACGGCCCTGCCCTTCTCTTTGTCTGAAGCCGAAACTGTACCTTGGTTGGCCGCGTTCCGCCCCTGAGGCCCGTTGTTCACAAGAGCGTCTCTGTAAGAACCCCTGAACGACGACGTACCTCCGTTGCCCGTGCCTGATTGTCCTCCCGCCGCCATGCCGTCCGCCGCCATGCCAGCTGCTTCACGAGAGGAACTGACGTGTGAGGGGTTAGACTTACCAGCTTCCTGTCCAGAAGACATGACTGCCGGCGTTGTTTCGTTTGACTTGAGGTGTGGAGAATGGGCGTTGCGTGTGCTGCTCTCGCGTGTCTTGGAGTGGAGGAGTGGTGCAGCACGCTGATCGAAGAAGAAGCGTTTTTGCCAAAGGTTGGAAGCGAAATTGGTTAAGTCGTGTCGTGCGTCGCTGTGCAACATCAAACTTTACAAATCGAGTCACGGTGGAAGACTGCCAAGCCCCTTTCTGTTTGCTAGCCGCTTTTCAGCTCAACGTCACTAGCATCTTGACTGTGGGAGATAAGATGGAGATTGATGACGGGACACGGTTGAGGAGGACGGATAGTAGCAAGTTGTGACTTACTCGTTCCAAAGGAGAAGCCTGGACAGCCTGAGTGCATCTTCTGCATTGACGCGGAGATCGAGAACAGCATTTGCAACACAACGGCCTTCTCTCCGTTTGATGTCATTTCAGCGACCACATCGCCCTCGCTCAGCAGCTCGCAGTCGTGAACAGTAATCGGTCATGTCATTAGATAGCCCAACCAGACGCCTTCTTCTTGCTATGCACCTTCTCCGCCGCA
Source organism: Saxophila tyrrhenica (assembly GCF_035928015.1). Lineage (NCBI taxonomy): Eukaryota > Fungi > Ascomycota > Dothideomycetes > Mycosphaerellales > Extremaceae > Saxophila > Saxophila tyrrhenica. The sequence continues at coordinate 109,080 of NW_027041749.1, read as the reverse complement.
ATGTCAGGCTCGCTGGGTACCTCGAGTGGCATCAGGCCGAAGTCACGTCCACGATCCAGAGGTTTGACCGCCAGATCATCACCCAGAGAAAGTCCGCCGATCTCCTCAGCGAGCTTCGGATCGTCGACCTGCGGGTCCTGTGGGAGTACAGCCTCCCCACCCTCCTCTTCAGCGTCTTCGTCCTCGACATCCCCTTCGTCCTCCTCCGCGGCATCGGCCTGCTCTGCCTCATCTACGCCATCCTCAGCCCGCTCCACGTACCTCTCCAGATCCTTAGCCATCTTTCTGGAGAACCCACTTGCTTCTACCTCAACGTCCAGTCTCTGCTCGATCACACTACCCTTCATTGCATCCTGAAAGAAAGGTCCGTCTTCGTCTGCTTCATACTTGAACCTCCGCTCAAAGTATCTCTTCACGCACCCCACATCGCGGTCGAAGTACATCTGCGCGTTTGCATGGTTCGTGCTGATAGCTTGTGGAAAGTCGATAAGTACCGGTCTCAGCTGTACTTTCTCCTCTCCACCATCCATTGCTGCAGGCACGGTGTTCTCCTGGATTAGGATGTTGAATTCGTTGAAGTCGCCGTGTATCAGTCCCCGCCGCGCCAGCTGCACGATCATATCCATCAGCTCTGCGTACAGTTTCCCAGGCTCTGGAACCGATTCGACCATCCTCAGTGGAAACGAATCGATGAACTCCATCACAACAGTGTGCCTGCTCCAGCCAATTGGCTCCGGTACGGCGAACCCTTCTCTCCGCAGCACCTTCATAACCGCGAACTCCTTCTGTGCTGCCAAGCGGCTCAGATACATCCATGACCCTGTAGATCGGTTGCGAAGGTAATCACGGTTGGCTTTTACGCTCCGGAAGGATATGCGGCCAAGGCGGTGGAGTTTGAGAACTTGTTGGCGGTTGGTGGGAGAGGCTGTGATGTAGATGTCGCTTTCTTTCCCGACGCCGATCTGGTTGCCGAGACTGAAGATGGTGCTGCGGAGACGGTGGGTGTGAAGGGCCAAGTAGTCGAGACCGCCGTATGTCAGGCGGTAGCCGTCATCTATGTTCAGTCCTTGAAATTAGCATGCGATCTGGGCCCAAAGGATACATCAGACGTACAGCGCGCATTCTTGACCTTTGCAATCAAGCCCACCTTGGCCAGACTCGATATGCATTTGTGGACGCCGCTGCCGCCGCGCAGACCGGCTATTTGGGTGATGAGGGGCGTGGGAACGACCTCATGGTTCTTGCTCCCTTGCTCAACCTGTATTCATCTTTAGCATGTGGTTAGCGCATGCATTGCAGCTTGCCGAAGAGTGGTGGACCTACGGCTGCCAGGACTCGCCAGTCCTCGTTGGTCAGGTAGCGGATCGCGCGCGTGTCGAGCTTCATGGCGAAGTAGACGGTGCAGGCGACTAGGTTGGGCGTGTGGTTGAGACGATGTATGGCATGTGAGAATTGCAGATGTGACGTTAGAAAGTGAAGTGTGGCCGTCGACTTTTCGGGAGACGAAAGTGGCCCGAGCGTCACTTTCTCGTGGAAGCTTTGGAGGCGACAGACGACGCGAAAGCATCAGCGAACACCTCCATCATACAACAACACCTTCATCCTCACACCTTCTCCCATAACCACCCAGCTCGCCGCGGATCTGAACACGAAGAGCAGCGCTTGATTTGAGCGGGAAGTCTAGGTCCCCAGAGGGAAATCAAGGCCAAGGGAACCGCGGTACAGCAGTGTAACCATCGTCGGGGTTGAAGATGGCGAAGGAGGAGGAGAAGAGCAAGACGCAAGACAAGGGCAAGGGAAAGGTGGATGATGCCAAACAAGTCAACGGCGTCAACGGCACAGCAGAGAAGGATGGGAAGGATGGCAAAGATGGGAAGGACAGCAAGAAAGATGGCGACCTCGAGCCAGAGGAGTTGAACGAGGAGGATCAGAAGCTCAAGGATGAGCTAGACATGCTGGTCGAACGACTAACAGAAGACGATGCGTCGCTCTATAAGTCGGCGTTGGAGGCGATCAAGACCAGCATCAAGACCAGCACTAGCTCCATGACCGCCGTGCCCAAACCTCTCAAGTTCTTACGGCCGCACTACGCAAAGCTCTGCGAGACATACGAGAAGTGGCCAGCGGGGGAGAACAAGGATTCGCTGGCAGACACGCTGTCGGTGCTCGGGATGACATACTCTGATGACGAGGACAGGCGAGATACGCTCAAGTACCGGCTGCTTGCGCCAGGGACTGACATCGGATCTTGGGGTCACGAGTACATGCGGCATCTTGCGCTCGAGATAGGCGAAGAGCGAGAGAAGCGACTGGATGAGGAGAAGGAGACCGACGATCTCACCCAACTCACCCTCTCGCTCGTACCCTTCTTCCTTTCGCACAACGCCGAAGCAGATGCAGTCGACATTCTTTCCGAGCTCGAAATGATCGAATCGATTAAGGACCATCTTGATGAGAACACATACGGGCGAGTATGTTTGTACATGGGCTCGATGGTTCCTCTCCTCACCTACCCCGACAACGATCGCTTCCTCCGCACCGCGCACGACATCTACCTGCAGTACAACCAGCTCACCCAAGCTATGTCCCTCGCCATCAGACTCAACGACATGGAGCTGATCAAGTCGGACTTCTCATCCACCTCCGACAAGGCCATCAAGCGCCAGTTAGCCTTCATCCTCGGACGGCAACGGATATGCCTTGAGCTCGAAGGCGAAGATGCGGAGGACCAAGAGCTGCAGGACTGCTTGAACAACACGAAGCTACCCGAGCACTTCAAATCCCTTGCGAAAGAGCTCAATGTGCTGGACCCGAAGGTGCCCGAAGACATCTACAAATCCCACCTCGAATCGTCAAGAACCGCCGGCCTCACAAACACTGACTCCGCTCGTCACAATCTCGCCTCTGCATTTGTCAATGCCTTCGTCAACGCTGGGTTTGGTCAAGACAAGCTGATGATGGTGGAGGGTGGTGTTAAGCAGAGCTGGACCTGGAAGGTGAAAGATGACGGCATGATGTCCACGGCTGCTTCAGCAGGTATGTTGTTGCTGTGGGACGTCGAAATGGGTCTGGACAAAGTCGATTCATACACCTACGTGCCCGAGAACGAGGTCAAGGCCGGTGCTGCGCTGGCAATGGGTATCATGAACAGCGGCGTGCGGCTGGACAGCGACCCTACCCTGGCTTTGCTTAGTGACTTTGAAGACAAGCCTGTACAAGTCAAGGTCGCAAGCATCATGGGTCTCGGGCTCGCATACGCTGGATCAAACAAGGAGGAGCTTCTCGAGACCCTTCTACCACTTGTCACGGACACAAGCCTCGAAATGCAGATCTCCGCAATGGCCGCACTATCTCTTGGTCTCATCTTCGTCGGATCGGCGCAGAGTGACGTTTCCGAAGCCATCATCCAGACTTTCCTCGACGAAGATCGGGAAAAGCAGCTTAAGGACAAGTGGACGCGCTTCATGACCCTCGGCCTGGCGTTGCTGTACTTCCACCAGCAAGAGGAAGTCGACGTCGTGCTGGAGACCTTGAAAGCAATCGAGCATCCCATGTCCAAGCCCGCCTCTGTGCTGGCCGAGATCTGCGCATGGGCTGGCACGGGCACAGTGTTGAAGCTCCAGCAACTCCTCCATATCTGCAACGACCACATTGAAGAAAAGGAAGACGAGAAAGATGACAAGAAGGAAGAGGGTGAGAACGGCGCCACCGAGAAGCGCGACGTTGAAGGCGACCAGCTCGTTCAAGCCTACGCCGTCATGGGTCTGTCTCTCGTCGCCATGGGCGAGGATGTCGGACAGGAAATGGTCCTCCGCCAATTCGGCCACCTGATGCACTACGGCGAAGCCAACATCCGCAAGGCAGTACCTCTGGCGATGGGTCTCATCAGCCCTTCGAACCCGCAGATGAAAGTCTACGACACCCTCTCCCGCTACTCCCACGACAACGACATCGACGTCGCTGTCAACGCCATCTTCGCCATGGGTATGCTAGGCGCCGGCACCAATAATGCGCGTCTGGCCCAGCTTCTCCGCCAGCTCGCATCGTACTACCACCGCGACCCCTCTGCGCTCTTCATGGTGCGTATTGCGCAGGGTCTGTTGCACATGGGCAAGGGCACGCTCACGCTCAGCCCGTTCCACACCGACCGCGGCGTACTGTCGCGTGTGGCTGCTGCCGGTTTGCTTGTTGTCACCATGTCACTCATCGACAACCCGAAGGCTTTCGTGCTCGGAGACCACCACTACTTGCTCTACTACCTCGTCACAGCAATGCACCCGCGCTTCCTGGTGACATTGGATGAGGACCTCAAGCCTGTGCAGGTCAATGTCAGAGTTGGTCAAGCAGTCGACGTGGTTGGCCAAGCAGGTCGGCCGAAGACTATCACCGGATGGCAGACTCAGAGCACGCCGGTGTTGCTTGGTCATGGAGAGCGTGCGGAGTTGGAGGACGAGGAATGGATCTGCTTGGCGAATGTCATGGAGGGTGTTTGTATACTGCGGAAGGTGAGCAGCTAGTCGTCTCTGTCCTTTGAAAGTGGATACGTGCTGACACGTCTTCTTAGAACCCCGACTGGGAAGCCCCGTAAGAGCTTGCGGCTGAACAAGGATGGTGGAGGTTCGAGGCAGCATCGTTCTGGCGTTTGAAGCAGAGCATATAGAGCGAGCTTGCTATATACTTAGCTGGCAGGCATAGGCGAGCTTGCGACACTGTAATCATAGATCAAATGCGCCTTCTTCCAGTGCCCTTCCTTACAATCTCCATCTCATCCAAGCTTCAACATCAGCTTCACCGCCATTCTTCGCGACCTGCAGCTTTCACTTCCGCGGCTCCCTAACCATAATCTCCAACCTCACCTTCCCCTCCTTCGCCCTCTGCAAATAAATCCTCCTCGAAACCTCGAACCCCATTTTCCGATAAATAGCCTCATTCACCACATTACTACTCTCCAAATAACACGCCCTCCCCTCCCTATCCGCCTTCTCCGCCACAAAATCCACCACCTTCCTCGCATACCCCTTCCCCCTGCCCTCCGGCTTCGTGCCAATGTAGACAAGATACCAACTCGACGGATCCCGATCCTCGAGCACCGCGGCTTTCGTATCATGCAGCAGCGGGAAGAACTCGGAGAAGAACCGTTTCCGGCCTTCGTGGGAGAGGAGGTAGTTGAGACGCCAGAGGCCTGAGCGGAAAATGGTGGGCAAGTCGTCGATGTTCTTGCCCGGCGGCATCCAGAGGGCGACGCAGTCGTAGTTCGGTCCGACGCTGAGCACGAGGCCTTTGAGGAGGTGCGCGTAGGTGATGTATTCCATGATTTTGAGGTGGAGGTCCCATTTTTGCTGTTTGGTCCAGTGGGCGCGGTCGGGCGTGTCGAGGAAGTAGCGGGATACGTCGTCGTGCTCGAATGCGAGGGCGAGGGAGAGGGCGGCTTCTTTGTATTCATGGAGGCCGAGGACGCGGATGTTCGAGTCGGTTGGCAGCGTTGTTTCGGTGACGATATTGGTGGTCTTGCCGGTCAAAGCAGAACTGTCGTCGTTCATGACAGAATCCACTTTGGCCATTGGCAGGGAGTTCATGGCTGGCTTCTGCTCGATTGTGGCGATAGTAGTGCTGTTGCCCGCCATGATTGCGGTTTACTATTATTACTACGGGTGTAATTACTTTTACTAAGCCTGTTCCTTTGTTAGCTTCTTGTTGCGAGAAACTTGCTGGAACAAGGTGACTTACGGGATGAATGTACGTCCGGACTTGCTTTGGGTAAGTTGTACGGTAACCGACATGCCCTGAAGGTCGTCGAACAGAGTACTGTGTTCAAGCAGCAAAAGTGCCAGGTCAAGATCTCGAGGAGTCTGACAGTCTGATGGTGGTACGAGACGTTCTTGAGGTGTGTAGCTTAAGGAGGCACAAGAGAGGAAAAAGCAAGAGACGAGGCGAGCAGTCTCACCTTCATATATCGGCCGTCGTATCGCACTCGACCAACCATTCAAACTCAACCCCACGCTGTTACCACATTACCGCGCGTGGTCACAATCAGCCCGGTCTAGCCGGCCCCACTGGTATAACGGCGGCGTGCTGGGCACGAGGCTTGCCGTTGGGTTGCTCTATTCAGCTTCCCATATTCCGATCGATGTCGGTGCTGCAGCAGTCTTCCTAGCCATGCAAGGGCGTTGTTCACATCTGATTCTTCTATGTTGGTGATATGAAGAAGAAGGGTCAAGACTGTAATTCACTTTGGTAGTTGGTCGCTCTTTCCTCGCATGGGACTGCTTTATCGGGCAGAGAGTCCAAGCGCAAGCGCAGTCCAGAATGTCCTATCAGGTCGGCAGCGACATGTCAATACGAGAGGAGAGATGGCCTGCATGATATCGCCTTGACGCCTTCTCGAAAAAGGTGAGGCGAATCAACGACCTCTGATGGTTGAAAGCCGCTGGACTACAATCAATGTCGCGAGAACATCAACCGCCAGGAACAACGCGAGACCCTTGAAGCTTGACTCAGCAGTCGTTGCCCTATCGCAAGAATGACATGTGAATGTTACGATTGAAATTCAACTTCTACTGTACAACATTCCTACTAACAGCAAGTCTCAACACGAATCTTACGCTTCCGCGACTGACCAACTGCCTCGACCTACACAACGATGATCGTCCCGCGCCTCCGAATCGCTATTCTCGAGTGTGATGAGCCCGTTGGCAAGACGAAAGAGAAGTACGGGTCATATGGCGGGCTGTTTACAGAGCTGCTTCAGAATGGAGCAAAGAGACTGGCAGAGTCAGATCACGGAAAGAAGCCTGAGCTGGAGATCTCGAGTTTTGATGTGGTGAAGAAGGAGGTGTACCCTAAACTAGAGAATGTGGACGGAATACTTCTTACTGGCAGCAGTACGTGAGAGATCCTCTGTCATGCTGTACTGGGCGCAAGGCAGTCGATAGCACGGTTTGGCTGACGGGACGGCATGGCTTGGACAGAATTCAACTCATTCGACAATGACCCTTGGATATTACGGCTTGTCGAATTCACGAGAGAAGTTTTGAAGCAGAAGCGAGTAAGACTGATAGGTGTATGCTTCGGGCACCAGATCATCGGACGGGCAATGGACGTCAAGGTCGATCGGAGCAAGAAGGGCTGGGAGGTCAGTGTAGTCAAGGTTGCATTGACCGGGCGAGGGAAGGAGTTGTTTGGACTTGAAGATTTGGTATGTCAAGGTGTTTTCGGCTGCTGCGTATCTCCATGCTAATGCTGTGGGTAGAATATCCACCAGATGCACCAAGACATCGTCTTCGAATGGCCAGCGGAAGTCGAGCACCTTGGCTACACAGATCGATGCGAAGTGCAAGGCATGTACGTGAAGAACCGCCTCATGACCGTGCAGGGACACCCAGAGTTCAACGGCGAGGTTGTGTCTGAGCTGCTGCAACGAAGACACGACCAGGGTATCTTCAACGACGAGATGTACAACGAAGGCATGAGCAGAGTACAGAAGCATCACGATGGCACGGCTGTTGGGGCGGCGTTCTTGAAGTTCTTGTTGGAGAAGTGAGACGTTTTTGTGGTGATATGATTAGACGATAGACCTCTACCTAGATACCTTGGATATCTCGACTTCGTTCAATTCATTTTGGTCTGGCAGCGAATTCGTGACAAGACCATGGATGGATCGACACAGGGATGAATAGGAAACTCAATGGTTGTGGAGCCGACGCACGTCAAGCGCTCGGCGTTGGTTGCGCGGCCTTCTACATCTGGCGCATCGAAGACGTGTTGTGCTTCTCTCGATCTTGACACGCACTGTTGATGTTGTGAAGACTTTACCGGATTGTTGAGCAGGCCAGCGATCGTGCGTCGCAAATCCGAGGTCATGCAACATCATGGGCCACAAGTATAGATATGGAGTCGTATTGGATGCTGGGAGCAGCGGCAGCCGAGTCTACGTCTACCGCTACAAGACCGCCGAGTATGTGAAGGGCAAGAAAAATACGAAGGAATTGGGCCGACTGCCCAAGATCGAGACGAAGAAATCATGGAACTTCAAAGTCAAACCGGGCATCTCGACGTTCGGCGACAAGCCAGAGCGGGTGGGCGAGGAGCACCTGAAAGAGCTAGTTGCGTTCGCCCAAGAGACGGTGCCGAAGGACGAGATCGAGAACACGCCTATCTTCTTGTTGGCGACGGCGGGCATGCGACTGCTGCCCATAGACCAGCGGGAGGCGGTTCTGGAGAACGTCTGCTCGTACTTCCAGCAGCATTCGAAGTTCCAACTACCGGATTGCGGGCTGCATATCCAAGTCATACCAGGAGAGACGGAAGGGCTGTATGGATGGATAGCGGCCAACTACCTGCTGGATGGCTTCGACAAGCCGGAGAAAAATGGACATGGCGACGGGCATCATACGTATGGGTTTCTGGACATGGGCGGCGCATCTGCGCAGATTGCGTTCGCGCCGAATGCAACTGAGGCGGAGAAGCATGCCAATGATTTGCAACTGCTGAGGTTACGGACGGTGGAGGGAGAGGCGCTGGAGTATGAGGTATTTGTGACAACATGGCTGCGGTTTGGCGTGAACGAAGCTCGGCGGCGGTATGTGGAGCACCTGCTAGAGGCATCACCAGGAGAACGTGAAGTCCCAGACCCTTGTCTACCGGTTGGACTCATGATCAAGCCTACCGGGGAGGAGATTGAGCCCGGCTCGTCCGATGCGACTGGCAAACAAACCCACCTCATTGGCACCGGAAAGTTCTCAGAGTGCGTTAGGAGTACTTTCCCACTCCTCGAGAAGGACAAGAAATGCGATGACCCTCCATGTTTGCTCAGTGGCGTCCACACTCCTGCCATTGACTTTGGCGTCAACCACTTTGTCGGTGTGTCTGAGTTCTGGCATACCACGCACGAGATCTTCGCCATGGCACACAAAGACCGTGCATACGATTTTGAGAGCTATCAGAAGCAGGTTTCCGAACTATGCTCACGGAATTGGGATGACTTGGAGAAGGATATCGAGAAGGAAACATGGGGTCGCAAGGTGGACGAGAAGACGGTAGAAGAGGTTTGCTTCAAAGCCAGCTGGGTGATCAACATGCTGCACGACGGCATCGGTGTACCCCGTGTTGGCCTGGAGCAAGGCCATCACCCGATAAGTGGAGAGTCCAACAAAACGACCGAGCTTGTCGACAGTGCAGCCGACAAAGGCTTCCTGGATCCTTTCCAAGCGGTAAACAAGATCGATGGAACGGATGTGAGCTGGACGCTCGGCAAAATGGTACTGTACGCATCCTCCCAAATGCCACCAGCCAAGAACGCGATGGCAGTCGGCTTCGGCAGCAACCTACCCGGCAGCAAACTACCACCTGACTTCCAACACCCTAGCGGAGAGCTCGCCGAACCGTCGTCAACATCTAGCAGTTCCACGGGCAGCAAAGACTGGCACGACCGCCTCCTCGGCTCTAGCCCCTCCCACCGCATCCCAGGCCTTCTCATCTTCCTCCTCATCCTCGCACTAGCGATGTACCTCCTCTGTGGCCGTGAGCGGCGGCAATCGCTCTGGCACAAAGTCACAGGTCGCCGACCTTCGCCTTCGCGCTCAAGGTGGCGGAAAGGCGCTGCCAACGGCTTCTTAGGCGGCAAGTTCTTCGGCAATCACTCGCCTTCCTACGAACGCGTGCTCGAAGACGCTGCGAACCCGGACGACTTCGAGCTGGCTGATGTCCCGTCAGACGACACTCACTACTCCGACTCCAGCAGCAGTAGTCACAGCCGCACGGGGCGAAGCTCGGGCTGGGCTACACCTGCTACTCGAGGACTGTCTCCTGACGTCTCGCGCCCTTCGCCGAAGAAAGGCTACTTCTCCGAGTCCTCAGGTGGTGCAGCTGGTTTGGGCATCATGCCCTTCGACCGCGGGGGTCTGACAGTGCGGACCGAGAGTCGTGAACGACTATCGCCTGCGCCGAGCTCGCTGGGACGGAGTAGAACGGGCAGTCCGCGAAGAAGTCCGCTCTTTGCGCCGACGAAGGAAAATGTCGACTGAGCTGTTTGAGTGTATGATCATGCTGTCTGGATTAGCGAGGTGTTGGTGGGTTTTGTCGTTGAGTAGGAATCTTTACCAACGCTGGATGCCTACATGTAGTAATAACGTATAATGGACGCAGTGTTTTACAAGCAACAGTGAAGAGCAAGATGGTATGCTGTGATGCAGATGTACATCTATCGTATACCTCGCTCCCTGCAGTGCCCGCTCACATCGCTCCGCTATAAATGCTATGAAACATTGGATATCATGCCGTGACTCCCGCATCCCATGCTCTGTAAACAGACACCAGCAACGCGCCCAGATGCAGTGAAGAAAGCAATCCTACAGCGCAAACGCAACAACACCAAACGCAGCCGCAGCAACCGCATTCCCATACACCGCCAACGTAGGCCCCGCGGCCGCGCCGGTCGACGTCGAAGAACTCGATGCCCCAGAGCCAGAGCCAGAGCCAGAGCCAGAGCCAGAGCCAGAGCCACTCCCGCTCGGCTGCGAGTTCCCTCCAGTCGCCGTAGCAAAACCCTTCACTTTGCCAGGAAAGTTGGCCGCAGTGGCTCCAGGCGTGATCTGCAGGTTCTTGATCTGAGCGCCGTTGGTCTGGTACACGGGCAACTGAACGACCGTCGAGCGCACTTGCACGATCTTGCCGGACGGCGGGTTGCGGATGCCGTTCTGGATCAGCGCTTCGCCGCCTTGCGGGCACTCAGGGATGTCGAAGTTGGTGCTGAAGCCGTCGGCGCTGATGAGGCTGGAATCACACTGTGGAGGCTGCAGTGAGGTGGCTGTGGTGTTCTCGTGTTGCAGGAGGCTGATGTCTAGGGTGTCATACTTCGTTTGAAGGGTGTTGAAGTCGGCAAGGAGCTCGGCGGAGCCGTTAGAGTTGATGGAGATGAGGCCGTAGTCGGAGGGCTCTTGGGACCATTCGTAGACGAGGCCGCCGGAGAGGGTGGTCATCTGCGGGCCGTAGAGGGCAGGGACTTCGTCGAAGTACCGGGGCTGTGGGTCGTTGCAGCCGTATTCGGAGAAGAAGACGGGGATGGTGGTGTTGCCGAAGGTTTCGACAAGGACGTCGTAGCCGGCGGTTTGAAAGGTGGATTCGTCGCCGCACCAGGAGTACGAGTTCAGGCCAAAGAAGTCGGATCGGGACATGTCCTCGCCGCTGCCGATCTGGCACTGCAGGTAGGCCCAGGTATCTACAAGCACATCACGTACATCCGCCGCGCTGTAGCCGACTGGAATGGTGCGCGGTGCATTGTTCTTGATGTAGTTCTTAAGGTCACGCTGTACGGCGCGAATGTACTCAGGATTGTCCTTCGCGGTGGGGACATCGTTGATGATCTCGTTGCCTGCGAAGAAGCCGAGAACGTTCGGGTAGTTCTTGAAGGCCTCCACGACGCTGAAGATGTGTGTCAAGTAGTCGCTGTTATACGAGCTAGACGGATCCGAGCGATCGATGGACTGGCCGGCCAGAGGTGAGTTGACATCGATGACCATGTAAATTCCGACGGTGTTGAAGATGGACACGCATTCGTCGTGGTTGAGTGTCGGGTCCACGTTGTAGCATCGTATCGTGTTCACACCCATATCTTGCATGAGAGCTGCGTCTCGCAGGCAGGCCTTGGGGTTGCTGAGAGGGTCGCCATTCCCAGTCCCGTATGCGTCTTGTCCACCTGGTTGATAGTCCACCCCAAGCAGCATGAACCGCTCTCCTGTCTTCGAATCCACAAACTCCTGCCTGTTCACCTCGATCGTGTTCAATGCGGCCGCTGTTGCCGCGAGGGCGCCGAGGATTGGGAAAAGCTTGGAAGTGTCAGTGATATGCTTGTCGGCCTATACGTGTAGAAATTATCTCATACGTATTGCATTGTGCCTCCCTCGATTGATCCACGCTCCCAAAGAGTATATGTAGCTTGCAAGTCTTCCCAACCTCTCTCTATTCCCTGTCTTGTTGTTCCAACGATCGGAAACAGGCCTGCTGTTGTATCCAGCGAACGTATGAATGAATGCGGTATGAACGAGTGTGCCAAACGAAGTCCAACGCGCCGCGAACGAAGACAAGAGGACCGACGTGCGCCTGGACTGCGGTTGGACTTGAGAAGTTCCTTGTTCCTGCGATTGCGGCAGAATATCTTGAAGCGAGACGTCGCGATGGGCCAATGGATCGGCGGCACGGCCAAATCTTAAATGAGCGCTTATCTCGGTGAAACATCTGTGCTTCATCAGATGTGCTTGTCACAGACCACCGGTTCCCACGGGGCAACCACCCTCGCCACTGCAATACGGACTTGGCGAACATATGCCTCGGAATAGCGGCTTGCTATCAGAACATATAAACTTACAACAATGCCTCTCGGTCTGGCCATGCCGGCAGCACACCGACGAGGAGAACAAAGCCAAGCTAAGGGAACAGTTCTACGAGAGCTGGGCTGGGCTGGTCCACGAGTCACTACAGTGATTGTGGAAAGTCTGAGTTTTGCCACACAGTACGGAGATGTAGGTTTAACCTCCACACTCTCAACTGTTCTCCACCGCTGTACGGGAGGTGTCTCCTGCAGTATGGCTCTTCCGTCGAAGCCTGTTGATGCTGCCTTTCAATGCAGGCCCCGTACGATGTCCACGATCGTCGAGAAGTCGGCATTGCAGTCACGCTCATGCGGCAGCATGTCGTGACTGAAGCGATATGCAATGATGCCGTCCGGCCGGACGAGAAGAGCTCCGGAGTCAGCCAGATCGCCACAGACTTCTCTCCATGTGTTGTCACATGGCATATACTGCCCGTCATCGCCAATGCCCAAGTTTTCGACAAGAGCATGTTGTATCCTCGTCCATTGCGAGGACATGCCCAGAAGGACGAGCTTATTTGGCCTCACAAGCTCCCTGGTCGAAATTTGCTTGCCTTTCCTGTCCCCGGGCTGAAGCCAGGCATGCGGTAGCTGGCTCCCCGTTCTCGTGCTAGGATGGTATACGCACAGTTTCATCTCACCGTCGTTGCCCACCTGCGGGTTGTCCACTGTTCCGTTGGACCCATAGTCGCCGTCATAATCTTGATCGTAGAAGAAGCCTACCTCAGCAGCGTGGGCATAGAACTCGATGTCCAGTACGTCCAGTGCTTTGGCGACATCTTGTCTCTTCCCGGCGCCTTCTTCCTTATCCGCCTGGTCAAAGTACTGATTCATAGCCTCCACATTTGCTTCTTGGCTCTTGTCCGGAGACAGTCCAAGAGCCTTGTCAAGAACACCCGCATGCGCCTGCATGTTATACAGACTGGTCTTGGCTATTCGCTCGCCAATCGGACGCCTCTCAGCGTCGTAGCTGGCTAGCAGGCGGCCAGACTCAATTTCGGGCTGCTTCAGAGCCAGTGCCAGCTTCCAGATCAAATTGTCAGCGTCTTGGATGCCAGAGTTCAATCCCAAAGCGCCCCATGGCGGGACCCTGTGAGCAGCATCACCCACTAGTAAGACACGTCCAGCAGTACTCATGTATCGCTCAGCGGTCATGGCATTCACCTGCCAGTGGCTCAGGCTGAGAAGCTCGATGCTCAGATCAGGAATCTGGAGAGTTCGTCTCATCCTCTGCAGCATATCTTCTTCGGTGAATGGCTGAGCTTGCTCGTGCGGTAGCCTTGCACAAGCAAAGCACCACTCCTCTGTGGCGGGATCCATTGGGTGAGGACCGAGATGATACAGGTAGCCTGTCTTCAAGGACCCGCCCAGCTCTGGACTGATGAACCAGTGGAGGAAGATCCTTTGGTCTGGGCGATGTAGACTGATTGGTGATCTTACATGCGCAGAAACCATGTCGACGATGTTCGAAGGCCCGTTCATAGCGATATCAAGCTGCTTCGTGATGACTCGGCCGCCGTCTGCTCCGAGGGCGTATTTTGCTGTTAGCTCGCCATGGAACGAAGTCTCCTTGTTCCGTCGATCGTGGTACTTGACAGTGACATTGCCACCGCTCTCCCCCAAGCCATCTACTTCGTGGCCGAAGAAGAGACCTTGAGGGTTGAGCTCCAAAGCTCTTTTCTTGAGAATAGGTTCGAGACGGATTTGTGGCAACAGCACATAACGGCAAGGACTCGCCTTCGCAAACGCATCCTGATACATCCCACCACCCCAGGCATCACGACTGCAAATCTCACGTCCGTTTGGGCCGAAGCTGGTGTACCAGGCAGTCCGGCCGCTCATCTCAGGAGGCGCTGCTTGTCGTAGGACTTCATCTTCCACTCCAATCTTGCGGAGAATCTCCACAGTTCTTTGATTCAGACCAACAGCCTTTGGGTGGATTGAGGTGTCCGGCTGCCGTTCGAGGACGACATTCTCGATGCCTTGGAGGGAGAGGAGGATCGAGCATATCAGGCCTACCGGGCCACCTCCTACGATGGCGACGGTGGTCTTGCTTGGGACTGCGTTGCTACACATGGTCATGTCTATATCATGGTAACTCACATCGTGCTACGCTCACGCTGATGCCCGCGTGTCAGCACAAATGCCCTGGAGTTGCTCGACTTCAGCTGGAAGCGAAAGCGTTTGCGAGGTTGGCCCCTGGTCGGACCGTTGTCGGACTAAGGGCAAATTGAGCACGAGATATGCCGTCTCCGTCCCGACCTTCATCCATTAGAGTACATCTGCAGACTCATGGCCACGAGTGATCCTAAGGTGTCTTTCGAGATGAAGTATGGCGGTTATCTTGCGAGGGGCACCATCGTTACGGTCCACGGCCAAAGATTCGACACGTCCGAATCCTCCAAAGCGACCCTGTGAGCACTCAAGGTATGCCTAAAGGGCACCAGTACCAGCCGCCTTCGATCTGCGGGCTACACATGTAAGTGAACGGTGTCGCAAACATACGCATTAGGTGCCGTGTCACACGCGCGTCTTCTCATCCATCGAAGCGGCCCTGACGGCGCAACTGCGAAATGCGCAGTTCGGCCTCCAAGGTAGGACGTAGCTAAACAAAAACCGTACAATGGTCCCCATAACTCTGAGCCATTTATCATGTGCTCATTTCATTACTGTCTTGTGCTCCTATTCTTGAAAAGCAGGGTGTACTGCTGGCGAAATTGTCGAGCTCGACGGACGATACCCTCGCTTCTACCATGCGTCTCCTACCAGTCTGGATACTGTGGTCTACAGCTGTTGCTCTCCCTACGCCCGCCCCAGCTATTAAAACTCGAGTGACAAGCGAATATGGGGAGTACCTGGTCAGTGGCAACGAGGTGGAAGATTTTTCGATTGCAGCCGCCATGCCTTGCGTGGACTGTATGATCACCAGAGCTGAGATACGTCTCACAAACACGTCAGACGGCACTACCGCCGACTCGTCTCAATTTGGATATTATGCTACTTTCTCGAACGCCGGCCGCAAAGACATCAAATGTTCACAACGACAACTTGGCGAGCGGTTCCTGGTGCCAGGGAGTGGAAGCGATGTCGTGCATCTGTCTGGCGACGCTGAAAGGTCTGTCGGGCTAGGTCAGCTTTGCAATCATAAGACTAACCTTGGACAGCGTCAGAGCACACCAAGGATACAGAATCGATCAAAACGACACCTTGAACATAGCAGGCAGATTCATCAACTCAAGTCCATGGCCGGTAAATCTCCTCATGTCCGTCGTTTGGGACTTCATCCCGCGGCCGCAGAGCAATTCACAGCATGCAACACCTTACTACATCGATTCCAGAGGGAGGAGCCGCTCCTGGGAACCGTCCAGCACGAGCGCCTCACCCAGCTGCACGAGCGCGCAACATCGAATGAACTTCAGTGGCGTGGTTGCCCTTATCATCGGCCAGCTGCGCTCGCACCTAGAGCTCGAGAAGGACCGTGGAACTACCCGTTCGTTGCAGGCCACATATCAACTGGAACGAGCTACAGTACCAGGGAACAGTGGCCGCCGTTCGATCGAAAGGTCTCCGTCCTGCACACCGTGTATTACAGTCCAGCGCGGCGACACGTTAAAGATGATGGCTCACTTCGATAGAAGATTGGACGTCCGATCGGTCGGCGCAAGACACGAAAGTAGTGCAATAGTCTACGTCGCCAAAGACCCCGCTCGCCTCGTGGAGGATGTTCGAGGAGAGCAGTACAGTGACTGGACGGAATGGTGGTTGTACACTATGGTGGTGGCCGTCCTCTGCCTGTTCTCCCTTGTGGCGGTATATGTTTCGAAACCAGCAATCTTCAGCGGACAGTACTACGGAAAGGTGCGAGGGTGACGATCCTTGACGGAGCATGTGTGTAAATACATGCTTGACCGAGAATGCTCAGACACATCCAAAGGCTCAGATATCAAGCTCGTTCTAGGGCTATGAGTATGGTGGCCTCTACCGGCTTTGCACCGCCTTGTCAATATGTGATGACGACAGCACGAACTCGTCAAACACGGTGGCATCGTTTCGCAAGGCATGCACTTGGTTCTTGCTCATCACTTCCCCAAGATAGTCGCTAGAAGATAGCACCTTTTCCATTGCTTCAGCAGGCAGTCCCCAAACGCCTGATGGTGGGTATTGAGTCGTATCCCTGGCTACAAATAAAGACTTTGCACATGGAGTAGGCTATGATGACATACTATTGTATAAACGGTCCACAAAGCAAGAAATTGAAGTCAAGGATGCACGTCCACTGTATATTCCACCTAAGAGCCCTTCACACTACTCCTGTGCAGCAAAGTTGGCCGCGGCCTTCTTGCCCAGGTGAACCATATCATCAACAGCAACGACATATCCTCCACATCCTTCAAGCCCAAAATCTTGTCCCTGACATCCTGGACCTCATCGCCTACACCGAGCTCCTTCGCCACGTTCGCAAACTTGCGCTCTACAGCCTTATCAAAGCACAGTGCACCAGGAATGCCAGGATAAGTATCAGCCGTGATATTGACAGTCTCGCCATTAAGATTAAAGGTCATGTATCCCCACATGTATCCGGGATCGTCGCTGATTTTGACTTTCTTCATAGTAGCTTCAAGCCATCGGGTCGTAGGGTTGGACACCAGCGCCTCGTTCATGCGCAGAGGATTGGTGTTGACATCCGTGGTCAACGCCGCTGCGATGCCAAAAGGTACGCTGTACTGTGCCTGCATGAGTGAGATGGGATTCTCGATCCAGCGCATTGGCTCCATGATCGAGGGGCCGGCGTAGACGGTCACGTTTGTGATGTCTCGTGCGTTCCAGGTGTGCTGTTTGCGGTGCTTGTCGAGGGCGTAAGCAAAACCTTGTGCCCAAACGTGGACAGGGGCTAGCTTGAAAGCCATACCCTCGCTGGTCCAGTCCTTGCCGAGCTTGGTAGTCAGCTCATGCGGTTTCGGGTGCCTGGAGAAGGCATGGAATTAGCCCTCGGGGTTCTCGAAAATGTCTTTTGAGCCTTGAACTCCAGCTTTGGCCATCAGTGCTGCTTCGACGCCTAGCTGGCCCGCACGAGCCGCATGCGTGTTTCTCGTGTCAGCTCCGGTGGAGAGGTAGTCAACTAGTCCACTTGCGCTATTGACTGCAATGCCCATGCCCGAGGCAATCGTGTCGGCGTCCCACTGCAAAAGGGTCCCAACGGCTGCTGCTGCGGCTGGACTCCCAAGGCCTGCAGGGTGGAAGCCCAAGACATCTTCCACTTCCAGAGTCGTAGCCGCTGCAATCCTCGTAGCCAGCTCGTAGCCAACAGCCATTGCGGCAAGGAACTCCTCGCCGGTCTTATTGTAGGCGGCCGACAGTGACAAGAGAGCTGGGAACACCGAGGATGCGGGTGTTGCTCCTTCCTGTGAAACACAAGCAAGTTTGTTAGCAAATGTTGTGATGGGATTGCGCACTTCCTCCTCGTCCCTGCACTTACAATGGTGTGCTCGAACTCGAAGTCGCCGGCTGCGAGTCCCATCAGGAACATCTGGCCGGAAAGGGAAGTGTTCATGCCGTCGAGAGCAGTATAGGATGCGTCCGGGCTACCAAGTCCATGCGTGAACCTGATGGCTTTTGCGGCAGAGTGATAAACCGGCTGCACGCTTCCAGCCAGCATGGCCGCGAACGTGTCGAGGAAGTATATTGACAGCAAAGTGAGGAAAGCAGTTGGAATGGTTGAAACGGTAGCATTGGCTGCGAATGCCGCGATTTCGGCGGTGTAGTTGGCTGTCGTTGCATTCATCGTGTCCCGGGTGTCGTGTCGTGCTGTTCTGGGTGCTCATACCGCAATGGAGAGCACATTGCCATGGTCTTATATCTGTACCAGTGCGCAGCAGCACGTCCATCTCGCCAGCTTGGAGAATGAAGGAAAAGAGCGTTCACAACGGTCTGCTGCGTCAGTCGGGTATCAAGCGCGCGAACTGCGAAAACCGCAGTTGCTCCTCCAGGAGATAGGATCTATACTGCGATAAACGCACGGCACGCGCATACCTGACGTGGCTGAGAGGCTTGCAATGACTTCATTGCGGTCGCTTGATGCGGACAGACGTTGTCTTTCTTCTTAGTTGTACGTAGAAGGTACATTGACGGGTGATGTAGGTGCTCGTCTTGGCTGGATGTACTGTCGGCCATCTTGGGAGTAACTCAACTCGACCGGCTCGTCTGGTATGCAAAAGAGGAGCAGGTGAGGGTGAGGGTGAGGGTCTCAATCTATTAGACACGTCGATATTAATGAGGAGGTGGATGTAGTCAGGAGGCACAAGATTGCGTACCTGCAGCCCCGATCGGCTGCCAAGCTTGTCAAACGCGTCCAGGGCTGTACAGGATAGGCACCGGGGAGACTGTCTTCATCCATCCTTCCAACATCTCTTTTCATCATGGATACATTTACACGTTCTCGTACGAACACTCCAATCGTGGGCGTGTCGAACAAATGCAATCGTCTCCAACATTTGCCTTCTTACTGGAGAAATGTCGCCCAGCACCAGTGCCCGCGCCATCGGAAAGGAGAATACAACAAGAGCCAAATCGTGTACTGCATGCCGTCAGGCTAAGGTGTGAAGGGTATGCGAGATTTCTTGAGACACCGTCTGACTTCGTCGCAGGTCAAATGCAACCTGAGGGAACGGTACCCGTCATCCTGCAGTAGGTGCGAGCAAAACAAGCAGAATTGTCGAGTCGATGCTTCTTTCAAGCGCGTGGCATCGCGAAGGTAACTGATCTGCTCTCGTGTGTGCGACGTGGATGCGCTGACCCTACTTCAGCCGGTTGAAGGCTCTCGAAGCGCAAGTAGAAGAGTTGAGTCGATCACATGTACTGAGTCTCCCTTTGCATCTTAACGGACACACTCCGCAACCTTTGCAGAACAGCTCAGAGGACGGGAGTATTGGGGATGCTCGTCCGGCCAACACAGTCACTGCCGCCAAGGACCATGAGCATCGTGGCAGCGTCGTCAATCCTGATGCGGCGTCCGGCCCAGCCCCGTTAATCCTTTATAATTGCGTTCTGCCTTGGTCGGACGTCGAAGACTTAGCCAGGCATTTCTCGACTTACAATCTACCTCACTGTCAATTTTTGGGCGACATCATTGAACCGGCTCGACTGGCAACTGTGAGCAGGCTGCTGCTATGGACAATTGTCATGGTCGCCTCGCGGCACCACAAAAGGCTCCACCACCGCTACGAGGAGCTTCGGGATGCGCATGAGCAACTTTTTGGAATGACGTGTTGCGAAGCGATCCAGAACCCTCTCGACCTCCAAGCAGTTCTGCTGCTCTGCATGTGGCCTCCTCTTGTGCGCAGCCAATGGTCTGACTCCAGCTGGATGCATCTCGGGAGTGCTATCAGCTGCGCTCGACAAATGGGGCTCGACAAGCGGCACGACGAGGTCTTTTTCGGGATGAGAAAGGCCGCGAATCAACTTAGCAAGTTCCCGAGAACCATCCTCCGGTTGACCTGGCTGAAGTGCTTCGAGATTGATGTCCAACTGAGTTTATGGCACGGCAATCTGCCTACGCTCGCGGCAACCCGCCACCTCGAAGCTGTCATAGAATTCTGTCGAGATCATACCATTCCGCGGGATCTTGCCAATACCATGGACATCCATGTGCGGACTACGCGATACCTGATGTTGCTCGATGAGACACAATCCGCTCAGCTGTCGTGGTCCCTATGCAAGACCTTCATAGCAGATCTTGCCATCATGAAAGCAGACCGGAGTCAGACCTGGTCGGGAAACAACGAAGTAGTCTCGAATATGGCAATGCTGTATATCTGCTTGACAGGTCTAGTCAAGTTCCTTGAGGGATCATCTCAGACCAACACTCATACCGCCTTTCCCGCCGCATACGGAAAGGAGCTCCTCACCCATGCGAAGGATCGTGCGATCGACCTGGTCACTTACATGTGCGCCTTGAGCAGTCAGGTCTCAACCGAGGGCCAAGGTACTTTTCGAGAACACACAACTCGACTGCCCGGCTTCCCAAAACACAGTTCACGAATCGTCTTCATCGCCGCAACAGTCCTCCTCAAATACCTTGACGATGAGAGCGATCAGCCCGCGGCCGCTCAGGAAGACGTCCGGAATGCGTTTCAGATGGCCCACCTGTTTTTCCGCTCTTGCGAGTTGTCCGACGAACACATCCGCGCTGGTCAGACCTTGGAGGTGGCAGGTCGAGCGATTGGTCGGGGCCGGGCACACGTACAAAACTATGTCACCACTCGGATGGGTGCAAGCATCATGTACAACATCAAATGGCTCGGAGGACTGCTTCGTGGACGGGATAAAGATGCCGAGTACGCGACTCCCAGTACGGTGGCGACGAGCACAGGGCCGTCCACGGACTGCGAGCCGCCTTCCAACCACATCAACAATGCTGTGGATGTGTATCAGGCCTGCCACGAAGCAGAGAAGTGGCCTGGGCTAGAACAATCGACTACAGTGACGCAGCCGTCTGATGCGGCTTTTCCGTTTGGCGTGTGGGATAATTTGCTATACGACGATTGGTCTAACAGCCTCTGCGGCCAGGACATTGGCAATTGGGATCCCTGGTTTGTTTGGGACGCTGGAGGCGCGCCCACTCTAGATTAGCCCTTTCTCATGACTGTTGGCCCGTCAGCGCCTTGCGAGCTTTCCTGCTCCCACTTTCGTTGCTCTGCCAGTAGCTCGTCATCTTCGTCCATCTGCCCACTTCCATTAGATGCTTGCTCAGTCCTCACAGCACTTGCAGCACTCTTCTCTGGCAACGCCCCTGCCAACCTCGCCTCCTCCTCCCATTCCTTCCTCTCCGCTTCGTCAAACTCCTCTTTCCGATCAATCCACCTCTCTTGCACATCCTTGACTTCCAACTTCCCAGCCCACTGCTCGCTCATCGCCTGCGCCCAAATACTAGCTCCATCATCAAGCGTCCTCCCCTGCTCATCAGTACCCCTCGCACTGGCGAAAACGTAGCCGCTCGCTCGATCGATGGCTTTTAGAAGCGAAGCCATGGAATGCCGATCTTCGACGGCTAAGGTTTCGAAACCTACGAGACCGAAGTCTTCGATGAGTTCGATGAGGGCGGAGTTTAGTTTTTCCCATTTGGCGCTGCCGCCAATGTTGACGGCTTGCTCGGCTGAGAGAACTGGGAGGAGCTGATGGAGGTCTTGGACTTCGGTGTAGAAGTCGAGATTGAAGGGGAGGTCTGTCCCACCGACGGATTTGAGGTTGTCGATTTTGGTCAAGACGTTGACTTGGGACGTTAGCTGGCATACTTTGATATCATTGCCACTGGATTTAAGACTTACCGACTGGGTATGGAAGGTGAAGCATGCCCCTCAAGCACAGCAGAAGACTGCTTAGGTAGAGGCTGGGTCGCGTGAGGACTACCGAATCGAGCAGTTGAACCACAACAATCTACTGCCGGGTCAGTCAGCGGCGTCGTTCTCCTGCTTGTGTCAAAACGTACACGATAGTCCAGCTTCTCGAGGCGCTGCAGTATTCGGGGCACAGCCATGTGATGGATCGTCAGCTCGGGCTGTCCCGGTGGATCAAGAATGATCGTCTCTTCTGTCGCGTACATTAGTCCAACGCTTCTAAGAGAGTTGTCTCCGACGAATGAGTCGTACCACACTCCTCTAACCTCTCCTCCAACCACTCAAAGTTCGCCTCCACCTCCTCCATCGCCCACAAGATCCCACCGTTCGGCCCAAGTTCCTCGCGTTCCATCACTTCCTCCACGCTCACCAGCTCGCGCACGTCGAATGCAGCATCGTAGGGTACGTTGTCGTTCGCCGGATCCAGATTGGCTGCAGAACATGGCCGATTTATTGCTGTCATGAATTGCTGGAGACCGTTGCAAAGGGTGGATTTGCCAGAGCCGGGTGGGCCGATGGGAAGTATGATTGTGCGCATTTCATCGGCCTAGCATTTAGATACTCTGAGACGGCCAGGTTCTCATGGTCATTGCTGTCGGACGTTTGTATTGTGTTCAAAGCGATCACAAGTTATGTGAAGTTCAACTCTTCATTCGGTGGCAAGCGTGCTGTATGCTGCACTTGGTCCGTGCGCTTCTTTGATATCCAGAACCTGCACCTCCAAAACTTCAACTTTCAACTCACGGCTTGCACGCCTTCAGTACCAGAATATCCACCCTCTCAACCACTACATAACAGAAGAACATGGGCTCACTACAGGAACTCCCAGATCCACCTTCGGATGCGCTCACAAGCCTCCGCTGGTCTCACGATGGCAACTCACTTCTCGTTGGGTCCTGGGGCAAGGATGTTCGGGTATACCGCAGGAACGCTGAGGATCGAAACACCTTCTCACTTCAGCACAAAGTGACCACCGAATACCCACGGCTCGATGTCTGCTGGGGCAAGCCCGGATCTAACGTGGGTTATGCTGTCGGTGTTGAGCGCGATGTTCGCCAGTTCGACTTCGACGCCGGCACTCAGTCAGTGTTAAGCTCACACGACGAACCCAGCAACAAAGTCGACTACAGCCCCGATCACAACGTTCTCATCTCCACCAGCTGGGACGGCACGATGCACGTGCACGACCCGGATAGCGGAAGATTCATCAGTGTTAGGCTAGCTGCGAAACCACTGGCCCTTTCGCTTACCGCAGAGCGTGTAGTCGTGGCGATGGTTGAGCGGAAGGTGTCAATCTACGACCTCAAAGCGCTTCGGACCTTACTCGACCAAACAGGCAACACGGCAGAGCATGATGACCATCTCGAAATTCAGCCCTGGCAGGAAAGGGACAGCAGTCTCAAGTTCATGACGCGTGCTGTAGCATGTATGCCCGACGGCACCGGGTTTGTCACCTCTTCTATCGAAGGACGAGTCGGTGTCGAATGGTTCAATCCTGAGACGGACGGCGAGGCTTACGCCTTCAAGTGTCATCGCCAAGTTCATCATCTTCCAACCCCAGAAGGTGGCGAAGAAGAAGTCGACGTAGTGTATCCCGTGAATGCATTGGCGTTCCACCCAACGTTCGGCACCTTTGCGACCGGTGGTGGCGATGGTGGCGTGGCGCTCTGGGATGCGAAGACGAAGCGACGAGTGCGAGTCTACCAGAATCTCGAAGCTAGCGTCGCGGCTCTGGACATTTCGCCGGATGGAAAGTCGCTGGCGATAGCAATCAGCCCCGGCTTCGAGGAGAGCAAATTCAACAAGGCGAAAGAAGAGGGCAGGGCTGTGAACAGGGAAGACGGGACGGCGGATCCCAAGGAGTACTTTGAGCAGCTGGACTCTAGTCGAGTCAAGATTGTGGTGCGAGAGTTTGCGGAAGGCGAGGCCAAGGCAAAGCCGAAGGAGAAGAAAGCGAAAGGGGAGAAGAAGGAGGGTTGATACTAGTCGTCAAATGCGAACAGAAGGCCAATATCCGAGAGCGAAAAGAAGCAAGACCACCAAGAGGACTAAGATGGTTTACGATTGACGGTATTTTAGCGAGGCGTTATCGAAGCATATTGGACTGACTTCGTAAGTCAGCCCGGCTTGCAGGCTACTGAGCCTCGCTGCCGTACATCCGCAGTATAGACACCGGACTTGACGTCTCCAATGTTGACGTAGCCTTCTTCAATCAGAGCTTCAATCTGCTCACCATTCAACAGCACAAATTGTCCTTTCTTGACCGGTACTTGCACGTTCACCTTCGTACCTGCAGGTACGGTAAGATGCACGCTCATTGCGTCTTCGCCCAGAGTCCAATGAACCTCAATAGCACCTTGCGGCGTCCCCACTCTTCCTTTCGCCCACCTCAAGATCCAAGTTTCGAGACCAGGAGTTGTCGGAACAACTCCCAGCACATAGTTACTCATCAGACTGACGATGCCTGTCGACCAGCCGTGCGCCATACCAATATAGCCTTGTTCGTACAGCCCACCGCCATGGCCAATGCCTTCCCAGGTCGTGATACTGGGATCGGGAGTCGCCATGCACCTGTATATGCTTATATTGTTAGAAAATAGACCAGACATTGTCAGAATCTTGACGTCCCAGCCACTTCGGATCTGGCGAACCGCACCGCAGAGGGTAGTGCAAAAGGCGTTGATCCAAACACGGGTATTAAGCTTGCTAGCTGTCAATGAAATCACAAGCATCGATAACAAACAAGACATCTGCTAACAGCGTACCACACGGTCCCTCCAGACCTGTTACTCATCATTGCCAGTCTTGTGGTATTCCACCACGATGTTGTCGACACAGAACGGCATCGGATTGAAATCTTCATCATAGCCTCTGAGTTCAACCCAGTTCGACCCCTTTCCCCAGCCGTCAATGAATGCCCTAGGCTCCAAGTCCCAACCAAGGAAAGACCCATCACTCTCTGGCAAAAATCCCACGTACAGCTCTTCGACATTTTCGGCTTTGCCATCCTTGATCGTCCAAGAAAACCTGGCACAAGTAAGCGAGCTGCACCAGCAACGAGGAAGCACACTTACAAGTCTATGAAGATCACATCGACGTCGGCAGCCAAGGGCTTGAACGACAGGCTGACAAAGTCGAAGAAAGGGTTGAGGTTCGTCCCCTCGAGGGCAGTGGCGTTTGACTGGATGATTGCTGATGTGGTTTGGTTTCCGGGCTGGATGAGGAGGGCATTAGGCTGAGTTACGGCACAGTCGACATCGCTCTTGTTGAGCTTTCCAGCAGCAGCTGCTGCTTTTGGGTCGAAGATTGAGTAGTGGTGGAAGTCGAGGTAGCCGTAGCTCTCCAAAGGCTGGATGGGCTTGTCTTTAAGGTTCACAGCGTCGAACTGCTATTGAGTCAACGACTGCCGAAGAGGTCCGCTTCCGGAGCACACTCACCGTGGTGTTGACTCTCAGAATCCATTCCTGCTCGTCAAGCACGCCAATATTGCTTGGGGTCAGCAATGGTGTCTGCTGATATATGACCTTGCTTGGGGTCAGCAATGGTGTCTGCTGATATATGACCGGGGCTGCTGCGCCGAACCCGGCCAGCACTGTCAACGACAACAACGATCGAAGCACCGCCATTGTGTCTTGAATATGAACGAGAACGGTGGTGAAGTAAAAGATCGGGCTCTTGAAGGTAAATGTTCAGCTCTAAAAGTGTTGCCTGATGAGCCCTGCATGTATCTTTCTTTCCCCACTTTGCGCATCGCAACTCGCTTGGGAAGTCGCAGCGCCTCGTACGTAAATGCAGCGGCTGGAAGAAGCACGCCTTTGAAACAGGAAATCCTACCTTGCTGCCATTTCGGTCGAATGCTAGAAATCGAGACAGACGCAAAGGGACCGCGAGAGCCAGAGCATGCGTAGAAAAACTTATAGCTTTGCTGTCTTGGAGTCTTGTCCGCTCCCTTCCAGCAACGGCTGCAGAGGTTCCTTGACTTCCTTCGGTATCCCGTCCTTGAGCGTCTTACTCGAAGCTCTGTCAACCCAGATCTGTGTAAAGCCTCCAACAGCCTTCACCTGCTCGCTGCCTTCCTGGAAGATGCCGACCTCGTACATGATCGAAGACTTGCCCATCCTCACCACCCGAAGACCAACATCCAGCATTCCAGGATATTGCGCTGCGCCAAAATAATCGCAGTAGGTGCTTCCGACGAGTCCGATCTGCTTCCAGTTTGCCATGCTGTAGCCGGCTTGCTGGATGAGGTAGGAATTGATGATACTATCTATCAGAACTCCATAGACTGGGTTATTCAGATGGTGGAACATGTCGTTGTCGTTCCTGTACAGGGGATCAGTCTCTGATGGGCGTCGGCATTCGATGGGAGCGATACCATCGTGTCCTATAATCCTCGTGGTACGGGTAGTCGCTCCTCTGCCGTTGACGCTTCGCAGCGAGGTCCAGCCCCAATGCCATGTCGCACTATCCAACTATCCCTCTCTCGGATCTGTCTCACGGCGAACCTGAGGATATCGATATCAAGGTGTCAAGACTTCTTGAGAAGAAACATGAATTCGCCTCCGTCAACCGAGGCAATGGTCCAAACAAGAAGAGGTTTAGCTCTCTGTCGCCGCGTGCCGAACCTTTTGCATTAGCGCGTGAGCCGGTTCTTTCGATGTTTTGCGGCTGGCATTGACTTCATCTCTTCACTTTTACGAAAATGGATCTGATCAAACAGGCTCTGAATGTTGCCAAAGACACAAGACAAACAAGATGGATATGCCCCCTGCTCCTCGCCGGCGACGCGGTGTTGTCCATCGCGGTAGTGTTGAAGATTGCCTGTTAGTCTCCACCTCTTTACATTTCGACAAGTCGATAATTTTCTCTTGTACGGGCCCATGTTAACACAAGACCAGATACCGAGATCGACTGGATAGCCTACATGCAACAGATTTCCCAGTATGTCGACGGTGAGCGTGACTACATCAAACTCTACGGCGACACTGGCCCCCTGGTGTACCCAGCCATGCACGTCTACATCTACCGGTTCCTCTACGCGATCACCAACCAAGGACAAGACATCAAGCTGGCCCAGTACATCTTCATTGGGCTCTACCTTGCCACTCTATGGCTGGTCATGCAGTGCTACCGCGCCGCGAAGGTACCGCCGTATGTCTTCCCGCTCTTAATACTGAGCAAGAGATTGCATTCTGTGTTTCTGCTGCGGTTGTTCAACGATTGCTTCGCTGTGTTCTTCCTATTTTTGGCGATCTATTGCTATCAGAGACGGCTGTGGTCAGTGGGTTCGCTCGCATACAGCATTGGCCTCGGGGTGAAGATGAGCCTGCTGCTCGCTCTTCCCGGGATAGGAGTGGTGCTTTGGCAGGCTATTGGTCGTGACCGAGCATTGCGCCAGGCTATGTTCATTGGGCAGTTTCAGGTTTGCAATTCTCGCCAATGTTGACGACGGGACCTATGACTGATTCTTGAGCAGATACTGATAGGCTTCCCATTCCTGCTGAAGAATCCATGGGGTTATCTATCAAGAGCTTTCGAGTTCAGCCGCCAGTTCCTATTCAAATGGACGGTCAACTGGCGCTTCGTTGGCGAAGAGCGCTTCCTGTCAAAGCACTTTGCATTCGTTTTACTAGCTGGTCACATGACAGTGCTCGGCATCTTCATCTGCACACGGTGGCTTCGAATGACACCCGAAGAGGCGGTTCGATACCTCATCTCACCACCGCCGCTGCAAGAGCAGGCTAAGCTTGCCCGAAAGACGACCCCAAGCTTTATTTTGGCCACCATCTTGACTGCCGTAATGATCGGATGCCAATTTGCGCGGAGCTTGCACTACCAGTTCTACGCATACATTGCCTGGTCAATGCCTTTCCTGCTTTGGCGCAGTGGCCTGCATCCAGTCCTGGTATATCTTGTCTGGGCCGCACAAGAGTGGGCCTGGAATGTATATCCCAGTACTGACACGAGCTCGCTGGTTGTGGTTGTTTGCATCAAAGCCACAGTTCTGAGTATCTGGTTCGGAACAGAGGTCCCAGAAGATGCTCGTATTGCCGGTCAGGACAAAACAGAGCACGTCGACTGAGTTTCAATTCGCCTCCTCCTCCGAATCCAAAGGCGGCATCGTTGGTCCTTCGTCATCAGAGTCATCTTCATAAGCCGACTTCTTTGTAGCAAACTCCTTTGGCCACCAGGACATTTTCCGCCACGCCCGCTCATCCCGCACCACGTTCACAATCTCGCCACCAAGCTTGTTCTCCCTGTCGGCGAGTGCGGAGGTATCGACCACGACGAACGATCCTCGCTTCATCCAGACGGTGGATCGAAAGCGCGACCCCAGTTCTGCCAGAATGGTCTGTCCATCCGCGAGCTCAAGCTGGTATAGGTTTTTGCCAGCCGCTTGCTTCACCTGGCCAATGATGTGGGAGCTTGGAAGCGCGGCAGGCGGTGTCGAGGTCTCATCGGCTATGGCGTGCAGCTCACGTTTGCTGCGAGGCATTATTGGTCAATCTGGAGGTGGGCTCTTGAAGGTGGCAGTCGAGCGGTAAGCTTGCAGATAGCGGCAGGGATCAGCTAGATTAAACCTTCCCGCGGCGAGAGGCGTCCAGTGTACTTGGAGGGTCTCGCTGAGTGGTTGAAGATGTTGTAATGGTTGCAAGGCAATGATATCGAGGGTGTCTTCCTGGTGGCGTTCCCAACGGAGTGCATATATGTGTTCAGGTGACAGTGTGAAGGGTGTCATGGATTGAAGAGGAAGTTGGAAAATATTCACATGCTCGACAGAAATCCACCCCCACCTCGCGCTAAGGAAGCGACCTGCATCCACCTCTTGAGCCACACGGGCAGCTTAGTTCCATATCGCAACAGCTTCATATCGTCACCATGCCATGCCGTGCGGCTAACGGCGAGGTTGTTGCCATCTCTTCGCCCCGGACAGAGCGAATCTCCGATATGAGTGCTAAGGCGGTCCAGATAAGTCTAGTCTTCTGCTTGGGGGGCCTGTGCTTTTTTTTTCCCCATACACCCAGGTTATCTTTCGCATCGCGGGATGCCATCCGACCTGCTTGCGCCATTTGTACCTTAGGTCGAGGGAGGAGGTACCGTTTGACGTTACACGGGTTACGATGCGGTGAGATAACGCAAGGGAACACTATTGATACTGCTTTGCCTTCCTCAAGTGACTGGTATCGGCGGCGTTCTGCTTTGTATACTCTCTCGAACTGCCATTGAAGCACAGCATCCGCGCAACATTTCGATTGGACGTCTACATAGCCACATTGGGCGAGGTGCAGGGATACATGTTTTCGTTACTAAGGTCCAAGAGCAGAGGTCGCAAGGACAATGGAACCAGGGAATACTCTCCCTTTGCTGGCTCCCCCGAGGCCTCGCGTAACAGGGTGGTTGGCAGAAATGTCGCGGATGAAGACTACGACGACGAGGACGAGGATGAGGACGAAGAGGATGCACGCCTACTGCCGAACCGGCGAAGCACGCAGCAGACCTCATACTTCGACAGACCGCAACACGATTACGAAGAGGAGGAAGAGCAGGAAGCAATCGAGGACGAGGATGACATAGACACGCCACTGTTACCCATATTCTCAGCCGCGCACCTTGACAGGCTACCGTTGTACAACATCACGCACGCCATCCGGCTGTTGATCGTGCAGAAGTGCGAGACCACGCTGTCGTGGGACCAGCTGCGCAGTCCGCAAGTCAGCCAGTTCCTCGTTAAGCCCCTCCAGAATCAGATACGGACCAACCACTTCAACCGCGCTACGTTATGCGCGTTGATCGCCAACTGTCTGCAGTTCCAGAAGGAAGCCCAGCTCCAGCCTGGCAATGTCGGTGTGCTCAGGACCAGAGCGCTGATGAGCGAACTGCTCGCGATGAGGCTGGTCAAGGAGTTCAGCACACGCGAGCTTATCGATGCGCTATCATACGACTTCGATCCTCTGCAAGGCATGTCTCCCCCGCCAACCGCGGCTGGCAACCTCCGAGCGGCAGTTTGGCCTACTCAACAGGCTCCAGGTAACGTATATGGACAACGATCTGGCGGCAAAGTTGCAAGAGTGAGCACCATCGAGGTTGCCATCAAGGCACAAGCGAAGCGATTTCTAGCTCATCAACTTGTCGTGCAGCATCTGGAAGCCATCTGGGCTGGTGCTGTCGTCTTCCACTCTGAGGCTGACAACTTACATCGCAAACCCTCTGCTGGAGAAGAGCCATCAGGTCGAGGCGGACGTTACGGCACGCTTAACGAGCACTCACCCAGCGCGCTGCCAGCTGACTCTGTGTTATCCCGCAAGGCTCACGGAACTAGGGCCAACAAAAAGCCGGCAGAGCAGCCCTTCGCTCGCCGCTCGGTGGTCATATACAATCCGAGAGATGCTTCACTCTTCAAGCTAAGTCGGCTGCGTGTCCCTCGATACAGACAGATCTTCAGCACTGTGTCATTCGCAACGATGCTCGGTCTCTTTCTTGCTGTACTGGCTGAGCGGAGTCTCTACATCACTCCTCTCGAAGTCGTCTTCTGGTTCTGGTCCGCTGGTTACATGCTCGATGAAATTGTCGGCTTCACGGAACAAGGCTTTGGTTTGTATATCCTCAGCTTCTGGAACGCGTTCGACCTAGGCATTCTGCTGCTCTTCATCATGTACTACTGCCTCCGACTGTACGGCATCCTTGTTGCAGAACAAGGCAAACATCAGATTGCCAACGCAGCATACGACGTCCTTGCTTCGACGGCCATTTTGCTCTTCCCGCGCTTGTTCAGTGTTCTGGACCACTACCGCTACTTCTCGCAGTTGCTCATCGCCTTTCGCATGATGGCGCAAGACCTGGCTGCTATATTAGTACTAATCATGATCTCGTGCTCCGGGTTCTTCATCGCCTTCACGCTCTCCTTCGCGGATGAGAGAACCGACGGCAATGCGGTCATCTACCAGCTCTTCCAGATCCTCATGGGCTTTACACCAGCGGCTTGGGAGAAGTGGCAGACATACAACATACTCGGCCAGGCCATCATGACCATCTTCCTGATCCTTTGTCACTTTCTCATTGTGACTATCTTGATTACAGTGCTCACCAACTCCTTCATGGCCATCGTCCAGAACGCCAACGAGGAGCATCAGTTCCTGTTCGCTGTCAACACCATATCTTCGGTCAAGTCGGATGCACTGTTCAGCTACATCGCGCCTACCAACATCTTTGGCTGGATTTTGAGCCCTCTACGCTACCTGGTGCCATTCCGGCAGTACGTCAAGATCAATCGGACAGTGATCAAGGCTACGCACTTTCCGATGCTGCTCGTCATCTTCGGCTACGAACGTTTGATACTCTCACATGCGACTTACGGCCCGGAAGACCTTCTCGAGCAGACGTCCAGACATCAGAGCAAGCCATTGGCGTTCAGCATCAACAAAGCACCGGACGTCTTCAGCCCAGGCAATCGACTGCTTCGAGAGCCATCTGTGGTTAGTTTCCACAAGGATCAGGCTCTCGATGAAGTGTTCAGAAGGCCTTTCAAGGGTAGTACTGTGCGGACCACAGCTCGGGACATGGGATCCAACCGACGTCAGTCTACTAATGCTGTTGACAAGTGGATGCAGGTGGCAGAGAACCAAGGCGGCGCTAGTCCACCAATGGAGCAGCCAATGAGCATTGTTGAGCGGCTAGAGAACCAGCGGCCATCTTTCAGGCGTGCGGCGACCGCTGATCGACTGCGGATGGTGCAGAGTCGGGACTTCTCGAATACTAGGAGTATAGCAAGCGAGACCGATGTACGGCAGAGATTACCGTCGAGGCGACCTTACAAGATCAGCGAAGAGGGCGAAGACACGCTGCCTGCCGATGAGATAGTACCTCAAGAGACGGATGCTGATGGCGATGACGAGATGATCAATGCTGAGTCTAGCCTGGCGAGGCCATTCCTGGGCGAGAGCGCATTGTCGACCGTCGAAAAGTCTACACCAACTCCACACAGGGAGAGTGACGAGGACGACTTCTTCCACACCCCGACTACCACCCGCTCACCCATGATGCAGCTTTCCAATGGCAAAGCAATGCTCCGACAGTCGCCAGAAGCGTCTTTAGGCATTCGCACGCCACTGCAGACTAAGACAGCTCAGAAGGCCAGAGCGCATAACCGGAAAATATCTACTAACACTGCTCTGTTCGACCCAAAGTATACTCAAGCTGACGACTCGTCCTCAACGAACGCTCCACGTCCGTTCAAACCTACTACCAACCGCAACGTCCATACCGACGGCACAACGACCCCAAATCCTGTCAACCTCCTTCCCGGTCAGCGCACACCGAAGATCAAGCCACCGAAAGCTCGACCGGCCATGCCTGCAAGGCAAAAGACCGCTCCTACCGGCATAGGCGGATTCGGCATGTCCTTCCTCGACATCCAGCCCCGAAATATCCGCAAGCCCTCCTTCAACGCCCGAGCCCTCGACCTCGCCTCCGAAATCGGCGACAATCGCGCCGGAGGCATCGACGCGGGCGGTATCTCAGGCTTCCCGGCCTCTTTCAGCGAACAGCTCTTCCGTGAACGCGAGCTCGAGCGCGAACGAGAAGAAGCGCGCCGCCGTAGCGCGGAAGAGGAGAAAGGCATGGTCAACCGTATCATGCTGGCGCGAATGCACACGCTTGAGGAGGGCTTCCGCGAGGTGTTGAAGGAGATCAAGGATATGTCGCGGTCGAATGCGAATAGTTCGCGCAGGGACAGCGGCGATGAAGCTGGCCCGAGTGCGCTCGCGCGTGGGGCGGTGACGCCGGGGGGAAGGTATAGTGGGGATGGCGGGAAGGTGAGGAAGAGTCCGAAGAAGCGGGAGCGGCAGCAAGCGAAGGTGAAGGCGGCACCGAAGTCTGTGGAGACTGTGAGGGAGAATGAGCGGGAGGCGCCGAGTCCGGAGAGTGTTGGGTCGGTGGCGGAGATTGCGAGACGGGAGGAGCAGGGTACGGAGGGTGGAGCGGAGAGGCCCGGTACTGCGATCAGGTCGCCGCAGCCTGGGACGAGGAGTGCTTGAGTGTGATAATGCGTCATATGGCGAGGCGTTTTCGGGTTGGCTGGGCTTGCACGTGCGGTTTGCGTTCATGGTCACATGCACTGTGAAGCGTTCTCGCTCTTTCTTCTTTGGGCGGTTGTTGTGTCTTACTCCTCGGCACCGCATAGACGGCATAGAATGTCTTGATAGTTTATTGTAATGCTCATTCAGTGTGTGATCTTTGCTCTTTTCTCACTGCTTCGCGACCCCAGGCGTTCCGAAATGTCCTCCACAGATGTCCTTCAGCCTCTCGCCCTTCCTCTCACGCAGATACCACTACAGCTGCTCCTCAAGCTCGACGGTCTCGCCGGATACCATATATAAAAGAGACCATACGTCCTCAATCAAGGTGCTCCCTCACCTCACTATGCAAACGCCTTCTCCAACAAAACGCACACCCCTTCACGTGCCCACGCCCACCCTCTTGATTTATTCTTCTGTCCTCCCAGGAAGATTTCTTTTGATTCCGTGCCAGCACCGAAAGAGAAACCGAATTGACGCGACAGGATGCACTGGGCAAGGAGAAGACCGATGATGCTAATACTGACCGTATGAACTACTGTAAGCGTGTACAATACCACCTCAAGAAGATCGCAGATCAAACACTCACCGCTGGCCTGAGCACCACCGCACACGTATGGTGCACGCTCACACTCAAGCACTGTCTCCCCACCCCAGCATCTCCTCCAACCTCTGCTGCGCCCTCTTGTCCGCGTCTCCTTGCCCCTCCACCAACCCCCTATCCTGCGCATCCTTCACCATATCCACAAACTCCTGCTCCCCCGCATCCGCTCTTTGCTTAAACGCCTCCCAGTTATCCCTCATCCACTGCGCATCCCCTCCAGCCTGCGGAATCACGAACCCCGCTTCCATCGCCGCCACTAGCCCTCCCATCACAGCAACCATCCTCAAACTCGTATCAGGCGTCGTCCTGCCTTTTGCCTGCGGTAGCGGCGTACCGCAGATATTATCCCATGCCTTCGTCACTTGCTCGATGAGGTCGTTCCAGTCTTCTTGCGTGCGTGAGGGGCCGGTGCGGACCCAAGCGAAGATCTGGTTCGAGGTCTGGCGTTTGCCGGCGATGTAGCGTGGGGCGGTGGAGATGTCTTTGAAGGAGACGTTGACGAAGTTCTTGAGGGCGCCGAATTTATGCGCGTGGATGTCGGTGATGGCGGCGGCGAGCTCGTCTTGCTGGGATATGCTGAGGGGGCAGTGGTGGTAGATTTCGTAGAAGGGCATGGTGGAGGTCGGTGGTGGTGTTGTTTAGGTGGTAATCTTAGACCGTTGTAAGGTCGTGAGCCTTGAGAGAGCGGAGGATGATGAAGGTCAGGCTGATATGCAGTAAGCTGGAAGCCGTCCGCCCGTGTCGGTGGACTGGTTGACCGAGGCCTGGCGATTACGTGAACAGCTAGGTGTTGTGAGGTTCTGTGTGGAGCTTCCTTGGAGCTTGAAGCTGTCAGCTGCACAATGACATCTCCGGGGTCGCTTCAAACTCAGTGCCGATTCGAGTCGTGGGTGATATGTGAGTATCAAGTCTGGAAAGATGTGAGCAGTTCGTTTGAACATGTTATGCCCAGAAGCAATATGAACACCTTCATGATGCTGTATTCTGCCAAGCGTCGACGCCGGACGTTAGGTTGCTCGTCAACAACGATAAAGCGTTCAGAGGGAAAGCACGGACAGAATAAGGACATTTCCATACTGCTGTTGATACACTGTACAAGCCGCTGAATCGATCATTGGACGTCAAGAAGTGGTCCACACAGTGACTGCCAAGTACTTGCCACTTCAGTGGCCGACACACCGTCCCCATGCTGCCAAAGATCAGTATCGTCCGCATTCCATCCAGCAGGTCGTATTCACTTACCAGGCAACCCGCACCCAAACCCCACAAGCAAGTACACCAAGAACACCACCACCACCGCCAACAGAATCATCAACTTCATATTCTTCCACCACATCCTCCTCCTCAACCCACGACTCCTTACCCGAAAATCCCTCGCACTCCCACCCAACCGATCCGTCTTATCTACCAGCAAATCGATCCTCTCCCCCCTCTCCAACACCCGCTCAATATTCTCCGTCATGATCCCGCGCACATTATCAATCTCACTCTGCACATTCGCAAACGCATCGTTCTGCCCCGCCTTCGTCGTCCCGTACTCCATCATCAACTGTTTGAGCTGCGAGTTAAACGCCGCCGCGCCGTATGCCGGTAGCGAGGAGAAGTTCGTTCGCTCCGCATCGTACTCTTTCAAAAAGCGCTTCTTGATCTCCACCAAGTACCCGAACGATATCCGTCTGCTGAAGTCGCCTTTCGCGACTACGAGGTACGTGAGCCCGCCACCGCTGAGGTTGTCCGGGCTGGAGTTCGAGGGCGGCGCGTCGGCGATGAAGTGGATGTTGGAGCTTTCGTGCTGGTAGGTCAGTTTCTGCGCCGATTCGTGCTGGATTTTGGGGAGGATGAGGCTGGCGGTGGAGCTGGCGCCAGAGACGGCGGAGGAGGTGTGTTCGGCGAGGATGGTGGATTCGTAGGCGATGCAGCTGTAGAGGAGGGGCGATGCTGGGGTGGAGGAGGACGCCATGGTGGCGGTAGTGGTAGTGCTGGTTCGCGAGATCGATGCGCTGGATGTTTTGTGTTGATATTTATCGATCAGGTGCTACTATGAGCGAAGGCGCATTCGTTGTTGTAGAGTGCAAGTAGAGAATGAAGGCAGCTGGCAGGCGGGACAACGTGAGCTCGGCGGCTCGGCAGTGTGACGTCTGTGGTATTCTACGAGCTGGCAACATCACTTTCACTCTACTCCTTCTCCCTTTCTACCTATCGAGCACACATCATCACGTCAACGAGCAACTTGAAGCTATTGTTGAGAGTCGAGGCGAATCTACTGGTAACATGTCCGACAAGTCTATGCGAGTAGCTGGATAGCAGAACCGTACCTCAAGCAACTACAACACCACATCCCTGACTTCATTACAATGTTTGATAGAAACCAATGCTGACCGGAAAAACTATCGAGTTCTCACAGTATAGAAGGACTGAGCCTATAGCTCATCGCCATACACCAAGGGACTTTCAGGAACCGTGTGGGCATCCAGATCATCCCGTCCCAATCTCGCTGCCCGCTTACTCGCAGCAAAATCATCAGGCTGGCGGACCACGTTCGCTATGTTGACCTTCCGTTCGCCCATGTTGAGTCTACTCTTGAAGCCTTCGAACGTCTGCTCGGACCAGGATTCTCCACTCAAGATCAAGTCCACGGCGCCATCAGTGCGCTCGCCAAAGGAGTCGATCTTGGAGACGACTTCGTCCCAGTGATGATCTATGTCACTCTTCGCGCGACTGAGCAGGGCGTGCCCGCCGAGGTTCGGAAAGGTGCTCCAGGGAGTCCGCAAGCCGGGTGAACCATCCAGCCAAAGCGAGAGAGTAGCGTTGTTAAGGCCGACGACAATGCTTGTGGGTGAGTGTAATGCTGGTTCGCAGGCTCCTTTTAACCCGTCCTGTCCGTGTCCTTCTGGAGAGATGCAGTGATCTTGCCTCGTCTGGGATAACGTCGCCCAGGACGAAGCTGTGACTGCGGCGGCCTTGATGTGGATACGACCAGCCACCTCGGTGACCCGCTTTGACGAAAGGTGTTGCGGTAGACCGCTACCGAGAGCTTCCGGGCGATGGAAGAGTACCAAAGTAGCTCCTCGTCTTTGGGGAAGTACTCGATCCAGCTCACAT
The DNA here is from genome assembly GCF_035928015.1 of Saxophila tyrrhenica. Lineage (NCBI taxonomy): Eukaryota > Fungi > Ascomycota > Dothideomycetes > Mycosphaerellales > Extremaceae > Saxophila > Saxophila tyrrhenica. The sequence continues at coordinate 72,546 of NW_027041749.1, read as the reverse complement.
TCTTTTCCGGTTGGATGCTCTTGTCCGTCTGTGGCGCCAACGCGGTGAAGAAGAAGTCCGGAGCGACGATTCTGGTGTACGACCACGGGAAAAGATCATACTCCTTTACACCGAATTTGTCGAGCATCTCCAGCTCTATCGCGTCCTTCAACCGACCGACCGACCGCTCGAGGATCTTCACGTCGGCGTCACCTCCAAACTCGTCGCTGCCCGAGGGCACAGGCAGATTCGTGCTATGTCGCTCGCGCACCGATCTGCGAAGGACGTTGACGCGGAAAGAGTCACACAGAGAAGTTTTCCCTTGACCGAGGAGCCCGGCGCGCTTGTCGTGCGTCTTCTTCTTCTCGAGCACGTAGCCAGGAGCTGCGTAGCTGCTTCAACGGAAGTGCCTGCGTCAAGGAGACATTGTGACAGAGCTCAAGACTCCGACGCATAAGCGACCGGTAGGCCTCTCCGCCGTGGACCTTTGCAAGGCCGTAGGTCGATTTATTGGGGAGGGAGACAGAGGCGACAACGTGATCCAAGGTGAATTCGATGCCGAAAGCGGGCTCTGGGAAAAAGTAGGACCAGCCGATCGCCGGACTGAGAGTTGAAAGGAGAAAGCTCAAGGTCAGGAGCAAGCTCCACGGTTCCATTATGACTTTGGTGATGGACGGGCGAGACGAGCTCAAAGGTGTTGTCCAGCGCAAACAGAAGCTGTGTTATGTGGCACGGAGGGCAAGCAGCCCGCCAAGGCGCACGCGGTAGGTCAAGACACAGTGACAGAGTATCATAGGGTGTGAAAGGCCACAGTCAGGAGCAAAATGAGCAGCCAATACCACAGCTACCTGATGTTCAATGCCCATTGCAGAGCCCATATGTAGTCTCAGCTACGGTGTCCCTCCAGCGCCAACGCTAAATATACTCAAGTCAAGCAATCATGCATCTTCCTCTCCAGCAAATGGGGTATCTTAACAAGCAACTCAATCCCACCCAGCATCTTCGTCATCCCCCACCCTAGCAGAACCACTCTTCCTCTTCCCACCCATACTCGGACGTCCTCGCTTTCTCGGCGTAGTACCTGCATTTGACAACTTCCTCTTCCTGCCTTTTCCACCACCGCTCGCCGGCGGCAAGGAAGGGCTCTTCTTGCTGCGATCGCTCGGCGTGTCGTACCCGTTCGCCAGCTCCGCGTCGTCGGCCTCGCCCTCAGATGCGGCCTTGACCTCGTTGTCGACTGAGTGCAGTTCGGCGAAGGCGCTGCACATGGCGTGACACTCGTCTTCGGTGCTGAGCGGCCTGCCGACGTCGGCGACACGCCTGATAAAGGCGTCAGTAAATGTAGGCGCGCTCGTGGAGCGGGTTGGAGCCTTATTCGTGTCCTTGTCCTTCTGCTGTTTCGTCTTCGTCAAGTGCTTCTGCATGTTCCAGATGCGGATCAAGAACGAGCGCGTCTCGTGGGCCAGCGTGAGGATTTGCGACGAGACAGCCAGCTGATGAAGTCGCTGCGGGTCGAGGTCGACGGCCATGGTTGGCGGCATGGCATCAGAGGTTCCGTTGGGCTGGCTGCCCGGCACGGTCAAGCCTTCGACACCCATCTTGAGCACTTCGCTCTCGATAGCCTGGGCGACGGTGGAGCCTGTACCAGCGAAGAGCTTGTCGAGTGCAGCCAGCAGTGGCAGTAAGTCGTCCACACGGTCGTACTCGAAGAAGGCCAGATTCTGCAAACAAAAGCGTGCAAACCCGAGATGCTGCGCCAGAGCAGCTTTGGTAGGATCGAAGTCCAGTTTCTGCGCCATATTTGTCAAGAACTTCCTCCGTACCGTCGCCTTCGCACCTTTCAGGACCTCCCATGTCATGTGCATCTTCGCGGTCGACGGCGAGCCCTGGAAGCCAGCCGCGTCCCCGATAACCTTCTGCTGGTACTCAAAGGTCCGCTGTACAGCACGCATGTACTCCTTGTCGTAGATGCTCTCGTGCTTCGCATGTTGTGACTTATGCTCTTTGAACGCAGCGTTGGAAACATCCTTGTCTGGGCAAGTCTCAAGGGCCACAAGTACAGGCACACTGTCTTTCGGATGCACCATGCCTTGCTTGTTGATACTAACAACAAGCCTCGCCGCCACGAATGCTTGTTCGGCGCGGGATGAGACGGCAATGCTGATGATCTGGGAGATGAAGCGCTGAGCCATCGCAATCGCGGCACCATCTTGGTCTGAGGCGACGTAGGTCTTGCTGAGGCGGTCGGAGCCGCTGGCGACGCCGGTACCAAGCTCATGTCCATCCTCGCCAGGCTCCGGAGTCTCTTGCGCGACGAAGAAAGCTTCCAGTCCGTCAAGAAGAACCTTTTCGAGTTCCGGCAGGTGTTCCCTAAACACCGTGTCGAAAGCATTCTCGATGTCTTTCCTCGTGAACAGCTTAGGCCACGCCTGTGCGACCGAGCAGATAGCCTCCAATGCAACCTCTCGAACTACTAACGGGCACTTCGGGCTGGTGAAGGGACACAGAGTCTCGACCATAAGGTCAGCGACAGAATGCCCCTTGTACTTGACGAACTTCTTCGTGAAGTCGGCCAGAAAGCTGTCAAGGTCGCATGCATTGCCGAACTCGCCAGCAATTCTCGCCAGTCTGAACACAGTCGTAGCCTTCTTCTCATCCGTGGCGAGCTCTGCGATGCTTACAGACGCAATCTTTTCCAGGACGGAGATGACGAAGTTTGCGATTAGATGAGTCTCGCCAATCAAGCCGCTGATTGTCCAGAGACAAGGCACAGCTTCGTTGAGCTCCGCCTTCTGCAATTTGGTGACACTCTTGAGCAGTGTCCGATGCAATTGAGTCAGAACGTCCCGGTTCATGACGCTCCTGTGCGGCAGGACGTAGCGTAAGATGATGACGACAGAGCGGTAGACATCCAGGTCATCGCTGCTGTTGAGGTTCTGCGTGTACGGCTCCAGGCGTTGAAGCTGAGTAGACGTGAACAGCTGCGGACTGGCCCTGGCAAAGACCGTCAACGAGCGTAGAATGCCACTCTGCGAGGGCGAACCAGGTATGTCGCTGGTGTCAATGATCCCGTCGAACAACACAGCGATGAGCGTGCGGCACACTCTCCCGTTCGCTTCTGCCAGCTTCGATCTGGTGAGCAGGCGCTTGAGCAAGGCTTCCAGGATACTGAGCGCGTTGTCATCGTACTCGACAGTCTTGATGAATAGAGCTGCATGGGCCGTGTAGGCCAGCTTCGCTTTGATGGCTCCTTCGCCTTCCATCTTCATGGCGTACAGCGAGTGAAACCAGATCTCCTCCATGGTCGTGCGTGCAATCTCCACAACACTCTCTTCTGCATCCTCAATGCGAGCGATGATAGCGTTTGCAATGGCTGAGCGGACGTTGGTCGATTCGTTGCGCAAGTAGATCTCCTTGAGCATCTTCATGGCTCGCTTGCGGACACCGATCGCGCCATCTCTGGTACGAAGGATGATTGTACTCACGACGTTCGAGCCTAGGGCCGGTCGAAGAGAGATGCACTTCTCGATGAGGCTCAGCGCAGAGTCTCGCACGAGGGGCGAGTTGTCTCCCACACAGCGGACAATGTGTTGGAAGACAGAAGCATTCCGCTCAAGCAGAGTCGCGTCCTTCTCAAGTAGCGTAACGATGCTCTTCAGGCTGCGGCTCTTGACCGTGGAGCTCGACTGCTCGCTGCTCATTGCCGTCAAGAGGATGTAGAACATCTTGTTGAACGCCCGGCAGAAGGCAGAGTTCAAGGTAATCACCATGGCGGCCAATTTGCTGGTAGGCGTGGTCATGTGGTAAGTCCCCTGGTCGTCTTCAGACAAATGGGGATCTGTGAGCATCTTCCTCAGCTTGGACCGAAGATCTCTCGATTCGTGGGATGCCAGGTTGGACTCAGACTCTGCTGAGCCTTCACGACCGCCAACCAGGAGATGGGCCCACTGCATGAGGTGATAGCCCTTGGCGGTTATCAGCTGCGCGTCGTTCTTGTTCGCGCTGCGCTCGTCGATGTACTGGACAACGATATGATGCGGTCCATGGTATGACAAGGCTGAAGATGAGTCGAGCCCGGCAGTCTCGAGCTGAGCCACCATGTCCCGCAACGGAGGGACAGCAGGCGACTCGTTGACATCGGCGGCACTTGCGGCGTTGCGCGCAGCGATCTGCAGCTCCAAGATGCCTGAGCCCATGTTGCCCAACAATTCGAGAGCAAAGGTCCGTTGCGGGGCGGTGCTGGACTCCTCGTTGATGATACCGATCATGCGCATCGTGAGTGTGCGCAACAGCAACTCAGCGGCAGGCCAGTCCGGCAAGCCAAGGCAATTGAGGAAGTCGGCGGTGAAGATGTCGAGCAGCTTCCGGTATGGCTCCTCGCTAGACTTCGACGTCGAGAGGGCGCGCTGGATAAGCATGTTGACAACATAGCTTGCGTTGCGCTGAGCAGCCTCATGAAGAGGGGCGGTGATGGATAGCAGACTACCGCTGCCTCCCGTGTGCTTCTTCCGCGACACTGTTATCTCGTCCGAGCCCTCTTCGTCCGACTCTTGCTCAGACGCACTCTCTTCTTCGCTGTCAGCCTCATCACGCGGGTTAGTGGTGCGCAGCTTCAGAGCCTCACTACTCTTAGTAGCGCTTGTCTGAATCAGACGCATCAGCAGCGCAGAGAGCAATTGGATGGGCTTGGCGTCGGTCGGTCGGTACTGGCGAGCACTCTGCTTGGTCGCAGGCAGTCTCTCCAAGGACATCAGGATCTCGTCAAAAATGTATCTGCGTTGGTTGTCGTATTTTGTGAAGACCTTTGCTAGCACATCCATAGCACACCTGCGCAACTCTTCGAATCTTTGTATCCCAATGGCAGAGTCCTTCTCGGTGCTTGCATTTTCTGCAAAGATGACTGATTTGCAAAGAGCCTCAACGCTAGAAATCGCGGTCTCGTCCAGTTCGGTCTTCACCAAAAGATCGCCCAGTGCCCGCATACTCTTTGTGGCGGCGGTCAAGACTGAGCGCACTTCTTCTGAATTGCCAGACAAAACTACGAACTTTGGATTCACTGGCGGCGCTTCCTTCTCGCCCCGGATGCGCTCCCGTAAAGCAGCAGGTTCTTGCACCACCCCTGTGATAAAATCTTCAACCACAGCTTTGAGGCCATCGAGGATGACGCGGAGGTAGTCTTCAGACTGCAGCTCTTTGTTGTGCGCCAGTTCAGCCATGATGAACATCAAAGTCCGCATGGCCGCCAGGCCGCTGCATGCCGATTTCAGTCTCGATAGCCACTCTTCGACGTCTTGATCGGACCATTCGTCGCCAACTGACAAGGACAGAGAATCTAGTGCTGCCATGGGACGCTCACAGAGCCTCTGCACGCGAGATAGATGTTCGACTTCTAGATTGTCCAGGCGCCCACACACTGCAGCCTTTTGCACTGCAGAAACCAGCTTGATCTGGATCGGATGTTGCAGGAATGGTGTAGGACAGCCATCGACATCGCTGGCAGTAAAGAACTCGGCAGCAATGGTCGAGATAGCTCCAGATGTGTCGGGCTCCAGGGCATCTTCCGCTTGAAAGATCTCGCCCAGCAGATTTTGAAGGTTCTGCACCGCCTGATCTCCCTTCTGTTGTTGAGAGATGCTGACCCTATTGGCAGACGAGCTATGTGCACCGCTAGCAGCGTCGGAGGCCGGGATGTATTGGTACTGCGCACGTTCTACTGGGGTGATGCTGTTCGGGACGACCACAGCGTGAGTCGTACGTTGCTGAGAGGAGGGTGCTGTCTGATATCCATTCTGCAAGACCTGCTGTGGCTGTAGCGCCGGGATCGGGGTAGCCGCAGGCTTCGCTGGCTTCAGCTCTGGAGACTCCGGCGTGAGGTATCGGAACGGAATGTCGGCCTGATCGAGCGCCATCTTGGCGAACGGAGTGAGTTTCGCTGTGGACAGCTTCAACGCTGGTCTTGTTCCGTTTGCCGGCGGTGCTAGGAAATTTTTGCGACTCTTGAAGTGGTAGTCCGTCAAGGTACCAGGATCTAGCAACCTTTGCACATCGTCGAGAGTCTGCCGGCACTGCTTCGAAGCGATTTCAGCGCTTGTAGCTCCAGAACTTAGTCGTTGAAGTAAATCCCGACCAGTTTGAGCTTCGTTGAGGTTTGTGAAGAGCGAAGGAGCGTCGGTTGGAAGAGCGAGTGGTGGAGGTATTACATCTAGGCGTGAATATTAGCTCACATCAGAAGGTCACCCCGTCACGTGTAGCAAGCCATGACGTAAGGTGACTTTGGGTGAAGGGCGGGGCGTACTTGGGCTGAACGGAATGATGGAACTCAGCGGAGTGTACGGGAGGGCTTCTTGGACGATGGGCATGCGTGGCCTGGGAACATTGTCTTGCGGCTGGCCATTGCGGCTCGCCGTTTGGCCATTCGGCTGCCAGGAACCGTTCATCTCGGGCAGTCCTCCGACAGTAAGGTGTGCGCAAAGGTCGTAGAGCCGGTTGCCATCGCCTTGAGATGGTGTTTGCACGGCGGAGGACGAGCGGAGGAGGCCGCTGGTGATAGCGGTGGTAGCGGTGGCGCTGTAGGTCTGCAATCGCTAGCGGCTATCCCTCCATTGCATCAGCTCGTTCTGAGCAGATCCAGCATACTCCGGTAAGGCTCAAGCGGTTGTGGCAGTCGTGTTACGATGGTGTTTGATGAGAAGAGGTCTCTCGATAGGTCGCCAAGGCCCCCAGAAGTTAACGCGCCCCGCGTCTGTCGATCCCGCGCTAGTGCTGCAGGCCATCACGTCCCGGAAAGGAAGCTGCCATCCCAAATTCTCCGATCTGCGCTTCACCAGAGGAGCACACGTCCTTCAATCCATCAATTGACACATGATCTTCTGAAGTCACTTGATCTTCCAGATCGCGATCACGAGGCCAACGAAATGGCAGCAATCGGCTCCCTCGTCTTCTGCACCGCCTGCGGCAACCTCCTCGAACCCAACACTGGCCGCGCCGCCCACCTCCTCTGCGACATCTGCGGCACATCCAACAAAGACACCTCCTCCAAGGTCGTCGTCACCCACTCCAAACCCTCTGCCTTTCCGTCATCACTACGAACAAGGCTACGATCGGATGTGCAGGATATGAGCGAAGAGGAGATGCAGACGGAGGCGACGATCAATCAGACGTGCGAGAATTGCGGCGCGGAGGAGGTACGGTACCACGAGAGACAATTGAGAGGCGCGGACGAGGGGAGTACGATCTTTTATACGTGTCCGAAGTGCGGGCATAAGTGGAATACGAACAATTGAAGGTGGATATTGAGATTGGTTTTCTCAAACGCCTACGCTATGCCCTAACGACGTCTGCGCGGATGATTACTACGCGACAGCAACCTCCTGAGCCGCGGGAACGGTCGCATACTCCATCCCACCACTGCGCTCGAAGTCGGCCATATCCAGCGCAACGACAATGCTCTCCCGAACGACTTGCTCCGGGTCGTTGAGAAATTTCTTCAGCACGTCTTCAACACCCTCCTCCTCGCCGAGGCTACCGAGCGCCTCCGCGGCCTCATGGCGAACCATACTTGCTTCCTTCGTGTCGCTGAGTGTCTCCACTAGACTGGGTATCGAAGCCGGGTGTGAGAGCTGGCCGAACACAAATGCAATTTCATGCCGGAAGAGCGCCGAAGGGTCCTTGAAGCCTTGTGCAAGCGCCAGGATGGCTGGTTTGGCGGTCGGAAGATCAGGTGGGGAGGCGAGGTCGCGGAGCGCGAACATGGCTCGGTAGCGCTGGAAGAGCTTGAGCGAGGTGTCGAGAAGCGTCTGTTGGAGGTCGGGTATCGATGGCTGCGACTGCTGTAGCGGAAGAGGTGGCGCGGGGTCTATCGACGCAAAATCGCTTTGCTTCAACTCCTCAACTGTCCTTCCCTTCGAATTCGCCCACTCGATCCTCGCGACGGCGATCTCACAAGTCTCTCTTACCACCTCTTCTTCGTCCTTGTCCTGCCATCGCTCCTTGAGCAAGCCCAAGCTTCCACTATCACCGAGCGCACCGAGTGCCTCCGCTGCTTCATGTCTGCACATTGCATCCTCCTGCCTGTCCTCTATCACCGCCCTCAAATGTGGTATCGCCGCTTCATTGCCTGATTGGCCAAGACAGTACGCGAGCTCATGCTTCAAGAGTGCAGAGGGCGACGTGAAAGCTGCAGCAATGGCCTCGATTGCGGGGATCGTTTGTGATGTGGCAGGCTGTTGAGAGGCGAGGTGCTTGAGGGAGAAGAGCGCGCGGAAGCGGGCTGCGAGGGCCGCAGACTCGTTTGTGAGGGTGTCACGCAATGGCTTGACTTGGTTGTCGGCGGCCATTATTGCTGTTCGAGATCTGATACTGCAGCTGGAGGTGTGGTTGTTCTCGATCTACGAGAAAGATTTGAGGATCTGCCCCGCAGCAGCAGGGGTCCAGATGTGGCGTCGAATTGTGGCTTCCACGTGGGCATTCCCGCGGACATGGAGCTCACTCTCACTCAGCTCACTCCTACACACACCACATCGACTTCCTCCTCGACCTGTCGAGAAGCACGACACATAGATCACACACCATGCCCACCGACCCAGCAACCAACCAACCCCTCCCTGACTCCGCCATACAACGCATCGTCCACCTAACCTCCGCCGTCCGAGTCTACACCATCCCACCCCTAACATCAACCCGCGGCTTCAGCGCCTCGTCCTGGACCTCGCCAACCCAGCCCACCGCGCAGGAAATCTTCACCGCCCGCCTCCGCGTAATCGAGACCTCCCTCTCCAACACGCTCAAAGCCGACATCGTGCTCGAAGACCCCAAGTCAGGCGACCTCTTCGCCGCAGCACCTTATACGAGTCCCGCTGTAGTGCAGCAAGCGAATGACAGTTCGAGGTTCTTTGCTGTGAGAGTTGTGGGTGAGGGAGGCATGAAGGCGACGCTGGGGATTGGGTTCGAGGAGAGAGGGGAGGCGTTGGATTTTAACATTGCGTTGGCGGAGATGAGGAAGGTGCTTGGGTTTGAGAAGGGTGAAGGGAAGGGCGGGAAGGCAGAGGTGGAGGAGGGTAAGGATTGGAGTCTGAAGGAGGGCGAGAAGATCCATATACAGGTGGGCAATCGAGGGGCTAGACGATCGGAAGAGGATGGCGGGAGTGCGACTGGCAAGGATGAGAGTGCTGCACTATTCTCGATAGCGCCGCCACCTGGGTCTACAGCGAAAGCGCAGAATGATGGGCCATCTGTTGCCCCTCCTCCGGCTGCAAGTGGGAAGACAGCTCAAGAGCTAGGGTTCGACGACGGAGAGTTTGGCGAGTTTCAATGACCCAGCCACTGCTTGATAATTGGATACATTTCGTGTCTATATCAGGGTCATCGAGGCCGGAAGACTACGAAGAGCAAGCCCATGGCTGCAACGCCAGTCGCGGCGCCCTGCAGGGCTGTGGTCGTCACGTCGACCTTCTTCAGCTGAACGATTCGCTCGCTGAATAAGTCCTGGAAGCTTTCGACGTAGCTTTCCCACAAGGCAGACCACGTATCGAGCCGCTTCGGCGGCAATGGCGGCGGGATGGAAGATGTTTCAGGAGCATCGGCAGCCTCCTGAGGCAGCACTTCGCCGGCCGCCAACGGTGCCTCTCCAACATCCTGCGATGCCAACGTCGCATCTTCCATAGACGGCTCGCCGGTCACAGCTTCCGGCGGAGCAGACTCCTCAATAGCCTCAGGGTTCACTGCCTGCGGCTGCACGACATCATCAATCTGCCTCTCCACCTCTTCAACTACTGCGCCAGTCCCGGCTGTTACGGAGCTCTCATCCATAACCTTCTTCACCTCCTTCACGATCTTCCTCCTCCTGTACGGCTCAAAAATGGCAATCTGCGCCAACAGCAAGACAATATTAACACCCATCAGCCCAAACGTCACCCACGTACTATTCCTCCTAATAGTATCACTCCAGATCTGCTCTTCATGATACTGCTTCCGCTCCAACCTCTCCAACAAACTCCTGGCGCTCTCCAAATCCCTTTCCGCATCCGCCAGCCCATCTCGCGCAAGCTGTACTGCCTGCTCATTGGTATGCTCGGAACGCACAAGGCTCATGTACCGCTCGAGATCTGTTGGGGACCACGAGGACTTCCGCTCCAGCAGTCCGACGATCTCTTTTTGCGCGGAGCCTTGTTCCGCGTGCGCCTCTTGGTGATGGGTGCGTGCGGAGTCTACGGTAGATATTTTGGAGCGCACGGCTTCTTCCTGGGCGGCAATGCGCGAGCGGAGAGCCTCGATGCCGGAGTAGTCGGTGCCGGTGTAGGCGTTGATGTGCTGGCCGGCGATGGAGGCGCGGGCGAGGATGGAGTCGGTGATTTGGGTGAGTCGTTTGGTTAGTTGCGAGCGCCGGCGGTCTGTCGTGGAGGGGAGAGACTCGTGGTTCGCTATTGGAGAGTCGTTCGGCGTGGGCGTGGGTTGTGAGGAAGTGGGAATGTCTTGTATGGGCTTTCGAGGTTCATCGCGGAGTATGCGAGATGTTGTGAACTGCCTTATCCCAGGTCCACTATCTCTCCCAGTCGTCTTCGAGAAAGCCTGCTGCCGTATCGCAGAGCGGCAGTCCGAGCAAGTCCATTTCTGTCCCGAGCGCTGCGGACGCAACACCTGAAACGTTATCGCGGCAACATCTGGGCTCTTCTGATGTGACCTGAACGCTCGAGCAGCTGCAAGGCCAAGGGTCGAGGTCATAGCTGTCGTCTACTCAGAAGCTCAATGCCAGCACGATAGAAGCAAGTTGCGGCGAGCCTCGGGCATGAGCTGGCCCATGCGCCTTCCGTATGAGGCAGTCGCCAGATTAGCCGGGCGATTGCGGCTCACCGAAAAATGTCTGAAAGCACATCTCAACTTCAAGAAGAAACCAACATACAAACCCCTTCTCTTGCCGCACAACACTGGACACAACAAGACATCATGGCCTCCACCTCCCACCTCAAAGCCATGAACTGGCCCTTCCCCAACCCCCGCTTCATCTTCTTCACCGACTTCGACGGCACAATCACCTTGAAAGACAGCAACGACTACATGGTAAGCCCCCTTTCCCCCTTATTCCTCCTTACTAAAAACAAGTTTAACCAACAAACCAGACAGACAACATCGGCTTCGGCACCGAGCTGCGCAAGCAAGGCAATCGGGACGTACTGGACGGAAAGAAGACCTTCCGCGACAGCTTCCAGGAGATGATCGATTCGGTCAACAAGCCTTTCCCGGAATGCATTGATTATCTGGTTGAGAACATCAAGCTGGATCCGTATTTCAATGAGTACTTCCAGTGGGCGAATAGTATGGGGATCCCGACGGTGGTGGTGAGTAGTGGGATGGAGCCGATTATTCGGGCGATTTTGAAGAATTTGGTCGGGAAGGATCATGTCATGATGGATATTGTGTCTAACGAGGTGATGGCGTTGCCGGGGAAGTCGATTGATCAGGAAGGGGGGTGGACGATTAAGTACCATGATGATTCGTAAGTTTGAACTTCCTGCAGATGGTAGTTTGGTGGCGACTAATAGCTGCAATAGTGGCTTCGGCCACGACAAGAGCCTCACCATCCGACCCTACGCCCAGCTACCTGCGGACCAGCGACCAACAATGTTCTATGCCGGAGATGGCGTGTCAGATCTCTCCGCCGCGCAGGAAACCGATCTGCTGTTCGCGAAGAAAGGCCACGGTAGGTCCCATCTTAACAAATAGCCCTTCCGAATCTGTTTCTGACATGTCAATAGATCTCATCCGCTATTGCGTCAAGCAAGACGTCCCCTTCACCGTCTTCGAAGACTGGTCCACGATCCTGGAGAAGGTCAAGTTGATCGTCGAGGGCAAGACGACCGTCCACGAGGCAGCGAGGCTAGGCTACGAGGAGTATCAGAAGGGCAACGTTGGTCTCAATGGCAACGCCGGCTGAACTCAGCGCTACTTCTGCCTGTTCCCCTTGCTTGTTGTTTGATTTTTAAGACTGCGATGAATATAGAGATAGATCACGGCTTAGAATACTTCAACATAGCATACAGCCTTGGACGTATGCCTGACGCATCAGTGCGGATGAGCTAGGTCTCTATACTGATACACTTGGTCTTCGATTCATCAACATTTGAATCATGTCGTAAAACAGATCAGCTGCCTTGCTTAATCGCCAAGCTCAGCAAGCTGCCTCTGCGTCTCCTCCATCCTTCTCCGATACTCCTCGGCTTCTCGCTGGAGCTCGGCGCGTTTCGCATCTTTCGACATAGACTCTGCTGATGATCCGTTCAAGGTGGGATCAATGTTTTCATCTCGCGGCGGGGTCCGTTTGTTCTGCGCATGGCGGTAGGGGTAGTCTTCGCCGCCTGGAGCACTGGCTGAGAAAGAACGTTTCCGCGGCACTGCAGACTCGGACGGATAAGGTCGCGGGGCGTTAATAGCGCGAAACGAATCTGTAAAGTCGACAGGTATGGGCCCGGATGGTGGTCGCTGATAGGGGGCGTTGTCGTGCATCTGTGCTGTAGGCGCTGAATGCGGTATCGATGACTGTGAGTCTGAAGGATATGCTTGGTCGTCATCTGTCATGTCGCTCTGGTACGGACTGTTCTGTGGATTGTGCTGTTGCTGTACGTTCGCTGGCACGACGCGTTTTCGACGTTTGATCTCTGCCTTCTTCATGCCGACGGGGCGGTGGGAGCCGTGGAGTTTGTGGTAGAGACCGCATGCGTTGCAGATGGTGTGACCAGCTTCGTCTCGTCGCCAGAGGGGTGTGATGGTAGTGCCGCAATTTTGACACGCGATGACCACATTCGTGGCTTGTGAAGGGGCCGGTGTTGCCTGTTGAGGTGGAGTTGCGCCGTTGCCCACAGTCTGGGCGCCTCCGTCTGCCTGCTGGAGAGCGAACTGTGCTGTCTTTGAGATGCGATTGTTGTATGCAGGGCAGCCACTGCATCCTTCGTGACCTCCGGTGCCGTTGCAGCGGCCACCGCCAGGACAGGTACCAGCTGTGCTTTGGTCGACCGATACGTAAGTTGCGCCACCCTGGACTGAGCTAGGCGGCGTGTTTCTATCGTGCGCCTGGCCTTCAGGTTGTTGGGCGGGAGCTGCACTGCCGCGCTTCAACGCGACTGGTCGCATCTGGTTCCGCGCCTTGTAGTAGAGTCCACAGGCGTTGCAGATCACGGCGCCAGTAGGTGATCTTCTCCATAATGGTGTATGAATCGTGCCGCAGTTGCTATGCTGACGTTAGCTTCGATTCCAACTTGGATCAGAGTCACTTCATACCTGCACATCTGTCCACCCGGCGTAGTCGCAGGTGGCGGCGGCCGCTGTTGAGCCTCTGGCTGGGGAAGCTGGACACTCGACGGACTAGGGTACCTCTGACCCATATTGTAGGCTCGCAAACTCTCTCCAAGATCGTGATGTGCCTCCTGCACACCATCCTCCCGCTGTTCGCTTTCGCCACGCTGAGCGTACTCGGAGTTCACAGCAGCAAAAGCATGAGATTCGCGCGCCGGTTGATGACTGGGTACGCCTTGAGAATGCTCAATAAGCTGCTGGGCGACTTCGAGTTCCTGTTGCGATGGCTCTCTGTTCATTTGGGTGGGTAAGCTAGATGGAGGCGCTGGAGGCTCCGCGGCCGGTCTTCCTTCGTCGGTCTGCGCCATCTTAGTCCGGGGCTCGGTAGGTGTTATCGATGCATATGGTACTGGACTCCAGCGCCAAGGGTGAAACAGAGGCAGATTGGCAGCGAGGACTTCCTCCGAGCGGTGCGGAGGTGGAGGTGTATGCAAGCCGATCTGATAACTCCTCCGCTGACGCTGCTCGGCCGATGTGGTTGAGTGCAGGCAACTGCGATGGCGAAAGTCCGTTGGCAACCTGTAAACCCTGTAAAGTACCGTCCTCCGGGTAGAGTATTCTTGCGTTGGTCTCGAACGTCTGCGACAGCGTTTTGCGTTTCGAGAAAGACCAAGACTCAACCGTGTGTTGAGTCAAGGTCGTTTGTCGCATGTTTCCTCCAAGGAGGCCTTCCACGTGGATTACCTATATGTGTGCTGTGATTGGGCACGGCTTGCTCCCCACTTTAATTTCTGACTGTAAAGTCGATGATTCGCCCAAACGCCAGGAACGAGAAACGAATGCATTGAATCTCTTTCACGTGAGACAACCACAAACAACATATCTCCCAAGGTAAGGTTGGAGTGAGGCTACTGCAGGCAGCGCGTCTCGAACGGACCGTTTGCAGTAGAGCACCTAGTTCAGGCGGAGCTGTATTCCATAACATTCCTTGTCATGGAGTCCTCCCAGCGAGGAAGATTGCCTGCTGTATACCCAGCCAGCCATGAAGTCGTCAATCATGGCTGAACGCCAGCAAATGCGCCCATATTGCCCGCTGTATGCGTTGTAACTCCCAGCTAAAACGCCGTCATCACGATTCTCCCGCTTCACACCCTCAAGACATACCCCCTCGACCCTACCCCGTCAAACAGACACGTATTATCCACCGGCACATACTGCCGCGTAATCACCTTAATCACCTCCTGCGCAATCAACCCACCCGTCAGACTCGCAATATTATGCAACTCGCCTCCCCCAGCCCTCACAAGCTCGACACAAACCTTCTCGATCCCGGCTTTGATCTCGCTGTACTCTGGATCCTCGATACGGTCGCCGGCTTCGTTGATCACGCCGTCCACGATCTTGTGCGCGATGCCGACGAGCTTCTCTTTGTCGGTTTCAAAGTCGGCGTCGTTGTTGCCGGGGACGCGGAGGCCTTCGCCACCGATCTCTGAGGAGGTGGTGGAGTGGGTCGCCACGAATTCATCCCAAGCGAGGAAGGCGGTATATTGTCCGATCAGGCTTTCTGGGTTCGTGAGCTCGAAGAGCATCGCTTTTGCACGGTCAGCGAACTTGACGGGTGTACCGGCTTGGACGACCTGTAGTGGTCGGCCGCGAACGAGGTGGATGTGCGCGGCGCCTTTGCAGAAGTTCTCGATCTCTTTTTCGTCGATTGCAAGCTTGGGTCCACGACCAGATGACTTCTCGAGGGCTCGGACGGTAGCGACCACTTCAGCGCAGTCTTCTCTCGCTTTGGTCTTGTAGATGTTCTGGAGTTTGATGTAGTCTGCTGACTGTGCCTTCATATCTGGTACGGCTCCTGGTAGTGGCAGCTCGCCGTGCTTCGCGTAGAACTGGCGGATACCACTCGCAATGAACCAGAAAGGTGGTGATTTCGCCGTGAGCTCCATTGCTTCAGGCGCGTTGAGGATGTCGCGCACGGAAGATGAAGCTGTAGGTGGGTTCAGTGACTTTAGCACTGCGGCGCACGCCTCGTCGAAGTTCTCCTCATCTGGGCTTCCTTTCCGCACGTAGCTGTCCCGGAACTCCTGCTTCTGCTTGTATGAATCTGGCACCATGCCGTTGTGGTCGTTCCGCCATTGGTCGAGGTAGTGGAGTAGGAGGCAGATGTAGGGTATGTGAGCTTTGTCATGGCCGCTCATCTTGTCCATGGCATGCGTCTTTTCTTGCGCGAACTCGTGCAATGCTGGCCATGGCTTGAGTATCCTCAGGTCGGTAGTCGCGGTTGGGTCGGGATGGGTGTCGACGATCGGAAAGGCGGGTGGAAGTTGGATGGAGAAGTGTGAGTGGTAGCCGACGGAGTGGACGTAGAAGAGCGGTATTTGCAATCCTTCGGCATGTTGGCGTATTGTGGCGAGTATGTTCGAATCGATGGGTGCGGCGACGAGGACGAGAGTGTAAGGAGTAAAGACTTTGTCCTTTGCGATGAAGGTCTCGAGTGGCTGTAACCATGTTAGCTCCAGTCTGCGATGACCCGCTGTAGGGTGTCGCTTTCACCTCTCTGATCGCATGCCCTTTCACATCAGGATTCAACTCCATCAACAACCGCACCGTCTCATCCGCACGAAACTTGCCGAGCGACTCATCTTCGAGGAAGAAGTTGACGCCCAAATCTGCTTCGGAGACAACAGCGGGGTCGAGTATGCTGAACTGGCCAACTCCAGGCAAGACGAGGTTCTTGAGGGTCTCGACAGAGGTGACACCAGGCGACGAGTTGATCAGGAGAAGATGTGTTTCTTCCAAAGCTACTTGCCCGCTGGCTCCCCAGAGTCCTTGTGAGTGGTCAGCATCTGTCTTCTCCAGAGTGGGCTGTGGTACTCACGAAGCTGCCTGTCATACTTCTTCTCCTTCGCGGTGGGAAGACTCTGCAACGGCGGAGGCTCTGCTTGACCTGCCGCCATGTTGTGCGATGATGGAAATGTGTATCACAATCGCGAAAGTCCGAAGCTCGAAAGGCGTTTGGCGACGTCAGGGTCCAAGGACGGAACGCCACACTCTGCGGGGCAGCAGTTGGCGGAGTGTGGCTGCTGGCCCACGCGATTACCGAATGCTGAGGTGAAGCGCGAGACGAGAGCAGTCATCCAGAACTTCCTCCTCAAACTTCCATACAGATGAATGAAGCCTGATGAGACTGGGTGAACAACACCTCTACCAAGGCACAAGAAGGATTACGAGACTGACACGACCGTGAAGCCGCAGCACAACGCCTATGCTCTGTTTCGTCACCCGCATCCAGGTCCCACCATATTAGCCGGACCAGCCATTGGAAGTCGCTATCAGAAAGAAAAGCCTCTGTACACTCTCTGAGCAGCACAGCGACCAGGAAACCGACCGCCGCCCCCTTCAAGAAATCTTCCGTGCCCTCGCCCAGGACCCAGACACCCACCCACACCATGGCCACCTCATCCACCACGCAAATCCAACCCCCGGACCTCGAGACCATCGAGGCCGCCAAGCGCAAAGCCGCCTTCCAAGCCGTCTCCGACCACTTCACCAGCAACATGACCTTCATCGGCATCGGGTCCGGCAGCACCATCGTCTACGGCGTCGAAGCCATCAAAGCCCACCTCGCACAAAACCCGCCCCAAGCGGGACACATGAACTGGTTCATCCCGACGGGCTGGAATAGCAAAAAAGTCATCGAAGCCGCTGGGCTCATCCCGTTGGCCTTTGACTCCTTGCCCGCGGATGCAATGATGGATGTCTGTTTCGACGGCGCGGATGAGGTGGATGACGAGTTGAACTGTATCAAGGGCGGCGGAGCGTGTCTGTTCCAGGAGAAATTAGTCGCGTGCCGGAGTAGGAAGTTCGTCTGCATCGCCGACTACCGCAAAGCGCAGCGCAGACTGCTGACGCAATGGCCGAGTATCCCCATCGAAGTGGCGCCGATAGCGTACAAGAGTGTGATGGAGGCGTTGAAGGCGATGGGGTCCATGTCCCCGCAGCTACGGGAGCATAGTCTGAGCAAGACGGGGCCGATCCAGACGGATCAGAGTTTCTATATTATTGATGCGCCGTTTAAGCAGCTGCTTACCCGGACGGATGTGGAGAAGGGACAGGATGGAGGGGGGAAGGATGGGGTGTGGGATGTTGATACGTTGGCGAAGCGGATCAAGGAGATCAATGGGGTGTTGGAGGTGGGATTGTTTCATGGACAGAATGGGGATGAGGTGGCGTCGACGGAGGTGAAGGGGAAGGGTGGGCAGAAACCGGTGGCAGTGTATTTTGGGCTGGCGGATGGGGGCGTGAATGTGATGAATGCCAAAAGCTAGGGGGGAGAAGAATTGATATGGAAGGAGTAAATGTGGATGTTGATAGCGACCGACTTATAGATACCAAGGGCGAATGCTTTGCACAGCGACAGAATTACGAAGGAAGGCAGGCATGGACATATCAGGGTAGAGACTTTGAACGGGAGAACGAGAGAGGTGGGAAGAAGGCAGCATGAATATGTTATTCGGCATCAGCGTCGCCGCCATGCTCTCATTGCAGTTGCGCATGTTCTACCAAGAGTCTATGCCGTTCATGCCATCGCACCTCCTGCTTCGTAAAAAGACCGGTGCCTGAGCACTTCAGAGCACCAACCTGCCATTCATTGCTCGCACTCATCGCTCTGCTCAAAAAGCCTCGCCCAGTTTCCCATGCTACGCCAATGCTATGCCGATTCAACCAAGCCACGCTATGCTTTGCTCTTGTAAAGAATTCCTGCCCATCGCCGTCGCAAAAGGCTGCATGAACAGAATGGGGTATCTCTCGCAATTTGCCCACCCAGACAAAAGTCCGTCAAAACAGGTATAGGGATGTCTTGCGTAATCGTTCGTTCCAGCTGCCGCCGGCAGTCAGGTCAGATGTACAGCGTCCGCAGTGTCTCCACCGGCGGCGTCTGTGTCATGCCCTTCTGTCTGTAGGCCAGTCCAGGAGCTGACGGACTCCCACTGCGAGTGTCACCCTTGGCAGCAAGCTGCTGGCGTTCCTTTCGGGCGGCCTTCTGTGCCTGCTTCTTAAAGTCCTTGCGTTCACGAGCAGTAGAGCGGGGACCTGGCTGGCGTTGTGAGGTTTTGCCGACGCGTGGTGACGGGTCGGGGTGCTTAGGTGGGATGAGCTTTAGCTTGATCGTCGGGCGAGCGGGAGATTGGGATCGAGAAGCGGTGGTGCTGGCGTCGGTGTTGATGTCTTCGGTGTTGATGTCTTCGGTGTTGATGTCTTCGGTGTCGGTTGGTAGGGTGGTGTTGGATTGTTGGGATGATTCGGGTATGCTGGAGGACTCGGAGTCACCGCTGCCAAAAGACTCCTGGCTGCCGTCGTACGTTGCGAGCTGGGAGAGGGCGTGTTTGCTTTCGAGGCTGCGTGGGCGGTGAGCTTTGGTGGCTCGACTCATGCGGCGATCCTGCTTCTTGTTGGGAGCGTAGCTCGCATCGTCGTCGCTGTCGTGGTCTCGTTCCACACTGGAGCTCTCCTGCTGTGACGAGGCGCTGCCGTTCTCCTCCGCGTCCAGCATGTTTGAGACTGCCAGGTCAACATCTCCTTTCGCTGCCTCCAGCTGACGTTTGATGGTGGGTTTGTCGGCCAGGAATGGCAGCGACTTGGACACCACGTCGATCATCCATGGCATCACGGGTGTGGTTGTTGCCAGCCTCTCCTTCTGTTTCTGCTCCTCTTCGACTGACAGCACCTTTGGGCTGACATTGGGCATGCCGTTGTGAGGTCCGTCAAGGTTGCGGATCGACGAGTAGTGCTCCCACGTGTGGTATGCAATGTGAGCTACCTGCCTCTGCACCCCGTCACCGCTCCCTGAGATCATGTACGCGAAGTCTCTCTGATAGATCTTGACATCGATGCTAAACGCAGAGGAGAAGGCGGAAATCTCCATGTTGTCACCGTACACTCCTCCTCGTGCCATCGTCTGAAGGTGGCTTTGGAACACACGGTCGATCTCGTCGGCGGATGGAGGGACGTAGTTCGCCGGTGACGAGTACGCCCCGGCATTCTTCCTCTTGGGATTGCGACGGATCCCACCGCCAGGGTTCACGTCGATGAACTGCTTGTAGTAGTCTCCATGCTCACGCATGTACTCGATCACGCGAGCACGGATGGCGGAGTGCTGATTCTGATCTCCGTAGATCTGGTCCGACAGTGCGTTGAAGAGACAGTTGCCTGAGGACTTTTTAGTACATTACAAGACCTTCATCTGTAGTCTTACGAGACCATGTGATCAGTGGAATAGGTGAAATCACTTACCATCGCCGACAATGTTCGCGGCATACAAGCCCAGGCTCGACAGCAGGGGGAACTCCTCAGAGGCCAACATTGCCTCTTCTTCTCCTCCTTAGTGAACGTGTCGAAACTGGAGGAGCGTTAGTGGAAGTCATGAGTGAATGTGCATCTGCCCGTGTTTGGAGCCTGGCCTCGTGCAGAGCAACAGCAGCAAAGGGCAGCACACGCATATGAAAGACAAGCAAGCAAGCAGGCCGCTGCCCTTTTCTGTGCCAGCCGTGCAGACGAGAGGGAATGCCTGTTGCGGTTTAGACCGGACGAGCACTCACCGAGAGACAGCGTCACCGACCGCTCACTTCTTCTTCCGAGCTTCGACCCTGACTGCAGTGGCTCGCAGTTTGAATCAACAAACGACGTCGGTGGTGCGGATGGGGTTGTTTTCTTGTCGTGTGTTCTTGACAGTGGTGAAAAGTGGTGTGTCGAGTTTATACCAATCCCGATGGCAGCAGCAAATTATATAGGCAGTTACCGCGACTTCACCTCATGTGAGTTCGTCTTTCACCTTCAATAAGGTTTTAGCGCTGCTGCACTCAAAAGAAGCGTGACGGCCTGCGCATGCAGTGAGAGGTAACCCATATGACTCAACCGCATATCGACAGGTGCTATCGCTGCTCGTCTGATGGTGATGCGTGACCTTTTCGTCTATAGGGTTCTGGTATAACTACTTGAGTTTATGAAGAGGAGCTTACCTATCTGTAGTAAGTTGGTTGGTACGAAGAAACGCTTCTAGAAAGCCCAGATCTGATACTCCGTACAATGCAGCCATATCAAAGGACAAGATAGTTGCTTGCCACTTCAAGAAGTGCTCAGAAGGAGCAGCTTGCCTTCATCTCAGACGCTTCACGTGAAAGACCGGTGAAGATGTCAAACATCGTTGTCCTTGGGTTTGTGCATGACTTCAGACGACTTCTGGCTCACTCGCTGACTTCACCACAGAGCAGGCGTGTCTGGCCTCACAACGGCTCTTCAGCTCGCACGAATTGGCAACTACAACATCACGATTGTTGCAAAACACATGCCCGGCGACTACGACATAGAATATGCTTCGCCCTGGGCGGGTGCGAACTATCAGCCGTACGTTCAATGACTCCCATCTCGATATTGGCGACGGTGCAGATGTAGATTCAGTCATTTCAACGAGCCACAGCTTGAGTCATATAGTTATTGACGAGTGACTGTAGCTTTGGAAAGCATGGAACGCACGCCGCTGAATATGAGCGAGACTCGTGGCCAGAGCTGAGCAGACTGGCCCATGATGCTCCAGAGGCTGGTATTCACTTTCAGCGTAAGTTAGCTTGTCTCGGCACCCAGCACGTGTTCTGACTTCCATAGCAACAAAGCTGTTCCGAAGATCGAAAGACGTCGGCTCTGCAACCGGGGACTGGTTTGCTGAGCTGATGCGGGAAGACGCATGGTTCAAAGACGTCGTACCCAACGTACGTACTCATCCTTTGTCACAGCACACATTTTGACCTTTCACCAGTTCAAAGTCATGACCAAAGCAGACGTTCCAGCCGGCATGGACGGAGGAACATCATTCACTTCCGTATGCATTAACACCTCACTCTACCTCCCCTGGCTCGCCTCTCGGTGCCTCAAACACGGCGTCAAGCTCCGTCGAGGCATCGCCACTCACATTGTCCATGCAGCGAGCATGCACCATTCCGGCAAGCGTGCAGATCTGGTCATCAATTGCACCGGCCTCTCCTCCCACGCCCTCGGCGGCGTAGAAGACAAAGCACTCTACCCCGGCCGCGGCCAGATCGTCGTCGTCCGCAGCGATCCAGGCTACATGTGCTCTGCCTCCGGCACCGACGACGGCCCGGACGAGGCGACATACATCATGTCCCGCGCAGCAGGTGGAGGCTGTATATTAGGCGGCTGCATGCAGAAGGGTAACTGGGAGAGCCAGCCTGATCCAAACCTCGCCACTCGCATAATGAAGCGCGCTGTGGATCTGTGTCCGGAGCTGGTGCCTGCAGGGAAGGGCATTGAGGCGCTGAGTGTTGTCCGGCATGGTGTTGGGTTGAGGCCGATGCGGGAGGGTAGTATCCGGGTGGAGAAGGAGGTCATCGAGGGTGTGCCTGTGGTGCATAACTATGGGCACGGAGGGTATGGATATCAGACGTCGTATGGGTGTGCTGCGGCGGTTGAGAAGCTGGTCAAGGAGGCTTTGCAGGAACGTGCGAGGCTGTGATCAAAATGCATACGACGTAGCGTCTTAGGATAAAGTTTGCGAACGAGTATATGGCTGCCTTTGACCATCTTCGCACATACGACAGGCATTAATTGTGCAGCCTTGGTTGCCAGCGCGAAGTGCCCAATCGGTCCGAGCTTTTGGCGGACTTTGACGTCCCTTGATTGAAGCTGCCAACTCCCTTTACCAGCACTTCACTTTACTCTCGACCACCCACAACCACCTCAATCCACCTCAACTCTAGTCCAAACGACTCCTACACCTCCCGCGACCCATATACCAGATCTCTGCCCATCATGGACTTCAGCGACATCTTGTCAGTAAACCCACGCGACACCCCCGAGCTTCTAAAAGAGCTGCCTGGCTAAATTACTGTGCGCCTGTACTGACAACCGCGCAGCCGCATCGTGAACCTCGCGGTCGGTGTGTTTATGGTCCTGGGAGGCATTGGACAGTTCTTCCCGACCATTGGAGTGTAAGCTATCCTTACAACGAGCCTTCGCGCGCAGCCAGGAGATTTTAGGGAACAGCCATTGACGCAAAGGGACAGACAAAATGTCATCGTGGGAGTCTACGTGATAATATTCGGTCTCGGTACGCCTCCTCTCCCCTCCTATTGCCAAAACTCGCTAACCTACCTTCCAGCAACCGGCCTCCTAGGTAACCCCTCCCCCTCCCCCTCCCCTGCCCCCGGGCACCCTCCTAACACACTATCCAGAATTCCAGATCCCCCCTCAAGTCGCCCGCTACGCCTCCTTCATGTTCTCCTTCATCGGCCGCGGCGTCTTCTACCTCTTCGTCGGCTGCATCGTCATGGGCGACCACTGGTGGAAGTACGCGTGCGGCTCGCTCATCGGGCTCACGGGCGTCGCGTACGTGGCGCTGGAGTTTGTGCCGAGCATTGAGCCGCCGGCGAATATGCGGGATGCGGATGCTGGGTGGGGGGCTGAGCAGGTGTAGAAATATGACAGGCTTGGGAGAGGATGGGGACGGGGATGATGGTGGAAGAGGAGGAGGAAGGGGAGGGACGGTTGGTGGACCTAGTCTTTGGTCTTCGGGAATAGAGGAGGACATGGGTGTCTGAAAATTATGGTGGAGGCTGGGCGGCATGTATGATATGCTTCTCGCGAGGCGCAGGAAGCGAGCTGTAATCATCGCAGAGCAGGTTGGTAGATGAATCTTACACCTGCTCGAGAACGACGACTCGCCGCAAGAGCACGGCACGCTGCTTTTCGCCATCTCGAGTGAGCTTGTTGGCAACGATTCGTTCTAGATGCAGCAACCTATCTACAGTCCTCCGGCGATCGCGAACGCAAAGCAATGCAGCTCCTCTACTTCGCCCCCAACGCAGCCTTGATTGCGTCGCAAGAACTCTTCGCATCTCCGAACAGCATCTTGGTATTATCGCTTGTGAATAATGGGTTTGGCACGTCAGCGTATCCAGAACCCGCACCACGCTTCATTACAATGACCTGCTTGCTCTTGTAGGCCTCGATGATGGGCATGCCGGCGATGGGACTGCAAAATCATCAGCACGACTCCCACAAGGCCGCCAAGAGAGGATCAGCACTTACCTGTCCTTCTGCATTGCAATAGGGTTGACGGTGTCATTCGCCCCGATCACTAGAGTGACATCGACATCATCGAAGCCCTCCTCGTTGATCTCATCCATCTCCAACACGATATCATACGGCACACTCGCCTCCGCAAGCAAGACATTGCACTGCCCAGGCATGCGTCCAGCAACAGGATGGATCGCAAACTTGACCTCTATCCCCTGCGACCTCAGATCCGCCACCATATCCGCGATTGGGTACTGCGCCTTCGCGACCGCCATCCCGTATCCAACGACGATGACGACTTTCTGCGCGTTCTTCAAGGTCTCAACGGTCTCGTCAATGGTCGTCTTGGTCATCTCGCCTTTGATTTCGTACGATGTTGTCGCAGGCGCGGCGATGCCGCCGAAGAGAACGTTCGTGAGGCTGCGGTTCATGGCGACGCACATGATGTAAGAGAGGATGGAGCCGCTGACGCCGATGAGGGAGCCGACGGTCGTGAGGATAGGAGAGTTGAGCATGAAGCCCTCCGCTACCAAAGCGAAGCCGGAGTAGGCGTTGAGGACGGTGATGACGACGGGCATGTCTGCGCCGCCGATGGCTGAGGTGGTTGTGAGACCTTTGGCGAAGCTAAGGGCCGCATTGGCGGTTAGGCAGGTTGCGGCGACTACTGGGGCGCCAGGTGCGAGGGTGAGGAAGGCGCCCATGGTCGCGACGTTGGCAACGAGCATGCCGCCGTTGGTGAAGTGGCGACCGGGCACGATTTGTGGGCGGGACGACATGCGGCCGGCGAGTTTCATGAAGGCGATGATGGAGCCGGTAAAGGTCACGCCACCGATGAGCACACCGAGATACCCAGTGACCATGTGGAGCATGTCAATGTGGTTGATGGCGGCCATGACCGATCCAATGCTGGTGAGCACCGCTGCAAGTCCCACAACTGAATGCAGAGCAGCGACCATTTGCGGGAGTTCGGTGGCTGTAATGCGACGGCCGATGAGGCCACCAATACCACTACCGATACCAGCGACTGCAAGGCACTGAATGAGTGTTGCCGGGTCGAAACCGACTGCTGTCAAAGATGCAAGCACACCGGACCCGACACCTAGAATACCGAGCAAGTTGCCAGTCCTGGCAGTTGCCTGCGATCCAAGGCCGCTCAAGGAGCCGATACACAACAGACTGCTAACGAGGTAGCCAGCTTGCACCAAGCCAGCCATACCAGTGCTCGCAGCGGCAAGATAGCCACCGCCGAAAAGTACACCTGGGACTGCGTACAGCCATGGGTATTCCGGCGGGTCTGTCGGACGTCTGAACATGTCCAGCATGCGCTTGGTGATGACGAAACCTCCAGAGACGTTGACGAAGGCCAACAAAACGGACAGTGCACCGAGGGTCTGTGGCAATGTCTGAGGTAGGTAGCCGCCGCCCATAATGAAGAAGCCGCCAATACCGACCATACCAGAGATGGCGTTAGTGACAGACATCAACGGGCTGTGGAGGGCCGGAGCAACGCCCCATACGACTCGGTACCCGATCATGCCAGCTAGGGAGAAGGTGAAGGCGTTGGCCATAAATACTGGACCCGTGAGCTTGCCGAGTGCCAATGCGGAGCCCATGGCGCCAGTGACGGTAGTGACTTCTCGAGTGGCTTTCTGCCATGGCGTCAAGGCCACAACTTCCGCCTCCTTGACCTCTTCCTTCTTCGCAGGCGCAGGTGGAGGAGCGAGAGGGGGTAGCGCAGGTATGATCTCGCCGTTGTGGGTCACAATAGACCGCCGGACGACTTCATCGTTCATGTCAACACCAAAGTGTTTCTCCTTTGGCGCCATGGAAAGGAGGAACTTCGTGATGTTGTTGGAGAACAACGTCGACGACTGGGTCGCGAGACGAGAAGGCAGATCCGTATACCCAATGACTGTGACACCCTTGTGATGTGAAAGCTGGCCAGGCACAGTAATCTCACAGTTGCCTCCTGCCTCAGCAGCCAAGTCGACAACGACTGACCCAGGTTTCATGTTCGCCACCATCTCTTCGGTGATGAGTGTTGGTGCGGGTCGGCCAGGAATGAGTGCAGTCGTGATGATGATGTCGACCTCTTTCGCTTGCTGCATGAAGAGCTTCATCTCTGCATCGATGAACTCCTTGGACATGACTTTGGCGTACCCGCCGCCACCTGAGCCTTCTTCCTTGATTTCTACTTCGATAAATTCGGCTCCTAGCGACTGCACCTGTTCGCGAGCTGCTGAGCGAGTATCAAAGCCGCGTACAATAGCGCCCATTCGTCGTGCTGTAGCAATAGCACTGAGACCTGCTACACCAGCGCCAATGACCAGAACCTTGCAAGGTGGCACTTTGCCTGCTGCGGTCGTCTGGCCAGTCATGTATCGTCCGAAGTGGTTCGAAGCTTCCAATACAGCCTTGTAACCAGCGATGTTGGCCATGGACGACAGCACATCGAAACTCTGCGCTCTGGTAATTCGCGGAATCATATCCATAGCAAAGCTCGTCAGTCCTTTCTTAGCATAGGTATCAATGATCGGCTTGTTGCGATCCAGATTCGGCTGAAGCATCGATATGATCACGCCTCCCTCACGGAAGCCTTCGATGAAATTGTTAGGCGAGAGAGTCGTGCTTCGTAGTCTCGGTGGCCGGATCTTGAGTACAATGTTGCTGTCGGTCCAGACACGACTGGCATTGACCAGCGTAGCGCCAGCTTCTTCGTACGCGTGAGCCGGAAACTCCGCCTGGAAGCCGGCTCCATGCTCGATTAGAACTTCTTTGAAGCCTTTTTTGAGTAGCAAAGCGGCATTTGTTGGCGTGATGGCCACACGCTTCTCGCCGCTCCGGACTTCAGTCGGAACGCCAATAGTCAATTCGCTGTATGGAATCGCCTTGACAGCTTCGGCTTCTGCCTGCGATTGAGCCTCCTGCCGCCATCGTGAAGTTGTCGTCAGTACCCGGCTTTGCTGCGCAATCCAGCCTATCCGACTCGCACACGTCAATCGAAGGGCCGGCGAGCGCTTGAACAGCCTCAGCGGCCGCGAGCCTGGCCACATGGCGAGAGAGCTATGTAGGTATCATCAAATCTCCGGTAAAGCTGCAGGTCAGCATCCGTCTGCGGGGGCCAGGACGCGTTGTACCGAGGATGGAGAAGTGCTGCTGCTGTTCCTGGCTGGCGAACAGATCGACGTCAATGACCTGGTATAAGATCTCGGAAACGACGCGCGTGGTACACGTCGAAGTGAAATCCAAGGATAAAGGAGCGAGAGGTACTTGAACGAGGTACCGCGGCGGGCACCCACTCTCACGTTGCGAGCTGCAACCTTCCTCTTTCGAACCGCCTGATTTTGCCGGGATCACATGCGACGATGCGCCGAAAGGAAGACGAGGAGGCTTGGACTTGGAGGCATGGCACTTGCGTCTGCGGGGCGTGTGGAGAGAAGAAGCCGGGGTGCAACTTCCTCACATTTGGGCTGCCGTGAGGAGACTCCAACAAACACGTGCAATACGATTCATTACACGGCGCTCGAAAGCACTGCAGAGCCTAGCACATATATACATAAATTAGATTGCTCCCACCAGATCATGATCTCATAACAAAACATCCCCAGATCATTTCTCCACATCATCAGTCCATCCCTCATCCGACCTCATAAGCGGCTCGCTCCCTTCACCACCCTCTTCCTTCTGGTCCGATATCTTCTGATACCGTCCCTTCGTCAAGCGGTCGAAGAACCTGCTCTGCCCAGCGAGTTTGCTCGTGCCACCTCGTCGCCGCAAGCGAGTGACCACCCACCAGGTCGCTGTCAAGATGAGTGCCGCAGCCACGGTAATTATTACTGCTGCGATGAAGATCGGGTTGTGCAGTAACTTCTCATACCACGTCGGCCGAACGATGACGGTGTCAGATGTGGACAGTACGCTGCCGTTGCGAGCGAGTGCTTCGACAACAATATATCGCAGATCTCCGGCATACTCGAATTTGCCTTCGAAGCCGGATTTCTTGATCGTGGAAATGTGTGTACCACGTTCGCCGTACTTGTTTGTCTCGAGGAGCCTCCATTGGTCCTGAAATGCGATTAGTCCGGCGATCTTTGATAGATATGTTGCATCTTGGAGAAAGTAGGACTCACCACCTCAGTAGCTCCATTCCAGCTCACAAACACTTGCGTCTTGTTGCTGGCCTTCCGATCACTAGAGACGATGTACCGCGCAACAACGTCCGGCGGATCGTTCGGCATGCCCACAAACCCATTATACTTGAACGCGCGGTAAGTTCCCAGCCATGTCGGCCGAAAGCGTGCCCGCATCAACAGCGTTCCGTTCTCGCTATGCTCCGACTGTATACCATTTTCCGACCAGCCCATGAAAACATTCCCGTTTGGGAGCACTTGCATGCCGCCTCGACGGAAGGCAAAATTGCCATTGCCGTCCGGGTGGTCGTACTGCGCGACAACCTGCGCCGTCATGGGCGTGCTGCTCTCATCGAGCGCGATCATCAAGCCGCGGGAGTTCTCGTAGGTGGAAGGCATGTTGCCATCGTTCGACCAAGCGTTATCGAGAATGGAGACCATGGTATGTGTTTCGTTGCCGCCGCGGTAGCGCACCATATGTTGACGTGAAAACACGAAGTCGTCGATATGGACGAAATCGCTCTTGGTACCACCCAGCCGCCAGACGATGCGCCCATCTTTCCTGGAGATCTTGTAGAGAGCATTGGTGTGACGGCACGACAAGAGGTAGTCGCCCTGCGCCGTCTTGTCGGCCGAATTGGCATGCACATAGTCGTGCGGACACTTATGTCCCCGGTAGAGCTGGCTCTCCTCCAGGTCGATATGGCCTTTGCCCTCATGTCCTTCGCATGAACTCCACGTCCATCCTCGTTCCCACGTCTTGGCATCGTACTCTGCTATACCGTTGCAGGAAACCTTGCACTGCTCTTCTATCCCGGCGGCATCGAGCTGCTCCTGGGGTGACTTATGACCCGTTCGCGAGAAAACGATTAACGCTTTCGTGCCGTCGTCGACGAAATTCAGCTCGTGCGAGTTGGCCATCCAGCCTCCGTTCGCCCAGTCGTGCCTGCGAAGCTGGTAATGGTTGTCGAGGATCATGGCCTTGCCCTTGCGCATGTCATTCGCGGTCAACATACTCTCTACCCCTCCGCCTGTACCCATGTCCACCTGACTGAGAGTGAAAGCCTCGACTCTTCGAATGTTCCACGTAGGCTCCAGCTCCACCGGACTCCAGATGAGGCTTCCATCTTGATCGTAGATGTGCGGTCCCACATATCCATCGTCCGGCGCATCACCCTTGTTGCGATCGAGGTATGGCCCTACGAACCAGTATCCGGGCGCCAGCGCGGCCTCGTCGTAGACGTCGATATCCCATTTCGGTGCGTGAATGTCAGGTCGTGACACGAACGAGAAGAGGCCGTATTCGGCGTTGACGAGTGTTCCACTGCGGCTGAGCAGTGCAGGTAGTACGACGAGGAGTGCCCGGCTCAGGCAGCAGGTCGCACGGGAAGATGCGCCAATGAGCATGATTACGGGTGGAGGTTCTGAAACAGGTTTGTTACATCACGCATCTGACGAAGATGTTATTCAGTTCTACTGAATTGCAAGCAGACTGGACACAACGACCCAAGGCCGTCTCGTCCCGCCCTTGCCTCGCACCTCCACCCACTGCTGCAGAAGCAATAAACGGACTTGACCCGTCTCCGCTGTGGCGCTGGACTAGCGAGCGAACGTTCGGAGGCACTGGGGCAGGAAGATAAGGGTGGTAATCAAACGACATTTAGGCCGCGGAAGTTGGGACGACTTCTCTCTCTACAATGTCCTTGTCCATGGATCTTCTTTTACTCCACGGTGTGCTAGACTTTGGAACCTCGGATGTTGCATCACCACCAGCCGGTTGTAGCAAGCAAGGGCAGGTGCAGCAGTATGCTATGCAATAGGTAGCTCGCGTTGACGAAGTGGCGCAGAACAGTTGTGACGATTCTGAACATCTGGACTGAATCAATTGGGGCATGAGTTGGTACGACGAGCTGTCCTCCTTCGATGCGGCAACGCCGACAAGCTCCAATGCTTGCATTACTGCCGTTATTTGGGTGATGTTCCTACACGCCTCCGCCTACGTCGTTCCACCGTTAGCCAGGACACATGGTCGTTTCTGAGGCTCGAGCATACCTGATCGGTGCGGCTCGACATGGTATGTCTGCGAATTGCGCATCCTTTCAGCGTCGTCCCTCCAGCGTACGGCGAGCCACGAGCTGGCAAGAGCAGCGGATGAGAACAGAACGGTGTTCCGGCGGCTACGATGATGAGGGTCAGTAATTACCATGGATCATACTGAAAGGTTGCCATCATCCCGGGTGTTGAAGGCGCTGGGTACGGACGTGATATATCTTTCCCAACCCATTGCGAAGTTGGAGGTGTCTTGCTGCTTGTCTTGTAGTTTCGTCGGAGTCGTGATGGCCAGTGTCTTGTTGATGTGTAAAGTCTTAAGAGACGTTCGTCCCATGAGGAGAAGACAAGCAAGCCATTACACCAGGCGAACTCTAATACCGGGTTGTGCTGCACCTCTTCCGTACCTGCGAGTTGGAGAGAGCTCCTGCAACCCAGCCAGGCGCGAGTCAGGCGTAACGCGGGGTCGCGAAACAGCCCACCGCCGGCCATTTTGCCAATGCCTTGGACGTGACTCAATAAACAACACTCACCACGCGACTCACTCTGCCTTCAAAAAAGATATAAAGAGACTCAGTACTTTGCCCAGCAATGAGCACATCCGAAAAGAGACAGAGCACCAGCGGCAAGCGCATGAGCCAGAGCGGCATCGAGCCCAAGATGGAGACCATGAAGTTGACCGAAGAACAAGCCGCATCCTCCAACAACACCCCCGCCGAGTCCGCGAAGCCCACCGAGAAGCCCAAGAAGCAGGACAAGGAGCGGAAAGACCAGAAGAGCACCGCCAAATCCTCCCAACAGCAGTCCAAGAAGAAAGCTGAAGAACCAGCACTCATAGGCATCACATGCTCCAAATCCGAAGATCTCTCAGAATGGTACCAGCAAGTCATTCTCAAGGGCGAGATGCTCGAGTTCACCGACATTCCCGGCTGCTACATCTACCAGCCCGCCTCGTACCGCATATGGGAGTTCATCCAGAGCTTCTTCAACGACCGCATTCGCAAGATGAAGGTCAAGAACTGCTACTTCCCGCTCTTTATTACGGAAGCAAACCTACAGCGAGAGAAGGACCATATTGAGGGTTTTGCAGCGGAGGTCGCGTGGGTGACGGAGGGCGGGAAGAATAAGCTAGAGAAGAGGTTGGCGGTGCGTCCGACGAGTGAGACCGCAATGTACAGCTTCTACAGCAAGAAGATCAGGAGTCATCGGGATCTGCCGCTGAAGATGAACCAGTGGAACAATGTGGTGAGGTGGGAGTTCAAGCATCCAATGCCTTTCTTGCGGTCGAGGGAGTTCCTGTGGCAGGAGGGACACACGGCGCATATGACCGAGGAGGAGGCAGGGAAGGAGGTGCTGGAGATTCTGGACCATTATGCTGCGATTTATGAGGACCTGCTGGCGGTGCCGGTGGTCAAAGGGAAGAAGACGATTGCTGAGCAGTTTCCTGGCGCACACTACACAACTACTCTGGAAGGCTTCATCCCGTCGGTTGGCAGAGGTATTCAAGCAGCGACATCTCACTGCCTTGGCCAGCACTTCGCGAAAATGTTCGATATTACTGTCGAAGATCCCAACCAGCAGGTCAAGGACGGCCAAGCACGCGACAAACTCCACGTCTGGCAGAACAGCTGGGGTTTCACCACCCGCTCCATCGGCGTCATGGTTCTCATCCACGGCGACGACAAAGGCCTCATTATCCCACCTCGCGTCGCCGAAGTCCAAGTTGTTATCGTTCCAGTCGGTGTCACAGCAAAGATGGCCGACGCGGACAAGCAGAAGCTCTACGATGAAGTCGACAAGCTCCGGCAAACCCTCGAAGACGTCGATATCCGCGTTGAGTGCGATTACCGCGAAGGTTACAACGTCGGCTACAAGTTCAACGACTGGGAGATGAAAGGCGTGCCTCTGCGTCTCGAATTCGGCCCCAAAGACGCCGCGAAAGGCATCGTCACCACCTCCCGCCGCGACCAGAGCGGCAGCAAAGGCGAAATCCCCGTCTCAGACATCGGCTCGGAAGTCCCCAAACTGCTCGAAGAGATCCAGAAGAGCATGTACCAGAAGGCTTCCGACGAGTACGCGGCGCACCGCAAGATCGTACGGGACTGGGCGGACTTTGTGCCGACGCTGAATGACAAGAATGTGATTCTGGTGCCGCATTGCACGACGGAGGACTGCGAGGACCAGATCAAGAAGGACTCGACAGGGAATGTGGAAGGGCAGGAGGTGGATGTGCGGGCGCCGAGTATGGGAGCGAAGAGTTTGTGTATCCCTGCTGAGCAGCCGGAGGAGATCAAGGAGGGGACGAAGTGTGTGAATCCGAAGTGTGGGAAGGAGGCGGTGAAGTGGGTGATGTTTGGGAGGAGTTACTAAGGCGCTGTGGTGGGATGAGCGTTCAAACTTCGACATGGACGAGCGATGGCGTGATGAAGATGGCATGAGGCGCGTCTGAGGCTACGACGCAATGGTATGAGAAACATGAGCGAGTGTGCGATCAGCATCTACACAGCGAGTATATTACTTTCGTGGTTGAAGGCAGCATTTGACAGCTTTGGTCCGTTCCGTAGCAATCGTGAAGAGCCTTCGGTGAGACCCAACAACGATAATCAAACAACGTGGAAAACCTCATAATATTACGAGATTTGCGTGATTCTCTGCTGAGGTGTTCTTGGGCTTCTCACGAGGTGGGTGTGAGACCGGGAAAACGCCGAGCGGCTGCCGACCAACCTCCACGCGACCTCAAACCTCACCATCCATTGCTGTCCATTCATCAACCCACTAACCACCATACAACCATGTCCGCCCTCCTCAACTCCGTCCTCCGTCTCCCTCTCGCCTCCCGAACCTACCTCACAACCCTCATCCGGCCCCTACCCTTTCCGATCACGCGCGCCTTCACCACCACCTCCCCCCTCGCCGCAACCTACAACCAAGTCCTCCGCGGCTGCCGCGTCGGCCAGAAAACGCGCAAACCCACCTCGCCGGCCCTCTCGCGAACAGATTGTCCAGGACTCAAAGGGGTGTGTTTGAGGGTAGGGGTTGTGAAGCCCAAGAAGCCGAATTCGGGGGAGAGGAAGGTGGCTAGAGTGAGGTTGAGTAGTGGGACTGTGATTACTGCTTATATTCCGGGAGAAGGTATGTGAAGACCGGAGGTGGACGGGCTGCGCGGGATATAAGGGAAATGCTGATGAAGGGGGACAGGGCATAATGTGCAGCAGCATTCTGTTGTGTTGGTGAGAGGGGGGAGAAGTCAGGATTGTCCGGGGGTGAAGTATCATTTAGTCAGAGGAGCGTTAGATCTGGTGAGTCTTGCAAAAGCAATGGACGGCATAATGACGGTATCGCTGACTATGAGCAGGGTGGTGTGGGCAACAGGATTACGAGTCGGTCAAAGTACGGCACGAAGAAGCCTAAGGTTGCATAACGAGGACACTGTGAGGGCCTTTTTTATAGAATGCATAGCGCGGCGGGAAATGGCGGTGCGACCTTTCACCGCAAGTCGTGAGTCTGTCCAAATGACGTTCACCTCACTCTCATCTTCAGTTCACTTCAATGCATTCTGGGGACTGCTTCACTCTCTCCCTACTATGTTTCGTGACTGTCGGGCTGCATTGGCGTGGTAGCCTTTGCACGTGACCGTCGAGGCAGACTTAGTTTCGTCGACCTCACTCTACTCTCTCTTCCGACCTCCAACCTTCGACTCCGACCTCGACAACGTCTTAATCGCAGTCTTCTACTACAACTAGTACTGGCAACGCTTCGCACACTCTAACGGCAAATCCAATACTACGACATTATGCCGAAGACGATCTTAATGCTTGTACTATCCGTACTCGTTGCCCCGGCGATCTTCCGGTACCTATTTGTCGTTACTTAAACCTTTGCGAAGTAGTTTGCTAATTGGCTCATATAGGTCGGCGGCGTTGAGCGCCTCCCTCCTAGCCATGCCGATCCTACGTTCTCCGATTGTTGAGGTTGAAGTCTGCACTTCAATCGAGATCAAGACCCCGGTTTTGAGTCAGGCCGAGAAGATTGTGACGTGCTCCCGCTTCTTCTTCTACGACTTTTCAGACGAGGGCAGCGACGCAGGGGCAATAGTGCACGGAGCTCGGAACGCAGAAGTCCGGCATGGCGAGCTGTGAGGCGGCAAAACCAATGCAAGATCTCCACAAGCAAGGTACGTCGATGCTGTGTCTCCAAGGCCTTATGAGCCCGAATTATCCTTGCGGCAACAGAGAGGTGTGGCAGAGGGTGAATTAGATGGGTCGCCAAAGGGTGGCTGCTCAATGAAGTGATGTGAAGTTGAAATTGGAATCCAGGTTTGATTCCATTCGACGCCGGCTTCCAGTGGAGGCTCGGGTGGAGGCTTAAGTCGAGTCGGAGGCCTGACTCGAGGACCTGGCAAGACATTTCACAACATTGGGCAGAAGATCCGGTATATGTGACCTTAACCTTTTCTTGTCGCTTCCTCTCCGTCGGAGTAAGCTAAAGGTATAACTACTTCTCGTCAAGATAGGTTACTTTTTGTGTGGCATATGTCCATTTGTGGACTCGCAGGAGGTCGACCGTGATTTTCCTACATTCTCGAGCAGCTCGATCCTCACTTCATCACGCATGTGACAGCAATTGAGTGAAGTCATCAAGTTTCTGCACGCAAACTCTTCACGCATTTCTTCCTCCCTCTTCTTTCCAACAACACTCATTCAACCGCACACCGAATTTCGACAACACCGTCATCCACCGACATCCATCACATCACTACCACAGTCACTACCAAACCACCAAGATGCTCTCCATCAAGACCACCCTCCTCACTCTCGCCGCCATGGCCGCCACAGCGAAAGTTGCTCAGCTTCCTCCTTCTTTTCGAGCCTCACTAACCTCACCGCAGCACCGCGAACCCGATCTCCACCACCATCTCGGCGACGCGCACATCCGCCTTGCCAACCGCCACCACGACTCAAGCACCCTTCTTCGACAGCAAGCGCAAGATGGCCACGAATTGCGTCGTCGAGCCTGTCTACGGCGCCAACGAGATCCTCATGATAACCGTGTGCGGACCTTCAACCACAGTGTGCAGCTTGTGCAGCCCGTGCCAGGCTCCGTACACAGTGTGCTCGGTGTTTTAGACGGGGAGAGAAGCGCGTGAGCGACTTGTAAGATACATGGGGAG
This sequence comes from Saxophila tyrrhenica, assembly GCF_035928015.1. NCBI lineage: Eukaryota > Fungi > Ascomycota > Dothideomycetes > Mycosphaerellales > Extremaceae > Saxophila > Saxophila tyrrhenica. The sequence goes on along the minus strand of NW_027041749.1, from coordinate 37,842 downwards.
TTGCTTTGTCGGAGATGATGTTGGGCATGGCTTTCATGTGCGCGCTTGTTCTGCGCCAGCGAGAAGGATTGATGTAGTAAAAGAATGCGACTTGTACTACTGACCTGGTCTGACCTATTGCTTTTGACAATCTGCCTTGTGTTCTGTGTCTCACCCTACTCACCTCTCGAAACGATTGCTTGTTGCCTTATCGTGACGCCGTCCGGCTCATGGTACCCGCTTCCTGCTGGTTGTACTCACCGCGCTGTCTCTGGATGGAGAAGCCTGACAGCAGTGTTGAGTCGGCGTCATATCCAGCACTTGCAAGATGAGAAATGAGGGTGAGTAGCATGGACCAGGCGACCAATAGGCCACCGTCTCGATAAGACATCTCACTTATTCCCTCAGAGGAACCAAAAGTAGCGACTCTTTCTGCCCTGGCATCAGATAAAGGTGGTGAAGTAACGACGAGCATGGAGAATGCACACACCTTGTGGCCGCTTTGGCACCTTCAAATCGAACTTTGTCTTCAACATCAAGTACAGCATTCTATTGATCCTTCGTCCCCCACAACCAGCAAGCAAGTCGAAGAGCATGGCAGATTTCAAAGAGTGCTCGCATCCCACCGCTGCTATGCCGGCTAAGCAGCAACATTCCAACGCCATGCTGACTCGCATTCCCGCCATGGCTAGCAACGCTGGTACCTACCCCTTATTTCTACTGGAAGGAGTTGTTCAAACTGGTCGCATCGCTCCCTTTCTGCCGTATCAGCTTTCTGGCACCACCGACCGGGATGATCGTCGCCCTCGGACTCATCTTGTGGCTCGTTCTCCAGCCAATCCTCGCTATTGGAACAGCTAGCAGCCGTCTTTGCGACAATGATCCTGTGCGATGGATGTCCTTCATAGCCTCACATGGGATTGGACGGGATATATGCGCCGCATGGGAGGCTCGACAGGGCTTACAGTTGGACACTATTGACCATGCGGCGGCTACAGCCGAGGCGCTGGAAAGGCTGATGGATGGTTGCGCCGGCCGCAAGTGGTCCAACCTTGCTGTCCCAGCATACGGCAATGCTTCGTCCTTGGTATACGGAATCCAGCTAGCAAGCGACTGGGCGGAGACCAGGGATCTGGAATTGCACGCCGAAATAGCCTCCGAAGGCATAGCCACGTTTCTCGGCAACATAGATGTCTTCCGCGACGGTACAGCCTACCTGTTTACCTCGAGTTATCACTCGCTCGCAGATCTAGCTGAGGAAGCGCGAGGGATCCGGGACGCCTATGATTCACATGGGCCGCTTTCGAGAATGATTCTGAATGGCATCAATGATTTCGCTCCGCGGCGATGGACACCAAGTGGTGCGTTTGCCCGAGGCTTCGCAGAATCCACCGAGAAGTTGGTGCCACTTGTCCAACAGCAGATGGAACAGCTCGACGACATGTTGGACCTCCTAGCGAGCGTGGCCAAGAACCTCGATGCGTTCCGCAAAAGTCTAGACAGGGAGCTAATGAAGAACGCCGGCAAGTGCGCCAAGTACAATCAGATGTACTCGACGAACTATGGTATCTTTCGTTCAGTCCCGCTTAGCCTTGGCATTGCGCAGTCGTTCCAAGGAGCATGCGAGAGGGGGAAGGTGCCAGATATATGTTGCAGTTCGGGGCCATTGCGCAAAACAGCGGAAGAAGTCAGCAGAAAGGTCCAGACCATGACCGAAGAGGTACAGAAGACCCAGAAGGATATGGGTGTGTACCACAAGCATCTCATCGGCTTAAATGGTCGTGTGAGCGGCAAGCTGCACTTTGCACGAGTGGACGCCACCGTCGCAGGGTTGCAGCAGAGCTTCGGGAGCATTGAGAAGAAGTACTGGGAGTTCATGGGTGCTCCAGTGCAGGCCTTGCGGGAATTGAACGGTCCATGAGCCAGGGCTGCTAGGAGGTACGCTTTCAGACAGTGGATGACGTGAAGTCGGAGGATTTGTCGAAGTTCCAGAGGAGGGTAAGGTAATCTGGGTTGAGCCGCCGAGGATGCTGACTCGCCAGCTTGATGGGGTCGGAAGGGTAGCTCTCCTATCGTTTACTGTCCTTACACGATGTGCTCATCTCGCAGACACTGAGCCAGAACCCTGCAATGCCGTGACTCCGTTCCTGCTTATAACACTCATTGCCTGACTGTTGTACTCACCACGTATTTCTTAGACGGAGAAGCATGGCAGCAGCATCGACTCGAGAAATCTCCAGGCTGCACGTAGTGCATGTCAAGCGTGGCCTACCATGGTCTGCCGTGTTCTGGCATGTCGTGCGGTCCCTATAGAATCCCGCAAGCTGCCACAGAGACCCCTCTACACCGCGACGAGACTTGACAGCCTCCTCACAAAACGTGCATTCAGTGCTCAAAGTGCATCCGTGCAACTAGGTTGAGAAGCACTATTCCTCTTGAATCCATGCCTTGGCATATCCTGCGGTGCGGAATTGGTCGAAGATGTTGCTCGTGTGGATCAGATATTTCGCTGAAAAGATGTAGTAGCATCCCAGTGTTCGCACCAAGAGAAGAGGCTGCTGGCATTTACGACAGCAAGTGGTGCTTGCGGCTTGATCGTTGGAATGTGGCCGCTTTGTTCATGTCGGCTTCCTTCCCAACTCCATAGTCAACTTCGACCTCATGCCATACTGATAGAAGGCAAGATCGCATTGGCTTCTCCAACGGCATCGCAAGTCCTATCCTGGCACTGTGGTATGTCTGTACTGGTAGCAGAGAAGGCACTCATCGTACTTAGGTCCAGCGGATCATCATCAGGGGCTCGTGTGTGCGGCGACTGACAACATCAGCAGGGTATACCACCCACCACCGCCTAGTCGACGGTGTAGATACTGCGAATAGCAACGGGCTATCAACTCACGATGCCACGGAGTCGACTCGAACAGTCGTAGCCCAAAAAGAGTCCCCGGGAAAAGGAATAGAAGATGGTGACAACATCATCTCATACCTCACCTTCTCATGGCCGCCGAACGAGGAGTTCTTGCTCAAATTGGACGTTTAGTAGCTCAAAAGAAAGCCAGGAAGCAGTAGACTATACAACAGCGCAAAAAGAGAGACATTTTGATTTCGTCCGGGTTCTTGGCTTGATTAGTCAATCTGTATGATCATGATGGCTGATTTTACTCACCGAACCGGAGACCTTGAGTGTTCCAGCACTTTCGAAGGCATGTGTGACCACGACTGCCGACGAGTGTGTTAGACTCACGTGATAACCAACTACACCACGAAACCGTCGTTTTACCGACTTGGTTGAAGTGTACATTTTACTAATGCAATATATCCTGTGTAAAAATTTCTTGGCAGTCTCGCCCAACATCGGTTCGAGCCTCGGGCGAGTTCAGCCTTGTATTACGCTAGGAATCGTTGATTCGTATTTTTATTACTGAATAGAAGGCTCCTGAAAACCCGCAATGGACATGAAAATAATTCATTGACGTCTACAGCTGAAGAGTAACGCTCCGAGTCCAACAAACACCCTCCGTTCATGGCCAATCCTCACCAAGACTTTTCAAGAAAGCCCCATTGGCTGGTATGACACATTCAGATATCTGCTCTAATGTATCCCTCTCAACCCCTCCACCACCCCCCTAACATCCTCCACCCCCATCCCCCCCGGCAACCCCTCTACAACCTCCTCCTGCCTCCCCTCCTCCAAATCCAAGAACCGCTCAATGACCTCCCCATCCACAAACCTCATCGGCCCTTCCTCCCCTGCATCCCTAACACCACTCCTAAAACCTCTAAATTTCTTAAAAGGAACGCCGCCCGGACTCTGCACCACCTCCGCCATCCGCTCTTGTAGCTGGATCAGGAAGTCCTGCTTCCCCGGCGCGATGAGCGCGAAGAGGTATACGCCGCCTTCGACTGTGGCGAGGAAGGCGCGCGGGATCACGACGGCGCCGGGCGTGGGTTGGACGGTGATTGTGCGGATGCGGTTGACCATTTCTCCGAGCAACATCTCGCTCGTTACACGTAAGCGGCGCCGGTCCTCTGCAGAAAAGCCGTTGAGGTCGTGTTGTAGCACTGTCAAATTGCCCTCAGCATCCGATGCGAGGTAAGTGTTCTCTGCAACGCAAGCGACGGCGGTGCCCCAAAGGGTGTCGAAGTGGCGGGCGATTTCTTCCAGAGTGTCGGGTGCGCCGGCGCGATTGGGGTAATGGTGGAGGAGGGAGACGGATTTCATGAGGTCGGTGACTGCGATTGTGGAGGAGTTATTGTGTGCGGAAGGTGTGATAGCGAGGTCGATGGGGGCGGTGGAAGTTCGGTAGGCGGCGCGTTTGGTCAGGAAGGGTGTGCTGGGTGTTTGATAGTCGAATGAGTAGATCAGGACCTGTTTCAAACCACGTTGTCAGCGACCTGTGTCTAGAAACGAGGAAGGAGGGATAGCATACCGTCTTCACCATAGCAGCAACAATCCTCCCACTCCCCGCCATACCCAAACACCTACACGCTCCTCTTAACGCCTTCTCCGCAATCAACTTCAGCTCTCTACTCTCCGTAACCTCAAACACCAGCAACCTCCCTCTCACCGTCGTAGCATCACCAGCTGCTTCGTCCAAGAAAGAAGTCCCAACCACGAACCGCTCTGCCTCTCCTCCAACACCATCGTCCAGCTTGCACCGCATCCCACACTCCACCAGCTCATCCGGTCTAAGCGCATAGCTGTGCAGCTCCTGGAAAGCTACCTCGTCCACCAGCTTGAAATGACTCTCGACCAGCTCCTCTCCTGCCTCTAACGTCCGCTTGATCGTGCCTAACCCGAAAGCCTTTAGATCAGGCGAGTAGGCAATTCGCCGCACGGTCTCGTGCACAGGAAGCGTCTGCACATGCGTCGTACGCTCTTCATCGACGACAGCTAACTTCAGCTCCTGATCATCTGACGCAATCGCGATAGCATTCGGATATGCCGCACTATCAAAGGCGCAGATGGACGCAGCATTCTCGGCTGTCACGGCTGAGTAGACCATGCGACCTTCCGCGCCGTAGATCAGAGAAGGATGCTCGCATGTCGCGAAGACGTTTTCCAAGCCATCGCCGCGCGGTAATAGGGCGAAGTTGGGTTGCTGCGTGCCGAGGATAATGCTCTTGCGATTGGCGAAAGTGAGGTCTTCGGGAATGGGGTAGATGATGACATTCCCGTCCGCGAGGCCGACGAAGAGGGTTGCTGGCTGTTGCGGGAGGATGTTGGCGATGACCAGAGACCGGGGAACCGCGATTGTTGAGTCTGTGGAGGTGTCATCCGCAACTTGTGTTGTTACGATGGTAGAAAGATTCTGAAGGTTGAGGAAAGAGACGCGCGAGTCCTTCCAGAAGCCGGCCACCGCGGCATTGGGAACCCATCGTGAAGTCGTGATGCATGAGACTTGCTCTGCTGCGTCAAAGTCCCGTTGTGCTTGTACCTTGACGCTCGAACCCGAGACATCGAGGACAGTGAGCGTAGCGCCGCCTAGGGAGACCAGAACGTTGGTGCCTTCGACCGACACAGCAGTTATGCTCTGCGTGCTCTGTGGCCGCCAACTATCCGTCACTACGCCGCCCTCAGCCTCTGAGAGGATCAAGCCAGAGCTCGTGACCTGCACTGCTCTTCCGTCGTCCAAGGACCCAGCGAACAATGTACTTTCGCCCAGCTGAAATCCTCTGAAATCCTCAACCTCTTCCACCTCGCCTTCAGCGTCGAATGCAAACACTCTCGTATGCGAGACGAAGCTCACAACAAGCGTGTCCACACCCTGCACACCTGCACCGCTCTTCAAGCTGAAGATCTCGGATACAGGCGCACCCATGTCCCCGATACTTCCAACATCTTCCAAGCCCACACCAGACCTCACTGATCGCAGACTCCCATCCTTGAAAGCTCCACTGCCGGTCACGATCCTGGCTTGGCCACTCGAAAACTCGTTGACCGGTGCATCTGATGACCGATTGCCCATGTCCATGACCGTAAAGTCCAGTATAGGCGCAATGTTCGGGAACGTCTGCAGCACCTCCAGCCCCTTATCCTCTGAGATCTGAATCACCTGACTGTCGCCCTGATGGCTTCCAACGAACACCCTGCCTTCGTCCACATATACCAGAGTCGAAGCCCTCGACGTCATCCCAAGCGCATCTATGCGATGTCCTGCGTACTCGCCCTGTCCGTTCTGCTGTACGAGCAGAAGATACATCTTTCCGTAGTCGTCCGCGAGCACATACCGCTGGTCGTCCACCGCACACCAGGCCACGAATACCGTCGCCTCCGCCAAAGGCTCCGTCCGTGTTACCTGATACTCCCACTCGTCTACGTATGCCACTCTTGTCTCTCCAACGACCATGAAGCCATACATAGGCGGAGGCAGCGGGATAAGAAACCCTGAACCCACCTCAATCTCGCCATCCACGTCCTTCCCCTTCTCCAGCTCTGCCGAACCAGGCTCTTCTTGCGGCCGCAGCGAAGCGCTATACTCCAGCTCCCGCACTTTGATCTTCATCTTCCCGCTACTACTGTCCTCCCATAGAATCGCCATCTCTGGGTTGGCCAGCTTCGGCCCTGCTTGCCGCTTGTGCACGAAACACGTGCTCTTGATGAACAGCTCCGGTATCCGCACTGGAATCGGCTCGCCCAGCTCCCCCACATCTTGAGGCGCTCCTACACTCTGTTTCCGCTTGCCCTTCCCAGCGTGAGCAATCGGCAGAACGGTAATAACACCTTCATAGCATTCTAACGCGAGAAACCTCGAAGTAGGGTCGATGTGTACCCTGTCGCCCGTCTGGCTGTCCCTCGCGCTCTTCTCCGCTACATCGGTGAATGCTCGCTCCGTCTTCAGTTCCTTCCGGTCAGCGTCCCAGGATAAGGTAAAGTAGTGGTAGCGGTCTGTGCCGACGAACAAATGGTCCGTAGGGCTTTGAGCAGGACGAATCTTCTCGAGCAGGGTGACTTTGCCGTAGACGGTTTTGGTGTGGGCGTGTAGTAGTTCGGAGGGGTTGGCGGGGGAGGGGGACCAGATCTCGAGGCGGTTGGCTTTGGCGATGATGAGGTCAGCGGAATCAGAGCTGGTGAAGGAGAGGTTGAGGGCGTGTCGGACGGAAGAGGGACGGTGGATGGGGGCTAGGTAGGCCATCTTGAATCACTATAGCGGTGGAGGTGGTGGTGATGGAGGGGTCGTTGGAACGGTGTCGTCGTTATACCATTGAGAGTCCTTGGTTGCTCGACGTGGTGTACGGCCGAGGAGATTGAGTAGTTCGTAGATTGGCTACTTTCATCAATGAGTTGAAGTGGAAGAGGAACGGTGATCGTTGTCGACGCATATGAGCTCCGATGACGCGCCGTCATAAGCTCCAAAGTCCGAGCTCCAGAATTTCTATACATCTTCTTTTACCCACTCACTCACACCTCCACCTCGTCACCACAACACCACCTTCCCTTGACACCGCCATTATGGCCTCCTCTGCCTCCGCTCCACCCGACGACGACCCAATAACAGCCTCCTACGACATCTACCTCACCCCTCAAGCGACCCCCACCACCTCCCAAATCTACCTCCTCCAATACCCGAACCGGCATCCAAACCAACCCTACAATGCGCGCGCAGGAGTCGCCCCAGAACACTTCCGAATAAAACCCACCGCCGGCTATCTCGAGATGGACACGGCAATGCACACTGGACACAACTTCAACCGATATCAAGCACTCAAGTGGGGTGACGCTGTGCGCACGGCTAAGGAAGGCGTGAACGGCGCTGGGAACGCGGGCGCTGCGCCGGCACCGACGTACGGGCTAGCCGCTGGTTTGTCGGGACGGGGTGGGAGGGTGAAAGGTTCAGGGCGGGGTTTCTTTGGGAGAGGTGGGGCGGGCGCGGTGAAGGACGAGGCGGAGCGTGAGATGGAGATTCAGGACGGCATATTGGAGTTCGAGCAGGCGAAGAGTGAGGGGCGAGTGATGAGCACGCAGACGATTGGGGGACAGATTCTGAAGCACGAGAGTGGAGCAGAAGAAGGGAAGCCCGGGTACTTTGTGGGCGCGTTTCGCGGGAACGAGTTGCACTTGTCGAGGGTGACGGGGACGGCGCAGATGAGGCCGGTGTTTCATCACCTGGACGCTGAGGATGCGAGGGTTAATGGGGGACAATATGGTGGTGCGGGTGGGCAGGGGTCAGGGTCCAAAGGCCCGGCTGAGAGGGGCAGGGTGGTGCATCAATCGTACAAGTCGAGCAATTCGGCCAATCCGAGAGGCGAACTGGAGGAGCAGACGAATGCTATGAGAAGTGCGTTGCAGCAGGCAGCCGAAGAGCCTTGGACACGGTTGGAGTTTGTGGACGAGGACGATGAGGCGGCGTATCAGGTCTGGAGTGAGAGGATGTTCGTGAGGGATACGGACGGGTGCGTGAGGTTGAAAAGCTCAATGGCGGGTGAAGATTACCTGGACGCTGTGAGCGGGAAGAGGGCAGGCAGTCCGACGGCGACGAGAAAGAGGCAGAGGCGGAGGAGCAGCGGAGCGGAGAGCGAGGGAGGCTGAAGAAATCCTCCGATGGAACGACTCTACTTGCCATCAAGACTATGGGACATGCTTGGCCTGGACGATAATCCCGAATGCGTGAGGTTTGCTTGCGGCAATGTTGTCGGCGAGAACCAACAAATACCAGCCCTGGAAGCTCGGGATCACAACAGCATACAAATCTGCAGCATCCCGAGACATGTTGATCACTACCCACCCAGCGGTGGAATCTGAAGCAGATCACAAAACTCTTACACGAGATCTTCGCTTCGTCTCACTACTCAACCACGAGAGAACGAAGACGCCTGCTGCTAGCAACAGATTTGGCAGCACAAGGTGATTCCACGCTGCAAGAGGAAAATGGCAGCACGTCCACACCCACAACCTTCCCTTCTCGCTCTTTCCTTCTCTCCCCCACATTCCCGTTCTCAAGCTCATATCATTCACACAACACCACCACAAAATTGCGTGACCCGGAGGGAAGCTCTACTGCAGCTTGCCGTACCTCGGTTTCATTCTAGACCCGTTTCACGAGCTTTCGTGCATGTGAGCGGTTCCGTTTTCTCGTTCCACTTCCGCTTACATCCTACCTTTGCGCGATGGCGAGCGAGCGGATGTGGACGGCATGCGGAAGGGCGGTCTGATGACTGGATAAGTATTTGTCTCTTGCTCGCCTCTCATGTTTGCTTAATTCTGCACATCTGCCTTCTGTGCGCAATCGTTGTCCGGTCGTCTTCCTACACATCCCTATCAACTCGAGCCTTTCCTTGTTGAAAGCGAACATAGGAGCGTAGCAGACGACAAAGCTTTCTTCTACCAAGCGAGAACTCGAAACCATCTCGCAATGCTCCCACTGGTTCCAATCGTGGTGCTGGCGTATGCGGCGCTCTATGTCTTCACCTGACCTGGGAAGGGTTCAGCATGCTTGTGGCCTGGAAGACGCCGATGCGATGGTCACCCTGAGCACACAGCTGCGCCACGCCTGAGCGAGGCTTACGATCATGACCCTACGGATACAGCAGAAGGGCAGAGTACGCTGTGAATAAAGTCGGGCGCTATATGGGACCGCTGGAGGGTCTACGAAGATCTCAAGACGATGGCAAACAGCCCTGGTCCAGTCCGTGAACCCGCGCCACCACACACGGGCATTCGGCACTACTGATGACCTTGACGCCCGCAAAGGAGAGCACCCATGACGGATAAAGGTCTCGAAGACCAGCACAGTTTCGGGAAGTGACTTTTCCGGCGTTGCATGCGGTCCAGATGATCTGGCGAGCTGTACGTGGTACTGAGCATGGACTCCATACGAACATGGAGCGACGACTGATGAATTTAGAAGACACATGATGATGTAAAGAGCAGCACGAAGTATAACGAGGAGTATGAATTAATTGTGGACCATTATATACCCTTTTCAAACGGTCTGGCTCCTGCAGAGGTTGATCGCAGCTCCCATTGTCCTGGACTTGTAACCCCTCGCAAGAACCACACCATGTGACGCCGTATCAGCCATTTAGGCCCGCCAGGAGCACCGCATGAAGCCACTGTATTACGCACAGTATATGTACAAGCCGGATGCCCAACGAATGCCCATCATTAAACCCATCTCATCATTCCCGAGCCCTGCTCATCCCTCCTCATTGCGCCGTTCATAACCATCTTCCTCACGGGTGCTGCACCTTATGGTCCCCAACCGCCTGCTGATACGTCGGCGGCACCTCCCCATCACTCGGCCCCGCCTGCTGCTGCTGCGGCTGCACAAACCCCTGCTGTCCCTGCTGCCCCGCCGGGAACTGCGCGTTTGGCGCATTGCTCACAGTACCATACCCCTGCGGCTTGCCCTGCTGCGCGCTGCTCGGCCGTCTGTACTGCGGCTGCGCTTGCACGTAGTAGTATGTGACGTGCCCTTGCTCGGCGTCCTGTGGGAGTTGGGTGTAGGTGGGTTCTGGGGTGGTGGCGATGATGTACCAGGCGTGCAATAGGCCTGGGAGAACGCCGAGGCAGCAGAGGGCGAGGTTGATGAGGGAGTCCGCGGAGCAGATGCCACGTTTGACCCTGCGGAGAGTGTGTTAGTGTGGGAGTGGGTTGGAGGCGGCGGGGTTGCTCACCAGACGGGGAGGGGTGGGAAGAGGAGGGCGATGAGGCCGAGGAAGATGTCGCTGCCGCACATGGTGATGCTCGTGGTAGTAATTGTGGTGTTGTCAATTGTGGGAGACCGGTTGGAGGAGCATGCGTACGAGGAGGAGAGAAGGTGGTTGTATATCGGTGCCTGAACGAGAGGCTGTGGTTATGACGAAGCAAGCCGGACCCTCACACGTGACATTTACGCGCTAACCGCATCGGTCCTGTATAAGTCCAAACAGAAATGCTCGTGAAAGCCTGCAACAGCATCGACATGTCACGGTAGCAAAAATGCAAGCAGACCGCCGAAGAATCAATGCGCCCGCAGGCGGTACTGCAGCACCGGTCTTCACCTTCACTGGAAACGAGGACCTCCTACAACGGCCAACACGAACGCGAAAGGCAGATGAGCACCGCAAAATCTTCCTCAGAACCAAAGTCGTACCATCAGCAAGCGGCAGTGCCTACTACGAGATCCCACCTGCCAAATCCACATCATCCAATGGAAACCTGGTACCGGCGGCATCGAATCTGAAGATCACCTGTACTGTGCATGGCCCCCGACCATTACCCAGGAACGCAGCGTTCAGTCCGAATCTACTCCTAAGCACGCACGTCAAGTTTGCACCCTTCGCTACCCGGCAACGGCGAGGCTACATTCGCGATGCCAGCGAGCGGGATCTGGGTGTCCATCTGGAGACTGCGCTGCGAGGCGTCATAATCGGCGAGCGCTGGCCGAAGAGTGGATGTGAAGTCGTCATCACTGTTCTGGAAGGCGAGGAGGACGGATGGTGGGGCGACCAGCAGCAAGGCAGCGAGAAGAGCGGAGGGTGGGGGATGATGAGTGTTTTGGCCGGGTGCATTACGGTGGCGAGCGCGGCGCTGATAGATGCTGGCATTGATTGCGTCGATATGGTGTCTGGTGGGACTGCTGCGCTTGTCAGGAATCCTGAGTCGAAGACGGAGGAGGTTGTGCTGGATCCGTCGCCGCCGGAGCATGAGATCAAGGCGGCTTGTGTGGTGGCGTATCTACAGTCGAGGGATGAGATTACAGAGATGTGGATGAAGGGTGAGGTCGGAGAGGGTACGGAATTTCTCACAGACCAGGCGGTGAAATCTGCCATGATGACGCGGACTGTGCTTGTGGAGGCTGTGAAAGAGGGTCTGGAGGTCGAAGGTGCTGTGGAGTCATTTAATGGGGCGCCGAAGGCTGCAAAGGGTAAGGGGAAGGATGTTGACATGACCGATTGAAGGATGGAGGCGATGCCGAAAGAGTATCAACCTCGAACTTCTCATGCAACCACGAGCTTATGTGCCAACTGCCAAACCGACGAAACCAACACAGTGTCTCAGTCGGCATCAGAGACTTCCAGCATACGGAAACCTCGCGCAGGCGCGTTCATACCTCCTCCACAAACAGCAAGGTCGATCAGAGACTACAACTGATCATATGGCTGAACTCATCAACCTGCTCAAACTGCGTCTGTTCGACTCGGACCTTCTCGCAGGAGTAAAGCTACTTGCAATCCTGGTGCAGACAGATTCCCGGGAGCTCGAGCAGCCAAACGACGAGGTCTCGCACTCAAACAGATCTGCCCAACTCATTAGGCACGATCTATGGGAATGCCAGTGGGATCTTTCTGGCGTGGCCGTGGTTCAAATCCCTCCGGAACCGGCCAGCGAGTCAAATTGTCGATGCTTCAATCGGAGATGGCGCGAGCTCCCACAGAAATATCACACTATTCACACGCTCGATTCGTCTTTCCATAAGTTGTCTGGCCAAGTTCCGTTGGTTCATTTCCTCCGTGCTCAAACTACTCTTGCTTGCATCATTCTCTTCAGAAACAGGGCTTTTCGAACATGAGGAATCCGCCGATAAGTGGATCTCAGCCCTACGCTGTTTGGAGGCGGTCGCATTGAGCCCCGACGACTACCTTTGATGGATGTAGGGCCTGCGCAGCTCAGTTAGGCGTCCGCACACGTGTCAATTCGGGATCGCTTTAATCGCCTCCTCCATGCGAAGGTCTTTGTCGGGTCCGCTTTCGCCTTACACATATCTCTGTCATGTCTAATTTTAGGGATGCCAGATTTGGGCTCGTTTGTTAAGCCGTACAAGGCAGCATAGGAACAACCACCAAGACTGACCATCGGGCCGCAATTGCCTCGAAATTTTGAACTGGAACAGGCGCATTCGCTAGATTCCATGTTCTGTCTTTCGATGAGGTACGAATACAACATCCAGGTACACCTGCATGGCGTCTAGTGCTGACGATGCTGAGGTGGGGTTTTGTCTGGCTGGCCTAACGAAATTGTCCGAAGGATGGAACGGATGCGCAGGGCAGGCGAGCAACCTTGAAAAAGAGTCCACTCGAGAGTATCAATTGGCCGCTGAACATCTGCCGGCATGCGTGTTTGCATGCAGTCGCCATCCTCATCCGAGACGCCTGAACTGCTGCCCTCGCGACTTGGCTGGCAGTGCAACAAAATGCCCGATCGCGAGACCGCTCACAGTGACACCAACTGCCTTCGCTTGTGCCCCGTCCAGCATACAGTCCACTTATCCAAAGGCGAGCGAGGATGCAATGGGTCGTCGTGCCAGGACCATTGACAAGGACAAACAATTTCCACCACCGCCAGACACTGTCATACATGCTTCGAACATGCTCAGATCTTCCAAAAACGCCACATTCGACATCAGGTTGGCCGTGCCATCAGACCTTCGGCAAGCTTTTCGCTAGGCCCATATGCCCTCTCAGGCCTTGGGGCTTCTCTCGCAACTTCAGCTGTTTCCTTATCGGGCTTGAATGTCGGCAAACTTCAACACTAGTCACAGCAACGCCCACGAACGCACTCGTTGGCCCGCCGTAAAGATCGCAAAGCGCGCCATGGCACTACGGAGCCTCACTGCCTCCTGAATCCTCTCGGGCAAGGGCCTGTTTCTCGTCAGCACCCGTGGATTGAGCTGGACCCTCTCCGCTCGCATTCGATACTCCTCTGATAATGGCACCCTGCTGATAAGGGTTATTCCAAACACTGCAATCGTACGCCAAGGTCGTGATGACCCAGACGTGAGTACAAGGTATAAGGCCCCCTGGGGCCGTAAGATATGCAGGTAGGAATCTGAACTTCTATCATCTTCACATTTTTTATCCTCAATCCTTACAACCATCCCTTCGCCTTTCATTTAATCCAGACACATCCATGATTATGCCTTCCTTCGCTGTCGATTCTCTGCGGAACCTCGCTGCACACCACATACCCACCGACGAGGCCGAGAGGAAGGCACTCTACGATGCTGCTCAGTCCTTGATGTACAAGGTCGAATCTGGTCAGGACACTGCGCAGAGACTATACCATGGTGTACGTAAGCAGCGTTCTCTTGCAAGCCACCACTGACATGGATCAGCATCTGCCGCTGGCCACAGCGCAGACTGGCATGGATCTGAATTTATTCAGGTTCCTCGCTGATCACTCCAACACTTCCTTCTCTACCAGAGAGCTGGCGAACATCACCGGTTGCGAGCACTACCTACTGCGTAAGCTACACCCGCGGGCCAAGATTTGGAAGCGTTTCTTGTCGCTGACCCTGTGCTTCCAGTCCGCTTGTTGCGCTTTTATGCCTCCCATGGCATGGTCCGGCAGGTGGATAGCGATACCTTCACCGCCTCCAACATTACCCACAATCTTGCTCTTCCTAGCACGGCAGCAGGTATTAAGCACTAGTAAGTTATACTCTATGATTGAGTCGAGGGAATCAACGCTGACAACGACGAAGCTCTCTCACAATGACCCCAGCCTACAACGCCATCCCCAAGTTCCTCAAGGAGCAAGCCTACAAGAACCCCACCAAGCTGGCCCCATTCAACCTGGCGTATCAGACCGACCTTCCCGTCTTCAAGTGGCGCGAATCGAACCCAGAAAATGCCAAAGCCGGACAGGCATTCATGGCCGCCCAGCGGATCGGTCAGCGCAGCGTCTGGGACAACCAAGTCCCGATGCAGGACTTCCAGCTCTCGCGGGAAGATATTGTCAACGACAGGGTGCTTGTTTGCGACGTCGGCGGTGGCTCTGGGCATCAGTGTCTTGAGTTCAGGAAGCACCATCCGCAACTGACTGGTCGTATCGTGACCGAAGACCTGGGTACGATGCAGGAGCTTTCGACCATTTGCGAGGACCTTGCGAAGGAGAATATCTCCATGCAGCCGCATGATTTCTTCGAAGAGCAGCCGGTCAAGGGTGCGAAGGTGTACTATCTTCGCAACGTCATCCACAAGTAAGCCTTCGCCCGCACCTATGCATAGCCGGTTAGCAGGCACTGACTGTCTCACAGCTGGAACGACGAACCAAGCAAGATCATTCTCTCGCAGATCGCCAAAGCAATGGCCTCGGATTCAGTCGTCATCGTCGACGATGTCATCATGCCACAAGTCGGCGCTGGATGGAAGCAATCAAGCATGGATCTTGCTATGATGACCATGTACGTCCTCGATCCGACTGGACATGGGTGGGCGGGCTCTTACTGACGATTTCCGCAGGCTCGCCGCAATGGAACGGACGAAAGACCACTTCTCCCAGCTCCTCAACGAGTCTGGGCTGCAGTTGAGAGATGTTTGGACCTACGATTCGGACTATGGTGACAGCTTCATCGTCGCCGTACCGAAAGTTGACTCGAAGACGGCGAACGGGACGAGTTCAATCAACGGGCATGCTGCGAGCAATGGGGCTTCGTTGTAGCCGACAGGCACACTCTGCCTCCCTCCCCGTTACACGATTCCTTACTATCAAGCATACTGTTAGATTTTCGTGATCCGTTCTGCCCTGAAAACTCTACGCTCTCTTCACACATTGTCATATTGTCCTTCAGACTATCTTCTACCCTGTAAATCTTGCTTGTTACAGTTCGTGCCATGGACTCTGCCACTTCTGTTGATGCAACGGAGCCTGAGGTGGGGAGAAAATCTCGATGTCGGACCCTCTCTGCAGCTCACAACGTCTTGCGGGCTGCAAGCGAAGAAATCTTCGGTGAACAGAAGGACCGTCTTCTGTGAGGAGAAGAGTAGGAAAGGACGATCTCTGTAAAAGGAACACTATGCCAAACCTCACCGGCGACCCCGCCGACCATACCACCGAATCACTGAACGATGGCATGACCGGCTCCTGCCTCTGCGGCGCCATCAAAGTCACAGTCACACAACAAGACCTCTTCACCAAACCATCAGGCCATACCTGCCATTGCAAAAATTGCCGCCAGTTCACCGGGTCAGCATTCGCCACCGTCCTCATGGTCCCAAAAGAAAACGTCGAGCTCTCCGATCCGAAGCGGTACCTTAAATCCTACACCGACAACGACACAGCTTCCGGAGACGCTCTGAGACGGAGTTTCTGCTCGAACTGCGGGAGTAGTGTCGGCGAGTTCGTAGATGAGGAAAGTGATGAGAAGAATGTCTTCCTCAACACTGGAATCTTCCCGCGCATACCAACGCCGGCGTTTGAGCTGTTCACGAAGCATCGACATGGATGGGTGGAGCAGGTACAAGGGGCGGCGCAGCATGATTTCTTGAGGAAGCCGTTTAAGACGTAGCACCGCAAAATCAAGTCCCTCGCTTATGGCATCGCGGTAGGCAGCCTTCTCCCAGCCTCAAATGCACCTGTAACGCCCACATCTCCGTCGTAGACAGCTCATCGTCTATACGAACCTCATACCGTCCAGATCTTCAGGCTGTTATCCGCGCGAGCCTCTTCCACAACGCTCTCGTCGGATGAACCACCGTCAGATGGCTCGCCACCAGACGACTCGCTGTCAGCTGCAAAATTCCCATCCTTCCCCGCGCACGTAGCCATCACCCAACCCTCCGGATGCCACACAGCACTGCTCACAGGCGAATCATGCATCTTGAACGCCGCGTCGGAGTGATGTGTCTCGAAGACCGAGCCGGGATTCTTCCACATCCTCACGCACCCATCGATACCACCCGCCCATAGCTCGTAGCCCCTGGCAGTCATGGTGATGTTGAAACCCATCCGCTGTGGCGTGGTTGCATTGCGACCGGCGAGGAATGATACGCGGCTTTGCGTGTTGCGGATGTCGTAGACGTGGACGCCGTTGCTCTGTCGTTCTGCTGCGAAGAGGTAGGTGCCCTCGGGGCTCCTGTACGCACGTGAGAAGAAGCCGTTAGCAGGTGTTGTAAGCAAAAACAAACGGGGAAGGGATTATAAAGGTGTGGTGACTACGAAAAGATGGTGTATCACAGGAAGGGGACTGGTCACGTGCTACTCACCAGGCAGTCTGCGTAATACCTGTCGCGGCACCATACTCGTTGAGGACGGGTTTCGGTAGTGTGAATGAGCTCCAGCACTCTTTGGCCACACCATCATATAGCGCAACTTCGCGTTCGGTAGTCCCAGCTGCGAGCATGCCGTTGGTTGAGTTGATGCTTAGACCCATGATATGGCCAATGCAGCCAGGAACTCGTCCGTAAATCTTTCTCGACTTCTTGCTGTTGGTGGTGGGTAGCTCG
The DNA here is from genome assembly GCF_035928015.1 of Saxophila tyrrhenica. Classification (NCBI taxonomy): domain Eukaryota; kingdom Fungi; phylum Ascomycota; class Dothideomycetes; order Mycosphaerellales; family Extremaceae; genus Saxophila; species Saxophila tyrrhenica. The sequence goes on along the minus strand of NW_027041749.1, from coordinate 20,715 downwards.
TGGAGAGGGCCTTGGTGGTAGCGTCGAACGTCGAAGATGGAGATCTGGTTGAGGCTGCCGGCAATGAAGCGTTCACCATCTGGCGTCCAGACCAGGCTTTTCGGCACGAGGTACTTCTCGTTCGTGGCGTCATAAAGCGGGTAGGTGATGTTGTGGGTGGCGCCTTCAACTACATTGGTAAGGGTGATGGGCAGATCGGTCGCTGCGGTGAGGAAGACTCTTGTTGATGGGTTGTCGTAGTCGAACTTGGGATACAAGGCGTAGCTCTGGACAGCCGAAGGCGAGGGAGTTGTGAAGCTTGGGGTGAGCGTATGGGGTTGCTTGGTCGCATCGAGAAGATTCTCCGGTACGAAGAAGGTCCTGAAGGTGTGATCCGCGCTCAGTGTGACAATCGTCGTGCCGTCGCCGGAGAACTGTGCCTGGGTAAAGGGACTGGCGGTACTGCTGGTGGAGGCTATACACTGCGGCGCCATGTTCTCCTGGCCGGTGGCCATTTCGACGGTGCTGCAGCGGCGGAGCTGGGCACCGCTGGTAGTCTTGATGAAGGAGAATACTGAGATTCACACTTACTCCTGCGAGTTGTCATGTGCTTCCACTACGAATTCGTCAGTCACGTCTTACTACGGTTTGTAGGAATCAAGCGGCCGGCAATTGGCTCTGACATCTGGTTGTGATGTGAGTAGAAGGAAGTTCGAGGTTGGAGCGCGTCGAACGTGTCGGCTGTGAGGCTTTCGATCAGCCAATCATAAGCCAGCTCCAGTCCGAGCTTCAAGGACTTCTAGAATTCTCGCAAGCAACAACTTCTCCCCAAGTCCATACCACACGACATACCATCATCAAGCCCGTTCCATTTCTCGAGATCGTCCTTCCACCACCTCTCGATCATCCATCACAATGGTAAGCTCCCACCCCCTCTACCCCCAAGACCACAGCTAATGCGCCTCGACCAGTCGACCATTCTCAGGAGCATCAAGGCCCTGTCGCCCCTGCTCGACCGAGTGCTCGTCCAGCGTGTAAAGATGGAGTCGAAGACGGCAGGTGGCATCTTCCTCCCCGATAGCGCGGTGAAGGAGTTGAATGAGGCGAAGGTGCTGGCGGTTGGACCGGGAGCTATGGATAAGGATGGCAAGAGGATGACGATGAGCGTCGCGGCTGGCGACAAGGTCCTGATACCGCAGGTGCGTATGAGATAAAGCTCTTGAAGAGCGATGCTGGGCGATGGTGATGGAGAACGAAGGCTAACGGGGATACAGTTTGGGGGAAGCCCGATCAAGGTTGGCGATGAGGAGTACTCGATCTTCCGGGACCATGAGTGAGTGTGATATGCTTCAACGATCTACGACAGCGATACTGATGGGATTTTAGGCTGCTCGCAAAGATCAACGAATAGATGCCGCATTCGACCACCTCCCCTGTACAACAACATCATCCCCGGCGCCAGCGGCCTGGCGTACGGCATCGAGCATTTGCGGCATATTGAGCGCTTTGTGTTTGCATTATACTTGTATTAGAAAGATACTGTGTCAATACATCTCTGCTCTTCGAACGGTTGACAACATCCGAATTTGATTTGAACTTTGCTAGATCGCTGACGTGTTATCTTTTACCATATGCGAGAATGATATCAAATTGGACGCTTGGTCCGCGGTATCATGGTGCAAGAAAACGAAATCAGTCTCTTCATGGTCTTGCTATGGGCTACAGAGCGTATGTGTGGGCAGGCCCGGCACGTCCAACGGGCTACTCGTTCAGGGCGTCACTGTCTGGGTCGGCAGATAGCTTCAGCCCCCGGCCTTCGTTGAACAGCCAGGCAAGGATCGTATGTTCTTAACAACACTTCATCTTTTTCCTTTTCATCTGTGCTTGCCACCGGGCAGCCAATGCCACCGCAATACAGTGCTCAACTCTCGTGGCAAATTTCCCCGGCATCTCTATCCGCGCTGAACCTGAACGTGCCTCCTTCGCAGATGCCGAATCAGGGAATCATGTCTTCGAAAGCCGACGTCTGAGCGAACGCAGTCTCGGTGCGGACATACCGCTCCTGGTCCTGGCATATGTTGAGCCAAGTGATGCCGAGTCAATGACTTTTTGTCGCCGTAGCTCTTGTCGCAAGCAATGAAACTGCAATGAAAGCGTGATCGGACGGTCGAGTCATTCGTGGGATGGTTGTAAGCATTTAAGCTCTCGGGGATGGCGGTGACCATGCACGTCTCTTCGCAGTTTGTTGTAGTCAGGAGGTCGTATGGGGGATCATCTATGCTGTAGTCCAGTATGGGCTCGCTGTGAGTCCATACGCTGTCCATACTGATGGTACGTCTGATCTCAACGGCAACGCGCGCATCGTCCAGTGGCCAGCTATCGTAGAGCATATCTGCGTCTTCGCCGTAGCTCACAGACGCGTCTTCAATGCCGTGGAAGCTTGGCTGGAATATCGAGGAGTCGAAAGGTCGAAGGGGGCGTAGGAAGTGTTAACTCTGTGTGGGTTGGTTGGGTTCGATGTGACGGATTGGATGTGAGGGAGGACTGCAGCAGCAGTGAAGTCGTTGGTTCTTCCAGGGAGGAAGTTACATGTAACTTCGTCCTGACCAAACGCCGACAGGTAGGGCAATACTGTGGCGCCAATGCAAAAATCAGGTTCTCGTGACGGCCCGCCTGAATGATCGGGTAGAGCTGGTGCAATGCCGCTCAAGCTATCGCTGCCACTGCTGCCACTGCTGCTGCTGCTGAAGGTTTCGTCGTCCTCTAGCAGAGGATAGCCGGCCTCGAAAGAGGAGAGGAGGTTGTCAAGGTCCTCTTCCGACGGCCATTCGCATTCCAGGAAGTCGGTGTTGTCCTGCCCCCACCAGGAGAGCACTGCCGACGCATCGTCTGAATGCGTATCATTGTGATTGATGGGTGGGTGTTGGAGGCTTTTTCCCGCCTCCAGAGGGAGCGGATAGGAATGAGTGACGTGTAAGCCAAAGCAACCGCAAGAGCGGCGCTTTGGGTGTGTTGCTAGTGAAGTGGGCTGGATCCGTGAAGGGCGTACGAGGATTCATATACGGCCGGGTCACGCACTGCCCAGGCTGGCGGTCCCTTGTATCAGCAGCACCGCCAGAGAAAAGTGTGGTGGGAAACGCCTGCTATTGGTGACCGCCATGCAGCCTCGCCGACACGCCTCTAAAGTACGTACCTGTAGCCTCACCTTAAGTTTTCTGCCAAGTATCAGGCCGCACCAAAGCATATGAAACATGGGCATACGAAAGACCATGGTACCGTGAGGCAGGTACGTTGCAAGCTCAGAACATGGAGACGGGGATGGGACAGCCTTATCAGATGCAACTCATAGGGTAGAAAATGTCCTCACTCAATGCAGCTTTTCTCCAATTGTTCTGTCATATGCCCGTATGTACCTCCCATAGCCCTCATCGTAACATTCTCGTTCCCACAAACACGCTCCTTCTCGGCCTCTCTCACGTCTCCCACCTACTTGTTCTCGCTGGACAGATCACGTTCCCTCTGCAACTGCTCCTCCGTCTTCTTGTTGCCATGCGAGATGAGCTTGTTGAGGAAACTACCCGGCTTACCCTCAGGGTGGCCTTCACGCTCAGCCTTGTCGATCTCCCTCTGCAAGTGGCCTGCCGTCTCATCGTCGACGTCGTCTTCGGTCTCGACCTCGTCAAGGTTGGCTGAGCATCATCATCATCAGCGTGGTTCAGCAATACGAAGAGGAAGAGGGTCTCGCACGGTTCTTGTCGTGCATCGACAGCTTCCGCTTCAGCTTCTCCCTGATGTTCTGCATGGTGGACTGTCGTCGTGTGGAGGGGTATTGCTCAGGTGGGGCAGTGTCGGTGGTGTTGGCTGCCGTCGACGTTATCGTGGCGGAGTCTGATGGATCTTGATGGCGATATAAAAGGTGTCTGGTAGCTAGGATCTTCAGGTACAGGTAGCGTAGGGATTGGTGAAAAGAGCTGGGTGGAGTGAGTGCGGTGTGGCAGGGAAGTAAGAAGCGGCTGCAGGTGCTTGTTGACCCCGCCGACCGGGACGCCACTTTCTGATCTAGAAGGCAGCCGCAATCGCAATCGCCAATGTCTGTGCGCGATTCTCAATGGCAGCTCTTTCCTCTTTCGATTATTTCACAAACATCCCATTAACTAGTTCGGAAGGAAAGAAGTGAATCTGCTATCTGCCCGGCCGTCTACGCTTCGTCCTCACTACTCAACCTTTCTCGCCCGCAGATTTTCGACATACACCACGCCCAGCGGCTGAACGCGTCGGCCCACGCGTCCAAGACTGCATAACCGGAGCAGACCGAGGATTTCTAAGTTATCGCAAAGCACGATTGAGAAAACACGGGATAATCGGACTGCGAGGACTAAGAATAATGGTCCCGTAGCAGGGGTCCTTGAAAGACATCATGCTGCACGAGGTTTTGCTCGCCCTGTCCGGCCATCCATCTCCACTGTTTTCCGATCACCATGAATCTGGTATATCAAAGACCAGCCAAGCCAGGAATGACTTCCCTCTACTCACGCCGTCGGAGAAGGCCCTTCTAGCATCCATTGGCCAGCTGTCAGAACTGCATCGTAAGTTACGGCGGCACGTAGAACAGATAGCTGTCGCACACAGTTCAACAATATGCCGCGCCGTGGCCACCTCCATCCAGGAGGTACACCTGGCTCGCTTCCAGGACCATATCTTGGAAGTCGAAAGCAAGATCCTGACCAAAGATGCCGCGGTCGTGGGAGCGTACGACATCGTCCCTCTCGCTGGAGTGGTCGGTGAGTTCGATGACTGGCATAGGAGGATGGCTTGGTACTGGGACCTGGCAACATTCATGCTTCCGAGTCATGGCTCCAAGGCTCGAGGATGTACTGGCGCTAGTTTGATTGACCGACTGCGAGCAGAGATGCAGACTGGGTTTGAGGACATCGAGCAGGCGGCGCTCGAATTAAGCCGGGTTGCCGAGACCGCCTGGCTACGGCAGGCATCTTCCTGGGTTCTATACGGAAAGGTACCAACGTTTGGAGCGAGCGACTTCTTCGTAAAACTCGAAGAAGTGGATGGCGAGCAGCGATGTTCAAAGGACAGAAGTCTGCTGCCGAAGTTTGCCAGTGCGCCAACCGCATCCTCGATTCTTTTCATCGGGAAGTCGCTGCTACAGGTACGCAAATACGGACAGCAGCCAGCACAATCTACCGCAAATAGCGATGCATCACTTTCCGAACGTGAGCTGGTCTCGAAACACCTTCAGCATCTCTCGGCACTGTCACTGCCCATAGTCTCTTCACAACTATCGAGGGCCATCTCATCGATCCGCCTGTCGCTGTCACAAAACGTCCTCCAGCACCTCCTTCCTATGGAGGTAGTACTCAATGTGCTCTCATGCATCAAGCAGTTCATGCTACTCGAGAGGGGCGAGTTTGCCGTGGCGCTAATCAACGAAGCAGACAATCGACTCCAGGTAAGACAGCAGAGTATGGGCCGTCTGTTGCAGCAGGATCCTGTGAAAGCACTAAAAGGTCTTTCCATCAACGACGCAGAGTTTCAGCAGACGCTATTACAGGTCTGGAAAAGGCTAGCGACTCAGGATGAAGACATTGAAGATGAGGTGTTGGACTTCGCTGAGAAGCATGTCACTTTATCAACACCGGACAAGGCCGACTCACGACCATCGACTTCCGACAGCATTCACGAAGCTGCTGTAGATCTGACTACTGTTGGCTTCAACGATCTCCTGTTCCCGAGCGCAGTTATTCTGGGCCTCAACATCACGCAACCACTGGACCTCTTCATAACATCGACGGAAGTGAAGACCTACTCGTCGGTGAACGCCTACTTGTTGAGCTTGAAGCGAGCACACGTTCGCCTGGCAGACCTGTGGCGCAGGACCGTAGCACGACGGGACACTGCTCCCGCACGAGGAAGTGCAGATGGCCAGACCACGAATACAGAGGATAGACAACGATTTGCGAAGCGGCGGACGGCCACTCGGAAAGTCTGGGCGACATGCAGCGCTGCTATATTCCTTTTATCGGAGACATCAGCATATTTCGAAGGCGAGATCGTTCGAGAATCATGGTCGTGCTTTGAGCGCTGGGTCAGACAATCTGATCAAGATGAAGTGTCTCTCCATAAGTCGACGCAAACCGAATTGGAGGAGAAGCAGGACGTTGCGCCACGTGACCCAGAAAGCCTGGCAGCCGGCCATCGAGCATTCCTCGCATCACTGGTCTATGTACTACTACTCAACGACATCCCATATACAAAGGAGCTACGATCTCTGCTCGGAAACGTGGACAACCTCATCGCCTTCTTCAAACGCTTACTGGACATCCAGCAAAAGTTAGACATGGAGCACGACGCCGGAGGCGAAACGGGCTACACTGCAGAGGAAGAAGCCCGCATTGCGCTGGAGTTGGACAGGGCACGGAAGAAGGTCGACAGTGATCTGAGGTCCGTGGTGAACAGGCTGAAGCAGCTTGATCAGGAGCGCATCGGGTCTGGACGATATTTGAGTGCTATGTCTATGGAGAGTGGTGGGTTTGAGCCGTGGAAAGGCGGTGGGGTTGATCGGTTGCTTATGAAGTTGGAATTTGGGAGGATGACTGTTGATGAGTATGACCTTGTATGATGACGAATGACAGCTGGATATGGGACGGCTTCACAAATCAGGAAGAGCTCGGTATAGACGTAGTCCGTTGCAGCACATCTCGTGCCAAGAGGTTCAACCTCACGTCTTGAACAGCTCCATTGCTCTTTACTTCCTGCATTTCCCAACATCGACCAATGACATGAAACAAATTGCCGGGCAGTGCGCTCCGTAAAGCGGTGAATCAGACTATGGCCACTGAAGCGCCACACCTCATCCAAAGCTCTGCTCTCCCACCAGCGCAGCCAGCCTACGTCCTCAGAGGCCATACCGCGCAAATTCATTCGGTGCACTTCTTGAGAAACAACCTTCGACTACTCTCTGGAGATGCTGAAGGGTGGGTGGCCCTGTGGGACGTTCCCATCAGGCGCCCTGTCGCCGTCTGGAAGGCGCACCAGGATGTCAACTTGGGGGTAGGAAGTTGGGGCGACGATAAGATCATTACGTACGGTTGATTTCACACTCTCCAGAAAATGTGATGCTGACCTAGTTGTCCAGGCACGGAAGGGATAGTAAACTGCATGTCTGGCAACTGAGGCCAGAAGACGAAAAGGACTTCTCGACAGTGCTGCCAGTCAACGACTCGACTACGGAGCGCAAGCAGCCATGGCTTCTGCACAGCTTGACGCTGAATACGTTGAACTTCTGCTCGTTTGCTATGTGCCCAGCACATCCAAGCAAGACTGCTATGGGTAGTGGCGAAGCCCAGGAGGAAAGCATACTGGTAGCAACGCCTGGAGTACAGGACGGCTTCATCAACATCACCTCCCTCCCCGGCGAAGTGAGAGTCGCGACCATCCCTACCCTCAAGGACGTCAATACCGGCATGCTTATGGCAGTCAGCATCCTCCACCAAGCGGGGGGTTTGACGGCCATCGCGGGCTACGAGAGCGGGCACGCAGCGGTCTGGCAGCAGAACGCCACTTCACACTGGCAGACAGTATACGTCAACAAAGCTCATTCTCAACCGGTACTTTCACTCGATATTTGCACGCAGCCGAGCTGTTTCTTCACCTCTTCAGCGGACGCAGTCATTGCTCGCCACCCTCTGCCCGGCAGCAAGGTTGAGACGAAATACGTGCAGACGAAGCATGCTGGCCAGCAAGCTCTTGCTTTTCGTTCAGACCAGAAAATCTTCGCTACGGCTGGTTGGGATGGCAGGGCTCGAGTGTACAGTACTCAGAGCATGAAGCAGTTGGCTGTGCTGAAGTGGCATAAAGAAGGCTGCTATGCGCTTGCTTTCGCAGAAATCAAGGAGGACCACCAACAGACGAACGGTAGCGACGAAGAAGGCGACGCAATGGTCAAACGCGATCTCACAGTCTCGCAACAACGCATGGAAAAAGCAAAGACAACACACTGGCTCGCTGCAGGAAGCAAGGATGGCAAGATCTCGTTGTGGGATATTTACTGAAGCTGCCACCGATCAGCCAAGATTGAACTCGGACGCACCACCCATGGCCTTCATCTTCATGTGCATCCTCTTCCGTGCCTCCCGCTCATCGTTGGCCGAAGGATCCTCGGCATCGTCGTCCTGCCGTCCACGCTTCGTTGCTCCCGATGATCTGGCGGCAGAAGCCTTCCGAGCATCATTGGTCTTTCGACCCTCGTCTTTACCAGGTCTCTGGCCTGGTACTCGGATGCTGCCGGGCTTATCACGCAAAGCAAAGGCTTTGGCGAGATGGCCGAGATGTAGCTGGCCCATGTCAAAGATACTCCGCTCAGCAGCCACATGCGTAGCGTAGGCGCGCACATGACTCTGGAAAGCTCTCCTGGCCTGCTCCAGGTGCTTCGGATGCTCCAGTGCCCACCGTTCAACGTCCAGCTGCCAATCAGTTGCGGCTTGCTGCCAATCGCCTTCTCGTACGACGCCAGCAGACGGCGAAAATCCCTTCTTCAGCATCTCATCTGCGTCATGCCGGGTGATCTGTCGTGGCCCACTGTTCTTCAACACGTCGACGTAGCCTTCTTCGCAACCAGGAGCCAGGAAGATCATTGCCCGGCCTTCTCTGCCGGCACGAGCTGTACGACCGACTCGGTGCAGATGGTCGTCTTTGCTAAATGGTGGATCGTACTCGATGACGAGGTCGATATTCGGCAAATCCAATCCGCGTGATGCCACGTCAGTGCAGACGAGCACACTTGCATCGGTGCACTTAGTGAAGGCCAGCAGAGTTGAAGTGCGCGTTGACTGTTGAAGGGAGCCGTGCAGTCTGAAAAGTTGAACAGGATTTTGTGTGCTTGAGAAAGCGGTGGCGGGCCCTTGTGTTCGAGCTTCCGATATGGAGTTGCCTTGAGCGATTTTGTTGGAATGAGTAAGTTTTGCAGGCTTTGTGCGGGACGCCTCTTCGTGAATCTCTTCGTTGACTGACTTAGATGCACCAAAGCTTTCCTGGGTCAGTAGATCGAAGTGGAAATCGACACTGTCAGCGCAGCTCATGAAGACTACGCATTTCGCCACGCTTCCCTTTCGCTTGAACGACTGTCTCAGCGTAGCGACAAGTGTCACCAGCCTCTGCTTCGGAGGTACGAGAACGTAGCTCTGCCGTAGCTGTGCTGGTGCGCTGAAAGTAGTCTCCTTCTGCTCCGTTTGCGAACCGTTCGTTCCATCAGTTTCGACAGCGATTGATGAAGCATCCTTCAGTGTCGTATGCTTCAGCTGCTCGACGCCTTCCTTCAACGTCGCAGAGCAAAGTACGGTACACCTCCGTTCAGGCAGGTCTGACAGCGAGGCATCCAGTGTTTTCCTCCGCCGCAAGTTTAATACGCCAATGATTTTCTGGATGTCTTTCTCAAATCCAAGCTCCATGAGTCGATCGCCTTCGTCAAGCACTAACCATCGCACAGTGCTCACATCAAGCACTTCGGTGTTGTCGATATGATCTGCCAGCCGTCCAGGAGTTGCGACAAGAATGTTTAGTCCTTTCCGGAGCCGTGCCTTCTCAGACTTCTTCTTTTCGCCACCAATGACAGTTCCGGAGACGATCCAATGACAGCACGCTAGCAAACTCTCCAGCACTGCGCTGATCTGCTTCGAGAGCTCGCGGGTAGGAGACAGAACGATCGCAAAAAGTCCGCTTTCTCGGTTCAAATCGTTACCAGCAGCCTTCATCTGTTTCGACAACTGCATGAGCCGCTGCACTATAGGTAGTAGATATGCAAGAGTCTTGCCGGAACCGGTCTCGGCCTGAATGAAGGCGTCTGCATGAGTAGAACACAGTTGCTCAATTGCTTTTCGCTGAATAGCTGTCGGTGCTTTGATATCGAGTTTTCGTAGTAGATGGCTGGCGAGAGGAGCTGACAGACCAAGGGAGGTGAAGTTGGCAAGCTCATCGCTCAGTGGCGCGTTGGATGGTTGGACATCCTCCTTGTCGTCTGCGGGCGGTGCGGGCGCGTTTGCCTCTACCTTAGACGTCGATGGGCTGTACGTAAACAGTGAAGAAATCACTCCATTCTTTGAAGCGTTCGAGGTTCCATGTTGAGGCGCTCCACCTGCCGGACGAGCGTTGCCCGAAGATGAACGATGTGCGGTCTTCACCTCACCTGGATTTCCCGTTCTGGGTCGCTTTGCTGGGCGCGAATCGGGATGGATGAGCTCCTCGTCTTGATTTCTGACCTCCTGGAAGTTGGGTATCGAGCCACGTCCTGTAGCAGCCCGTTCCTGTGCTTTCTTCTTTCCGTATTGGTAGGACTTCTTCGCTGTGAGTCTGTCCTTCCAGTTGCCTCCTTTGAACGACTTAGTTGACGCAAAGGCATCGGAAGGCAGCTCAAAGTTGAGGAGCATGCCGTCGTCCGCCATCTTCGCGAAATGTCTTGCAAATGTCGTCTTCGGTGGTCGTCACTATTTCTGATGTTGAAAAATGCAGCGAGAGCGCTCCTTGCAGTTAGCGGGGCGGGTAGACTCTTCAGATCCCTGTCTAGCGCCGATTGACTGAGCTTCAGCTCGACTCGAATATACGCCGGAGAACACCTCACACCATGGATATGCCAGGATGAAATGATTTTCAGCTCGAAAAGACGAGATCCGGCTGCGGTCTTCGTCAAGTACTCATCAGGCCCGCTGGGTCATATTGCGGCAAGCGGTATCCGCCTTGAGGATAGCACGAGGGTGGCCAGCGATCCGGAATGGCTCCCGGAACACACACGCTCTTACGAGGGCAAGGACTCACTCTGCTGGCCAAGTGCTCAGGTTCCGCTCTCGGTCCCAGAGTCTTACAATCGCCCCATGTTCGCCGTTCTATACACATCTTCCGCGATGTCCCGCCGTTGCGAAAGCACCGGCGTAACATGCTCTTTGATGGCGAGACCGTCGGTCTCGTACCAACCATGGGTGCCCTCCACGACGGTCATCTGTCTCTCATGCGGCAAGCGGCGTCCGAGAACAGCCGCGTCTTTGTGTCGATCTACGTCAATCCCACACAGTTCGGCCCTACCGAAGACCTGGACAGCTACCCAAAGACATGGGAAACCGACATGCAGCAACTGGAGGCTCTAGACGCCGAGCTTCAACAAGGCGGCAAAGGCCGCATTGAAGCAGTCTTCGCACCTACGACCAAAGTCATGTACCCAACGCTCCCACCGGACTCGACCTTACCCGGCGTTGGCTCCTTTGTCACGATAACACCGCTCGCGCATTTGCTCGAAGGCGCGAGCAGGCCGGTCTTTATGAGAGGTGTGGCAACGGTGTGCACGAAACTGTTCAACGTCGTCGAGCCCGAGCGGGTGTACTTTGGACAGAAGGACATTCAGCAGACTGCTGTGATTAAGCGTATGGTTCGGGACCTCCACATCAACACTGAGGTCCGGGTTGGTCCAACGAGCCGCGAGGCTGATGGGCTTGCAATGAGCAGCAGGAATGTGTATCTGGGAGAGCGCAGACGCAAGACTGGGATCGTGCTCTGGCAGTCGCTGAGAGCTGCGGAGGCGGCGTACAGCATGGGCAGATGTGACAGAGATGAGATCCTGGCGATGGGTTGGAATGTTGCGAATAGGATGATGATGGAGCAGGACGCTTTGACTGAGACAGAGCGAGCAGGGTTCGAGGTGGACTACATCTCACTGGCTGATCCGGAAACACTCGAGGAGATCAACCACGTGGACGAAAGCAGAGGTGCGATCCTAAGCGGCGCAATCATCATGCTGTCACTCGAAGCCACGAAGGAAGGTGAAAAACTTGGTCGAGAGCACGATACCAATCGTGTTCGCCTCATCGATAATATTATTCTCCAGCCACGAAATCAATGAGTCAAACGCTCAAGTCCAAATTACAGGCTGCTCCTCGCTCTGCCATCTACCTACCGGCCGCCGCCTTCGCAGCAGGTACCTCCTCGTCAAGCGGCAGGATGTTCGGAATCGGGCCCACGGGCGTGATGGCGAACTGGTTGATCTGCTTGTGGCTCTTGGTGTAGTGGTTCTTGATGTGCGTGAACTCTGTCGTGCTGCCGAAGGCGTCCTCATTCCAGTAGAGGTTGCGCACCCAGCTGAAGATATAATCGTCAGCTTTGGATCTAGGGCGGAGGTACAGATCACTCACTTGTGGATAGCTGGGTAGCCGCTTCGGATGTCACGGATATTGCACTTGAAGTGCTGGACGTATACTGGATCGAATCGGATAACGGTCTGCATTGGAGTTAGCAATTTCTCCAGAACCAGGACTCTGGCAGACGCTTACGGTGTACAGTCTCACGTCTGCCTCTGTAAGCCTGTCGCCGTGGTAGTATGGACCGGAGGACTTGGCAAGGTCGGCTTCGGCTTGGTCGAGCGACTTGAACAAGGTCTTGACGGCCTTCTCGTACGCTTCCTGAGTTCTGCCAGATATCAGCCCTTCAGTCTGCTTACGTGTAATAGAAGAGGCACGAACGTAGCGAAGCCACTCTTGTAGACACCTGAGGCCCTGTTAGCTTTCATCTCACAACCACCAGCTCAGTCCGCGAGCATACCGTTATTGACATCGTTATAAGTCCACTCGTTAGTCTCATCAATCTGAGCCTCCAAGTCCTTTGGCAGCAGATCCACACTCTTGAACTTCTCCGGCAGAATCCCGTCAAAGGCCCGGTAGAACATGCGAATGATCTCGCTGGACTCGTTGTTGACAATCACCTTCTGCTTCTTGTCGTACAACGTCGGAACGGTGAAGCGGCCGCCGTAGTCCTTGTTGTTCTCGAAGTAGATGTCGCGCAGGTGCGTGTAGTTATCATGCACTGGATCCGGAGTCGTGTTGGCGCCTGGTGCGTTCTCGTCCTTGGTTGCGAAGCGCCAGCCCTTCTCGCCCATGTGCCAGTGGACGGATGTGAATGGAATGATGTCTTCGAGGCCTTTGAGCTTGCGGACGATCAGGGCTCTGTGGGCTGAAAATAATCAGTGCCATTGCAACGTGTTAGGGCTGGAATACCAACCCCATGGACATGCGTATGAGACATCTGTATTGAATTAGCTTCGTCTTGCCACTAGCCTGAATCATTCCTCTCACATAGATGATACCGATCCTTCTCCGCCGGGAAGTCATCGGAACCGATCCAGTTTCGAAATACAGAAGACTGTCGTTTGAACTCGCCAGACTTGTCCTTTGGGTCAACCCAGTTAAGGATGCTCTTGTTGTCTTCGGACTGGGTACTCGTCAGAAACGTACCATGTTGTCTTTGGACAATTGCCAGGATCCTTCTCTTACCGACATGGTTGCAAAAGAGCGAAGGGCGAGGTTGGGGTTGAAGTGTGCTGTGAGCTGTCTGCTTCTGAGGGCAGTCCTAAGCATTTATCGACAACAGTTACTTGACCTTGAACGTTGCCACAGATGAGCAAGAGTCGGCTTGTACTGTTTAAGAGAATGGTTTTGTTGGTGGCTTGAAGACTGCAGACATAACATGCAGTGATGACTATTGATGACAAGCTTGTTGCAAACTGCGCCAAGTCGGTCTCGCCACAAAATGTGCCGTCATCGACCATTCGACCAAAGCGGTCATTTAGCTGCCAATGGTCTCTATCGAACAAGAAACTGCATATCTCGCGGCCTCAGAATGGTGTAGAGGACGGCTGTTCTGTCTATATACCCTCATTTCCCTAATGCTGACCGAGTAGTGAATTTGGTTGCGCTCCTACCGATCTGGTGTTTTCGCACTCTTGCTTGACAAGAACGTACAGTACCCGCTTTTTACCAGAAATCAGGAGCGTATGAGATGCCCAGCCAGAGCCGATCTGCACTCCAGTGGACGGTGGTCATCTCTGCGTGCGGTGCATAAGATGCGGTGGTAATTCTATTGGCGGCACATCTGCATCGCCTATCCATTGAGTCCTCGCGAGCGGGCTCATTGGCGAGACCTTAGGCTTGTTCACCTCTTCGTACAGCAGCTTCAACGCCGCTTCGTCCTTGCAGAATTTTCTGAAGTCATTGAAAATGTTCTCCGCGGAGGGTAATTCAGATCTCTTGTTCGAGTGGCTGCTCCACTGTCCGGCCAGTCGGTTGCGGAGGAGCAGGAAGTCGGTTTTGTCGTCGTTCGATATCTGTGCTAGTAGCAAGCCAGACTTGTGTATGAATTGGGTCATGCGGTAATCAGGCCGGCCCCATGAGTATGCGATGTTGAGCTTCGACGGGAAGTTGTCGGCAGCCTCAAGGTCCAGTACAAAATCCATCTTCCTCAGGATTGCTTTATGATGAACGTATCGATCGTCTCGTCCTCGAGGTGAGCCTGCACTGGGGTCAAGATGCGGTGTTGCTGGCGCTCTTCCGTGCGGTCGAATCGCTAGTTTGACAGAGACTGCCTGTTCCAAAGGATGTCTTTCATGGAGGCGGCTGGCTTCGAGGATTGGCAGTTGCACCAGCTTCAATCCATGACCTTCAACTAGACCTGACCATCGCGCAACAGCTTCTCGGACCAATTTTGCTGTGGTGGTCGTCCATTCGAGCTGGATGTGATAGCAGTTGTCAGGGTTGTGAATTCGATCTGACACCGCGTTAGCGACGAAACGTCAAGATGCATAACCAACATACCATAGTGCAGCGTCACGAGCTCTGGTTGAGACGACTTCTTAGCTGGATCCACGTTGTACAGCAAGCTTTGGCTCAATAGGATCGCTTCTTTCTCGCGACTGTCCACTTTAGCCAAGGCTGGCGAGCCTTTGCCAGAGGAATCGGAGTCGCTCTGCATTGCACGCATACTGGGTGACTGCCTCATCTCCGTGATTGGCGTGGACGGCATCGAGCGGCCCATGCCTTTTGCAAAAAACCCAGCTGTGTCTGGATAAACCGAAGTCCGGTAGGCACTCAAGATCTGGTAGAAATAGTTGCCGTCCCTAAATTCGTGTTTGCCACGTACGTGTGTGAAGAGGTCCTTGTGCATGAGTTGATTGCCAAGAGCGACAGCGTCCTCTCTCGTCTGAAGGTCTCTGAAGACATGCAGCAGCCAGTTCGTCATCTCGTCGCCACGAAAGCACCTCAAGTGGAAGCGCGTCAGCCAACGGCGATCCTTCATCTCTACTCCAGAGGGAGGAGGCTCTTGCATATGCTTGACTAGCTTAGCCATGTCAAAACTGCTTGTGTGAAAGGTCTCTGATTTCGGGAAAAGTGTTGCTTCGCCGCCCGCTGGATCGTTGCTCAATGTCGTTCCGTATGCACCAACAACGGCGGACGGATCACGAGTCTGGTATTCGATCGCTAGCGGGTCAGGATCGCGGTCGTTTGAGCCTAGCGGACGAGCCTTGCTCATCGAGGTCTGATGAAGTTGGTCTTTGTGAGACACATGTCTGTTGCGTTGCCACAGCTGTGTCAACTTCTGTATACCATCAATGCGCCGCTCTTCATCGGACAGCTGACGTAGAGCTTCAGTAGGTGCGAATGGTACCGGTATCAGTACAAGTCTCAGCTTTGATCTCGCACCGAGATCGTGAGTGACCTCCGGATTAGCAGCCTGATCATCCAGCATTGGCCAATCGGCGCTACCGCTATCCTGCGCCAGGTTGACTTCCACGTGCTTCGCACGACGACCAATGCCCGGCCGTATCCTCACAGAGTAGTGCGAACCTGCTGTCTGGTCCAATCCGTCTGGAAGGTCTTGCCAATACTCGCTCACTTGTACCTCCATCTCAGACAAGCAACGAATGTCGTGGTAATAGTCACCCATGGACAACAGCATTCTCTCGATCCTCTCCGACGATTTTTGCGTATCCCTCAGCTTCCGTGTAGGCACAACTTGGAAGCCGGATGAGAGGCGCAGAGCAATCATCTGCCTCATGGCCTCCTCAGCACTCTCCATGGTCGCAACCAGCCTCCTGACTTTCTTTTCGAAGCGCCGCTCGAGATCATTGAGTGAGATGCGACTTTCTCGAAGTAAAGGCAGAATGGCAGGTGTGACCTGCAAACAGAAGGGTAAAAGGGTTAGCCAGTGTCTCAGACATGGTAGGGTTTTCCCCATGGGTTTGGTACCATCGACTCCCACCTGCAAAAAGAAGGGCAAAAGGGTTAGCTAGTGTCTTAGACATGGCAGAGTTTTGCGCATGGGTTTGGTACCTGAACGTGTCGGGGCCGACGGCTGTCGGGAACACATTCTGCCATTGTCGGTATTCACTAGCGACTCGCATGTTGTCCTTTCGTGGATTGCAAGGGTTGAGTAATGTCAGCCAAGGCGACACGGCAGCGTGGTGTTGCTCTTCCAGGTGAACCATGCCCTCCGGCAGCTTCCCACGCGCTCGTGGAGTAGCGGAGAGTGAGTCTATGTTGTCGAGTCCAGCTGATCTCGATTGTTGCATGACAGCTTTCTCTACTTGGCTTGCAGGATCCTCCTCGCTCTGCTCCAGACTAGTTCGAATTGCAATGGGATCGCTAGGCAAGACGGCTTCAGGGGCATGGGAATGTGCCAAACTTATCTGTGAGGGTTTCTTCCTCAGCGATGCTCTGATCTGTTTGGCCAGTCCGCTGGAGCTCTCCGTATTGGACTGATCGGATCCGCTGGAAGCATCTCGTCCATGCTGAGTATGCTGGACGGAAACGTTCGCACTTGCAACGCCAGAACTCAATGCTGCGGTTTTTGTCCCTGCACTTGTGGTTCGTCCCATCTGTAGAAGAGGATGTGGCGCTGTTGCTGTCTTTTTGGACTTGCGAAAGCTCAGAAGACTCTCTGGGCGAGGGCTCTGAGGCCGCTCTGAGGCAGTGTGCTCAGCACTTCGCTTGGCAAGACGTTTTCCACCGTCAGCATCGATGGGACGAACGGTGTTGCTTGATACATCGGAACTGTTCGCTCCGACTGTCGAGAAACGGCTCGTAGAGTGAGTTGGTGCCTGGTATGTTGGACTCCGGGCGGCGTGTGAAAAGACGGTCTTGTCGAAATCTTCGAACATGCCACTAGGCTGCCCTTCAAAAGAACGTCTGTCAACCTCAACAAACGGCAATACCACACCTATAGTCTCCTCGTCTGTCTCGTCCAATAGCCAATGCGTAGTGTTGCTGGTATGGGAGCGCCAGTATGATATATCTGCCTGCACATAGTCGAGTGGACAAATCAGCAGTGTCTAAAACATCGGCAGACGTTTGCACTGGAGTAACGTACCCAATGAGGCAGCGCATATTCTACGATTACATCCTTGCTGTATTGGAAGAGAGGCACGGGATGAAGTGGCCTAGGACCCAATGACACCAAATCAACCCCCACGCTGTTACCCATCAGCAACCGCGTAGTTCGTCTGAGCAGCTCGTGGTCGGTTTCGAACACGCCACTTCCAGCCGTGACAGCGATGATGGCCGCACCTGTACTTGCGAGATGTGGATCCGAGTTCACCTGGATAAAATCTGCTGCCGCTATGTTGATGGCTTGGAGCATGTTTCCTTTGGCAGCGAGGCAAACGTCTCGAGGTAGCTCATTTCCGTTGAAGATCCGTTTGAGTGTCTGCAAGATTTGGCTACTCTCATGGCTGGGCACGTCAGATGCAGCGACATGAAAGAAGTCCTCGCTCTCCTCACGACGACCTCCTTCGTTGGGCTCCGCGGGTCCGGGCTGCAGCAATCGTCTTCCAAACAAGATGACTGAGACATGGTGGCGCACCTTGAGGCTATCCCATCGTCGAAATAAGTCGGGCAGGAAGCCGTTCAGCAGACCCTCGTACAGGAGATCGCCGTTGCTCCAACCTTCAAGCATTTCTCGGGACACTTGCACAAGTATGATGTATCTCGCACTTCCGCTTCGGAAGATGAGCTTCGTACGTGGATGAAGAATGCAGGCCGAGTCAACCTGATTCCCAGCAATGTAAACGTTCTCAACATTCGCGACGTGGGAGCCGAGATAGCTCAACATCTGGCCTTGATAGAGCACAGTAGCATCGATTTGAGATTCCAAATGCCACATGTCACTGCGCGAGAGGTGCTGGTCGCGGAAGAAAAGCTCCACATGCGTTGCCGTTGCCTCTTCGATGTCCTCTACCACTTCAATGGTTGCTTTCATGCGGTTGTCGAAACCTAGCTGCCTTGCGAGGGAGACATGGACAGACACCTCGTCGGGATTGTTCCAGGGCTCCCAAGCTAAGACACAGAGCCTTTTCGTATTGGCAGCGACCAGATAAGCGGCGCTACCAGGTGGCAGTAGGCTGGAGGGGCAAAGCACATGTTCTTTCGACAAAGTGCTCTCGTGAAGCACTACCGTGCAAGCAACCCGTCTCAGGCCCATGGTGTTACGCGTGCGTTCCTCGGCATTCGCATTTCTGGTCCAATGGCCAACTGTGATACCGGCTCCTTGGTCGAGACGACGCGTTTCATCGCGTCAGGGCGGTCCTGGTGCATAAGTCCTTATTGCAAGTGACATGGTCTAGTTGATCACCAAGGCTCCGCGAAAGACCCTCAAGTGCACGACACTGGTTCCCAGTTCACCAGGCTAATCAAACAAGAATTCTCCTTATGCAATGCTGCCGTCTTTCCAGTAGTAACGTCTAGAGGACTGCGGAAGGCGCATGGATACAAAGTGAAGATGTTTTGGAGATCTCGGCCAAAACTCGCCACATTTGGAAACCCCTCTTACTACCAACGTTATAAGAATTAGAATACCTAGTAATTAACTATAACCTACTTGACGGTTTATATCAACTTCTAGCTAGGTACTATCTAAGCCTCCCTTATGTATAAAGACTTAATCTTAGAAAAGAATAAGATCTTATATTAAGTATTAAAAAGTTATAAGATAGAAGATAAATATATAAAGAGCGCTAGGCTATATCTCGCATGCCCTACTACCCTTTATCTAGAGTAAGAGTAGAGTTAGTCTATAATACTATATTAGTAATTAATATATCTCTATATAAGTCTTTATAGCTATCTTTCTAGAGCGATATTACGGGACTATCCCGTAGGGCTAAGACGAACTAATTTAAAATACCTAAGGTAAACTAATTAGTATTATACTATTACGGGTAGATACCCGAAGTACAAGTAATTAGATATATATTACGGACACGGTAGAGAAGTCACGGGATTTCTCTATTAGAAAGGGCACGTAAGCTAATTAGGCCGGAGGAGTCTAAGCTTAGGGTACTCGACGCTCGCTCGTTTTCGAGTAGCGAGCACTCGACGCTCGATAGCTATCGAGCGATAAGTACTCGCCGTAGCTACTTAAGCGAGTAGGATATAGGGAAGTATATAGGAACTAAGAATGCCTCTAGTATTCTTGTATTCAACTTATATTACAATCTTACTAAAAGGTCTATAACCAATTAGGCTTAAGTTAGTATCCTTACCTTTATTTAATCGTTAATTGACTCTCTAAAGAAGCACGATTAACCTTAATTACGTAAGACTACCTTGTAGGATTATAACACTTTAAATACCCTTAGGATAAGTTAATCGGGACAATCGGAACGGGGTTCGACCTATCGGGATTCTAGCGTACGACCTAGCGGAGACGACAAGATAAAGGTTACTAAGCTAGACTTCTTCTATAGAGATAGAAACAAGCTCGACAACTAGCTTAACCAAGTACTTATCTACTTCCGTATAGAACGGGTCTCGGACGACAAGTAGCCCTTAACCGCTACCTCGTACCTTCGAGGAGAAGCTAAGTAATAGATTCGCCTAAGGCTTACTTAGAAGCTTCTTTAGAACTACGACCTAGACGGATTATTTGCCTCGTTCCAAAACCTTATACTTGCTATCCGAGAGATATACGGATTAAGTAACGAAAAATAGGTTACGGTTCGTAATATCTAATACGTAGTTTAGCGCACTTTAGTATCTTAGTATACTACCAAGTTTAAGGAGTTCGCTAGCAAGATAGGTTGGAACGACAACGCCCTTACGACTATATATTACCGCGGACTTAAGGATACCGTTAAAGACGAACTTATACGCACTAGAGCTAATTAATCGATACTGGAAAACATTATCAAGGCGGTAATCGATATCGACGATCGACTATACGAACGATCTATAGAAAAACGATATATAGGATAGTTTCGCGGACGATCTAGCTTTACGCCTACTAGCTAGACTAGGGGGTAACGTCGCGATCCTAATACTATAGAGATCGACGCCACGTAACGAATACCTAAGAAGGGTAGTAAGGGTCGGACTCGGGGTAGAAGAAAACCCTAGGGTAAGAAGAAGGAAGGACCGGAGTACTACTTAAAAAACGAGTAGGCCCTAACGATAGGAGCGATCGATAGGAGCTATACAACGCTTAAACAACGATAGGAACGGTCTTCCGCACCAAATGTATTATTAACGGGCACAATACCTTCGCTATAATAGACTCTAGAGCTAGCGGGACGTTTATCTCGGAAAGGATTATACGACAACTCGGACTAGCTATCCGAAAGAAAATAGACGGCGGGTACGATCTAAAGGCCGTAGACGGCTTAGACCTACCTAGCGTAAATAGCGAAACAATACCGCTATTACTTGTCTTCTAGGGATACTACGAGGAGATTGTCCTTAATATCGTGCCTATAGCTAGACACGATATCGTTTTAGGCACTCCTTGGCTAGAAAGACACAATCCAAGTATAGATTAGAGACAAAGAGTACTTAGGTTTAAAAGATACAATTACGTTACTAATATCTACCCTAGAAGCCGGTAGCGTTCGACTCTAGATAAGGAAAGGTAGATTAACGAAACGAA